>NC_045952.1:29135904-29800403 GCF_004382195.2 Drosophila sechellia | reverse complement strand
ATATTGCTTAAGATTGCTATATTACGCACAAAAACATTTCTAACACAAATTAAACTTAAAATTGTGGCATGCAATCCATATTCAAAGAGTTATCAATCGAATACTGCCGACTAAAAGCAATCTTAACTCTTTATCACACCTATAATTAAATGTATTTGCGTAGTTCGAGTTCTCAGTTAATTTTGCTTATCAAGAACACATGCTAAACTGTAAGCACTTCGATTAAACCAAGTGACTAAGACTATAAACAATTTTAAGACCAACACATTTTCACACTACGAGTCTCTTGTAAAGTGAATGAAAAATGATTTGTGTTCGCGTGGCAGATACATTCAATAAAAAATGCGATTGGCCACTGAAAAAACAAACTCATCCGACGTCAGAAAACACTTAACGTTAGCAGTTCGCTGAATCGCTGCCAGTTAGAAGTTTCTTTGGGGAAAATTGCAACCAGACTGTCGCTGAATGAATGCCAATTCATTTGAATGAGCGTCGTGCTCGTCAATCAAATGATTCTATATATGTCGCTGGCTTTTATAGGTTCTATCTATGACATAATTTATGGCGAAACGTGAATAGTGTGTCTTACCAATTGGCCAGATAAAATTCTTTGAGCCCGAGGGAATCGTAAACTCACCTTTGGCTTCTCCAAATGGAATTGACCGATTCGCTGATAGCTGGGCAACTGAAAGAGATAGTGAAACAGAATTCGAATTACCAAATGCAAGAATAAACAGTGTTTACTTGGAGTGGAGTTTTTAAAAGTTAAATTGCCGAGTCTTACTCATTCTGGCCACTTCCATACCAACAGACCACCCAGGATCTGGCTTAAACAGAAATTCCCGGAATCTCTGGGGCCCTCTGATTGCTGATTCCTCCCTCCCTCCCCCCATTCCCTCGCATTATTGTTAATGAATTCTACACGTATGGCGGTACCTCGAATTGGGCTCCATCGGATTCGGTCCAAAAAATCCTGTTTGCAGACCAGGTTTTGCATAAAAATGTGGCCATACCCTTTGGCCGGTTAGTCATAATCGATTTGTCGCGGTGGGAGAAGTCACTGCCACAATGTTTCAGCTTAAAATTAACCACAACATTTACGAAAATCTGTTAAAACCGGTTTGGCAAAGTTCAAGGCCTTAACCCATATGTTACTTTAATTGTATATAAATTATCTTATTTTAATTTGGGCACGCAACCGGTTACAAAAACCCGCTGAACGCCGCTTCCTATTCGGCTTAAATCCTGTATAAATATTTTATGGCATAAATAAAATAAGTTAGCAGCTCAGCAAATGTTCTTTTATAAACTTTTATCAATCGATGGGAAAGTGGTTTTGATGGTTTAGATGGTCCAGAATGCAATAGCATTCATTTATTGCTTTAAAATACTTTTTACTGAATTATTTGATCAACAAAGGGTGTTCCAATCTTCGACTACCGTTGGCGAATTTCATTTGGCTCCTGCTCCTTCCTCTTCGTTTCATTTGGCCAAGCCGCTGTTGCCAAGGCTCCAAACTTGGCCGAGACGCAGTCAAGGTGTTGGCTACGTTGCGTTGCCACTTTTTCTCAGCACTTTGCTGTTTCGTTATGGTTTTGCTTCGGCTTTGTGATTGGTTTTTAAGTGCATGGGACGCCGACAACGATTTACCTTTCCTTCCAGCTGTTTGGGCTGCAAAGTTTCAATGACACTTTGCATAATTTTTTTGAATTCTCTGCTGATGGTGGGTGATGCATCACGATATCCTATTTTTGTGTTGACAGAGGCAGAGCCCCGAAAAAATCCAATTTCTGGACCTCCCTCAAAAAGCCGGAAAAAAACCGGATTGAGGCGAAAAGGGCGAGCAGAGCTTCCCATTAAATGGCAAAGTTTAAAGGTTGATGCGACAAAGTGGTAATAATACTCAGTCAAAGCTAGGTGGCAAGGGGTGGTGGGCGGGGCCGACAAGGGTTTGCCTTTAATCAAAACTGAAAATAGAGAGACAACAAAAGCGTCGAAGCGGCATAAGCCGAACAATTTCGGGCACAGGAAGGGCACCTGGAAAAAAACTTCCAAGGGAAACTTCTTTTTTGTCTCTGTGTACTTTGCGAGTTGTTTTCCCAGAGGGGAGGGGCAGCGGTTATTTCGGGGGCGGTTGTGAATGTAAAACGCTTCTCGGCAGACAAGAGCAAATAACACACAGAGCACAGCCGCCAGCCAAATATCCCGGGAAGAACAGTGCCATGGAAGCTCTTTGAAACGAAAGTTTATCAAGGTCATTACGCCATGCTGGCTTCCCTTTGCTCCATGGCCACCAGCCCACCTGTCATTGCTGTCTCGTAGATTAGCACAAGGCATTTCTGTTTCTTCTTATCGAACCACGACAGACTGGGCAGGTGGGTGTGTCAGGCGGTAGGTGGTAGGCACTTGGAAACGAAGAGGAGCACGCAGGAGGGGGGGAATCGTTAGGAATCAATTCCAGTGCGATGGGACGGAGAGGTGCTGTATTACCAAGTTTGGTGTGTGCATATTAGTAAGTAGGAAGGAACCTTTCACGCTGCTTGTTTTCAAAACCCATTAGGCATTTTCTCAATTAGGCAGAAGCCTTTTCATCAATTCGAAAATAAAGTAAAAGAACCATCATTAAATGGCTTTTCACTCGAAGTGATTCGATTAAATTTGCATGCCCTCCGGAGATTTCCTTTGGTAACTAATGAGGCCACCATGTGCCATCCGCCCATTTCCACTGATCCCACCCAACCCTCTCTCTTATTTTACCGACATATTCCGCAAAACTTTTCTCACATTTCACTCCAACTTTTTCCACACACGAACAAGGAACTCGAACTGCAAGTTCTAATTGAATTTAGTTTTATTAGGGCACATGAAAGGAAAACACAGTGCCTGGAAAAATGGAAACCTCGGAGCGCTTTCGGTTTTCATTGGCTGCCAAAGGGTGAGGAAATCTGGTTTTCTTAAGGGCAAGGCAAATCCCATATTCTCAATCAAGGAAGGCAGGATTAATTAGATTGAACGAGGAGGGAACCTCAGAGCGCCTTTGTAAAACCCAAAGTCACAAGAAAAACAGGCACCGAAGTTGGTAAGCCGATTCTGGACAAAAACCAGCAAGTGAACAAAAGGCGGCGACCACAAAAAATTGATTTAAGCTGATTTTCGGGGCATTTGTGTTTTCTGTTTTTTTTTTTTCCAGAGACCAACAATATTGACCGACGACCACGCCCAGTTCGGGCAGCGTGAGGGGCGGCGGCGCAATTAATATCAATTCCCGTTGGGCCATTAACACGAGCCAAAAACATATTGGCTAACAAGTGTCAAAGTCGCGCCAAATTAGCGCAGAAGGCGACGATGATGGCATGTGGGCGTGGTCGGGATTGGAATTGGAATTGGGAAGTTTAGTGGGCTGGGTCCAAGTGCTGGCGATGATATCCTGCCAAGGGAAGAGCAGCATGTGGCCAACCCTCCTCCGCTCGTTCTTTGGGTCCTGCCCTCATTGATAATAATATTCGATTGGGTTTTATTTGCCCATGGGTTTGGCGCTGATGGTTTATTGTTGTCTGCACGGGGCCCAGGATACCCAGGATACACATGTTTCTGCCAATTGCCTACGTCATCCTGTGGGAATGGGTTGTGGGTTCACGCAACTCGCAACTCGAGTCGATAAACTGTGACGCAAGCCCTCGAAACATGGAAACAATAGTTGCGACCTGACAGTTGAAAAGGGCACCCCATGGGGTCACACATCAGAGATCTTGGACTTTAACCATCACCATCTGTGGAGCAGGGTAGAGGTCTTCTGTGAATGGCACATTGACTCCCATCCTCCGATGAAAAGCGGAAACGTTTATCAGCTAAACGTCCAGCTCGTCTTAATTATGCAGCCGGCGAGGCGATTCTCAAACAATCAGAGACACCCGGCTGCCGATGACGTCCCACAAAAAAAAACAACTCGAAATGCAGAGGCGATAAGGAAAGTACATAGGGATATTGCGAGGTTCGCCCTTGAAATGCGGGGGAAAGTTACGCTTTTGGGGAAAAACTATTTTTAACGACACGCATTTGTCAGTTGCAAATGGAAACGGGAATTTATTGCCGGGCAACCACGCTGATTTATGGTGATTTCAAAATGGTTCCACTAATTGGTTTGCGTTCTTTTCCGAGGTTCATGCTATAAATATACAGATTTTGAGTTCGAGTATCGCAAATAGTTTTCTGTTAGTTTTGGAAATAGGTGTTTCATGAATAATGGGGAACTTTCCTGTGCATCACATCCCTGATGAAATTTCGTCATTTTGAATAGAACGCACAGTATTTTGAAAGTAGTGTGCAAGTGATTAATAAATAAATATCTTGAATTAATGTTTATCAGCTCTGAAAACGTTACGTAAATGTAAAATGTATGATTCTAGAAGTCAAAATAATCAATGATCAATGGCAGTGAGTCAATATGGTAAATGCCCAATATATTTTTGTGTGAGCAATAGATAAAACTTCAGGATATCTTGGTAAATGCAAAAATAACATGCTGACGTATGTGTCTACCAAGTCATTGATAAATTGTTAGAGTTTATGTAAAAAATAAACAAATTATTAATGATCCAACAATTCCACCGATTACCTCGATAACTTTTCGTTTATTTACCAACCGGCCCTCTTCAGCGGGTCAAATGATGGACGAGAACAACGAGACAATAAATAATGAGCTATAAATATTCATATTGTGCATTGTTTGGCTGATTGCTTGCATGTGTGCATCTGTGCATGGACATTTATGCATTTAAAGAGCAAAGAAGGAGGACCTACTGATAAGCATTTCCCGATTGCTTTCACTTTTCAATCGATTGGCGTGGGGTGACAGGGATGGCGCGAGTCCTGCGGTATTAATGCAATTAATCGCCAGGAGAGACAAGGCCAACGTGTGTGTAATTTACAGTTACCGTTAAGTGCTTAAGTGCAAAAGAGGGGAACAGCCAGTGAGTTGTGACCACGGAGGAGCAGTAGAAAATAAGGTGATTTCAAGCTGATTAATGAGACTTACCTGTTTGTTTGATGTGCTATTTAAAGCTCCACTGTGAGTTTCGGCTGTTTGGAATTTTCGCAACAAATGTGTGGGTTCTGATAAGAAAGCGGACGTTGATAAGACGCTTTCCTTTCTATCTCTCTCTCTCTCACACCACCACTCCTTTCGCACACCACGGCAATTGCAGCATAAACAATTTGAAAGAACAAGAAGAAGCAGCGACACGCCTAGTGGGCAATTTTCCGGCCTTTTCGTTGGGAAATCTGCGTTGTTTTGGCTTTGCGCTCTTTTTTGACTTTGCCTTTTGGCTTTGCGCAAGAAATACTCTTTGATTTTTTGTTGTTCTTTTCAATTTGACCGCATTTGTCGATTTTGGTTTTCTTTTCGGTTGTCGTTGCGGCTCTCACCAAAATTCACACACACAGGCGCGCTCTCACACATGCACAGATGGGCGGGCACACAGAAACACACACACGCACACTACGACACACGCGGCGTTTCGTTGACGGAAAAGATACGAAAAATACGGCGTGAAATTCCCAGCTTTTTTCGAAAAGGCTCGCAAAACAAGGGCTCGACGCTTTTGCGGTTTTCCGATTGGAGGAGTGGCTTTTCTGAGACGGCACACGACGACGTTCGCAACTGGGCTTTCTGCAAGTGCCCAAAACTAACGATGGATCCGCGAATTGCCTGCTCGAAAAATATTGGAGTCTTCTGTAAGACCGTCGTTGAGTTAGTGAAAGACGTCTTCGACTCGCGGTAAAAAACTCTAAACGCGTAAAAAGACGGACTAATTTTGGCGGACTGCGCCGTGCTGGAGTCTCAGCTATTTTATAGCTAGCTTGCGCTAGTTAAACCGTCCATCAGGCAGAATTACTTAGAACTGGCGATCTTGACACCATCGTACTATTCTGTTAGCCGTTTTAGGTCTTTTCAGAACTTACCGTCTAAATTCTTAATTTCTCAAGAGGATTTAAATAGTTCTTTATTGCATGCGATAACTTACATTGCTAAGAGTTGGCAGCACTGAAAATTTGACATTAGCGTGGACACAAGCCAAAATTTCATTATCAGGGAACACTTCTAAATATCTTATTGGAAACGAAATTTATTTGTAAACACACGCTGAATTAAAATAGAATAAAATATTTTTAAGACACAATACTTGTAAAAGTTTGCATTCGTCTATTTAATAGTTTGCCGGGTGGCAACGCCGAGCCCACACATGTTGCATACTCTACTTTGTTTTAAATGAGCATTCTAATTCTGAGATGACTGAATGAAACAATATAAATAGTTGAAGTGCACCAAGTCTTATTTCAAAGTCTCAAGAAACGTACACGGCGTTAATTGTAAGGTTTTGACCACTAATTATTACCTTAAATAACCATGATAATACAGCGTACAGAACTGTCGCCTCAGCCGGAATCACCCGGCACTTTTAGGTAATGGCCATGATTTTCACACGGAAATCGCTAAAGCTGCTCAACTATCGGCTCAAATGCCTGAGTTTGTCCTGCCCAGGTGGAAAGAGAGGAGTGCAGAGCAGTTCCAACGGAGAAGCGCCCTCTGTGGAAGTCAACTTCAGCAATGGGTGAGTTCGTGGCCTCCACTACGAGATCCAATAGCAAAGTCCCAAAATCCTCCGCAGTCGTAACATGACCTTCAGTTCCGGACGCCTGGCGAGATTTGCGAATGGAACAGCTGTGTGCCAAATGGGCGACACCGCCGTCATGGTCACCGCAGTGGCCAAGACGAAGCCAAATCCCGGCCAGGGATTCATGCCTCTGGTGGTTGACTACCGACTGAAAAACGCCGCCTCTGGCAGGATACCCATGAACTTTATGCGCCGGGAACTGGGTCCCTCGGAAAAAGAGATCCTGTCAGCCCGCCTTATTGACCGTTCGCTGCGCCCACTCTTCCACAAAGATTATCGCACGGAGACACAGCTGGTGTGCAACATGTTGGCTATGGATGCGGTGCACAGTCCGGATGTGCTGGCAATCAATGCCGCTTCCATGGCTCTTTCTCTAAGTGACATTCCCTGGAATGGGCCCATTGGAGCAGTGCGGTGAGTAGTCACGAACGAAACAATCTGGTAACCGCTTATAACCCTTTTGATCCTACAAAGCGTTGGCCTCTGCGACGGCGAGGTGCTGATCAACCCCACGCGCCGGGAGCTGCAGACTTCGCAACTGGATTTGGTAGTCTCCGCCACCAAACAAAACCTCGTCGTTATGTTGGAGGGCAAGGGCAATGTGGTTCTTCAGCAGGATCTCCTAAAGGCCATCAAACAAGGCACTCGTGAGGCCCAATTCATCATCCACGAGATCGAGCGATTGCAAAAGGCCTATGGTCGACAGAAGCGCGAAGTGGAAGTGGCTGCCGAAGTAGATCCCGAACTGGGGAAAGCCGTACGTAGCATGTGCGAGATGCGTCTGAGAGAGATCTTCCAGGACTCGACGCACGACAAGATGTCTCGGGACAATGCGGTAAACGAGGTGCGCTCCAACGTTATCGACAAGGTGTGGAGTTCGTTTCCGGATACCGAACCGTCGCTTATTGCCGAGCAGTTCAACCAGACCAGTAGAACCATTTTTCGTGAGCTGATCTTTGAGCGGGGTCTGCGCTGCGATGGACGGGACTACGACCAGCTGAGGAACATATCCTGCCAGGTGGACATGTACAAGCCTCTCCACGGATCCGCCCTATTCCAGCGCGGTCAGACGCAGGTCTTCTGCACGGTTAGCTTGGATTCGCAGGAGAGCGCAATGAAACTTGACTCGTTGGCTGCTTTAGATAGCGGTGGCCTGAAGGCCAAGAACTTTATGCTGCACTATGAGTTCCCGCCCTATGCCACGGGTGAAGTGGGTCGGATTGGTCCAGTGGGTCGCCGGGAATTGGGCCATGGAGCCTTGGCGGAGAGATCGTTGCTTCCTACCCTGCCGAATGATTACCCCTTTACCGTAAGACTCACCTCTGAAGTCCTGGAATCCAATGGGAGCAGTAGCATGGCCAGCGTTTGCGGTGGCTCCTTGGCCCTTATGGACGCCGGCGTACCAGTGAGTGCACCCGCGGCAGGTGTGGCCATTGGCCTGGTCACAAAGTTCGAGAACGACGACACGAAGCACCTGCAGGACTACCGCATTCTCACCGACATCCTGGGCATCGAAGATTACATGGGCGACATGGACATGAAGGTGGCTGGCACGAGGAAAGGCTTCACCGCCATCCAGGCGGACCTCAAAATCCCGGGAATTCCTCTTAAGGTTGTGATGGAATCGCTACAAAAGGCCACCGATGCCAAATCTAAGATTCTGGACATCATGAGTGAGGCTATTAGGGAACCTAGGTGAGTAAACGTCACTTAAGGAACCTACATGGCTTCAATTGCTAATTATACTCCCGCGATCGTTTAGGAAATACCGCAAGGAGTGCTGGCCAGTGAGTGAAACCGTAACTGTGGAGCCGCAACAGCGGGCGCAGTTAATTGGTCCCAGCGGCCTTCACATGAAGCGGATTTACTTGGAAACGGGCACCTCCCTGACAGCAGTCGATGAGACCCATTTCAATGCTTTTGCTCCTTCTCAAGCAGCCATGGATGAGGCCAAGGAGCTGATCGAGGGCTACATGGTGAAGGAACGAGTGCCGGACCTGGAGTTCGGCGGAATCTACACTGCCAAAATCACCGAATTGCGGGACACCGGAGTAATGGTCATCCTCTATCCCAGTATGCCACCCGCCTTGCTGCACAACTCGCAGCTGGATCAGCGCAAGATAGCCCATCCCTCTGCCCTAAACCTGGAAGTGGGTCAGGAGATCCAGGTCAAGTACTTTGGCCGCGATCCCGTCTCCGGCTTTATGCGTCTTTCGCGAAAGGTTCTCCAAGGGCCCGGCCTGGGAATCCCCCGTTCGCTCAACAAATCTGCCGGAGAGAGCGGAACGTGAGTTCCAAAAAATTAACTTGTACAGTGAGCTTTCCTTATGTTTCGTCTGCGGAAAGACGCCTTCAAAACTTGAAATTTTATTGTAGGCTAAAAAATGTCCTTAACAGTTGTACGTATATAAAATATTGGATGAAGATTCACCTATTTGACCGTCGGCTGTATAAATCAATTGTTATTGCTGGATTCAAACCCGAGATGGTGTTTATATATAAATTAATAAGAATTTTCTCTGAAAATATTAGCCTCTACTTAACTTTAATTTCGAAGTGCAAGAAAATTCCTTTCAGTTCGGACGATTAATATTGTTAAAACATAATTATACAAATTCATATAGGATTTTTTTTTAGGTTTCCAACTAAGTGACTTAGGAGCGAACAGCTTTAGCAAGGATTTAACTTTAAACCAAGTAATAATAAAATATGTGCTTATGAATGAGAGCTTCCACTAGAAAGGCATTCAATAAACTGGCAGAATAGAAATAAGTTCTCAACCACTTGAAATGGAAACAGAAACATGAAATCTCACAATTTTGATTCGCACAAAGTCTATAAACATAATTTTGATTTCAAAAGTGTTAATGGCACGGAGGACAGCCAGTTAAGTAGAATTTCGGCCAAATAATTTGGGACACTTTCGAGCTTACACTACTGGCTGGTCTACTAAGTAGCTCAGCCGATTCTATGCATTTGATGTTGGCTAGATGATGACGCGGTAGTAGGAATCGGATATGCTGTACAAGGCCACAATGGGAGTCTTGGCATCGCTCAGATAGTCCAAAACCTCCTCGTTTATCTCGGAGATGTAACGCTTGTATTTCGAAAATCTTTGAATGGATGAAGTTCGAGTTGGAAGCAGACCAAATAGGAATGATTTGATAACTTACCTCTCGATCACAAAGTTGATTTCCGGTTCAGTCTCTCGCTTCCTCATTTCCCGCGGATTAATGGCCCCCACAATGGCATTTACAACAGCAGGCGGCAACTCCACCACCAGGACCACAAAGGTCTCCTTCTTGAGGAACTGCGATAGCGTTGAGCTCATCTGCTGCGCCACCTGGTTCTCTAGCCGCCTTTTGTAGTTCGCCGTAGGCTTGTCGTGGGTGAGAAACGTCACCTGAAGATTCGGCAGCTGGCTATAGCTGTTCTTGATGGTAGCATTCGATGTGGAGGTGCTCAGACCATTCTCGCCGCGTTCTCTTTCCTTTCCACCACTGCTTCTGTTGTCGCCACTACCCATGGCTGACAACTGGCTGAAGTTGTCGAGGGTGGTCCCATTGAGTCCCTCAGTTCGCAGCATCTTCTGGATGAACTCCACCAGTTCGGTTCTAGTTAGGTGACGCTCCTGGAATCGTTCCCTCTCGAAAGATCTCACTCTCAATGATCCATTTTCTGCCACCAGGATGACATGTAACGCCCCAAGGCGGGCAAGATCCTGTGCTTCATCTCCCAACTCGCTGGCGGCCTCCACAATTCCACATCGGATGCCAACCGACCACAGCAGACGCATAATATAGGTCACATCCTTTAGTGGCGGACGGGTTCCACACACGCAAATGCCTACATCTATCGCCCGACAATCCTTAGCGTATTCCACACCCACAGCAGCTACCAGTTTGTCTAGGGAGAACGTCAAGCCCGCTCCACTAAGAACTCCTCGTGAGGGCATGGCGGTATTAAACTTCTGCGCCTGCTTCTGGAATTCATGCAGCATAGAGTCGTATCTCTCCCCAATCGCCAGAACCGAAGGATGGCCAGAGCGATTGGGCTTCAGGTCAGCGGTCATCTGCCACACAATTCCACCGTTGCTGGCACGATCGAAGCTGATGGGCAAGCCAGCCCATATGTGTATAGGACACTGAAAGGGAATGGAACCGGTTAGACAAATTATATTGCTTTTAAAAGAAAAGTACTGCTTACCTTTACGCCTAGACTGTAAGCCAGTCCCACAACTGTTTCAAGTTCCCGCAGTGCTCCCCTTGCCAGTGAAGCCGCTTCTCCCTTTCCACGCATCAAAGATTTCAGCGCGGAATCGTCCACCGTGCTTCTGGAACCAGTCAACAGAAAGTTAGCTAGCAACATGTCCATCAGAGTTTGAGCAGATGTTCGCGACTTTTCCATGATCCCGGTGATACTCGAGTGAAATTGGAAGCGTGAGATGCGCGACTCGATGAAGTCCATGGTGCCCTCGAAGAGTGCTCCATACTGAGCCTTTGGTACATTGCAGTAGATGAGGATGGCCCTCAAGAGATTAGTGTGGTTCATGCGGATAGCCAGATTCTTTTCACGTAATCGGGGCAGTTCACTAGTGATTTCAAAAGCCAACGACAGCAGCTCCGCATCCACTAGGTGACTTCCAGTTGTGGGTGCAATTATATCGAAAGAGCAGTCATAGCTTTGCTTGGGATGGAAATTGAACACTCGCTCCTCCCGATAGACACGGTCCACACAGTAGCGCCGGATGAGATTCACGCTGTTCATGGTAACGTGACGCGCAAACTGTGTCCGCAGGTCACAGGGTAGCACCACCACACATCCCGAGTGGGTCATCAGGTGCACGGCATTGGCGTTCGCATTCGCAGTGCTGTTCCCTGCGGAAAGTGGGGACAGGAGCGGTGAGTCCACCTCTATAGCTCCGTGCTTGCGGAATAGATTCACGACCTTAGCCTTAACAAACTCAATCACGGGGTTCAGGGATACTATGTCATCGATTATGATTGCCGAGTTCCAGGATTTCATAGCTCGACTGCTTCCCAAGTGGTAGGTGTGTTCCAGCACCTCGTCGCTCTCCTGCTGAAGACATCGGGCAACCAGGTTTTTGTAGGCCTTGCTCTGCGGATTGGCGAGAGCGTGACGCAGCATTTCTTGGAGCTCATTCGCCTCCAACTGGGCTGGTGGAACCAGGTCTGAGATGAGCAGCTCCTCGGCGGTAGGTCTCTGGGCCGGATCGTGGTTGAGGAGCCATTGAAGCATCTTAAAGATTATTTAAAGGTGAAAATCTTATCGCTTATCAGGATGGCGACGTGCTTACCTTAACCGTCTTCTCATACTTGGGATCCTTAAGCATAGCATCCGGTATATTGATGGAAACATTCCTGAGAGCCATAATGGTCTGAGCCCGCTCCATGCTTGTGTCGAACGGCGGTTGGCACATCTCGAAGAGAATGATTCCCAGGGTGTACATATCAACCTTCTGGTTGTACACAGACTTGGAAGCATTTCCTGTCAACTCGGGAGCCACGTATAGAGTGGTGCCGACCTTACCAGTGCCAGTGCCGTCCTCCGCACTGGTTAACTGGTTAACAGGCGCTGGTGCTGCGTCGTGGGCCTGCAGAGCCAGAAAACTGGTGGTGGCCAGACCAAAGTCACCGATCTTGATCTGATCGTGCGAGTCCAAGAAGATGTTAACGGGCTTTAGGTCCCGATGGATAATGCCTTGCTGGTGAATATGCGCGAGGCCCTCGGCAATCTCCCGAAATAAGCGCCACAGACGATCCGTGTCATTGAAGAGATTGTCATCGATGGCGGTGCTATAATGTTATTAAATAGTTATATATTTAATTGGTTAAGCTTTCGAAAAACATACCGCAGTGTGCATTTCTCACAGAACTCCATCTGGATGTACATGACCTGCATCAAAGGTCTTGGCGAATTGCTCTTGTCTCTGGTGGAATCGTCCTGCTCTTCGTCGTCGTAGACAGCCACCTTGCCGTTGGAGTCCACAAATTCAATGCCATCCGAATCGGAGTCCTCCATGTTGGGTCTGATGGATACAAACAGATGTTGGCATTAATTCAAATTAGAGGAAGCATAGAAGCTAATTTTTACATGTAACCGTTCCACATGCTGGATGAGCTGTCCTCTTCATCCTCGTCCTCCTCTAAAGTGGGCCCCAGCTGTGATGACTTGGCAGGTTTTACGCTAAGGTCTTGCTGACTCTGGGACCACTCACCACCCAGCAGCTTATCCATCTCAGCGGCATCTGCGTCATCTACACTTTCTATCCAGCTGTTAAAGTATCGAACTACATTCTCATGATTCAGCCGCGAAAGAAGCTCCACCTCGCGCGTCATCTTTTTGTACAGCTGGCGACTCCTCGCGGGCAATGGTATGCGCTTGATGGCGTACTCTCGGTTGTCTAAAATGTTGCGCACCTTCAGCACGTCACCAAAGGCACCCTTTCCCAAGTACATGAGCACCTCGAATTCCGTTCGCAGGCGAGATTGGCTTATGGCCAGGGTTGGTATCTGGTACGGCATGGCGGATCCAGTGCGCTGGACGGTGTTAGGATGTTGCTGCTGTGGTAATGGCATCACCTGCTGCTGGCCATTGTCGACGTAAAAGCGTAAGAATGGATGTTCTAACAACTCTGAAGCGGAAAGTGTGCGGTCCGAGTTGCACCTAATGAAAACATTGGGTTAAAATAGGACTAAGTTTTCAAACTTTTCATTGCAATTAATTACTTATCTACAAAGTCGCGCATCTCGTAACTGTTAGTGGGCATCAAGCTCTCCACCAGGGCACCTAACGCGGGTAAGTCCCCGCAACTGCTGCTTTGTCCAGCTCCGCTCAGAAGTTCTAGAAGATTGGGAACGAGCGAAAAGTCGGACACCCTAACATTGCCTGTGTTGTCCATAAAAACAGTGGTGTCGAGCAGGTGACTGTGGGATACACCCTTGTTGTGAAGAAATACTAAGGCATCCAGCACGCCGCGCGCGACCATTCGCGCGCCGTCCATGCACCAGCCAAGCGAGGAGGAGATGCTGAACACGCTGGTGCCGAGGAGGAAGTCTTGGACCAAATACACAAGTAAGCCTTCCTTTCGCTTGATGCACAGTACGCACTCGTACGAGACGAGGTTTTTGTGCTGCAGTTGGGACAGTGAGGACACCTGCTTTTCAATGGAGGCCATCACTTCGTCCACACGATGACTGCCCATGCACTTTGACTCGCTGCTCCAGTGGCACTTGCCGCCGCCGATGCATGGCTGCTCCAGTTGGCTGTACTTGATGTTCCATTCTGTTATATAGAGCAATTGGCCGCAGTGCATATCTATGCCAGTGTAGGCGATGCACCCTCTTTGGGAGTGACCTAGGAATTGTGTACAATAAATTACTTAGTTACCACGCATTCAAAACGGAAATTATCTTTAGCAAAGCGAGCCCTTACCAACGCAGCATCCTCGCTGAATCTGCCTGCCCATCTTGTGGAAGTAGAGCGTCTCCGTGTTGCGGTGATCCAGGCATTTGGAGGGGTAGATGTGACCACGATAGTAGGGCGAGGAGTTCTCGGAGCTCTCCGACGAGCTAGGATGCCGTGGGTTAGACTCGCTCATGCTGCGCCTTGGTTCGCCGCGCCTTTTAGCCTCCGTTTTGAACATCTCCTTGCGCCGCTCCACCTCGTCGATCAGCGTCTGGCGTTGCAGGGACTCCCGCTGCCGCTGAAGGTCCTGCAGCTCCTGGTCGCGCCTCTGTTTGTCCTGGAGCATCTGGTCGTAGAAAGAGCCCTTCGGTGGTTTGTTGTGTTCGAGAAGAAAGGCCTGAACGGTCTGGGCCAGTTCATAAATCATCACTTCGCCACGTAGCTCTTGGGATTGAGCCTGCAGTTGATTGCGTAGGGCCTCCAGCAGCTGATCCGACATGCCTTTGGACTCCTCGAGAGATATCTTAGGGGGCCTGCGGAAAGCTTTGTTTACTTATTTTGTGTAATGCTTTCTACATTCTATTGGTTAGTTCTCCAGTTTAAAATGCAGTTTTATAAGAATAAGTGGAACCGGGCTCTTACAATTTTGGATACTTTGAAGGACAGGTGACGTGCAGCTTGGTGCACACATAGGTTTCCAGTCCGTTGGAGGAGTCTCGTAGTGGGGTAAGTTGTATCCGTATGTCCGTTGGCTTCCACAGGGAAGGATTCGCCTGGGGTCTTAGGTCCTCCACATCACAGCCAAAGATGGACTGTTCCAACAGGAGATAACCATTTAGTATCAGCTTCTTGGATTAAGCAGCTGTTCCGCTCACCTTTATAACCTCCAACTCCTGCGCTTGCCGCTCCCGGAAGGATTCCTTGGCCTTTTCATCCGCCATTTCTGCATCAAATCTTAGGTTAGTGGGTAAGTCTTGGCTACATCTGGGTGCTTTGGAATACTGGATCGGAGGTTCCTTCGGATTTCCCACCGGGTTATTTCAGCCGGCGTGCAATTTTATTTACTGCGCTAGCAGCTGTTTCCAAATCAGCTGCGTGCTGCATTACTTTGCTGCTGTATTCGACTTGAATTCGATGCCAAAGGAGTAACTACGCGAACTCCTGTCGTTTTTGTTGCGTAAAGGGAACAACCTTTTGCGCTTTCCAGTGAATTTTCCGGAATAAGACAATTTTTTGCGTATTTTGTACTGAAGGCTAGTGCTGCACGAGTGCCGATAACCCGCTTGTAAGTCCAACGATGGCAGTATCGGCATTATCGATATTTGGCGCCAACGTTCGTTATCGTCGCCTTTTGAACCGAAGAATCACAAGGGTAGGTTTTACTGAGAAATTCGAAAAAAATCATAGGCCTTACACACAAAGAGGATAGACTATGATAACCAATTGAAATGAAAAGAACACTTCTCAAGCTGGGATTTCGCGATAAGCGATTCTACAGCACTCTTCAATGATCTACTTTTCACTGTTGACTTTCTTTGTTGGTTTTGCTTATCTAATTGAAATTTTGACAATTGTACTCAAAGCGCATCGGATTAAGGTTATCTGAAATTGAAATAGAGTTTTCATTGGCGATCTGCAGCATTCAGTCTTACATTTCGTCTTGAAGGCAGAACTTGCTGAGTGCAAAAATGCCGCTAATCTTTCTGCTGCTGTGTCTTCTTCCTGGTTATTTGGAGGGTGCTCGCATCCTGGCAGTGTTCCCCTTGCCAAGTCCTTCGCATTACTTTTTCGCCTTGCCCTACCTTAAGAGTTTGGCCTCCCTGGGCCACGAAATAACCAGTGTAAGTCCGTATCCACAAAGGGAACCGTTTAGGAATATACACGATATTCCAGTTCCGGAGGTTTTCGAAAACTTTAATGGTGAGACAAGATAACCATAGATCTGTTTTGTCAAATAGAATTACTTCGGAGTATTTTCCAGAGGTCCTTAGGATTGCATCTACTCCCAGGAGCATCTGGCAAAGTAGTGATTTCATCAACGAATATGTCCTTAATCTTACGAAGACAGTTCTGAATAACGAGGGCGTACGTCGTGATATTCTAGGCCCACAGAAGCCCCATTTCGATCTTGTGATAATGGATATCTGGCGAATCGACGTGCTCAGTGGCCTGGCTGCCTATTTCGATGCCCCGATAATCGGAATGGCTTCCTATGGCACCGACTGGAAGATTGACGAACTGATGGGCAACGTATCACCGATTTCGTACCTGCAGTCTCCCTCTTATCGGTTCTACGATCTGGAGGCCTATGGACAGCGCTTGTCACACCTGGTGGAGCGAACTATTTCTTATATAAACTATAAATGGCGGCATGTGAGAAAACAGGAGACTCTCTATAGGCAATTTTTCCCCAGCATCGCTGAGCGGAAACCCTTTTCAGAGATATCCCGGAACTTTGCTTTGGTCCTCGTCAATCAGCACTTTACACTGGGTCCTCCTCGTCCTTATGTTCCGAATATGATCGAGGTGGGTGGTCTGCATGTCGATCAGAACCCAGAAGCTCTGTCCGCCGAACTGGACCAGTTTATCCAAGGTGCTGGTGAATCTGGGGTAATATATTTCTCACTGGGAACCAATGTCAAAAGCAAATCCCTATCCGAGGATCGCCGAAGGGTATTGCTCGAGACTTTCGCCAGCTTGCCACAGCGAATCCTTTGGAAGTTCGAGGATGAGCAGCTGCCAGGAAAACCCCCCAATGTTTTCATTAGTAAGTGGTTCCCGCAACAGGCCATCCTGGCCCATCCCAATGTAAAACTCTTTATAACCCACGGCGGGCTACTGAGCACCATAGAGAGCATTCATCATGGAAAGCCCATGTTGGGGTTGCCCTGTCTCTTTGATCAGTTCCGAAATATGGATCATGTCAAGCAAGTGGGTCTTGGCTTGGTCCTCAACATAAAGCAAATGACTAGTGAGGACTTTACCTCCAACATTATACGGCTGCTAACGAACAAGAGTTTCGAAGAAACGGCAAGGATCACGGCTGCCAGGTATCGGGATCAACCAATGAAGCCCATGGAAACGGCGATCTGGTGGACCGAGTATGTCCTGTCTCACAAGGGAGCTGCTCACATGCAAGTCGCCGGCAAGGACTTGGGCTTTGTAAGGTACCACAGCCTGGATGTCTTCGGTACCTTTTTGGTTGGCGCTTTAGTTATCCTGGAAATTGTTACATCTCTTTTGGTAATGACCTTAAGGAAATGTCTCTTTTTAGTAAAAAGGGGCAAATCTGAGGTAATTAAGAAGAAGATTACGTAAAGGTTTTCTTTCTTACAATGTTTATTTAATATCAATCCAATAAACGAATATGGCTGCTTGAATCATGAAATGAGTTATTTGTCTTTAATCAAACTCTACTTTTAGACTGTCGAAATTATAGCTTTCAAAATTTTTTAAAATTCTACAAAAAGAAAAAAAATTCTTCACCATGAACAGACCTCCGGCGAACAAAAAGGATCAGGTAGTGTTGGTCGCTCTTACAGATTCTAGGCGACGTGCTCATTTGGATGATCAAAGTCTGGAGAGTGACATCAGGCTCTTGGACAACAAGTCAATGCTGTTGAAGATGCCGAAGGCAACTAAGCCCGCTAACTCGGTGGAACCTCCTCGTTACTACCGCCACTTGGAGTTCGACGGCATTGGTTATGAATTTGATAGCCATATTAGGACAGAGTTGGGCGATATGCTAGGTCAGATGTTCCGTCACCGTCGCAATGGAAGTCTGCTGCGGATCTCATCCCAAAGAAACCACAATCCCAGCCTCTTGACACGTCTCTTGGTCACTGAAGTCGACTCACTGATGGTTGAGATGCACTGCCGCCTAAAGGCAATTAATGTGGACTACTTCGATGTCCGCAAGTTCGACATGCTCAATATGTTGGTGCAACCCAAGGGCGTTCCCAAACGTCGAAGGGATTCGCCTAGCGGAAAAAGTGTCTCCAGCACCAAGGAGCTGTCCCAGTGGCTAACTAATGATCTAGCCCTGTTAAGAGGCCGTGGGATCGGTGATGACTATTTGCACTTCGAGTTTGTGTACCGGGATAGCCTGGTCTTGGAGCACCGGGTTCATCTTGCAGTGTTTCACATCTTTGGCAGCGAGAACCGACCAGATTTGGTGGAGTTCTTTACGAGCTTGCCACGAGGCAGGCAAAACGGTAGCACCCTGATGAACGATTGCTTGAAGGAGTCCTTTGACTTCAAGAGTCCTTCTCCTGCAGTGGTTTTGTTCGAGCTGCCCATAGCTCCCGACTTGAAGGATTCCAGGCGCAAGATCCTAAGGATGGCCGATGTGGCATACGGATGTCTTGATAAAGCTCGAAAAATGATGTCCAAGTCCAAGCCCGGTTACCAAAGTTCTACTAACTTGAGTAAATTAAGCAGGTCATCCGGAGCCGGCAGCTCCTTGAGATCCCTGCCCGATGTTTCCCTGGCCCATTTGCGTCGTACGGCCAAGTTCTCAGATGAGGACTACAATGGTCTGGCCTGTTGGTACGGGCGCATAGACTCCAAGTTCGCAGAGCTGAAACTGGGCATGGAGCAGCACTTTGTGGATCTGTACAAGCGGAAAAGCTTGGATCTGCGCAGCGAAATAAGATCAATGAATCAAGATCCGAGCGAGGAGAACGACGAAAGTGGTGGCGATGGCGTGAGACCACAAAGGCCGCCCAGAGACCTTCATTCCTCCAGTAGAATATACTCCATGCTGAAGAAGGATTTCAAGAAACTCGAAACTGAAGCGGAGGCAACCACATACGCCCCAACCCTTAAGGTGTACATCCGGACCAAGAACTACGAGCTTTCGGAGGCGGAAAAGGTCCTCAAACAGAGGGAGATGGAGAATCTGAGACTCGGCTTGATCCAGTATATCAGTGCGTCGGAGCCGAGCATTTCCGGGGACTAGAAGTTTGACTAAATAATCATCCGGCACTTGTGATGTCTAGTGAAACTCCTTTTCCCAAGTGAACAAATAAATGCAGTCCATTTAGATTTCGTATCGTTCTTATTTCAAGAAATACAGAGGTTGTAGGGTATACGTCATATAATATAATATACATTTATATATAAATACAATATTATTGTCAACAATATGTTTCATAGTAGTTAAACTGATTCCCCAGCTGCGGCTCCATATTTAATGTGTAATAGTTAATTATTTGAATGCTAAATAGGCAATAATATTTTCATATGAATAACACTAAGTGACGAACACTCAAAGCAACAACAACTAATGAAAGTTTAAATCAATGCTAGATCAATTCGATTGGATTCGTAATTAGACAACAATTTGCATATAGTGTTATTCTCAGTATATTAATATGTATGTTGGCAATGTTCCTGTTCTCGTTCAACAACTTTAATCGTTTCTCTTGTTGGATATGTGCATTATGCGATGGTCTTGTATATTGGCTTGGGCTTTGTACAGGCAGCACCCTCTACGATGCACACGTGAAACCTAAACTGAGCAACCTAAATGTAAGTATTAACTTAGGACAAGTGAAATTTAATTGCGGTGTCACTTAAGCTAGATTCGCTTAAATCAATAAAAAGTAATCAATCGTGCTCTAAATGTTCATGATTTGTAGGTACTAAGATGGGCTCTGTAGATCCTTCCGATGAGTATGTTCAAGCGTTCTTCTAGCTTTCTAGATCAAGCCAAGCCTAGAGCATGGTTCCTAAATGTCTCAAAAAACTAGATTTCAAATGCAGTTTATAATAAACAATAGCTTTTATCGGGACTTCACAGTTTGCCTAACCAATTTTCGAGAATACTTGAAAATCCTAAAAGACTCGTTCTGCTTGCACAGCTCTGTTAAAAAATGCCAAATCCAAATTCGAACCCAATTTACGGACAGCTCTGGACACCTTGATTCCTTGTAGTTTTCCACAGTCTTTCTTATAAATTTGGATCCAGACCTCTGTTGGGAACTTCCTCGTAATCCTATCCTCGTAATCCTGGGCCTTGCTTCAACTTAAGACTTACATGTGTATATAAAAATATATATATATGGTATATATCGTATAGTCGCCCAGGAGCTGGCAGAAGTTGTTGTGTGTTTCGTATGTATATCATTGGTTGGCTACACAAAAGCGTTTACGTTGTCTATATAATGCATTATGCAATCAAGTGTGTGCTTTTAAATGCTTTTCTCTGCTCTTGGCTAACTTGAAATATTATCTCTGCTGTCTTCCCCGAAGAACGTTCTTTACCTTTACACCTGAGCTGGTTTCGTCTGCTTTCCGAGTACCATGAGCATTTTCTGTAGGAATCGTGTGAGGCTTACTGAAAAGTATAAAACATTAAAGTCAGATTAGATGAATAGCTTGAGACGGGCTCATCTACTAGTTGGCTAGAGTTAGGGGTGCAAAGTAAGTTTAGGGTTGCAAAACTTGTGGTTCGTTAGTGGAGTTAGTAGTTCTTCTAGAGATTAGTGCGCAAGTAAAGGCAGGCAGGTGAGTCGAATGTTAGAACCAAAGTAAAACTAGGATAAATAGCAAACTTAAAAACCTTTGACGCCGCTTTGGGACGCACAACCATCATCAGTTTCTGCAGAACTTGTGTCAGTCCGCCTAGAATATCAAGAATGGGTGGGGATCACAGCGTGAATAAGTGAAAATCAACAGGAAGGAAGCAGATCTCGGCGAAGTCAGTGCGAATCTGGAACTCACCCATAGTCTTCTGGAACCAAATGGGCTTGTTCTTCCAGGCGATGAACACCAGGTAGACGGGTATGCTAGACAGGATCATCAGTATGCCGTATCCAGTCTCCACCGGACTGGCGTACATGGGCACCACGGTCACGAATATGGTGGCAATAAGGTAGACAATGGGGAACACCATGGGCACTCGGATGGGACGTGGCAGATTGGGTTGGGCCCATCTCAGCCAAGGCAGGCACAATACAGCCACACCGATACTCAACTAAGGAGAGTATTGAAGGATTAATTGGTGGCTTAAAGATGTTCACCAGCTAACTCACCCAAGTGGCAAAGCCCACGTAGTTAATCAGAGCAAAGATGTCAGAAACTGTGAGGTACAACATCGATAGAAGGGCCATGGCCAGAACCGCAGGAGTGGGGGTGAATCTCTGAATCTGGATCATGGTGAGGATCTCGGGCATCTGGCCGTTGTTGGCACCGGCGTAGAAGAGTCGGGAGGAGGTCAGCAGAATACCGTTCACAGCTCCAAACGTAGACAAGGCCACAAAAACTGGAGTAACGTAAAAGTGGCATTAATATACCTATTATGGGAATGTAGCAAATGAAACCCACCTGGAATGGTCCAGGCCAGCATGCCGAAGGCCCGCTCCGCATAGGTCACCGCCACGGCCGAGGAGCCCAGGACCTCATCCGGCGACAGGATGGTGTAGAAGGATACATTCGCCATGACATAGACAATGGTCACCAGTGTGCAGCTGATGGCGATGGCGCGGGGCAGATTCTTGACGGGATCCTTCAGCTCCTCAATGATGAAGTTCAAGTAATTCCTGTCAACGGCAGCGCAAATAAATCCAATTAGTAACTGCCTTCGCTGTGATGCGTAATCCGCCTACCATCCGTTGTAGGCAAACAGTCCGGAGTAGAAGGACAGCGCAATGGAGGTCACTTTCGTGTCCGTATTCTCAAATGTAAAGTATTGCGTGTTGCCGAGGGAAAGTTGGTAAACGCCAGTGGCAATGATGATAACCAGGGCCAGCAGCTGCGAAGGGAGCAATAGTTACAATTCCACCCGGGGAAACCCAATCCGACGGACTTACTTTCGCATATGTAAAGATATCCTGCACAGCGGTCGCCCATTTTACGTCCCAGCAGTTGATTAGGGTTAGCACAACTGCAACGCAAGCGTGGAAATTGAAAAGTAAAATAAACATACATATTCCATAAATGTACATGTGGAAAGGCCGCCTAACCCACATTCGAGCCTCCATCACGACTTTGGAGTCACGCCGAAGATACTCATTAGTCCAAAGATGCGAATGACCCATGTGGGTGATGTAATAATGCGAGGACTTTCATGAGCCAGCTGAGCCAATGACAACTCGTTATTTATGGTCCCCTCTATTGTCTCATACTAAATCAGTACTATTACTATTGCCATTACTATGAAGTGAGTAACTGGAGGAAGCGTCGACTATCAACAAGTGCGATTGGGCATTGGGAATAAAGTTTAGTCGGAAATGATTGATTTTTAATTGCGATTGATTGTGTGTGCAGTCGGTTCATGGACAATAAAAAGGGCAATACACCCGGCAAAGGATTAGTTTTTAATGTTTATCGAGCAGAAGCGATATATTGGTATGCATTGCCCTTATTTATAAACTTGAGTTTGATAAGGAATAATGTTATTATTACATATTATTAGTAATCATACAGCATACGGAACGGAGTTTTATCATAAATATATTATTAATTATTATAAATATTTATTAATTTTGATTGCTCACTGTAATCGGTATTTGTTTTCAAGCTAAAATCAAAACAAAACACTATTCCGGCAGACTGATAAGCTGTGTATGATGCATGTGGCAAACTCTTTTAGCATTTTCATTTGCTCACCACTCGATGATGCATTTAAATGGTTTCTAATCTATAGGTCAAGTACGCGAGTGCAGAGATTGCGCTGGAGGTTCTGGGCAGGTTCTTCCGCCCATAAACAAATTAACGAACTAAAATCGAAACTCACGGATGCAACAGACGGCGAGCAGGCGGGCCGAGTCCTCCGGAGGAGTGCACTCCGGGAAGAAGGGCTTCATGACGTAGGTGCTGAAGGTGAGGGCTACGATGGCCTGGGAGCAGGGTCGCACGATCATGCACTCAATCCAGAGCCGGATGAAGGCCATGAAGGGTCCGAAGGTCTCCATGATGTATGCGTAATCAGCGCCCGACTTGGTGATCATCGTTCCCAACTCCGCATAGCAGTAGGCACCCACCTGAAATATTAATAGATGTTCAATACTACTGGTACTTCTGTTTTGAGATAAACAAGCGAAATGGGGTTAATTTTTTCGATTTCTTTTCCGTTTAAAGTGTCGCAGGAGTGCGCAATCGTTGTCATCTGTCACCGCCACTGCGGCGTATACGTAATTTTATTGAGCAGGAGCCGCTCCTCGTGCGTTTGACACTACTTGTCATGTCTGTGTGCGTGCCTTTCTGGCTGTGTGGGTGTGGGTGTGGGTGTGTAGGAGGTTGAATTGGGTGCAGGAATTTCAAAAATTTCATTAAGCGTCGCTGTGGCACTCTGCCAGCATTCGTAATTGAATGAGAAAGTCCTTTCCCCGGTCCCACCCACAAGCTCTTTCCACTTGATTCCCCACCAGCTGGTGGTATTTGCCAGGTGCTCTGAGCTGTTTATTTACACCTGCAGCAGGGGCAACAGGTGTCTGGGTTGTCGGGTGCCCTACTCCCATTTGCATATCAGGTTAGTTGGGTTCACTAGCTCACACTCACCATCGAGAAGAGGCCGGAAATGACCCAAACGATGAGGGCCAGGTTGACACTGCCCGTGTACTTCAGCACTCCCGTGGGCGACACAAAGATGCCCGATCCGATGATGGAGCCCACTATGACGGTGCATCCATTGAGCAGGCTCATCTTGGCCTTCAGGGTCACCTCCCCGCCGCCGTCACCGCCTCCATCGCCGTTGGTCAACTTGGCAGAGGCATCTCCATTCCCATTCACGATCGAACTCTTCCGCGAGGAGTTCTTGCGGTTCAGTGACTCCGTTTCCATGCTGTCAGCACTGGGGTTCCGACTTTAAAAGTATTCTGGAATGTATTAGTTTGGGAAATTATTAGCCTAATATGTTGTCATATACACTTTCTCCTGATTTGAGCTCTCGCAAAATGCTTTGCAAGTAAGATCTCACACCCTTGACCTTCTCCGAATTAATTACATAGAATTGTTTACGCTGCGGCTTATAGACCCATAAATTGAACGTGTTAGCTAGTTTAATACTATTTATAGAAATATTTATAGCCTAGAACGTTATTCAAACACACTGCTGCTGTTGAAAGAAAATGATTCTTCCTCAATCGATGTACCTTTTAGTTAATGAACCTGCGTTTTTTATGGTGATAATCATTTTTGTTGTGTCTGGAGGGAATGGGCTATTCTGGCGTTGACTTTGAGAAATGGCGTGCTAATTGAGCTAAGGGGAAATCTCAAATATTAAATTCTAGATTATGTGCTAAGATGTGAACTAGTCAATTGCTTGTCTGCGTTTTATCAGATGTCTCAACTTTGTGTTTCACAGATGTTTGCCTGCCATTTCGTAATCTCAGCTTGGGAATTTCGAGTGGAGGCAATGCCTCCATTTTCAATGGCACTTCCATTCCCCCTTTTTATTCTGAGTGAAAGGTAATTAGAGGTCATTGGCAGGAGAAAAGCTTGCTCTACTTTTACCCTGGCCTCATGTTTTGGGCACAACCTCTTAATGTATTATTTGCACGGAGAAAAACGTTGCCAGAATCGAGTTTACTGAATAATCTTTATGAATATATTATGAACGGTGAGATATTTTCTTCATTATCATTATGAGGAAGCAATGGACTTCGCATTAAAAGTATTTCGCCAGGAGTTCGTTAAACCCAAAAATGTATATTGTGGCATTCCGTTCGGTGTAAAAGCCTGACTGGGCCCAAAGATTGATTGATAGGCCGCCGGTGGATGGCACGTGTGTGCCTATGAACTCGACACAAAGCCAAGGAAGTGGATCCCCCGAAAGCCGCGCCCCCTACATGGGGATTGGGTCACGCCAATTGTTTACCTTAGCGAGCCATGTGGCAGGAGGGGAAGGGGTTACTTCCTCAAGCGAAAGCAAAGGCCGGTGCTGGACCCACGCTCTGCATAAATTAGCATAGCATCAGAGGCGAGAATAACAAACACAATAATGCGATGTGTGATTCAGTCATGGAATAACTGGTTTAAATGGCACAAGCAAAACAAACAGGTGAACAAGCCAATGGACACCAGATCTATAACTCGGATCTGTGTATAACCCTCGCCGGCTAATTAGCCAATTGGCCCTCTGATGCTCTTGGCTTAACAGTTGGCCAGCCAAGCCGAACGGAGTGAAAACGGCCTAAAGATCCAATTACTCCAGATCTCGCCTGATGCAATGGTCGAATAGATTATGGATTGTGGTGGAAAATCGGCACTTGGGGTATTCCAATTATTTAGTGCGGAATTCAGGTGAATTCCGAACCGGAAAAAAATCGAAATCACATCTGTGGAATTCACAATGCAACTCGGCTTGCATCACCACTTAGTCACTGCCTTCAGGCGGTCTCTCTCTTTTTTCCGTGTGAAAGGCATTAGTTCGCTTCAGGGCAATTAGCTCTTTCGATCCGTAGCTACCCACTTACTTGACCCAATTTCTGCATAAATCGAGATACAAAGCACTCTATTGAAATTGGTGAGTCGTGTGAGTATAAACACACTGCCACAAAGAACTAACAAAATCCATTAATTTTGGTATGGTAAACAAAAGTCCATTGTGTAGTCCACATTAATCACATATCAGTTTCGAGGCAAGTGCCTAATACATCCATAGTTAGCTTAGGCTATCAAACAATTGAAGCTAATTGCTAAAAGATTATACAATTTGCTGGCAAAATAACACTGATATCATACGCAGGGCCATCTGCAATTACAATTGAATAATGAGAATAATTTGAAATGCAATTATTGTCAAGCGGAACAACATTCTTCGGCGAAACTATATATATTTTGAAAGCTAATCGACTAAAACCGAGATTCTTCAACTCAGACTGCCTAATTAAGTTTTTGGGTCTGGGCTCAGGGTTCAGTTATGCTATCACCATCGAATCTCAATCAACTAACTCTTATCAGAAACCAGAGTCAATTAGGAACTTCGTTTGATTCACAAAAATGAAAACAAGAGGAAACCGGCTTGAATCGATTATCAACAGGTACTAGCAAGTCTTTCACATAAAACAAATCTAAATATATACTTTAAACAGGAATTGAACGGTTGTATATATACACCACAGATCTGCACACATAAATTGTTGCGGGCAGTTTTTAATAGCCTTTTTATGAGTTGCCAAAATCGCCTCATGCGTTTCAATTTAAATTTGTGTTTTACCGCCGTTGCTTTTCCATATTATTAACACCTTTTTAATTTGGTTGGCATTCTTAATTCTTATGGATTTGTTCATCACAAACACAAGTGAGCAAGCATTGTCTATCTGCATCTGCTTAAATTGTATGATATTTGCCTAACGCCGAGCACTAAGTACTTAAGAGGCGATTAGCTCTGCTACCTTAAGAGATCCGAGCGTTTTCCCGCGAACTAATGGGCTTTCACTAACAAGTTCCGCCGGAGAAGCAGAACCGCACGCAAACAGCGGCTAAGGCAGACTGGCAACCACCGGCGATTCCATTCCGCTCCGAGGCATCTTCGCTCCGGAAATCTCAGCCAGAGGTTAGTCGCGTTCGGCACTGGTCGGCTGTGTGGAATCCCCTACGCGTCCATATGCACAGAGAGAAAATGAGGAGCTCCCACCTCCACCTAAACTTTGGTGGAGTTTATACTTAATTTTTGATGGCATGAATGTAAAGTAAATATACTTATACTATAGGTTTCAAAAACCCCGTCAATCCCGACTTTGCGCTACTTCGAACGTGTTCGATGTTCGTTCGAGAGGCTCGCTTGTTTCTAACAGGCAATACTGAATTTTGGAATCTGTAATTGCCCCGAAACAAGTTTTCTCAGGCAGCGTTTTGTTTGTGATCGTGGTTGTCTTTCGACGGCCGAGAAAAGGTTCTGTTTCTTGTGCCTGCCTTGTTTTTGGCGGGCGGCAAAGATACATGGTGCCTTTTATCTAACAGATACACGCGGACAAGCTCAAGAGCAAGAGTAATTTGGTTGAAGGTTTTCTGTTTGTTTACCCAAGTGGTAACAACCTTCGCGTGGGACGGGACCTGGAACTAACTAAGAGCACGAAAGTATCTTTTGCCGTGTACCTTTTTCCGTTCACACGTATGTAGGTTGCCTTTGTCACTCATAAGTGCAAATTAGATATAAGAAGCTCTGATTTTCGCGCGCATATTCAAATCTATTCCTGCCCACTTGCCGATCCATAATTGAATATATCCGCAAGATACCGGGGGCTTAGCTGCATCCGCACAAACGACTGAATTAAGTCATTCAAAGCTCCGCGATCTGTCGCCAACTGAAGCACAATGGCGAAGCCTCTGCAATTTCTCAGTAGAATTGGTTTGAATAACTTGTATTACTGGGAGTATTCTCCGCCTTTGAGCGTTACTTCAACCTAAATTCGCCCCGGGCCATTCGAGTTTATTGACCAACGAAACAAAGGCTGTGAGGCTGAGGTACAGGTCCAGGCTTTGATGATTCGGCCGACTGTCGATACTTATTTGGTTCTGTTCCGCGGCCGGTTTTTGGTTCCCAAACTGCTAGGTGCCCATCATCGAGTTGCTTAATCTCGGCTTTATTAGCAATTTGTGTATATAATCCCGAATTAACGACAATTGGCGGTGCGTCCAGCGACGTCATAGCAGCCGGTTAGAATGTATTTCTAAGTGCGTTAGTCTTATTAAATTCAATTCCGACTTTTCTGCCGCATTTGTGGCACTTTAGGAGCTCCCCGACTCGTTACTCAACTGATTTGATTGATACGATCGAGGCTTGTTTGTCATCCAAAGCCATAAGAATTATGAGTCCGATCAGCAGATGCTGCTTGCACATTCATTCTGAGTACACAACTTCACAGCCTATAGATAGTATCCTCAAATGCTTATCACGCTTATTAATTGTTATTTTTTCGGTTGTTCTGACTAACTAAACTGCGTACTTAATGCTTAATCACTGACATCCGTTGGAGCTGACAAATTGCGGTTTTCAGACTGCGAAAACAATTTAAGCGCTTTCATTTCATTAAATTTTGTGATGCATTTGGCAAATGCCAATAAATTTCAGGATTCCCCCCAAGGCCAAGGGCTTACCCCATCCTAAAAAGGCATTAAACTGGTAAGAGAAGAGTGTGGGCTATTTGATATCTACACTACCGGCGTGCCAAGTGCCAATAAGTCGGAGCACAACACACCTTTCCTTTCCAGAATAGGTGGGACGTGGGTATTAGGTGTCCTCCGCCGACGAACGACGCTCATTAATTTAGAGATCGACTCTGAGCCAAGTACTTATCGACGTGGCTGGCATGCCAAGTCCAATCTGACGTATGGTGACGTTTCTGACCAAATGCCAGGTTGGCATTGCATCAGACTCTTGTCCATAGGTAATATCTGGTTAAATGGTAAGTGGAAAAGAGGCGCCAAAGTGTCTGGAAGCTTTCGGAAGCTGTTTGCGTGGGAAGTTTGTGACGTCAGGGATTGCCATTTGTGACGTGTTAGCCAAAAATAGCGCGCAGAGGGCAAAGCGAAAGACAAAATGGCATAGATTCTGGCATACTCACACACAAATTTTAATTGATTTTTTTTGGCTTAGACTTAAGTGTAACTTGAGTTAATCAGGTAGTTAAATCAAGGAAGTTCCAAGCATTTTTTCACACCCTAAAATTACTGGCTTGATGCGACTTTTATTTAAAAACTTTAACAAATATTATTTATCTTTCAATATACGTTATTTGTTGAGCGAAATTGATGTGTAAGACCCGCTTTGTTTCCGTGGCCACAGTTCTCGTTCTACTGACGGGCAGTTCGGGGTTACAGCATCGCCAGAAAACGAGAGAGCCATCCGAATTTCATTCCCTCCACAAAAAGCACTCCGATAAGAGGTTCTTGAGAGCAGGAGCCATGGCCTTCGGCGGACCACGTTTTTTGAGAACCTTTTGCGAACTGCAAATTACACATTTCGCAGCCGAGGGGAACTCACAACCCCCGGCCATCGTCGAGGATTCTTAGAGGTTGGTCTTCGTGGGCTTGGTCTTTCAAATTATGCCAGGCCCTCCACGCTTCTTGGATTTTTCTCTGGCGGCTCTTGCTTTTTTGCGAGATGTCTGCTCACGTTCACGGCTATTCGAATGCCTTTTGTTGCCCGCGCATAAATTTTCGGCTTGGCACAACGTTCTTCGGGTTGCTGCTCTCTGGGATTCGCCTCACTTTATTGTTGTATTCAAGGTCAGCGGGGTCCTGCTGCGCATGTCCTGAAAGAGCTTTTGAATGCGTACACTAGAGCTCTTTAAGAAAATGTTCTGAAGAAGTACCTCGACCTTTATACGGTCAAACATAAAAAACGGACGGACAGAGTCGAAAACTTTAGCTATTATAGTTCCCGAGGTTTCGTCTTTCATAAACATCAAATGATCTTGTTTAAGAATTTATTTACCTATTACGTTTGCAAAAGCTTTTTCATACCTGTTACATGTCGTCGGCGGTCCCATGATACCCTATGATACTCAAGTAAAGGGTATAAATAGCAAAGACAATATTATTTCAAGCCAAGACAAAAACCAATATTTTTTACGCCATTTTTATACAACCACCATGTAGAATGTTACGCGGTAAAATATATTAGTAAAATAGTTGTATAAGTAAAAATTTGACATGTATGTAGATATCAGGTAGAAGTTACGCATATAGTAATTGTAAATATTAAGCTGCTTAAAAACAATGCAATTTTAAAATAATTTATGTGTTTTTTAATTTCAGCAATCATATAAATAGTAAAGCTTAAGAGTAAGGAATTATAATGTTAAATTTCTCCTTTTCCCAGCACATTTCATACGCGGCTTTACTCCCATTTTTCCCCTTTTGGGTTTTTTTAACAATTTGTAAGTAACATATCGAATAAATCCGGGGAATTTGGCACATGTGTTGTGTGCAGTTGCACAATGCATCCCCGCGGGAAGTTGTCCACAAATCCCGCCCACCTGCAAAGATGTGTTGACAAGGCCAAATGCGGAAGGGTGGTGTGTGAGCCGAGTGTGTGTGTTCCGATGCCATGTGTGTGCGGTGTGCGCCAGCAACTTTGATCCAGCTGCGAACTGTTCATGCGTGGAAGCTGCATTGTTCGGTGCTTAAGAGCGATTGCTGCTGCCATATAAATGCACCTACCTCATGCCAGCACGCTCCCCGTTGCGTATACGTAGTGTGCAACACGCATACGCACTGTTGCACCGCCATAAAGGCTTGTCTCCCCAACTGCGCTCGCTTATTAGTTTGTTTTGCAGGAGGGTAAAATCAATCAATGACCTCACCTGCTGCCTATCACCCGCCATCAAACACAATTTGATGGCATCAAAGCTTTATTTGTGTGCCTAGCCCACGAACAGGATGCCGAGCAGGCAGGATATGAACGGACCTCGGACTACGGACTACGGACTACGGACTGTCGGACCATCGAGGACACCAGCGCATATTTTGCCACATGACAGTTTGCTTCGCATCTATGTCATGGCTCTGTCCGTGTTTTTTGCAACGCTTTTGATCCTTACGTGACTGCGACAATTGTCGCTGGCACCTGTATCGTCAGAGCGAACAAAAAAAGGGCTGCAAGTTGGAAAAAGGCTGCCTGGAAGTGTGCAATGAAAAATAGTTCTGGTTTTTCCAACATACCCAAAGGAAGAAAATTCGAAACCCAAACACTGGGCTGGTTTTTATAAGTGGACTCTGGACATTCTGTCGCTTTTTCTCATCTCTGCGTTGGCGGCAAACTTTTCGCCGGAACATTCCCACATTTGCAAATGCAAATTCAAATGCTCGATTACAGTTGGCAAAAAACCCATATGCATTTGCTTATCGCATCGTGCCTGAGCAAATTTTGAATATTTTCCCAGCATTGCTGATCAATGAAGTGCGCACTTTTTGCCGCCTCGGTGGGTAAAACAAGTTCTAAGCTACTTACTGTCCGGAGTCCTGACTCGAATGGCGATAGATGTTGGCAGACACACCGAATAGTTCGAACTTTCTTGACGGGCGACAGGCGTTTTCCACCTGCAAATTTATGCACTTTCTGACCATGAGAGCCAGAGACTCTGGCCAAAATGAAGTGCAAAGCAGCTTTTGAAGAGCAGAAGGAAGGCATCCTGGCTCGGATGCTGGGTAGTTATGCAGAGTGCTGCCAGCTGCCGGATTATGCTGATTTTCATGGACTGAAATCAATTTGAGCAAGGCAGTTCGCAAATGAACATTGGCTGGCGCACAATCAAAACTTTACTAATTACGAAAACTTGCCGAAAAATCTTCTTAATACAATAAGTGCGACAATGCCCATTCCCCTCATCCGCATCCCAAACATCCTCCTCTCATCCGGGGAGGAGGAGGGATCCCTGAATCCTTGGAGGCAAGCAACAAACAAAGAAACAGGCAAGTGAGAAATTAACTTGCGTTTTCAATTACCAAAGAGTCTAAGGAGCCAGGACCACGCTGCCGAGCCATCAAAGTCAAAGGATGTGGAGCAGACGCCGTCTGCTGACAATGCGAAAATGCAAAGAGCAAAAAGCACTTGAAGCACACAATATTGAAAGCGGGAAAATGTCGGGGAAAGTGCGGGGAAAGCGCTGGGAAATGGGAAATGGTATAGCTGACTGGCGACAGCTTCTGGTTGTATTTTTTATGGGAATGGCCGAGTGCAAACGTTGTTAGAACACTGAATTCCGCCTGAGCAGTTATTATTTAGGCTCCTAAAATGGTTGAACGGCATCTTTTCGCTCGTTCTTGCTCAGTCCTCAATCCTTTTTCCATATTTGATCAGGACTTTTTTGCAGCACTCACCTTAACTTGCTCCTTACTCGTGTTGCTTACTTTCCTTTGCATCCCTCCTGCAATTTGCATATCCATTTCTGAGTCCTTTACGGGATTTGCATATCCCCTCCACAGCCATGATATGTCTCACTTCGCCGTACAATTTATTCTTCTCTTTCAGTTTTAATTATCTGAAAGTTGTTTGATCTGTATCGAATACTTCTGCCGCATTTGGATTAGTTTCCAACCCGTTTTTGAAGCCCGGAGCTTCCCGTCGGGAGCTGGCACAATTTTCTTTCCACGCAGGAGCGTTTTCATTTGGCACATTCGTTCAGGGTTTTTAATTTATTTAAAGTCGTGTGCGGGAATTGTGGAAGGCTGGCTGTCTGGCGACATCAAAAAGCCAGTCGCCATTTGACACTCGCGCCTCGAAAGGATAAAGTTTATAATTTCATAGACTTGCCAGCTCCTTGGCGACTTGCCACGCCCCCTTCTGGGGCGGCGTCTTGAATTTATGCGCTGAATTAATTATGCACGTACGGAGTCGGAGGCATCCGAGCTCCGCCGGAGTCGAAACCCGGGACTTCCCTGTTTGTCTGGTTAGTTTGTGTTTGGCGGCGTTGACGGCGCATTTAAAATAATTGCTCGGCGCGGAAAAAGTAAAGCTGCCGCGATTCGTGTGAAAAGTTTACACTGCGCTCGCAGCATAAGCTCATAATGGATTTGTTGCGTTTTTTGCACTCGCCGCAGAGTTTTGGCTTGCGAACTTGCGGCTTGTGGCATGGAGAAATAAATGAGTGAGGGAGCTCGCCGTAATTGGGTATGCCTGCGATGAGCTAATGCAAGTTATGGATACTTTTAAGTGGGTGTCGCAGAAGGACGCACGACCAAAGGAAAGGATACCCCACCAAAGGACATCTCTGTATCATGAATTAGTTATAAATGTACATCTTTGGCAAGCAGAAGTCGTACGGTCAAAAGACCTTATGCAACCAACCACCATTAATCGGCTGCCCAGATGGAAGATCAATTCAGTAGTTTAGTTGAGAGTAGTTTCAGTTGGCGGCTTAATTAGTTAATTGAATCGGATGTGTTGCAGTTTCGACATCCCCATCGCCCGCAACACTAGCATGCCAACCAAGTGGCTGCCTCTCATGGGATCCATTGAACCCGGTGGTTTGATATTCGGATGCTTCCGCGCTACTCAGTACCCGCTGTCAGGAGCTAGAAGTCGCTCAGTTCCGCCAGCTTTTCAGGGGGCTGCCAGTGCCCACGCAAAGACCCGAAATCCACTGGATGTGTTTCGCTCCTCCCCTTCCGCCGACTGTCTCGGTTATTTACGCCAGCGGCATAACGTTGAAAGCAAATTGATATCATGTGGATTTGGCTTTCACTTTGTGGAATCAATAGGCGAAATCCTTTTGGCAGAGCCTGGCACAGACCCGCTCTGCTCCGCACTCCGTCCGTATCTGCTGCCACTCGAGTTAAGCCAAGGATAATGATTATGTTGCGCAACGACTCCGGCGAAGGGAGCGCTTTGCATAGCTCTTCGATGGGAAGAGGAGGAACGAGGCGGGGCTGGAGGAGGGGACTTTGTAATCGACAGACAATCGACGTGAACAACATAATGGATATCGAACTCGAACCGAGACAGTAGCCCACAGCCCCGAAAGCATACTTCAAGGCATTGCAACTAATTGGCTTTCCTTGGCTGGGAGAGGAGGCGGAATGGGCGGTGCTCGACCGCAGGGAAATGGCCACTCCTGTTTGTCTTCTATGCCACTTGATTGGAAAATCAAACTAATTAAAAGATTTCAATTAAACGCCGAGCTGGGAATGCACTGTCCACCTTCGCCTGCCACCGTAATTCCATTAAAATGGCAAATCAATTTCAATAAATTTCATTCAAAGGTGGAATCGCAATTGCATGGCCAGCTCAGCTTAGCTCTGCTCTGCTCTGCTCTGCTCAGAAGGTCCTGTCGCTGTAGCGACGTCATAAAACTGTTTACATGCTGACAAATCTGTTAATTGAATCGCAAATCCAATTAAAACTTCGATTTTCTATCCCTCGGAACTTTGACTAGCAAAAGTTCAAGTGCATAAATGGCCAACATGTGTGTGGCCAGGACATTCCGCTTTTGTGTGCAAACTTTTCACAGCTGCCCGTCCCCGTTCTCGTCCTCGAAAATTCGTCACGTTTCGGGCCGGGGTTCCTGTTCCAGCTTTTGCGTGTAAATTCAATAACAAATTTATGCGTTTATTTCGTTGAAGCTGCATTAAAGCGTACAATTTCCTAATTAGTCCGTCTGCCGTTTTACACAGGCTCTACCATACCCGTTGCCCTCCCGCTGGCATTTTGCATTTCGCATTTCTGCACGCAAAAATAGTCAAAGCGAAACCGCAAGCTGCGCATAACTAACTCAACTGCTTTATTTGGACAAACCGCAGCCGCAGCCCCTCCCCTGCCCAGCCATTTCCATCCCAGGACACCAGGCCCATCCGTGCTGTCGAAAAATAGCAACATACACAATTTCAAATGCAGCCCGGAGATGAGCAGGTTCATTTGGTCCACGGGGATACCAGAATACGTTACTGGCTAGGAATCACAAACGCACAGCTGGACACATAATAGCCGAGGCTAAAGGACTATCACTTATATTTCAAAGGATACACGGAGCTCAAAATTAGTTGGTCATTTAGTAGTAGTTGGTATTTAATACTTCAGAATAAGATATGCCTGTGAACAGCGCACCTCTGGTGGCTCATTTGGCTTGTTCCGGTTTCGTTTCGGTTCTCGGATTCGGTTTAGTTTCCGGAGAGTGCCGTGTGGAGCCCATTAAAAGTGCATTTAGTGAAAATTTATCTGGGCGCAGAAAGGTGGGCACCGCAGGCGCATTTTCGCATTTTCGACTCCGGCAGCCGGCAGCTACAAGTGTGCGTGTCCGGAAACGGAAATGAAATAATTCTGGTTGCAATAGCAACAGGAAGTCTGCGCTCCTGCCACTTTTATCCTTGGCATCCCAGGCACTCTTGTCCGCCCGCTTTTGGCCTTCTGTCTATTTGCACGACTGCCTGTTTTTGTTTGCTTGTTGGCCCGGTTGGCGTTGGTGCGAAGGTTTTACTGTTTATGCAAATGCTTTGGCCCACGAAATGCTTTAACCGAAAGCACTTTAACCGCATTCACCTTGGGCGGCTGCTTGTTAGTAGCCATTGAGAGCAGAACAGACACAGAGCTGAACAGAGCAGCCCCCCACTTGGTTCCGAACTCCATTCTGCTGCCCAAAAGGCCGTAAAATGCCTGCAAGTTACGGCCATACGGCCGTATACGGCCATGTGCCCCTTGGCTGCTGTTCCCGAAAAATGTTTCATTGCAATTGCTGCCACAGCCACAGCTACTCTTCCTGCTCCGGATCCCCGACTGTTCCGGACACCTCCTTGTGGACAGCCCTTCCACCCCCCACCTCTTCACGGCTGCCCGAGTTTCTATTATGTAGCATATCGTAATCTCACTTGAGTCAAAGGTTTAGCTACCGACACCCAGAAAACACCCGCAACGCCCCAAAAGCACCAGCAACAACGACCCGCAGCTAACACTTTGTAAATAGTCATCGGCGTGTTTATTACTCAGCCGTGCCGGAGTGTCTCTCCCTTCCGCCGGACTCCGCTCCGCCGGAGTCGCTCTGCCGGCTGCTCCTGCGGTTAGTTGCTAGTGTTGCCGTGTAATCGCTGTTGCGAAAGATTTTCACCCGGAGTCTGTGTGTGCTTGACTTTTCGCTTAATGAGAGTACAGTTTAAACTTTGCGTATCACGGACGGAAAACTGAATCGCTTCTCTAATCAGAGCATAAAGGGAGCATCGGACTACAGATTTTTAATATGGGATTGGATATGTTTCATATTAAGCTTACCGTTTCAAAATTAAAGACAAAAACCACAGAAATAAATTAAAAACATTTTCGTTTTCCATTCTCAGAAATATTTAATTACGCATCGTTTTGCTGTAGTTTAAAATTGCATTTGCCAACTTTACTCGAGCGAGCTTTAAGCGCAGAAACATCATTGCAGCACAGGGCCAAAACGGTGAGTAATTGGTAACTGCTACTCAGAGGCACTAACTACACTCGTCCTCCGCTCATTCCGCCTGCCATTTTGCCCTCCACGTCACAACTGGCGAACACAAAACACAACACAACAAAACAAACAATTTCTCTCGCACGAAATTTATCGTTTGCATAAATTTGCTTTATTGCCCGGTTCCATGTCCTTGTGCGCGTATGTATGCGTGCGTCTGTGTGGGTGTGCGGGTGAGTTAGTGGCTGTGTATTTGTGTTGCCAACGGAAGTGTAACTTTCGCTTCCAGGCCAGGCATGGCCAAAAACAACAACAACAGTGAGTTGAATGCGGCGAACAAAGTTTTACATTATTCAATTTAACTAATGAAACTGAAAATTCATTTTACCACATTAACAAACACACACACGCACACAGACAGACAGACAGAAGGCGAGAAATAGAGTCGGCAGGAGGACACGAAGGACGAAGGCAGGAAATGTGACTCGCCTCCGGAAAGGAAAGGACATGTGTGCGTGCTGGACTCCTGTTTTTGGGACTCGGCCTCTCCGCCGGCATTTGAGCCGCCATAAAGCGCGGAAATTTATATTGCAGAGAACTGAGCAAGGACAACCGCGTCGAGGCGCCACCCTATTGCGTTGACATTTAAATAATTAAGTATAATTTTAGCCCGGCCATCCAAATGCCATTTGCTAGTCCTGTTTCAGTATCAGCCATGTGAAATCACATCCCGATGGCGAAGGTGTCTAAATGTATGAAAACATATATTTTGAAAACGGAACAGAAAACTAAAGACTTATTACAAAAGAATATAACTTTTAAAAGGACAAACAATTTTATTGTTTCATTTCCTGTGCTTCAATTTTGAATCTTACTATTAATGCTATATTTTCAAGGGATTGTCTGTTTGTGCGGTCAAATCAAGACCCAAAGCCCATTTAAGAAACAATTTAGTTTTCATCCTCTTCCTCGAATTCGTCGTTATCCGACTCGGAGGCGTCTTCCATGTCGTCGCTGATGTAGGTGCTATTGCACTGCCCATCATCGTCATCGTCGTCATAGTCGTTTTCATCACCGACGTCCTCGTCCAAATTATCCTCGGCATCCTCGTCGACTGCATAGCTCTCTGCTGCGAAGTGGTTCTGCTCCAGGGTCAGGGGCTCCATTGGCATGGTGCCCACAGCCACATGGTCGCCGTTTCCCAAGTCGTGTTGCAAAAAGCCTGGCGGGGATCCGAGCGCCTTGCCCAAAGGTCCCGGGGACTTTGAGAGCGCTGCTGTCGCCGGTTTTTGGCTGTCCTCCGTTTTCCGAGGGCTCTCTTCCCCGGCTGTATTGCGGGTCCTTTGGGCAGCACTTGGCTCCTTGGTGTTGTTGGAACCCTGAGCCCGCGGCAGCAGCAGCGGCATTGTATCCGGCTCGATGGTTTTCTCATAGTCCGTAAAGTTAAACAGCGGCGGCAAGCTCCTGCCGTTGGGCAACTGCTGGTGTGGATCCTGACGAAGTTCGTCGAAGAACGGATGGGCACAGCCCATCAACGGAGAAACCCTGGCATTGGGCGAGTATATCAGCATCTTGGAGACCAGATCTATGGCCTCCGTCGGTGTGCGAATCCTGAACACCTTGGACCAGGGGTGCGGCTTCAGTTGCGGCAACTTAAACTGCTTGTAATGCGGATTCATGTCATGGAGCTGCTCCGAGGTGGGAGTGCCCATAACCTTGACGATCTCTACAATCTGGTCCACTCCCGAGTCCCCTGGGAAGATGAGCTGGCCCAGCAGCAACTCCGACATCACACACCCGGCGCTCCACATATCGATCTTGGTGGTATAGTCAGTGGAGCCAAAAATCAGCTCGGGCGCACGGTAGTACCTTGAGCAGATGTACGAGACATTGGGTTCGCCGGAGATCAGCTGCTTGGCACTGCCGAAATCACAGAGCTTGAGCACACCCGTCTCCGAATCGAGGAGCATGTTCTGCGGCTTGATGTCCCTGTGACAGAATCCCAAGCTGTGGAGATACCCCATGCTCCTCAGCAGCTGGTACATGTAAAGTCGGACAAAGTTCACGGGCAAGGTTTGCTTCGCCCGTGCGTACTGCCGCTCCACTTTATACAGGGTCTCCGGCAAGAACTCCATGACCAGGTTCAGATAGACCTCGTCCCTTTTCTCGCCACTTGAAAAGAAGAACCACTTGAGGGTGATGATGTTGTCGTGGCGCAGCTTGCGCATGATTTGCAGTTCCCGGTTTTTGAAGCGCCGATCCTGCAGGACCTTCTTTATGGCCACCATTTCGTTGCTGGGCACCATTTTGGCCTGGAAGACCACGCCGAAACTGCCATTGCCCACCACTTTCGCGTCCGTGTAGCTGATCTCGGTCATCACATCAGCGCCGAAGGCATTGGTGGCCACCACCGTGGTCACCTTGTTGGCCAACCCACTGTTCTTACTTTGGGAAGCCATCTGATCTGAGATTCCTGAGTATGTCGACTTGACTTTGGCTATCCACGAGATTTCATGTGTTTAAAATACTAAACGTAAGTAACAATTTAAAAAAATTGTGTGTATGCGTGTGGAACTGCCTTTACTTTAGTGTTATATGGAATTGACAGTTTTTGTAGTTTATTTCCAGGATGGCTGAGGTTTAATTCGAGGTGGTGGGTCTCAGAATTAATTCAGTGATTAAAGTCAGCTTAGCTTAACACTTCGTTGGACGAGAAAGTAATGCTGTCACAAATAAAAGAAAGTATTTAATAGCTTGCTGACTCATAATTCGAGGGATCCAAGCGTAGTTTTCACTTCAAGTTGTAGTGGAGCCCGAATCTATGAGCTCGAGGTAGTTTGGCCCCTTGAGCCGAACTTATGCAAGGCCATTCATAATTCGTGAGAGCTTTTCTTTGTTCCGCGTAAGTTGGCTAATTTCGCAGGACCCTTTCGCATTGTTGTCCACGACTCGACTTTCGACTTGAAAGTTTCGCTGGCGCCTTTGTCTCCTGGCATCTTATCGCTTGGCTTTGGCTAACTCGACTTGGCCCTCCTTGTCTTGGCCATCCTGTCCACTCGCTTATCAAAGGACCATGCTTTTACTGTTTCCTTACAGTTGAAGGGCCCCCGAGGGTGGATTTTTTATGATAGCCCCAGATAGCACAAATGGCTGCCCCCGGAAAACGAATAAAAATCTGCTTTGTGAATGTTTGTATAAAATGTCGCTTGCAGTTTATTTTTCACTTGTAATTTTATTGTATATATTAGATTTATATATATATATATTTATATAAAAGTGACACACTCATGGTAAAATCTTGTTAGAGACATTTAATCGTATATTTATGTTTCCTTTTCGTTTGCAGTTTGCACCCTCATGCAGTAGATTGTAAAAGTGTTTAATCGATAATGTTTCATATGCATTCCGTATTCGTTGACCGCACAAATTGTTGAGTAATATTTGTTAACAGAGGGGATATTTACACAATTCAGGAGTCACAGAGGTCGAGAAGGTCAACCAGCGGACGGACAGACTTAAATTAGTTGCAAATGATTAAACTAAGCTAAATGGGGCTTAACGTATATGGTCGAAAGTGTTCGCTTACGTAAATATTATTGAAATTGTTGGACGTTGTTGGCATAAGTAAGTAAGTAGTTCGGGGCTACACTAGAGTATCCTTCTCTTCTACGCATATATTTTATTTAAATTACATACACATTTAGGCTTCTACATTTATTTGGCTTTTCTCGCTGCTGCCGCTGGCTGCAGTAAAATTAAATTTTACATAATCTTGTGTGTGCTCTTGTGTAAGAGGCATTATTTAAATGCGTATCAAATTGGTTCTTAGTAGTTAATAAAAACGTATATTTAATTTACTTCCAGGCGCACGCAAACACACACACATACAGATTCGGCCAGATACGGAACACAACAATAAAATTTTATATTTATCGCCAACGATTTCCGGGAGAAGTCCTTTTCCAGTATAGGTATATGTGTGTGTGTGTGTTTGTGCGTGGGTCTCTGTTTGTGCTGCCTACTTTTGGGGGCCCGGCTTTGCTAAGTTTTCCGCGCTGTCTGCCTTGTGCGCATATTTTAATAAATTGTATGCCGCTGAAATGTGCGCCGCTTATCATTAACGCACAATTTATTTTTGCTTTTATGCTGCTTTCAGCTTTCTGCTCTCATCCTGCCGCCCACAGGCCCCCGATTGCTGTCGTTTATCTGTGAGATACATTTGCTTTTTTGGCTTTTTGATTATTCGCGTCTTAAGATTACTGGGCCTGCTCGCTTCTCGATTAAGTTTCCCTGTCCCAACTTGCCTATATACAGCATTATCTATTTACATGTCGGCATAATGTGCATTTAATTTGCAAACGCAACGTGCTGTCGAAAAGTTTGGGACCAACTTCTGCCCCAGCGGCTTTTAAATGTTGTTTATTGTTGCTCCTGTTTTGTTGATGTTGAACCCGCACATGTAGTTTCCATTTAACTTTCCACTTACACGTTGTGCGTGTTTATTCTTTTCTAGAGCCAAGCCTGCTGCTGTTCGTAGAGTTGCTGCTGCTGGGATTGCTGCTGTTGCTGCTGTTGCTGCTGCTGTTGCTGCTGCTGCTGCTGCTGTTGCTGCAACCAAAGTTTGCAGAATGCAGTGGGCGGCGGGTTCGAGGAGCAGCTTACTCCTGCTGCAGGGGCATGGTCGGCGGGCTTTGGCTATTGCAAATTAAATTTAGCTAATTCTCACAACTCTGTGCTCATTTCGCTTACAATTGCGCTCTGCCGTTTGCATTGTAGTTTTGTAGTAGTTGCATTTGCATGGCATGAAAATAAAAGTGGGAGAAAAGAGGGTTTTTGGGGGTGGGGAGAAAGAGAGAAAATATTTGCACATGTTAGAAAAAGTTTCCTTGTTGATTCGATTTTCTCATTTAAGTTCTCTAGTGCTCGGTAATGTAAGTGGTGTGAGTGTAAGTGTATGCGTATGTGTTTATGTATGGGTGTGGTTGTGTATAGCTTGTTAGTTTGTTCAGCGACTACGGTGCGTATGCGTTATGGTGCTCTTCAATTCGAAATAAATTTACCAAAATATAGTTCAAGTGCCGCCACGCAGTTTATGGCCGCAGTAAATTCAGTTTTATCGCAGCAACTGCCACAAATTGAATACTTTTTATCATTTCAGTTGGCGCCGCTCCACAAATAATTACTTAATTTAATCATAAACCAAAAAGAAATCCTGGAAAAAAGTCACTCCACATTATGTGTGGAAATGGGGTGAGTTTTTATATAGCCATTCATAAGCTTATCTCTCCGCCCTCGGGCAAAAATGTGCGTCAAATTTACGATTGCCACTCGGGCACTTTCCACATTTTCAGCACTTTCCCTGCGCCACCGCTCTCGTTTTCGTTTTCTATTTTCTTTCTGTGACAAAAGTGCGTAAAGTTTCCCCGAGTCCCTTTGTTGCTGGTGGCGTGTGGCCTAGCTACAAGTCGCGATGGGCTCCAAATGGCCGAATTCGACGGGCCAAGGGGTTGGGAGACCGGGGGCTCTAATCTAAAACAAGAACAGTCGTTGTACCAAGGTCGAACACGCAGACCCTTTGTGGAAATACCCTTTCCAAGTTGGGGCTGTGTGTTGCAAAGGGAACTGCATTTAAGTTGTGAAGTGTTGCAAGGTCATTTTTATAAAGCATCCATCGGATATTGTTTAAAGCTTCCAAAACTGTTGAAATTGATTAACAATTGTAAACCATGGTATTTCCTATTTATTATATTAGGTCCATTCACATTTGATTTCTAACCACTTCCAGCGAAATACTTTCCAAATATTGGCTGACCTCAAATATTTATCTTAATCAAATAGAGAGTAACCCGAGGTCATCTAAGCCCCTCGGGCCAACCATTTTCCCTTTCAACTGTTTGTTATGCCTTTTTTGTGCTTCTACAAAATGTTGTTTATTTGGCTCCAAAGTATTTCTACGATATGAAATGTTTGCCTAGCCTGGTTGTTTTTTTTTGGTTCTTTTTACTGGCTGCTCCTGTTGTTGCCAACACTGCGCCTTTTTGCTTTCATCGCTTATTTTTTTGTGGGTTTATTTTTGTTTTGTGGCCTGTTGTTTTGTTGAAATTTGTATTTATGTGCGGGTCGGAGTCACAGAAACATTGGCATCGGGCCATCGAGCCGGCAGAAATATCATTTACCCACCCGGCAACACAACATATACTTTAATGTGTGACTGTGGGTGTGTTTTGTGTCCTATCATATTTTCATGTGTGCATGTGCGAGGGACCTTTGTCTTCGTGTGCTGAAAATTATGTATATTTTTAGCACTTTCGCCTGTTTTGTTTTCGCTTATCGAGTTTGAAGGTCATTTACTTGCAATTCCCAGCTCGAAATGAATGTCCCGGGCTTTCACATCCACTCGGATATGCGAGTGCTGGCTGTTTGGTTGGCTGGCTGGTTAATTTGTTGTGAAATTGTCGTTTTGTTGCTTCAATGGCTGCGTGCAATGCGGCGTATGAGTAATATTTCTACGTTTGCCAGAGCATACTTTTCCGGGTGGCCGTTAATGAGGGCTGCTGGGTTGGCTGGCTGGCTGGCTGGCTGGGTGGGGGTCCCAAAATTTAAATTGACATGTTTAAAGTCAATTTGCCCCAAGTTGGGCTCGTAAACAAAAGAGCAGATTCCACCCCGATGACATTAACCTATTCATTTGTAAAGAGGCTGTCGAATTTCCTAGCTTACATAAATATTTGTGCGTTTCTGTGCTGCCCCGCCAGGCGGAAAAATGTCGAGGCACAAAAATGGGGGAAATGGGGAAAGGCAGTCAAATCAAATGTAAATCCAGAACGAAAGCAAGGAGCTGGCAAGCGAAATTGAAATGAAAATGAATGTTTGCCTGAGAGTCTTTGCCATTGTCCTGGCCCCCAAGTCGATTGTTATCTTGGCCCAAAGGCAATTGAAAATTGGCAGCTGGGAGGTCCCGACATTTCCGCGTTGCGTAAGCCTAACGGGCACATTAATACATAATTTATAATGTTTTCGTTTCGTTTTGTTTTCGCACACTTAAAGGAGCTGTCGTGTATCTGGTTTTTGGGGTTGAGTTCTTTTAAATTTCCCGCGCTGTTCAATAAAGTTTAATGCTTGGCAGGGGAGGACGAATCGGGGTAACAGAACAAAGGGCTTTCAACTCATTATGTTTTTGCCAACATCTCAAAGCTAGAACTTCAATGCAATCCGTAACAATAGCAGATAGACACAATAACTCAACGCTGAACCACCTGGGTAGCAAAAAAATTGCATACATTTCCATCTAAAGGAAAAGTCACTTCTGTTGTTCCTCGGTTTTAGCATGCAGGTCAGAGGTCGGTATCGGTATTACTTCTTGTTAGCTACAGAAAACAGAAAATAGCTTGTACCTACTCAACAAACAGAACAACGGCAACCGAAACGAAACGAAAACGAACTGAAAATAAAACTTACCGTCGACTACTTTGGATAATTGGCGAAAGGATTATCTCTAAGCTGGAGGAAATGTTTTGATTTTGTTGCAGGTTGGTGGCAGCTGATGTTGCTGCCGTGCCAGTTGCTGCTGCTGCTGCACCTGCAACTAAAGTTGCTGCTGTGATATTGTTGGTGGTGTTGGGTGGGGGACTCGCATTCGCATTCGCTTGGCTACTGGAGTGACTATTGGTGGTGTGGCTACTCGGATTCGGGTTCAGATTCAGATTCGGATTCGGGTTCGCATTCGCATTTGCATTTGCATTTGCGTTCAATGTGGGACAATTTAACGTTTGGTTGCCGCTGGTAATTGGCCCTAGTTGCTTTGCCTGCTGACCACAGTAGACATTCGCATTGCAATTATCGAAATTAATATTGCTCGATGGATTGGATTGACGAATGCCGCCGCCGCCGCAGCTGTTGTTGTTGGCGATGCAGTTGTTGCTGCCGCTGCCGCTGCTGTTGTTATTGTTATTCGAGCTATTGTGGCTGCCCGTGGGGGACATCAAAGGAGCATCCGCATCAAAAATGTCCTCGGCCTCGGCGGCCTCATCGTCTTCGGTGTCTTCGGTCTCGTCGTTGGTGGTCTGCGCGTCCATCTGCAGGGCCTCCAGGACAATCATGGCCTCGTCCTCCTCGCTGCAGGAGTGCGAGGAGTGCGTCTGGTTTCGGGGATCGCAAATCGAATCCAATTGGGGGTGGTTTGGGGTTGTAGTACGGGGGTGGTGAGGTTGAAAATACAAACAAGGTTTAGCTTTCTTGCAGGGCTCTAATCACGCTCTATTGTTCAGTAGTTTTAGGGACAGACGGGCATGCAACTTACACATCTACGCAGTTGTTTATCACAATATTAGGCTTACAAATTTATCATAATAATAAATGGCACAGGCAAAACACAAACACATGCTGTTTATCGACAATTTCGACTAGATACATAATATTTCAATTAGGATAATATTGACGAAATCAACCCAATGTATGCTGCTATAGTATTTTAATTAATTTACAAACAGCAGCGAAAACACCCCTGCCCCAGTTTATGAATTTATCATTTGCTGCAGCGCGGCTCCTGCACAATTTTAATTACACGCAAAATACTCGAATAACAAGGGCCCCAATCAACAATGCCAAATGCCAAAGCCAAAGCCGATGGTAATGGCAATGGTAATGGTAACTAAAGCCCCGGCGGCCAAACAGCTGACCATTCGAATCAAACCGCGTGCACAGGTGGCCAGGATAGGGCAGGCACCTGGGGATTGGGAACTGGGAATTGGGAGCTGGTTTCAGGGGGATTGCTGTTCCTAACCCATTCGAAATGCGCCACACGCCCTGCGGTTTTCTGTTGATTGCACAGCGGATAGCGATTGAGTCCTTGTTGATCCAGAGGTTAGTTGCCATGCTTCAATGGGACTCTCTTTAAGAATAAAGTCTTTAATTTGTTCTTTAGCTGAATAAACCCTCGAGCCTAGCCAGCAAAAAATATTGGTAAATAAGCAAGCACTTTTCGATTTGCATTTAAGCAAGGTATTAAGCCATTCAGGTGGCAGACATGTGCGGTAACTAATCGCATTGAATGCGACTTGGCTCTGTCTCTGGCTCAATACACTTAAAAGCTCATTCAATTTGGCCCAAGACACGTTCGCTTGAAGCCCATTTGATGCCTTTATGATGGCGAGTTCTTTGCCAAAAGTCAACACATAAGCACACGAGCGGGGAAAACGCCGGGAAATGGGGGAAAAGCTGGGGAAATGGCTGCCGGCCAGTGAGATTCATTTGTAAATGAAATCAGAAAGGTGTACAAACACAAGCACACTCAAATGGTTCAGGGGTCTAAGTATGAGTATGAGTGCGAGTTCGAGATCGAGTTCCTGAGTATCCTTTACTCACTTAAGCTTTCGGCCTTTGTGTGCTGGCGGCTTATGCTTTTTGTAGCCAAACTACACAAGTTTGCCGGAGAACACAAGTTTGTTTTGTATACACACAAAGTTTGTTTGATTTTCTATTAATTAAAATTGCATTCAACTTGAAAATCGTATTTGTTGCCGCACGAGGGAAGTTTATCTGCTAGGCCTCGCCCACTTCCATTCAATAATGAACTTTGAATTGTAGCCTAATGGAAACACGTACAAGATTGCATAAACAAACTTGAAGAGCGCCGGCCAAAGCCAAGGAATTTAATTAATTTTCCGCCCCGCTTATGGGTGTGTGTGTGCGCGAGTGTGTGTGCCTTAATTGGGCAAACACGCCCATGGCCAGCCAACACACACACGCTAATGCATCAAATTGTCTGGCATAAATGTGGCCCAGTGTCAAACGCCCCCGTTCATTAACACGCGGCTCCTAGGAAAACGGAACGGGGGTCGCATCCAATGTCAGGGACGAATCGGAATCGGGTGGGTCGCCAAGGATGGGTCACCACCTCGTCTGGCAACTGTCGCCATCAAAGATAATTGCCATCCCCCTGGCAGCGCCAGGATGATCTATTTTTTCTACTCCGCCAGCGGTGGTGCAGTCCTATTCTTTTTTCTCGAATGCATAAAACATTTTAAATAAAAACGCATAAAAATATGCCATATGCCGTCTGCAGGACAAAAGACAAAAGGGCGTTTAGAGCCCGGAAAAAGGGCCGCCCCTCCAAACCATCTAGTATTTTCAATTGCCTACATGATGAATAATTAAATCATTCACGGGATGCTGGATAAAAAAACGAGTATTTGTTTAAAGTTTCCCTTTGTTTCTCACTTTGTACATTTTCCGCACTATTTGACATGGAAAAATGTTTTCTGCCAATAAATCAATTGGCAATTTCATATTTTTATGCCCATTTTTTATTTGCCATTTTTTCAAAGTTATGATGCATGCATTTTTGCTGCGGTCATTGTTTACCCTGGGCATTGTTTTCTAAATTTAAAATTTTATGCTGTTGACCAGGGCTGTCATAATATTATTTGGTCTTTAACCTTTAATTTTTAATGAACTTGATATAACGGAGGGAATATTAAACAGCGAGTTGGATAAATACGCAAATGTTTACTTAAATTAAAATGCCCATTCCATTTTCTGAACAACTCAATCAATTTGTGAACATTTCTCCTCAAACGAAAGACGCTTCCATCGATAAGCAATCGCTTTAAGGCCTATAAGTTTGTTGCCTTATTGTTTGCCAATTGTGTTAATCTAGCATTTGTTAGGATTTGGCCAAGTGTGGCCGGCTCCTTGGGCTACTAAAACGGAAACAGTCCGGACAATAGATATAATAACAACTGCAGGCGTTTTACCAGGGACAAAACCATCACCCGATGTGTTCTCCGCCGACGGCGAAAACTGCTAGCCCTTGAAACAACACAGCAAATGGCAGAGACAACAGCAATCGAAACTTTTGCCACATTAAATCAGTAAATTTATTGACTTAACTGCTTTTTGGGGCGAGGACACCAACCCGGCCACGCCTACCAATTTCCCCGCCCGCCCCTTTTGGGGGTTGTCAGCATTGGCGTTTGTCTGTTGGCCGCTGGCTGCGCACTTGCCACTTTGGCCTGGCCAAGATGGTGTCCCTAGTCCCATATCCGAGTGCACTCAGAGAAACAGGAAATATAGTAAATAAATTTTACTTACTATATGAGTTAATTGTATTTAAGTGCTGAGAAATTTTAAAATTCAAATTTTAAATGAGGAATGAAATGTTTTTGCTTAATACTGAGCTGGTTTGCTCTCAGCTTTTCAGGGTGAATAGAGACCGAACAGGATGCGTGTTTTTTTCGAGTGTATCTTCGCCTGCCGCAGGATCCCGTGTTTGGCATATTCCTTTGGCCGCTTTTGCCCCTTGCTGTGCTGTCATAATTTTTGATTTGCTTGTTTTATTTGATGTCCTTGCTGATGTCGTTGCTTTGGCTGCCATTTCAGGCGTAGTCGTCGTTCTTGGCCGCTCCTCACTAAGCTGCTTCCCAGCTTAGGAAAAACAATTTTGCAAAATTTATTTTATAGCAAAATTATGCCAAACATTTCGAAAATGTTTCTATGTACTCCCGCTTGTTGTTTCTCTTGCCGTTTGGGAAATGCGAAAATGCGTGCATGTGTGTGTATCCGGAGGATATACACACATGCGTGTGACCCGGTCGAGAGCTTGGAAGCTGGCCCAGAATTTATTTTAGAATGGTAAGTATTTCTGCTTTCGTACCATCAACTCTGGCTGAAATTATTTGCTCGGGGGCAGCAGGAGAGAAGAGAAGTCAAGGAGGAGGCAGGACTGGAGGTCCTGTCTGTTATATAAACTTGGATAATGTAGCGCAAATAGTTGCTTATTATTTATTCTCTTTTATTGCCCCCGCTAGCCAAAACCTTTGTCTTTACTGGGTCTTTATGGCCTTTTATTTTTCGGGTAATTTATTTGCGCTCCGGCAGAAATTAGTTGGAATATTTCAGTTGTTAATTAGGCATGCGTGAAATTGGGCAAAGTTTTGCGAAGCATTCTTTTGAGTTAGGATATATGGGCATATGTCTGGCCAAGATTCGCCCAACTATTCCACTGAAATTCGAGTGCTGAAAAGGATCCCTTCCCAAGTGGCGCTCTCACGCCTTAAATTTAAGTTAATTAAATTTCAGAGCAACCCGCAGCTGAGATAGCGGAAAGTTAACGTTTCTGGCTTTCGACAGGGCCAGACACACACAGGTCCTTTGGGTGGAGTGTGTGTGCGATAAGGATTCCTCATTTGGCGGAAACGAGGACAGCCCCCACGACTCCCTCAACCCTCACACAATGGGTCTTACGAAATAATCAACATAAAAGCTTCAGTTACTTATTACTCTTGTGCAAATACGGATACACACTACGCCATAGACTCTAGTACTCTTTAGAAATACAAACCGAAAATATAAAGGAGGAGGAGGAGTATCATGCCATACACACTAAGTACTTGGCTGGGGATGCGATAGTGCCAGTGAAATACGGATTCAATTAAGGCGCGGAACACAAACATGCAACACAATGGAGTGGCAAACGAAAGACAAGTTGCACAAACTGAAGATGAGGAGGAGGGGCAGGTGGACGTATCCACATCAACATCAACATCAACATTCAACATCGACATGCGACAGGTTTGCACTTCGTACTCACAGTTGACTGCTGCACCTCGGGCACAGATGGATTCTGGCCATGTTGCAGATACACTAATGGACCGCCCGTTTGCCGTGGCTGCTGGACAATGGGCGGCGACGAGGACGACGTGGAAGGAGGTCCGGCAGCGACGGCGGCTCCTTTGTCGAACTGATAGTACATGACGTCGTTGGCGGGCGCCGTGCCGCCGTACAGAGGAGGAGGGGGTGGCGGCGGATCTGCGGTCTGCGACCCAGAAATGTGGTAAGCGGTGGTCTGTTGTTTTGGGGAACCCACTGCTCCCGTTCCTGCTCCTGCTCCAGCTCCTGCCCCGGCTCCACCCGGCATCTGCGGCATCTTGTAGTTGTAAATGTAGGGTCTTTCGTACTCCCCGCCGTGGATGTAGGACAAGAAGAGGTCCGATTTGGCTGGCTGAAGGCCAAAACCTCCGGAGGAGGAGCCGTTGCCACCTGATCTTTGACCTGAGGGACGATTGTAGCCCGCGCCCGAAACATTGCTGCTCGCATAGTGCAACGGATAACAGCCTGCGTTCGCTAACTGTGAGTTCCCGCCGCCCGTCAGGAGTTGCGTTTTGGTCAGACTCTGTCCGGAGAGCCGCCGGGTGGGCACCCCAATATCCGACTTGGCATCCCGGCGCTTCACCTGCGCCACGTGCGTGGACGGACCTTGGTAATAGTAGGGCGACGCCGGATTGCTGGGCCACTCCACGAAGCTGCGCTGCCGGCTGAAAGCACCACCACCACCTTGAGAACCTGGACCACCGACACCACCAGATGTTACCATGTTGCCGGCCAGATTGCTAATGCTGCCTCCTCCGCTCACCACGCCCTTGGAGCTCTTGGCCAGCGCATTGTTCAGACTGAACTTGTACTGGTTGTTCTCAAAGGTCGTGTAGTGGAGCAGGCGATTAGCCGGCGACTGTTGATTTGAGTTAGTAGCGCTGTTGGGGTTTTGGCTGGAGCTGGGATTGGAACTCGAGCCCGCGTTGTGGACGGGCGCCAGTCCCGAGGAGCTCCCTGGGTTAGTGGACGATGGCGAGGAGGTGGCGTATTTGTAGGTGCTCTTCTGCTGGCGCTGCTGCTGCGCGAACAGCGAGCGCTGCTGCTGTTGCTGGTTACTCACGGTCTGCTGCATCAGGTTGTTGTAGTTCCCCCCGGCACTGCCCCCCGACTTCCGGTGCGATCCGCTTGAGGCGCCAGAGGATTTGTTGGTGCCATAGCGAGTGCTGTCGCTGGATCTGGAATGTTCAAGGCGTTACATGGTAAAAGAGTAAGCAGGTTAGTTTAAGGTAAAATAACTTTTAAAATACTTAATAAATATTATGATATAATATGAGGCGATCTTACCTTTCCGATGAGTATGCATAATCCTGATCGGCTCCCAGTCCAGAGTCAGTGTGCTCGTGGGACACCCGCAGAGCCGAGTTCTCCAAAGGACTCAGATTGGAGCCAGTGGGCGAGATAAAGTCACCCATGCTCATGCTGGACATCATTCTGAAGTTGAGAAATTTACATTAATTTCCCAAATTTGTAAAGACATCTCCTCTACTCACCTAACTAGACCATTATTCCGTTCACACTCCCTTGAAGATATAGTGCTGGCCGAGCGGATGGATCCATTCTTTGGCGCATGGCCTCCAGCTCCAGGACCTCCGTTGGCCTCGTGTGGATGCGTGCTTTGATAGTAAAGTCTACAATTATGTATATGAGTTAAGTGAGATCTGATAAATAATCAGAATAAAAACTGAAAGTAGTGCCACTCTAAGGGTTGACCCTTACCTATTAGTAATTTATATATTGGTTAACTAGTACTTACCCCCTGATGCGATCGACGCGATTCCTGGCCTGACCCGCATTTCCAGATCCACTGCCATTGGTAATGGTGTTGCCAGAGCCCGTACTCTTGGCTCCCACACTACTCTTGCTGTTGCTCTTGTGGATCTTCAAGTTAGAGTTGGACCTCTTCGAAGTGGTCTCCACCACCGTGTAGGGAATCTCCCGTAACTGCTGCTCCGACATGCCCTCCGTGTCCACCAGATCGAATTGTAGGTGCTTCGCCAGCTCACTGTTCCACATGCGGCTTCGTGATTCCGATGGGGATCTATTTTTATTTACAAATTTTAAATAATAATTTAATTATACATACTCCTCTTTTCTCCTTTTTGGTTGTACTCACTTGTTTTTGCGGTGCCTTCTGGATTTGTGGTGCGAATGGGTGTCCGAGTGGCTGTCGTTGCTGTGGAGACTCCTGGCCACCATGCTGCTCTTGGAAACCGCTGCCTGTTGCACGGAACTCTGGCCCAAACTGGCCTCCGCCTGGCGTCGTTGCACTTCCCTCCACTGCGATGTGGAGTCTATAAGCTCGGCACTTCCACTTCTCATCGAGGAGCTGCGATGACCGGAGTAGCTGCGTCCTCGTGTGCTGTCGTGATCGGATCCTCCGGCTGAGTCCCTTCGATGCCGGTGCGAACGGCGGTGCTTGCGATGATGCGAACGTCCTGATCTTCCGGACCGACCTGATCCTCGGGAAAGCTCGCTTTCATTATCTGAGGTGCGGCGATGACGGTGCTTATGCCTTGAATTAGAATGATTTGCAAATTCCTAAGGTCAACAAATCAACGAATTGCTAAAAGTTCCTTGATAAGATACGTGAAAATACCAAAGTTGATACGCATAAAAATTGGGAAATTCAAATTCCCTTGCGAAATTCAGATCTTTGCAGATAAGATAAATAGACAAACTTAATCAGTTCAACCAACCACTCAAACTAGGCGCATGCCTAAGGATGTCCAAGTCGATAGGGCTTAGTTGGTCTTAAAATGTCACATATACTGGACTCTATCTCAACCTACTTAACCTTCTAAAGTTAATTAAGTGTTGACAACCTTAATGCATCTAGATCGATAAAATTCGCACGCGTCGCATTTATCTAACTTCATCCTAGGATTCAGACCTGATGCCCTTTGAAGGGTCAAGCTCGGGTCCGAAGTCTATACAGTAATCCCGGTTGATGGGTTTGACATTCAAGTTAAATATAAATGCACTTAAGTTTAAGCCTTTTTTGCATTAAAAATAATGCGTAATATTACTAAGACTTACTTGCGCGTGGACCGCGAGTCGTTGGAGGAGTGGCTCTCCACGGAACTGGAGCGGTATCTCTGCTGCTGATGGGAGGCGGATGAGGAGCTGGCCCGCTGCTGACGGTGGTGGTGCGAGGTCGAGGAGGTGGCTGCCGCTGACGAGGATTGGTGGTGCGGATGGTGGCTGGTACCGTGACCGTGGCTGTGGTGGCTGTGATGGTGGTGCAGTCCACCGCCTGCCGTACTCGCGGATCTCACGGATCGCGGACTCGACGGATTGTGCCCGAAGAGGGATCTCTGCTGGGAGCGGGGCCAGGGAGCACTCCGGGTGCTCCTCGGCGAGTCGGGCGTTTGCAGGTTGCCCCCGCTGTTGTTGTTGTAGCTGCTGGAGTTGTTGTTCTGCTGCTGATGGCAAGGTCTGATGCCCAAGCTGGTGGGTATGCTGTAGGTGGAGCGATAGGGGCTGTCGTAGTTGCTGTTCAGGGGAGGAAGTAGAGATTAAAGGCGGGGGATCAGTCATCGCGATCTCGCATTATTTTGCCATAAATTTAAATTGTTTAACATAAACGTTGATTAAAGTCCGCGGCATGGAAGGTCATTTAGGCTGTCCAATTCGATCTGGGGAGGCAACTGAGCTCCTCCAGCCATGCCACCACGAGATCGACACAGACAAATAATGCGCGTGTGCAAAATTGAGTAATTGCCGCACTGGCAATCAGCGGGCAATCATTTTGTACTCCCAGGAGTCGTCGCTTCGGTCCAGTTCGGTTCGCCTCAGTTCCTCCCAGCATTAAAAATGCTGGCAAATCTTTAGTACAAGATCTTTATTATATTAATAGCCCTGACAAAAGACAAAAACCTTTAAACTTTTTTCCCGAAGGAAGCCATGAAAAGCCATCTGGGAGGATCCCAGAAAAGCCAGAACGTGCCCGGTGATTTATGCTCCCTGGGATGCAGCGATCTGTGATTTGTGATCTGGCATCTGGGATCTGGATAGTCTGGTCTGGTGTGGTGTGGCGGGGATCGGCTGCCTGATTGGCCTGATGTTTGGGCTTCTCTTTGTTTGCAAATGATAAATGACGCGGGCTATTTGCTCATCCCGGGTCTTGCAGGAGAAGGAATTCAGCGATTACGATTGGCTTCTATTACCTTATTTAGAGCCTCACCTGAGCGTGTAATTTATGCACGGATGGTGGGCAAACACTTACACTGGACAGCTGGAAATGCTGGCTGGTAATTGTCCAATTCAAGTGCTTCTTGGGAGGAATCGCTTTCGATTAGTCTCCACAACGGAACACGAGTATACACTCGCTCCCTCACTCCCTGACTATAAATCGCCTGGCATGACTCAATTTCGCCCGAAACTTCTATGATTTTTATTTGTCCATATAATTTGATGTTCACAACCATAAAACATTTAATAAATGCTGCGTCTAGACAATGTAACTGCCTTCGAAATGGCAACTAAATGGATTTTGAACACGAATTCGAAACAGAACAACCCACAGTGCCAGAGGGCACTTGAGCCGGGACAATGCCAAGGAGCTTCTATCTATGTATCCTGTTTGTCCTGTCAAACGCAAACGCAGGCGGAAAAGGCGGGGAATGATGAAGTGCTCCGGCTGCATTCCTTTCAAATTGAACCCGGCGATTCGAAATAGCAATAGCCATACCGAAAAATATATGTTTGAAAATTAAAAAGAGATCAAAGGCGAGTCCTCTCCAACGAGCCACATGAGAGCTCTTCCGGCGCGCCAGCTCCCAAAAATGATTACTAAAAAGCAAAAAACGACTTGGCGGCCAAAAAAGGACTTGGCCGGAAAAAAGGACAACTACGTCAAAGGAAACAGCTGCCGCACATAAATGGGTAAAATACGAAACGCGAGGGACTACACATGGGCGGTCGGGTAAATCAAAACTTTTGTGCTCGGAATGAAAACAAATGATGGGCATTCTGGAGTACTCACTTGGAGATGGTGCCCATTCCGGGCTGGGGCAACGGCCTGTTGCCCATGTGGCTGCCGCCTCCTAATGTTCCCGCGCCACTTGCTCCATGGCCATGGCCATGGCCATTGCCATTTCCATTGCCGTTGCCGTTGCTGTTAAAAAAGTCATCAATCACGCGGCGCGGCTGGCGCTTCGAGGGAGTACGGGTGAAGGCAGGCGGCGATCGTCCGGCGGAAAGTGCATTATTCTCCGTTTGCTTGTCCGGGCGACTTTTGGGTGTGGTTCGATGGGTTCGGGGTTGGCAGACATGCGGTGGTGGTGTCGGGCAACATAAAAGTAGGCATAAAGGCGTCCAAAAATATTAACAACCAAAATGGGAAAATGCGAAAAACAAAAAAGGAAAACGAGCGTACGGATCATAGAAGACGCTAATAATGAACAGTGAACCATAAAAAGGTTGTAAAGCACAGACAGCCAAATAAAATAAAAACCTAGGAAACTCTGAAACTTTCATTTGTTTCTCAAATTAAAAACGTTCTGTTCTTGGGCCAGTCATAAAATGAGCCGACGCCCCTAAAAAAACTTTGTTTTTGGCCACTACAAATGCCCTGCCGGCCAAGTTAATAGTTTCACTGAGTTACGGTTGGCCACGTGAACTCCATTTTGTGTCCGGGAGCAAGAAAGTTTACCGCAGCATGGTCAGCCGCAGTCACCGCAAATGTCCAGTCATAAACATGAAGGACCTGAAGCCCCAGAGTTCCCCTGAATCCCCTCGATTCCCCCGGATTCCCTGGATTTCCTGCCACATTCGTCATGCACAATTGCCTGCATTTGGTGAGGCAGCAGCAGCTTAGAGCCGCCTTTTCGCAGAAAGTCATTAGTGGGCTTTGCACTCGAGTTGCTTTTTGGCTGACTGCCCGAAGGCCTCCTAATCCCAATCCCCAGCCTCAACCTCATTCACATCCACATCCCCATCCGCAGTACCCCTGCAGATCCGACATTTTTATTGGACTTCCAATTAGTTGACCATGCAGGCGATGGCGTAAACTTGATCTATGAACACTGGTCGGGTTGCGCTGCATCTGGACGCTGCTTCTGTTTGGATTTGACTTTGACTTGGGCCAGAGATGAGCTCTAATTGGTTCGGCGGGAAATTCGAGGAGCTGACATGCGAACTTGGTGCATTTTGGCGTTTTCAGAGGGCTATCTTTGAAACTGGAGTGGCCCTCCATTTAGTCCGGACTTGATGAGCATTAATTTCGGCTAATACAAACTTTACATTGAATTTATTAGAGGTCTTAATAAAATAAACAAAACAAAAAGGTATTGAAGTGCCTTGCTCTTAGTGATAGTAAATGCAGGCATGTCCTATATCCCCGAACATATTTATAGGAAATTTAGCCCTTGGAATGCCGCATCTACCATAGCCATCTATCCTCTCAAGAGCCAGCTCACTTGTTCGCTTCGAGTCCAGCCCAATTTCTCCACTCGAGCTGCCCCTTAATGAGCTAATTACATGAGGTGCACTTTGAGGCCAGGGATTGAACTCGAGTGCCTGGGCCATTGAAATTCGTTACGTCTTAATTGGATGCGCTTTTGGGTTTGGCCAATAAATTAGGCAACGGAGCAGCAGGGTTTTTTTTGGTTTAACGACTCCATCTGATGGGCGGAGCACACACGACTGCACCCACAGGAACTTCCTGGAGAGTTCCCAGTGCGCCGCGGCACTCCACTATTTCTGGCCAGCTGGCTGGTTACTCACCTGTGCCTGAAGCGCGATCCCAGTTGGAACAAATCGGCGGCATGCGACTGCGAACTGGGCAGAGGGGCCACTCGCACCTGCCTGAAGAAGGCATGGTGTTCCACGCAGCAGCGCCATAGGTGCTTGCAGGCCGACTTGCGAGGCGTCTCGAATCCGTAGGTGCTCAGCTCGTTCTGCGGGAAACAGTAACAGAATAGAATCGCAAAGGTGTGATAAGCGCAAGAGTCGAGTCACGATGGGAACTGGAAACTCGACTGGGACTCGACATGCCGACAAAGAGGCGGACTGACTGAATGAGTGCCCCTGTCGGGCTCGCCCCCTCCCATTCCAAACTGTAAAGTGCTGGCCAAAAAAAAAAAAAAAAAAAAAAAAGACGCTGGAAAGGAAAAAGGAAAAATCAAGGCGAAGGAAAATGCTTAAGTTCCGCCTTTTGTGCGCGTCAACTGGCTGGGAAACTTTTTTGATTATCAAAGCGTTAACACCCGAAAGTGTGCAACTTTCGGCAGCTCCAGCCATTTGGCGTCCTCTATCTGCTATCTGCTACTGAAGCTACCATCTTCCATCTACCAGCTACTAGCTACTTGTTGTCTAACGAGTCCTCCTACGCTTCTGGCTCCTGGCGCCACTTGATGCCGCTGACAGCCAAAAGTTGTCGCCATAAGGAGCACACAGAAAAATTGGCGACACTGCAAAACGGGAATAAGAAATTGAAGGCACTCGAACGGAGCTATGGACTATAGGATACCCTATAGGGTTTAAAGGAGGATCTGTGTTAACTACACTTAACTACACAACTTCGAGGATATCATGAGTTAATGATTATAGAACTATTTATTCATCTAAATTTTTTAGATCTTTTCTACATTTCTTAAAGGTCATCTTTTAAGCAGGCCCAAAACTCTCTCAACTGTCAGATACTTCCTACTCGACTTTGTCATAGGTCTACTACTACCCTTTAGTGCCAACTTTCGACCATTCACTCGCGGAACGAACTGCAAATTGTAAAAAGCACTTGTCGGCAAACAAATTTATGGCTGGGATGGGCTAGGAATTGCGGATCCTCATCCACATCGTCACAGTGGCCATTGTCGTTTCGGGTTCCCAGCTAACAGTTTACAGTTTTCCAGTTCCAGTTCCCATTGTCGCGTTGTGTGCGTTTGAGAATTTACATTTTTATCGCTTATCCTGAGCATAAAATAGCGTCCTTTATAATAAACTTTGGCAATGCGCGGCCAATAGTAATGAGCCACCGTCGTCTTGTTGCGCAGCACGACAATCCCGCTCGGAGTCAGGCCCAGGAAGTACTCCACGCTGTCCTCGCCCTGTGGGAAAAGGGGAAAGTGTGAGCAAAAAGTAGAGAAAATGAGAAGCTGAGAAACTTTCGCAAACAAAGGCGGGCGCAAAAGTTTCCTTTCGGCCATTGCCAAAAAATGTGTTAACAAGAAGAAAGTTTTCGCCCATTAGCAGCAGGCGGCATTTTTATGGATACCTCGTTCTTATAACGCCGCCCGGAAAAAAGCCGAAATAAATGTAATTTTGGCTGTTAATTAAATTAAAAAGAAGGAGAGAGCGGCAAAGCATATAAAAGACGGCGGTCTGGCGCCGCGATAGTCAATGATTTGTGTCTATAAACAAACACAAGGCCGACGACTGAGTAAAAGGGGGTGGATATGGGCTTTATTATGGCACATAGCATACCATACCACATGGAGTATGATACAAGGGTTCGGGGCGATGCCCAACTCCACGCATGTATACAAACACAGCTGGTGATTTATTGAGGTTTGATATCAAAGTAAAGGGCAATAAAAAATGCAAATGAAGTGCCAACTTACGCAGCACAAAAGCGTAGACACACGAGACTCGCTTTTTCGGGGGTAATCATTTCCCCCTCCCCGATTGGGGACCCCCACAGAAATGTGAGCAAATGATTTATAATATTTGCCCTGAAATGAAATTAAACTTTGCATTTCCCTCTGACCCCTTTTATGCGGCTGCTTGAACGTCGAAGACCGGCTGCCTGGTGAACCATCTGCGGTTTCAGAACGTCGGTTCGGGTCACATGCGAGAAGTATCCATAGGTCCTATATGCCACCCCCGTTCCGGCAGTTCACCCGATTTGGCTTGACACATGAGCAGCATCAGCACATTACTCACCAGAACGGGATGCAAATCCACGCCGTACATATCGTGCCATTTGACTTTGTCCAGATAGTTGAGCTCCGCACTGGAGGGCGACATTCCCTTGAGCTGCTGGTGGAGTTCGGAGACGCGGGTTTCCAGCTCGTTGCTCTGGTTAGGAAGCAGCCGGAACTCGGACACATAGCCCTTCGAGTGGCGCCGCTGATCATAGTCACCAAGTTCGGCTGGGGGAGCAAATATGTATGTATCTCTGATTATTGGATGAAAACTAACTTCAATTTCTTTACAAAAAATTAAGGGTGGAGTTCTTGGTAAATAAACACAAGTCAAAGGATATGCGCTGAAAATCGATTCGTATTTGCAAGGGGATTGTGAGACACCTGTGACTCACTTGGTGTTCCTTTACTTACATTGCACCACAAAGGCTCCCAACTCGGCGGCCAGCTCAAAGGCCACAGGCAGTCGTCCCTGCAGAACATCCTGTTTGACTTGCAGGAAAAGTTGATACCTGCAAATGACAAATTTCATTAGCCAACACGGCAGCACAAAAAGCCGAAAACAAGGACCAGAAGCAGTTAACAAACAGAAATCTGGGCATAAAATTAGTTGATCCCCCCCTGAATGCTTGTCCAGAACAAACATTCGGCCGACTTGTTGACTTTGGGCGCAACATGGAAATCATGAAACGAAACAAATACTCGTAAACGGCAGACGGCATAGGCCGGCATCATATTTCACAATTATTTGCTAAAATCAAGCGCAGTTTGGGCTTCAAGCTGCCTGTTTGCCTTAATCCTCTCCTGTCAGACGTGGCTCAGTCTGCCTGGAAATCCCCTCGTCGCTCGGAATTTTCAACTTTGTCCTGACCAAAGTCAATTGCCGTTTATTGTGCGGCGCAGACTTTGTATAGCTAAAATAACACGATATTCTTTGGCCCTAGTGCACTTCCAATAATGCAACGGCAATTGCATTGCCACGCCCCACGCCCCTTTCCACTTGGCCAGAAGTGCATTTCGATGCATTTATATGCGCTAATATTAGCAGTGGATTCAGCGGCAGTTGGCCAGGATTTTGATGATGTTTGGCCAATGGTTTTGCCGTCGCTCGTCGAATGATTATGGCCAACGTGTCGTCGTATGGAGAGCAAATATTTGCACACACCAAATGCTTGATAAATGCAGCAATCGCCCCCAGGATAACCAGACACCAGGACTCCAGGACGACCGAACACCCGATGATGTGGCGGTGAAAACCATGGCCACGGTCACATTTGCACAGTTTTTCCCACTTCGCTCGCCATTCGCGACGACATTTGGCATTTTCCCTTCGGCCTGCTGGCCATTTCCACTGGCGTTATTTTAATTTATTTCGCTTGATGTGCGCGCATAAATGCATTAATTGCTCGATGCATTATCCATTAGTTGAGTGGGCAGAGCGAGTTCACAGCTTTCAGCTCGTGTATCTCAATTCGCTTCATTTGTTGTTTATTGCATTATAATTATGCGTCTGTGTGCCTCAATTAACAAATTAAATTTGCCAAATTCAATTTACCGAATTTATGGCAGACCAATGATGGGATGGCACAAATTAAATGCTTAAATTGTTAATGCCTGTGCGGACAAAAGGATATTCTTTAAATGCCACCAGAACTCGCACGAATATGACTTCGATTTGGAATACCCATAAATGTTTGGGGTCTAGGATTATATAGGATTTTGGTTACTCACCTAGTTATTTCCTCCAGCAGCTTGCAGGGATCGGCGGCATAGAACTTCACACCGAAATACAAGTCATAAGGATCCGACTTGGGCTTGAGTTGGCGAGAAATACGCGACGCAGGATCGAGCCAATGCTGTGGGGAAATGCAAATGAGGGATTAATCCAAGGGCTAACCACGGGGCGTATGAGCAACCAGGTGGTGTGTGTAAATGTCAATGAAGGACACCACCGCCAGCAGGACCAGCGAAAGCGAAAATATCTAACCTGCCCCGCAGCCAAAGGACTCTCAAAGAGTTGCCATAGTCTGGTGGCTGGGCTTTTTGTTTTCATTTTTCATCGCGCCTGAATGAATTTCAATGAAAACGAAAATGAATTTCCAAAACCAATATGTGTGCCCAGCGGAAGCGGTCTCCTTCACTTTTTTCGATTTGGATCGTTTTTGCTCAACACACTTACCGTCTGATTCTCCTCGTCTATGTAACGTATGCCGAAGTATGAGGTCTCGATTAAATTGAGCCTGGCGAAGACGACATCCAGCAGAGCCTGGCCGGGCAAATCATCCTGAAAATAGACAAGAAAATTGCTGTTAAAACAGAGCAAAGTCCTGGGGATAAACAGGAGGGATAAAAGCAGAAAAGGCTGAGGGGCAGAGGGGCAAAGAGGCAAAGGCAAACACTGGAAACACTGGCAAACTGTTGAGCCATTGAATGGCCACAGACACGGCCCTCGTTTCCGTTTCCCTTTCGTCCTGCGCCCACTTTCCATCCAGTTGGCTAAGTCCTCCGCCGACAAAAGTGAAAACTTGCCAGTGACAATTATTCAATTGGAAAATTGCTGCCTTTTTTGTGTGCCTCTGCCTGCGATAAAATAAATGTGGAAATAGCAAAATGGCTCTCTCGACCAAACAATTTATGGCAAATCGAAGGCGGCCAAAGTCGGGCAATCAACAATTTTGCTGGCTTGCCGTTGGTTTAATTTAATTTGTTAAAGCTTTAAAATGCCAATTCCCTTTTTCTCGCCCCCCTTCTAGTGGCAATAATAAATTGAGTTTATTCTCCGGGGAGACCTCGCAATCGAAAACGGAATCACCCCGAAAAAGGTGGCCGCCGCAGCTGCAGGAACCGCAAAAAGCACCCAAACTATGGCCGTGGGGTGTGCTATTGTTAACCGCAAAGGCAGCTGCCACGCCCCCTGTTTGCCGCCCGCCCTGCGGCGGCTGATGCTCCTCCTCGATTGTCTGCAGTGTGTCTCATGTGCTGCTCCGTTTTTTGCTTTTCGCCAGCTGACCAGCAGACACTGACTTTTGCCTTTTGTTGTTTGTTCGACCCGCTGCCATGTTTTATTTATGGTATTTCTGCCTGGTCGAAGGATCCCTTTGGGGCATCCACGTCCATATCCACATCCACATTCGCAGCCACGTCCTCGTACACATCCACATCCTGCACACGGCATTTCCCTTCGCATGCACATTGGCCTGCTTTATTGTTGTTGCTTAATAAACTTAATGGCTGGCAAGTGTGAACACACTGGGATTCCGGGAGTGAGAACTCGGTGTAACTGCCAGTTGGCTCGCAACTCCGAGCACAACTCGTTTTGAATTTATGTTAAACATTCTGCTGACCTCGGACTTTCAGTCCGAAATCGAGCTGCTTAACTCGCCGTCTGGGAATTGTAAATACCAAAAGATGGAGTCCAAGTTGGGATGGTGCTGTATATGTATTTCAAATGATATTTGTTACGCATTGTTGGGGAATGTTTGCCACAGGTTCATACTTATGTAGTTGTAGTGAGTTCCCCAAATCCATATGATGGCAAACTGTATAATATTCCATTTCCATCTCATTCAAGCAATGAATTCGATATGCCCAAAAACATATCGTTAGTACGCAAGCTGTGCAAAATGTTTTTGATCTGCCCAATAATCATTTACCTTTCAACATCCCCAGACCAACCCGAGATCCCAGTGGATGAAAGGAATAATCTCTTTATGAGAGTTCATTCCGCATCAAAAAGTCGAGCTGAGTTGATTTTTGCATGAGCTCCGGGCCGCAGGACGAGGATGCCAGTGTGCTCGGTGCACGGACTTGTGTGCGTGTGTGTCAAAAACTAATTGCATTTGTGCCGACTGCATTAGATGACAGTCGTTAACAGGACGAAGTGACACAGTGACAGTGAAGTGACATCGGCAGTGGCAAAGTGAACGTGATGCTGCAGCTGGGCAGGACATCAAATTCCTTCTCTGGTCCTGCAGCTCAAATTGCATTACAAATACGTGGAGAGAACGTGGGCCAGGACATTAAGACAATGGTCTGTGAAATTTCCTACACAAGTCGAGTCCTTATTGTTGTCTCCCCTCATCTGGCTCCGAAAGCTCTTGTTCCAGCTGCCGCTCCTCTGACTTTGCTGTCAATGCTTTTACCATAAAACACAGAACTCGAGAAGAAGAAAAGTGCATTTTAAAAATGCATAAGAAGCATGAGCGTTCATCATATTGTCGGTTGCCGTTTACTTAGTGAGAGGAGCTAATAATGCATGTGCACGTAAATGGAATTCCAAATGAGGTAAGAGCGAGTGAAGTAATATTCCTTAAAGTGTGCCGAAAGCACGTGAGGCATCTCTATCGACCTGGGCTTATTGGATTCCGAACCTTTCAGGAATCCCAACCAGTAGACACCCCCATTGGAAACCAGACTAATGAACTAGTCGTTCAGCGCCTAAGTTATGGCCAGAAATCAACGTATACATGTAAGGACCGCAATTAATCACATGGGGTTTGCCAGAAAAACTTGTGCAAACAAAAGTGTTTTGGGTCCCAAAAGGTTCAGACAAACGATTCTGGGGGCGGAAACATTCCCCCCCTCCACCAACGCCAATTTCCACACAACTCACTCACTGACAGAGTTCAATAAATTAGATTTTCCCCGAACCAGTGACGTAGATGATGTCTGGGGCATCAAAGGATGAAGGCTTCGGATGATCCTGATGCTGACAGCGCAGCAAAAGCAAGTCGAGGACGGAGAATCGAAAAAAAATAGAAAAAATTAAGAAGACGCCGGATGTGCCCTACGATGATTATGTTGATGCTAATGATGATTAGGTCTTTGGCTAAAATGTCTTAATCAAATTATGCTTACTTTGATGTTGCTGGAAGGACCTACGCCTGCCTCCAGCCAAAGGACATCGAATCCTGGCCAAGTACACTTAATGAGCTTACATTTTTCGCCACCCCCGCCCCGCCGACTGGCTTTCAACCTCGATTGCCTGCTTTTCTTGTCAGCTGACGGCAACACCAGAGCAAAAAGGAGGAAGTTTTTGCCATGCAACTTAATTAGAGAACGCCAAGTGGTAAACCGGAAAATATAGCACACATGTCTGGCCACCAGCCAGCCCTAAACAACTTCCCTTCTTCCACCCCCGGGGGACACTTTTCGGGCGAAAAGGAAAATCCCAGCACCGCGTTCCGGCTAAAACGTAATCAGCGTCTTTCGTAAACTTTAACGACGTGACTAACCCAATTTCGGCCTTTTGCGTGTGCAGAAATGTGCTGCAAGTCGTCGGGCTTTAACATAATTAGGACGTGTGTTATATTGGATGTGTTCCCCAGACACACGTGCTTGCCAAAACTACTTGATATCAACTTGACTTTATGAATAGTTACAGATCAAGTAAATATGTATGTGATTTTATAGAAAGATTAATTATTAACTTTAAAGACTGAACGTACTGATAGTGCTATACTTTTTTCTTGTTTTCATCCAGCCCCGTCAGATTACGTCGTATTTCCGGTGTAAGCTCATTTGCTGCCATTTAAACTGCAAGGCGGCTAACAAGAAACGCCAGCTTATTGCCCTTGGAGGGGCAAAATAAAAACAAAGCTGGCTGAAATGGAAAATAAGAAGCGAGTCCGAGTCGCCGCCAATGGGGGTCAGGTCAGATGCTGGAAATGATGCTCGGCATCTGCCCCCAAAATGCTCCGACATCCACGGGTCGTATACTTAATGCCATGTGAGCTGTGTCTGTGTGCGTTTTAGCCTCTCCAATTGCATTGTGCGTATAATTGCGATGCTTGGCTTAAACGAGCGCTGACCTCTGACAACAAAAAATGCACACAACACGCGGTGGAAAAAGCAGCGAGCAGCGAAATGCGAAAAACAAAAAACAGCTGCAGAGAGCTGCATTCGTTTGTGTTTATAACGGCATTATGAGTCTTAAGCTCAGGGCACAAATAGGAGGAATAAAAATAAAAGCCAGCGAGAGCAAACAAACGGGGCTAAAACAGAGAAGTGCGGAAAGGGACGGACGGAGTGAGTGGTGCAATGTCACAGACAAAACGGCGACAAAATGAAAGAAAAGCAATGCCAGCAACATCGTGTCGTCGTTATGCACAAAAACCAGGCAGCCTTTCCAAATGCTAAAGCAGATTTATGTCTGCTCCAACCCTCTCCCCGCCCTCCATCCACCGGGGGAACCCCCTTTTCGGGCCCGGGATCCACCCTGCTCATCCCATATTGGCGCATCTTCACCTAACTGAAAAACACATTCAACAAACGAGATTTGCGTAATTCCTGCAGCTCAGCGCCGACGAGAAGGTTCCTCGACTCAACTCAACTCGACTCGTCTCGGGTTTTCTTCTTTTTTTTATTTTTTATTTTTGCTGTTTTGTTGTTTGCCGGCTGCTTGTTCTTCGCAATGTTTGTTGTCAGTCTGTTTGTTGTTGTTGTCGTCGCAGTGGACGGGATGCTGCCTTTTGAGATTCCTGTACCGTGTGTTATAGCTATACCCTGCACCAGGTGGGCACGACGTTGATTCAACCATTGCATTCAGCTCAAGGGAAATGGTCAATCCAAAAATGTTAAGGAATGCTCATCATGAAAATCATCCTATTCCATCAACAAATTAAGTAGATATTCAAAAGAAGTTAAGACTCATAAGAGCAATATGGAATACAATTTTATGATCTTTCTTACTTCAGAGATGGTTTGCATGAGTCGATTGACCGCCTAGGGTATCTGATAGTCGTGTTTCTGGCCCAAAGTTGACAGCTCCTTGTTCCGCCGATGCTGGCAGTTCAGAGACGTCGCTGTCTGTTTACGAGAGTTTTATTTCGCATGCCACGCCAAACGGCAAACGGCAAACTGCAAACGGCACAAAGCCTGACAATGCTAGATGCGGATGGCTGGGACTCTGCTCAGCCTCTGACTTTGGCTCTGACTTTGGACTCAGGTTCAACATCCAACATCCAACGACCAACATCCCACATTCAGCCAGCTTTGGCCTCGGATTTAGCCGTGGAATCGGCTTGGCTTGGCGTTTTGGCCCTAGCTGCGATATGAGTTGTTGGTACTGGTACGTCATCGTCATCGTCACATAGCGGCACTTCCATATCTGTTTTTCCACCGTTTTTTTTTCCGCTTTTGCTATTTTTTGCGGCATGTTCGGGCTGTTTTTTTGGGTTGCAGCCAGTTGATCTGTCGACGGTTGTCGCATCTTTCCGGCACATATTTTTTTGGGATTCTCTTTGAGCATGGCTCCCTTTGCCGTGCTAATTCCAAGCTCTGGGCCATGCTATCGATGCATCTGGGCGTTCTGCTCCCGCGAAGCCGGTGAAATACTGCACGTGCAACTATTCAGATGCTCAGATGTTCGGATGTTCAAACTGTTCAACTTGTCTCGCGCTTTTCCGGCGAGAGCTACGACTTCCGCCGCAGAGGCATCACTTGCATTTTCCGCTATCGCAATCGCACGACGTCTGTGCAAATGCTGGATATCATTGTTTGCCTCGCAAATATTTCTGCGCTTATCCTACGGTGAATGGAAGCCAAGGAATGGATGTCTACGTGTGCACTTGAAGAAATCTTGCATTTCTAGGTAAAACCACAAAAGGTGTTGCACTATTTAAGATTTAGAACTTACTTCTGTAGTTCGTTTATAAATGTATTACTCTTCGCCAAAGTTACTTAACCAACCTTTCTGTTCTCTTTTTTCGAATCATGCCAGGTATTTCCCATTTCTTCCAGGTGTAAAAGCCCGAGCTCACCTTGAATTTCTTTGGCGCTTTGTTCGCTAACCCATTCAAACGCTTGGCAAACAAACGGCGAAGCCAACTGACAGCGACACAGGGCGCAAAGAAGCCGGAGATTCGAGGTTCCAGGGGCTCGAGGGGTTCCCGGGAATTGGACGTCGGATGGCGGACGTCGGACCACCAGGTGAGTGAGTTATCTGATGGCCGTCAAGCCGGACCGCCTGCCATCCACCATCCACCATCCGGCATCCACCTTCCACCACCCACCAGACTGCTGGCCACCCGCTGATGTCTGTCCGTTCTGTATTTGCGTTTAAAGTTTTTTTGATTGAATTGTTGCAAATTGTTTGCAAATCTATTTCGCCGGTCTCCCTGCGGCTCAACCTCAACCGATTGAACAATTGCTTTTTGTCTTTTCGAAAGCGAAATAGTGCGGGAGGGGGCGGTAGGGGGCCTTGTGGCCACGCAGATACTCGTATTCAGATATTCAGATATTCAGATATAGCCGCAAAGTCTCGACTTGACACTGAGTTATGGTTCTGACAGCTGCGAAAGGCAACGAACGGCCGGTTTTGGCCTGGCTTTCGAGTTTCCGAATTTTTGCTGGCTGTTTTCTGTTTCTTTCAAGGGGCTCTTTGTTAATCCTATTATCCAACCGAAGCGCAACTTCAGCAACAGATAAAGTAATTACCCCGGCTGCCCCAAAAAATGCCAAATAAAAAAGGGCAACGCCGGAAAACTGTTTCGCTGAGCTGGCAAAAAGGTAAAACATTCGGGGCTTTTGGGCCTAACCTTTTGCCTCTTATTAATTACGTCATTTAAAACGCCTGAAAGCGGGAGCATTGTGAGTTTTGAATTTCGCTTATGCTTTCTCCACAAAAATGTTGTGCTGTTTATAATGACAATATTGAATTACATTTAACGTTTTAAAAGCGAAGTTTCGTTGTGGATTTTCCGACCGAAAAAAATCATCTTGGAAAATACATTCATTGCTGTGCTTCAAAACATAATCCATTAGTTCGGAGTTCCTCAACCGTTATTAAACATTTGCCATGGAAATTCAGCCATTTCCATTCCAACTTCATGGGTCAAATCAATGGCCTGGCCTTGGGAAATGGCCCAAATTACCGTCTATAACTGCTAACCTGGCCGACGTTAAGTTTAAGCACACACAGATACTGGGATAGCCAGCTGCATGGATACAGGTGTGGGTGCTGAAATCTAGACGCCGGCATTTATTTAGCCATTAAACACGCTTCATGGGCTTTGCTTATTTTCATTTTCATTATCAATTTGAGCGAGCTGCGTCCGGTTTTCTCTGCGGAACGGACTGAACGGGCGGGGACTGTAAAAAAGCTTTTAACTTAATTATGTTGGCCATAAACTGCAGGTTTATTTCGGCCAGCAATGACGCGAGCAGCGGACTCTAATAAAATGTCGCCTGGGGGCCTGGCCAACTTCTGGGCCAGGTTTAGCGCTAGCTACATACGACTCCGATACGTACGAACTCATATGGGATATGGCAATTTCAAACTGCTGGCTTCGAGTGTTTGCTCGTGAAGCACTCGAACTAACCATTTTCCATTTCGGCCTGTCATTGTGGCCGGTGTGAAGTGAGCTGAAGTGAGTTGAACTGAACGGAACGGAACTGGAGTGAAGTGTGTGCGGTGCGGAATGATTTACATAAATTCTCCAATGGCGGGCACCCTGTATTGACAGAATCAAGCGCTGGACAAACAATGCCCACACACTCCGCTCGCAGCGGCTTAACCGTTAAGAAATAATTATATAACCTTATCCAGCAATAACAAGCTTATGCCATTTCGGCCGCCCCAAGTGCCAAGAAGTGCGGCTCTGCTTGGGAGCACTCGAGAAGTGGCCCAGAGTCTGGGCGTCCGACTTGGCCAAATGTCATTAGCATGGTAAGCGTGATAAATGGCCCGCAGACTCACGGATTTCTGGTTTATATGCGCACGTAGAGTTCCCAGTTCCAAGTTACCAGTTTCCAGTCTGGGCATGAAGTCGTCAAAATCATTTGTCACAGTTTTTCCAGCCTTTAAGTGACTGGGCTCCAGGGTCTCCGGGGCAGAGGTTTTGTCTCGATTTCGGCGGGTTCAACTCAATTTTTCAGACTTTTGTCTCGGGTACTTTAAGATCTCTCGGAATTTGTGTCAAACTAGCGAGGGATTTTTAGGAAATATTTTTTGGAACAAAAAGCTTGGAATTTATGGTTTCTTGATTTCAAGTCCACTTAGTTGCCTAATGCTCATTAATAGTTTATATTTTCATTTTTTTCCCTGATATGGGAATGGGTTTACTCACAGTCGCATATTATAATAAAGGCTATTAGTAATTATTTCACATACTTTGCGCTTAAAAGACAGTAATTATTTGACATTTTTGCAATTATTACATCATGTTAAAAAGTAATTTAATTTTAAATGCGTTTTTTGACATTGTTGTGGTTACGGCTTACAGCAGCTTTTGATTTGTATTTTTGTTTTGTATAATTAAATTAGCTTGAACTAAGCTCAATAAAAACTGCACGCAAAAAGTTAACAATTAATAATTCCCTTTGTAATTCAGTCAAATTTATTTAAAGCGAATTTCATTCATGACATTGTGGTCACTTATTTGCGGGTGTATCTATACGATTTGTTTGTTTTCCGCTTGTCGACTTAAATTTAATCCGTAAGATAACGCATTCCGAATAATCACTCATACGCAACGTTCGACACAGCTCTTGTCGTGGCCATGAAATATCGATTGCGCAACTGCAGCGGAGACACTTGCACACATGTAAATTTTGCCACATCGACTGGCTGGGTGTCACATGAAATGCGAAACGAGTCAACCGCACGCAGTACCCTTCATCTCACTCCATAATGGAATATGTACATATATCTACACGAGTAACTACACAGGAAGAACAGCTCGTCCCAAAAGTCGGAAGTAGATATACATAAGTCATGTAAATCATAATATACAATCCAGAAATGTTTATACAATAATTAAAGTGATCTTCATGCCACATCATTTTCCCCTCTGCACATCTTCCCAGTCATTATGGGTGGACTGCAGTTGTTTGGTGGCCTTAAGTGCGTGCGTTTAGTGCCATCGGCAGCCGTCAAAATCAACACGGCCAAAACGACAGCGTCGCCGTGGCAATTTGACAGGCAGTTGCTTTTGGCCCTACTTCTTGGCCGCAGTCTTTCGTCGTGTAAATAAAATTACGTTTTGAGGCTGGCGGCCACACGCATTTTTTCCGCTGCCGTTTTTGCATATCGGGCCATCGTCGTCGTCATCGTCATCGCGGCTCTTTGAGTTTTCATTCATGGCTGGGCTTTCGACGTTGTTTGCCGTGGCTTTTTTCTGGGTTTTCGGAATTTGTCGGCGGCGAGTCTTTTATCAATCATGTGCTGGTGAGTCGAGGTGACTCGCCCCGACCCGCCAATAATGACAAGCGATAAGTTGTGCCAGCTATTATAAGTACTTGCTCCGCACTTGCTCTGTCCAGTTTTTATACTCATTAATGGCGACCTCCGCGGGCAGAAACAGCCACTTGCCCACTTGCCCACTTGGCCATTTGCCACTTGGCCAGTTGGCCGTTGTCAAATTGTTGCCACGCCCCCGAATGCTAGAGCCGCCGGCTTTCGGCTGGGATCTTGTAAAATTATTATAAATCTCCGCTGATGAGCTGTGATTATTAGCGTTTTACGTGCTCCAATTCTTGCACATGGCATGCACCACACGCCACAAGAGATTCAGTTCCAGTGTCATTAGTCAGTTCCCGGAATGGCTAAACTAGTCTGTCGTCGTGGTTGAGTTCCCGATTCCCGGGTACCGATGCCCCGACTCCGTACCGCCGGTCGATCAATCAGGCAGCAGGCAGCAGGCAGCAGGCAGCGGGCTGCAACAACTTAAAGCCCGTGGGCGATTCACGCTCAACTGGTCCAATTACCCGGCACACACACACAACATATGTACTTTATGCATGTACACACACACGGTCGACTTTCCGGCATCTGCATAATTAACTGGCGGCCCTTTAAGTCACTGCTAATTATGTCGCAGACCTCACAGGCACATCGCATCGCAGATGACAAGAATTTGCATTGAATATGATCGGGCATCAAGTTGTAGTTGAACCTTATCTCGCTGAACATCGGCCGATTACCCAGAATTATTATTCATGGAGCACAACCTTCGGCTGTGTTAGTTTTGGGTTGGGTGTGGTCTAATTGATTTAATGCAGATTATTAAGGTTCCAGAAATAGCTATATCTTAATCGGCCAGCAATTGGCATTTCAATCGATTGCTCTAGAAAACCATGTATTTAATTGTATAAACTTCAGAGTTTTCAAGGCAATTTGGCGTTTGGCAAATGACTTTTCTGATTTATCCACAATCGATAGCAACTTGATGTCATCGAGCTATTTTATGGCATTTTAACGAAATTTCCCCGAACATTCATAACTGATTTATGCCCTCGATTTCGTTCTTGGAATCCGAATCCGAATCGGACTCGGAATATTTTTCAATTAAAAGCCAGTGGCAGAGAGGCAAATACAAATATGCTAGCTGGGAGTTTCCTTTTTCATGTGGGATTGGGACGAGATTTTGCAAAGGTTTGCTGAAACCAAAGAGCAGAAATCCAGGCCAGGCAGCCGGCGGAGAGGAATCACAACAATTTATTTGATTTGCCCGCACAATGATGCCAACTATGAGATGGCGTGCGAAATCAGCACAATTTTTCCCAGCCAAGCTCAGCGGAGACAAAGGGATCCGTCGCCTGGCGACCCATTTAATTTGGCAAACGTGAGCAGTTTTGAGCCAAAGAGATGTAAAGGCACTGGGAAGCTGGAAAACAGCAGACATCTGTGGCGATGGACGTGTGAATGATGACACTTTGCATGTTTGCCAAGTCACAAGGCCCTGCACTAAATATTGATGAGGATGGGACCTGGCATGGCACCCCTAAAAATCCGAGGCACGTGCAAAGTATGCAACACTTTTGTGGCCACAAAACGCTCTTCAGCACGCTGATGATGGTGATGATGATGGGGATGCTGACGATGTTGTGGGGGTGAAAGCGAAAGAGTTGGCCATGTTTGCTAGCGGGGAGCAGCGAATGAGGGAGCTGGCTTACCTTGATCTCGTGTATGAACTCGGTTTCATCCAGCAAATTAATGCGCACGGACATAATCCGTGATGGGCGACAGAGGCAGTTCATGTTTGCTTAGCCGTGCTTTGGCCCGTTGACAAGATTAAGTATACGCCGCGGTGTCTCCGAGACAGCTAAGCATTTTCTGCAATGGAAAAGATAGAAAGTGGAAATTAATATCGTGCAGGTAATTAGCTGGCAATTAGTGGGAATGCAACTGCACCGGGCAAACTGGTTTGCTCTGCGAGTATGTAAACATTGTAGTAAAAATCTCTGGCATTTGAGCCGAGTTGAAGCTACTAGGCCTTGTTTTAATAACTCTTTTGGCTTCGCCGCTTATCTGCATGGCAGATCAGCGGCAAAAGCAACTTCAACTTCAACACCAACATAAACATCATCGTCATCATCATAGGCAATGACAGTCCAACTGTCAGCGGTTGCCGCTCCCTAGTTGGGCATTATCATTATAATTTTATAATTGCGGTTGTTTGCCGGCGATAAGTTTAATATGCATGAAGTGGAAGAAGCAGAGAAGAATCACCTACGGCCAACAGACAGCGGCAGCCCCAACAAAGTCACTTAAGCGGATTAGTTAAAGGGCTTTCAGCTCCAGCGTGTGTGTGTGTGTGTGTTGGCCAAAAGCAGATTATGTCATTAGTACAGGCATAGTACACGGCACAGGGGAGTGCGGAGGCGGGAAAAGGAACTCGAGAGGAGGAAGCGCCGGGCTTTGGGTGCCAACGTATCGGTTTAAGGCCGTCGTGACGAAATGCGGTGAGGTGACTGGAGCTGGCGAGAACTCCCACAAGAAGAAATGCGGCTGATAAAGCGCGAAATCTAAGCACACTTAAGTATAATGGACAAAACTGCATGTGACGCTTGGTAAGGCAATGACTAACATGTTAAGATTGTGTTCCTGCTCAAAATCAAATGGCACAAGCAGAGGCAGACTAGGCGAAAGACCAACCTTTCAATCGTTGAGCCCATCAAATTAGTTTGAGCCCCAAACAAATTAAGCCACGGCACAGTGCCTGCCGTATGCCTGATATCTCTCGCCAACTTCACACAACATTCGCCGACAGTCGGAGAAGGAAAAAGAGTTCGCCTTTTGTGCCGGCTGCAACTACAAAATAATTAATGTGCACTCGCATAATGAAAGGCGCCGAGCGCAAAAGCCAAAGGAGCAGCTGAAAAACTGCCAACTTTTCGCACATTTCACATGGCCAGACCTCAAGTCCGTTGTTTTGCATACACGGATATAAAGATGGGATGCGTGTATCTATCACCCGCATAGGTGAATAGTATCCAAAAGATACATATACATTTTAGGGTAGGATTGCATGTTCTACTGTAATAGAGGTCCTGATTGGAACACACTGCTCTCCTTAGCTTATTCTCGATTTTGTCATCATCTATTTACCATCCGACTGACTAGCTTTTTCGTCGAGTGTAAAACGGCGCAGCGTAGATAGTGGCTGGCTGCTTTTTGTGTCCCTGCTTTCATTAGACGCTAGTAGCGGGCACATTTCCCACTGCCTGGCGCTCATTACACTAATGAAATATTATGCCTAATTAATGGAAAGTCGGCTGCCAAGTTGACTGACATCTGTCATACATCTGTCTTTAACTTGGTCACTCTGTCAACGCAGCAGCAGCAGAAGTTGCAGCAGCAGCATGAGCAGCCGCAGCAGCAACATCAATTAAAATGCATATTCCTCTGAATGACAGCCACTATGAATGGAATGGAGAATGCAGAATGGAGAATGCACTGCATGTAATTTTAATTGCAGCCAAACGCATGCAACAACAAGTTCATTCAACTTGCCCCAGCCCGATTCTCTCCTGCCCCGCAGAAACCACCCACAAGTGGCAGCGCCTCAACGCACAGCGGAAATTACAATTTACATGTATGTGCCGCACTTTTACGATGGCATTTTCCACATTTTCCTTAAATTTAATGCTCATCTCGTTAAGCTCCCGCCTAGAAATTATGTACATTTAAATGGAAAGCAATTTGCGCGGCAATAAACTTATTCATTGCCATGTTCGGTTTCAGGGGAACATCAGTCTTGAAATTTTCTAAAATTCGGACCTCTAAAATCTCTTAATTAGGCACTATTTCTAGCGACACCAAGTGAAAGGTCTATTTTGGGAATAGTGGTGTGTCGCTTTAACATTAAACATTATCTTCGGAACTAATAAAAAGATATTTCACACAGGTGTCGCCACATTTTACATGGCTAGACCCCAATAACCTTTCACATCCTACAACTCGCTAAAAAGTTAAATCAAAAATGTGGAACAAAGCCCATAACTCTGGAAGGCCCAACCGCAAGGTCATGTGCGGGTTGGTGCCTAAAAATCCCGCCACCGCACATATGATAAATATGCCATTGATCGATTTTTGAGCAGCTTTTCCGAAGCTTCGCCATTCCAGATGACACTGGGGAAATTTATCGCCCGGCATATTTATAGCGCCATATCTTTATGCCCGAGCCTGTGTTTACAGGACATCATCAGCATCAGCATGAGCATGAGCACGAGCATCGTTTCTTGAGCCAGCGACACCCTCATAATTTCTTTTCCCATCAAATTTATCACAGCAGCAGGGGGCGGTGGGCGTGACTTTTGGCCAAAAGCCCCCACTTTTGACGCCCCGGACGGAAAAACTTGGCTTGATTTGTGATAAAGTGCGTGTGGCATTTGCCAGAAAGCAACCACTCGTCCTTTTTTTCTCTCGTATTTATCAGACTAAACTTTGCTTTCAATTTTCCGGGGGACTTTACTACTTTCTTTCCCATGGCTGGCTCTTTACTTTTCCTTCTTCTGCCCGGTATATTAATAATATTTGTGCCCGAAACTCTGCTCCTCACATCATCATAAACGTGGCTCCCTACTTGCATTCATTTCAGCTTAGCTTGGCTTGACGGACGGACGGGCGTATCAATAACTGAAAATGTCTCAAACAGCATTTTGTCATATTTCAATGGATCACAGGAGCGACCCTTCGTCCTCGATTTTCCCCCCGTTTTTGCCATTTTATGTTTGCGGAAGTAACACCCAGCCAAGGCGAAAGCCAAACAAACTTTCAGCACATCCGTCTGGTTGGCAAAAGTGGTGGCTTGGGTCTGATTCTGCGTCTGGTTCTCTGGCTAAACGAAATTATTTATTACCCGCCGTGCTGTGTGCGTAGAAGCTGCTGGTAATGATGATGAAAAACGTGAAAGCATCGAAGAGTGCAAATGGCAAAAAGGTGAGACACAGACGATGGCGGTGACTGTGGGGGTCTTGGATTTGGATTCGGATTCGTATTCCGATTCGGAAGGATTGCCCAACCTCATCAGGGAAGTCCAGACCAGGCCAGAACATGAACCAGAAACTGAAGCAGTGTCAGACTTTCCGACTTTCGGGCTTTAATGATGATTAAATGCGCGCCGGGTTTTGGGCATTAGGGGGATATATGGCAGGTGAGGTATGGAGGTTGCTCTCAGGCACTGATTTCCCCCTTTTTTTAGTTGGTTGATTTGACTACAAAATGGGGCTTATTGGTTTTTGGGGGGCGTCGGGCAGTGAGATGTAAATAACTCTCAAATGAGCTGGAAAATTGAAGCCAAGGGCACAGGCATAAATTTCGCCTAGACTGCAAATGACTGCGACTTAATGGCAGGTGGGCATGCGATGGCTTCGGGCGAATTCCATGCTGACAGATGTTAAAGGGTTCGTCTGAAAGGCGCTCATCTCAAGACCTCAACAATGACATAATCCCGGCCAGAATTAGTTGGAAAAATACGTGCATCTCGCATTCGGAGCCACTCGATGCTCCTCTTGAGATATGCGTGCGCAAAATTACTTAATATTTGTTCACGAGTTAGTCCCTCTTAGTCTCTTCTAGTCTTCTGGCGCTAATTTCCTAGAAATTTTCTAGCTGGCTCATTTCTTCAGAGCAATATGCACAGCCAAGAGTGCACTGGAAGAATCTGCATATGGTTGAATATCGAATATCAACGAAAAATACCTATATCAAATGAATATAGTATGTTGTTCCGAGACTTCTACAAGACATCGTCTGAGGATATAAATACCATGTAGCTTATTAGTTAATTGCATTAATCTTTGATGCCATTTCTCCTTGTGCATAGCCAAAGCCACAGACGTGGCCACAAGGCAGGCGAAGGCAAAGGCTACGGCAAGTTGGCAATCCGCAGGCGGGTATAAATTTTACAGCCACCTCACACACAATTGCCACATAACATATGGTCCGAAGGGTGGAGCTGGGGGTTGGGGACTGGCAGTTGGGGCAGCTGGGCGTGGGCCTCGGAATACCTTCAGGCATTTGCAGCAATTAACACGGTCGACGGCGTGTCTTGGCGCCCACTTTCGACGGGGGCCACAATCAGAGCCAGATTCACTGCCTCCTGGTTTCTTTCCCACTTGCACTCGTATTTGGCACGTAATGAGCCGGTGGAACCCAATTGGATTGTCCAAGACATCCAGACAGGCTCTAATTGCATTGACGCTTGTGCCCGGAATGACATAGCCATGCCTCATGCGAATCTACTGATTGAGTTGCAGTTAATTATGCCACGCTGGCATTTCGATGATTTTAATGATTTGTAGCGGTTCGCGGGCAAATATTTCGCTCGAGTCTTGCCCCCGCTAACGTCACGTATACGCAGAGTGTGTTTTTTTTTCGTTTTAGTATTTCTCTGGCCGAGTCCTGGCTGTCGTCGAGTGCAATGACACACAAGATTTTGCACCGCGTGCTGTATGAGTATTTATTTACAGGTGCCGACAACGACAACGACAGCTGCCTCCAATGAATCAGCGTGTGTCGCCGTGTGTGCGTTAATATTTAAGCGGTTGCATGGGAACTTGTTAACACCATCCATCCAACCAACCAACCCAGACCCAGAATCCAGACCCAGAATCCAGGCCCAGAATCCAAGACCAGACGGTACCGAAGCCAAAGCCAAAGCTAAAGCCCAGACGAGCGCCCAGGGAGCGGGCTTGTCGAGGGGGGGAGCAGCAGGGGGAGGCGCCCCAAAGGGCTCGAGGGAGTAGGAGGAGGTGGCTTAAATGCAGAAGAGGGGCAGGAAGCTGCACGGCTACGTGAGTGATTGTCAAGTGCTTGACGCTGCAGACAAATGAAATTCGCTTAAAGTGCGCCACAACCGCAGTTGCAGGCGCAGTCACAGTTGCAGTTGCACTTGGATATGCCGGCTAGAGTTCAGACTGAAGGTAAGGCCATACACTGAAAAAAAAACACTACAGCCTTCTGGATAAATTAATAAGTAACTTTCAAAACAATTTAAGTACATCGTTGAAAGTCCTGAAAGGTATTCACTTATTTTGTAAGATACTTTGAAAGTAATGTTATGATCTTAGTATCATATTTTTTTCCGAGTGCATTTATAGCTGATGCCAGAGCCTCGTCTGTTCCGTAGGACAACTTGACTGGCTGTCTGTGAGGGGGCGTGCCCCAAGCAAAAGTTGAGGCATGTTCCTGCATACCCAGCACTGTTTGCATTCGAAATGTATGCGGTTAGGTAAATACTTGATTTCGTGGACCGACGTTCAGTGGCAAACGGAGCAGCTGCAAGTGGACATACCCTCCGTGCTTAAAGGGTATCTCAGTGCTGTTGGCCATCATGCTCCGTGCGGTGGTTGCCGAAGGTAACGTCATCATTGCACACCCTCATTCCCGCTCGCACTTGTGTATTTTCTTTGTGCAGCAAAAAATATATACGTGAATAAAGAAGAGAAATACATTTTCCCGCTTTTCTTGTTCTTTAATGAAGGATGGGCTGGCTGCGAAACTGTAAAATAGAATCAACCCATTCGTCATGTGGCGGAAAATGCATTTTATTTTCTATTCGGTCTGGCAGCTGCGTGAAAATTGCTTTATTTTTAATGACTGCCATCCAGAGGCAAGTAAATGGGACAGTTGCATTTGCATACCTCCGGGATACAATGGAATCCCAGGCATCTCAGGTATATTCAGGGTGCTTCCCTCACTTAACCGGGGGTTCCCTGCATGTCATTAACTTTATGAGTGCTTAAATGCTGCAGACTGCAGCTCAAGGTAACGGAAACTGCAATTGCAGTTATGAGGCCAAGCTCCTGGGTAAATTACCAAGATTATTCTGCGCTGAAGACGCCCACTCACTCACTGGGCGGGGCAGTACTCCCAGCCCATCTCCAGCTTCGATTTACTGGTGGCAGCAATTCTCCAAAGTGTTTCGCTTGCTGCCGAACAATAAACCAGGCCAACATAAATTTTCCTACGCACCGAAATAGAAATGCAAAGAGTCGGGATAGAAGATAGGGGATAGGGGATAGTATAGCCATAGGTCCTGCTTTTCCTCCCAGATCTTCAAATACTGCCACCTTCGGCACACGTGTTACAAATTTTATATGAGCAAACAATTTCTGGGGCAGCAGAGGGGCAACCGAGCACAGTGGCAGAGAGGAAGGCGGAAATGGGCGGCGGGAATATAATATAAGCGCCACAGCAGATAAAGGAAAATAGCCACTGAGGAGTCAGCTGGCTGAAAGGCATTTTTATATATGCGCACAGGAAGAATGTCGTAAAAAAGTTTTACGATCAAACATTGCACTTTATGTGCTTTTATGTAAAATTACCGTACAACATTGGCAACATTGTCAGCTGAGCTGTAAAAGTAGCAGGAATAGCAGCAATAGAACCGCCCGAGGAGCCGGATACCCGGAAGCGGAGCGCCCAGCAGTCCCCAATCCACCAGGCAATCAGGCAAAGTTGCCTTGTGGCCGGGGTAAATCCAATTTACTTATTTGAGTGACTGCTCCGCCGTCGCGACACCACCTGCTACCTTTCTGCCACCTTCCGCCAAGTTGCAGTGATCTGCCCACTCCGTGACATAAGTTATGGCTCCAATTAGCCGCCGCGTTTTAATTGATGTTTAGCCACCGAACTCGCCCCTTGCGCAGTTTTATGGCCACCAAACTGGCACATAATCTTGCATCTCGAATTTGGTGCATTTATGGCCTCCAGCCAAAGGGCTTTCTGTCATATCAGCGTCTTTGCAGGCGGTCAAGACGGGTCATAAAATGTATGCCAATGGGATGGGTGTTTTGGCGGAAAAGCTCCAAGAGCCATTAGCACACATTTATGCCATGCCATAAAGTCTGCTCTTTGGCCAAATCAAAAGTGTCAAGTGGCAGAGCTCATTTGCACGTTAATAAGAATTTTATTTAAATTCTCTGCCAGAAGAATACGGTTCGATGCGATGGCACAACAGGTTTCGTTTCATTCGATTGACCCATTTGTCGGCTTCTCGGAAGAATCTCAGCCAAATAGAGAAAGAGAATCGGAGAAAGGGGCCAGTTCACTGAACCACTCACACAAAACTTAAATGCAGGTCAGAAATGGTGAATCAATTTGCATAACTTATAAACGAGTTGGTTAACTTTCATTCACATAATCGCCGCAATTAGGCAATCCGATTAGATTACACTATCGTGAAATTCGACAATTCTTCATTTGTGAGACTTGAACTTTAACAAACTTAAACTTAATATTCTGAGTCATTCTGTATGTCCCCCGTATTTTCACTTGGTGACCGGGAAAGATACTCCTAGTAAATCACCTAGAGCCCAAGTCATAATCAATCCCCACGCTTAGTGTACTTTTTAATTGGTCAGCTGGACCTGTCAGCTGTCCAGAAACCATAAACAAGGGAATATGGGAATCAGCGAGGAGGTGCATCCGCAGGGGTGCGGTCGGCAACCTCAGATTGATGACAGTCGATAAGAGTCGCGGACAGTTCGAGTGAAGCCATCATAAAAACAGATCCCTTTATGGCATTATGCGATATAAATTTAATCAACAAATTGAACGACGGCAAACAGTTGGTGAAAAACGGCGGTCAACGCCACGCAAAACAGAAATGCCTTTGGGGAAAACGGGTCAGCAGACATTTCGGCTTAGGCCGTCGTCGAAGCCGACATTTAGCCAGTGAAAAATGTCCCTCGTTAATGTATTTAATTGCGGCAAATGGGAAAAGTAGAGCAAGTGCCGAAGGATGGCCAAATATTTACAGACGGTTGGCTTTCGTTTCGTTTTGGTTACGGATTTCGGTTTCTGGTTACTGGTTTCTGGTCTCGTAGGTTCAGCTCACCAGCCATAATGAGCCCGGATCTGTGGACCTGCGGATCTGGGGGCCTGGGGACTTCGGTTCCTGGTGGTTTCCAGACCCCCGACTCCCGCCGTGCGACTCAATTACAATTTGCATGACGGTTGTTTGCGGCACTCAAGTTGTTGGGCCCTTCCGTATTTTACCCACCATGTGTTTGAGTTAAGCGTTCGTTTTGCGGTTTATTTAATACACTTTGCCGTGTGCTGCACTTGAACACGGAAGCGCAAAGTGAAGCCGGAGGAAGGCAAATTGATTGACACACTGAAATCTGAAATCTGAGTACTCAACCGATGGCAAACGCTTCTTCCCGAGTGTAAATAATCGCATGCCTTCGTGTTGTGCGGTTTATGCGTTTTACTTAATTACCTATTTGAAATTTTAATGCCCTTTGATGTGGCCGGGGATGCGGACTGGGCGGGAAATGGATGTGGAAATGGTGGATGCTGAATGGTGACTGGCATTTTCCCTTCGATTTTCCAGCCTTTTGATGTGGGAGAGCGTCTGACACTCGTTTCCTGCCCATTCCAATCCAATTTTCCGATTCCGAAGACCTGTGTCGCGTGTAGATAAACTCATTCCAGCCGTATAAATCAAAACGCAATTTGTTCTGGGCCAAAAAGGGCAAAAGCTAATAACTAAACAAACTGCGGGCCAGTAAATCAACGAGTCTCACGATAAAGCCGAAGACATTGCCTTTTTTATGCCGCTGCCAATGATGTTTCTCGCATGATTATGATGTAGCATAGTTGCTCCCCGGTTATTGCGGATGGTGCCAGCGATTTCTTCGGGTCCAATGGAAACCCACTTTCTTATAGGTAGACCAACGGCGTGTTGCCCGTAATTTATTGGCTGACAAAACAAATTCATTATGAAATGATAAGCCCATGAAAATTGTCATGTTTAGGACGGCGATCACGAAGATGATGATGATGAGGCGGCGGCATCGCAAAAAAAAAAAGATACTGGCAACTTGGACAAAATCAAGGGTTTTAGTAGAAAAGTTGTTATAATAGTTCTATACAGGAAGTCTCCTAAAGTTCTATACTAAAACTATATACAATCAAAACTAGAGGTCGAAATATATGCATAAGACACATAAATATATGCTGATTTATGAAGATTGACATTGACTAATGGCTAATATATTTTCATACATTTTTAAAACCTATTTAGAGCTGAATCAGAACCCTAGATGAATGCTCTTTTGCAGCTTCTGTTGGAATGGCGAGTTATTACCCAACACATCACCCTGGCACATCCTCAAGAAGCCCAGCTGAAAATGCTGGCGGTGACAGTAACCAGTAACTGCTAACTGGTAAGTGGTAAGTGGTAACTGGTAACTGGTAACTGGTAAATAGTAACCGGTGAGCAGTCGGCAGTAACAGTTACGCCACTCTGCCGTGCCGCCAATGTCAATGCCATTTCTATTGGCAGCGGGATGGGGGATACCCCTGCTCCTGGCCAAACTCCAGCTTCATCTGCAGCAACAGCTCATAAAATGCCGGAATGACATGAAGCTGACAGGTAGTAGATTTTCAGCCTCAGCTCGCTGATTGCGGTTGCCACAGCTGCTCATCATCAGTTGGAAGTTGGATGCTGGGATGCTGGATGCTGGATGTTGGCTGTTGGGTTCTTGCAGGCATTACAAGGCTTTAATAGACAAGCGCAGCGCAGAGCTGAATAAGATTAATGAAGCCGTTTAAAACGCTTCGGTTGTTTATCATCGTGCGGCATCCCTGAGCTTCTACAGCTTTCATAGCTTCCATAGCTGTGAGCTTCCCCAGATTTTTCCTGGCCGCTGTGCCTAATGTGCCGGGCGTCCTCCCCGCCAAATTCGCCCCATTCGCCTCATCCGCCGGCCATTAACCATTAGCCAGAGATGCCGACAGGGCTGCAATCGCGGATGGTCGGGGCAACAGGCTGATAGCCGGTCACAGCCTTATTAAGTCGCCATAAACCATAAGCTCACGTTTGCCACGGCCGCAGCGAAACACAAAAATGTGTATAGATACACTGGGAAAAAAAATGGAAACCAGAAAGAACTGTGTCTAGGATTCAGCCGAAATAATGCAGCTTAACCACGATTGCAAATAAATGAAAGTGCCTAAAATATTTAGCCTTAATATTTAATATTGTATTTAGATATCCAACATTTCCCCATTTCTCCCAGTGCCAAAGAAAAGTAACTTTTAATAAAGGCAACATCTGAGCCTACTACTACTTAGACTCGCTCTGATGCTGATAAATGGCCGTGGGCGTGACCCAGCCAGTCCTTGATTAGCCCGACATGACCCAAAAAGAAGGATGGCGGGGGCCCCACGACTCCAGGTTCAAATGGAAATGACACTACAGTCGCTGCAATTAAACTGCTGCCATGGCCATCCGGCGGACAGTGTCACCGATTTCATGGGTTTTTTCGCTCGCCTGATGAGGCGTGCAGCATTTTGATGGGCGAACACGTAAGGCCTGACAATTCCAGCTCCATGCATTCAGTCCATGGCAGCCAGGCGGAGAGGGCTGGGAAGGCAGAGGTGGCCAGTCCACATAGGAGTACATTTTATTGGTCCTAGAGATCTTTTCGGAACGATAACAAGTTTTGATTTGTTCGCCAAGGCAGCCGAAACGGGTTATGATTGACTGGCTGTCGGACAGGCGACATTGGCAGGCGGATAAGCCGCAATCCCCATCTGGAAATGGGGATTTTTCAAGTGTGCTTCGGCTGCCCCGGCTGCCACGGCAGGCCAACATAGTTTGTTATAAAATTAATGACCCTCATTTTGTATTCAAGTGTTATCGAAGCGATTGCCAGTGCACGTAGACACACACGGCCTATGGACGAAAAATATGGGTTTGGCTTGGCCTGCTCTGCGGATTGCCAACAATAAATACGCAAATATTTGTGTACTGGAAATGGATTTCTTGGCAGCCAATTAAAGACCAGATTTTGAGGGGCTCATTAAAAATATTTCCAAGTACCACACATCAATGATAGTGGCATCAGAAGTATGTAAATATTGTGAGTGCTGGCTGTAATGTGAAGAAGAATAAAATGGATAGAAACTTACTTATATGGCAATGCGAACTCTTTAGAATGGCAAGAGCTAACATTTTGTGGGGCATAATCGTGATGATTTATTTCAATCAATCACGACTGATGGACGTGAAATTAGCAAGCCCTGGAGAAAGCCCGCCCTGGCAACCCAAGGTCACCTGAAATTCCTTCATTTCCCACGTACCACGGGGCGTATGAGCACTGGCTAACAACTGTTTCGACACCTCATTTCACTGCAGCCAGAGCCACATGTTGCATGCTCTTCGCTGTGTTCCGAGGCGTCGCCTCGTGTAAATTGCTCGCCAGATAAATATCTGCAGCTTATCACGATGTCTTAAACATTAAGCTGCCGCCTGGATGGCCGACTGGAGGAACACCTACTCCACCGCCGACTGCTCGTATCTGCAGCTGTTGATGGGAATAATTTATGTGAAGGTTAGTTGCAGGCTCACACGATGCAGGTTGCCCCACTGAATGGGAGGTTTTCGCCATATGTGTGTATAAAAGAGTTGAGCCAAAGCTATAAAGATCCGATCCAGCTGGGGCACTTACTTTCACAAGTCAGTCAGCACGTGAGCATGGCCGCAGCTAACGGGCGCACATTGTGCGGCTGCCTGACCTCATTTGTGGGCGCAATTTGCTTGGAAAATCTGTAAAAATCTGTAAAAATCTGTGGCAAGCGAGCTGGAGTGCGGAGTGCTGCATTCATTAACAACAAATTGTGCCCGAAATTCGCCTTAAATAACATTTTATGTTCGCGCACTGGCCGAGATACCGCCGGACGGCAAACGCCTGCCCGCATTTTCATTGCTTTATCTGTTTTTCATCTCGAGCCGGTCAAGTTGGCAATTTGGCAAAGCGTGAAATGGACAGACACAGACCGCAAAAAGCCGTATTCCAGATACTGCAGCAACAATAGACGAATCTGGGTAAAAGCCCCACCACAATGGATTGGGAGTAGGTGCCGTGGCAGCGGCACGCTGGTTGCATGATCATAAATCTGCAGGTATACAATAAATGCAGTGATCTCTGCAGCTCCCCCGTTTCCGCCGTACCCATTATACCCGCCATACCCCTCTTTCCACTGGCTCTATTTGTGTCGAGACTTTGCACTAGAAATGTCAGCGTGGCACGGCATCCATACCCTGTAATTGGGCTGGGGACGGGAGTTGATAAATCTGTGTAATTAGAGCAGTAAGCATGTAATGCAACTGGCTGTTTGTGTTGATAAAGAAAACCGCAGATGATTTTCAGCACGACATTATTGTATTAAAAGTCGCACATCACTTTTTTCATTGCAATGATTCTCATTTTTACATCTCTGATATAAATATATTAATTGCACTAAAAAATTAATGGAAACTTAGGCTGAGCTATCCTCTATTTATCTATCCTCTTTTAAGAGATACAAACCAAAACATACTGTGCAGTCCACCGAATTTCAGTGGTTTTCTTTTGGCTGTGATTCATGGGCTTTGGCCGCTGGGCATAAATCAAGCGGCAGAGAAGTCCGAAATGAAATGCAGCAGAACGGAATGAAATGGATTGTGCAAATGTCTGCCAAGTTGAGCCGGGCTAAGCCGGCCGGCCAGATGCTTTGGGCCACGTCCAGGCGAGAGACCCGGCCAAAAGTCTCCCGACCCGACGGCTTTAAAGGGGCGTGACGTGTACGCACCTGTGATTCAAGTGGAGTGGAGTGGGCATGGCCACCAACAGGTAGCCACGAGTATCCACCTCCAGACAGGCCCATTGGCATGCCAATGAGCCAGGCGCACGTGCTTTATGCTAATTACTTGCTGGGAATCGGGCGTGGGATGGTCGAAGTCAGGAATATTAAAACGCATTTGGAATAGCTCTCAAAACTTGTTTGTGTCATTATCGCGTTCTTTCAAATCCAAACCAGGTGTTTTTTCTTCTTATTTACACCTTTGGAGGTGGTGGCTTACATGTAGTTTAATTAATGCGTTCGCGATTAAAATGTATACATTACGAGATGTCGTGTGTGCTTTATGGCTTGTAAAGTTTGCTTGGCGGTAATTAACCGGCTGACTGGAGGACGGACAACGCTGCGTATGCTCGATGTCGCGCTCAGTGCAAATTAACATCAAATGTCAGACGGGCTCGTTGCCGTGGCCAACTGATTAAAGTCGGATCTGCGAAGCGTTCTCTGATGTTCTGCGATGTCAGCTTATGGGTAATCATGTGTCCATGGACCCCAACTGGCGATGTTGAATTAGACATGGTCGCGGAGTTCAAGTTCAATTTTTGCGGATGCCTCGGCGCTGCTTTTAATTAAAAGTAATGCCTCGCCATTTAGACAAAATGCTTTTCCTCCGCTTTTCCTTTTTGCTTTTCCACGAGAACAAGGAAAGGGGCGGCGGCGGCGGCAGTAGGACACACCCATTCTGGCCAGCCATTCTTTCACTGCGGGTCCCGCGGTTATTTATTTGATGACTTCGGCAGCTACAGACCCGGTCCGTCGTCCGTCAGTCGTTCTTTTTCTATTCTTTTATTTTTCAGCTTTTTGGTCAAATCACAGCGGGCGTCGGGCATTGATTGTTGTTACTGGGAAACTGGGGAAATGCGGTAACCATGCCTGAATTATGCTCGCCGCAGCAGACGAGGCGAGTTTAATGCTCGGAATATGCAAAATCATGAGTCTGCGTTGATTTTAAATTGTATCATTAAAACGAGAGCCCGCTACGAGCGGCGGCGTCGTAATGAAAACCAAACCGAACTCCACCAAAAATCCCCGTTCCCCAAACCGACTGCTGCGAGAATTTCGTGTGTTTAACATTTTTTCTGCTATTTTTTCCGGCTCGTTCATTACACATTTTGATTGAACCCTGCCCAGTTGGTAGATCAATCAATTTTTTCTTTGTTTCCCTCGGCTTGCTAATAAATTGCGGTACGAACGCAGCGGGCCCAAAACCGAAAAATAAACAAATTAAACATTTTCTGGCCATGGTAGCAATTATGTAGCTCGCTTCTTTCCACGCTCACGCTGTTAATTCAATTTATTTTCTGTGTCTAATTAAAGGGGAGAATGGATGGATATGTTTGATTTGTGACAGGGAATGGCTGGCAGAGAGCTGGAAGTCAATGGAGAGACCATGACAGGATATGTTTAATGAATAATTAATTGAGTGTATTGGCCCTCCGGCGGCCGAAGAACAAAACAAGATTTGGTTATTATAAATTCAGCAAATTGTAAGTAGTTGTAGTCATGAGTTGGCTCACTCCATGCCGGGTAGTTTATACCACTTCCACTGAAGGCTATTCATTGCATCATCACTCGAGCACTTAATAAACGCACTGGCAACTGACATTTGGTCCCACAATCCTGTGCTCCATTTGCATTTCCATGGCTCGATACTTCGGTACTTATATGCAAACGACAGTTGTTACAATTTATGGCCAACTTGGCAACAGAAAAGCATGCAACAGCAACAACTGCAATTTCCAAATAATTGTTTGTGTGCGCAATTTTTGCCGTTGCCATTTTGCGCAATACGAATGGAAATTTTGCAAGCAAGCGATTCAAATTACTGATATGTATTTCCATCGATGCATTTGACACATCTGAAGCACGACGTGAAATCGTACCCTCGACTTCGAATCCGACTTGGAGTCAGAGTTGGGCTCAAGTTGGCCGGAACTGCAGTGCCACACGTCGGGAAGTCTGAAAGTCTGAAAGCATTCACGCAATCGCAATCTCAACTCAAAAGTTGCCAGCTATTAGCAGCTCTCATTGTGGCCTTTCCTCGCTTTTCATTTTCTTTTTTGCCAGTTTGCCATTTGGCCACTGCTACTGCACAGTTTTCCTGCCGTTAAGTCATTCTCGAGATACTCAATGCCTGATTTTCCACTCAAGTATGGCCTGCATTGTTGCTGCCGCTGGCAATTGATTGCTTGAGTCATAGACTTTAGACCACAACGGGTTTAAGTCCCGACCAGGCTGGCACTTCGAAATGGGCATACCCTTTTTGGTAAATAAATAACCGTCATTGGCTTTTGTAGTTTGAATGTTAATATCAGTATTTTCGGAAGTGAATGAATCAGAAGGTGTCAGTAGAACGCGGCATTAGGTCTAGCAAACATTTGTTTATTCAGAGCTAAATACTGGCTAAATGACAATCAATCACATTGTAATACTCTGACAAGTCGCCCAGTTTATCGGCTTCTTTGAAGTTCCCAAGTCGCCTTGGTTAGGGTATCGACTCCTCGCATTCGCCTGCCAACCGAAGGCACTCGTTCCAGTATGCTTGTCGCCAAACCGGAGCAGTTGCCTCCATGGACTCCACTTCATCCATATCCCAATGGCAGCGCCAACAAATTGCCACTCCAAAGGTGTTGGAGTCGCTGTCGCCGCCGTCATCGTCGTGTTTGTTTGCCTTTTTTTGGTTATCGCTGACACAACAATGGGTCGTAGCTGTTTTCGATGCGGAGTGTGGAGAGGGGCGACGGCGGGGCGTATACGTAATATTTGATTTTCTATTGCAAATGCATTGGCAATTTGCACCGCGAGTTGATTGAACTGTCAATCGCCATTGCGATATAGTTTCGCTAATTTTGTGCATGTCTGCATTTATGAAGGCAAATCGGCCATTTGCCTAATTAAAATGCCCCACAGTGCAATTTGGCCAAATGAGCGATGGGCCAAGAGGGGACCACAGACTGGGACAGCTTGTAATATAAATATTTAAATAGGATTTGCTTTGCGAATGGCTAATGGTTGAGCTGGAGTCCAGATACAGACCGGGAGATGGGGGGATTGGAATGGGGATTATGTGGTCAGCACATAAGGTAAATGACATTTAATTGGCCCACACTCGCCGAGGGGCGGAAATTGACCAATTGACATACATTTTTAAAGACATTTCCTCCTGCGCAGGAAAGTAATTGCCGTTCATTGGAAACCATTTTTATTTTCGACCTCCTGCCTCGATTCCCATCGACATTATTAAATATTCAGACTCTTGGCTTCTGCAAATTTATGATTTCTTTTAGCTCTCCTTTCCTGGCCAATAAAAAGGAGAATAGCCGGCGAATGGAAATAGCATCACGTTCCACAAGACTCGGCTAACTATAAAATTACACCGAGATATCTGAGGCAAAAGGCAAACAAACAGAATCATAAAAAAATGCCGCACTTTTTCTTTGGCTTACGAAAGATTTTGCAATTTATTTCGCTGGGACTATTTTTGTATTTCAGTCGCTGTACTTTTGAGTCATGCCCGCCGATTGTGAGCAAAAAAGCCAACTTGCGCAAGAAGGCCAAAAGCAGAAGAGCCGGCGAAAAGCGGGTAAGAAACTTTTATTGCGCCAAATCTAACGGCGAGCGAAACGAACGGCCGCCCTTTGACCCCGGATCTTCGGGCGGTGAGAGGAGGCAGCGCTGGGTGTCAAGGTTAAATGTCTGACGGCACGAGCTCAACCAGAAATACGGGTCAATCGCTGATAGCCGGTAGAACCGGGATACCTCTTTCCACCTCGAATTCCTCACAGTCTCCGCCAAAAGCATTCGCTCTAATGCGTCATCATAAATCCCCTGCACAAATGAAATTTTCGTGTTCGGCTGCAAATGATGGTGCAATTTATATTCATTAGGAAATGATCGGGCGATCAGTGAGAATCTTTCTTGGCCATGACTGACTGTCTAACTGTTCGCCTCTCAGATTGGCCTTTATGGCCAAATGGTAGTTGCAAGCATAAAAAACCCATAACAATTATGAAATAATCGCTGTCTTTGGGCTATGAAAAAGAACTTAAATGCCACCATCTGCAGGGGATTATCTGAAATCGCTAGTTAATAAAAATTCACGAAAGACGAATGTACTTGTATTTAAGAAAGAAATAAGAATAAAGCAATATCCAACGAAATCCCATCTAATCTTAGATTATAAAGATCTTCTGAAATCTCCAAATGCGCTTCAAAGAGTATTCTGCCTTCAACTTTCAGCATGAATCAATTCCATGTTTATTTTAAAGACCTTTGCTTGCTAATTTAAATTTATACCTCTCGTAAAACATTTATAAACTTTGGCTGCCGTGGAACTGCTGTTCGTGGGTGGCCTGTTGAATAAATCAAATCTGTCTAGCAGATAACTGGAAACTAACTAGCTCTGGTCTTGGCCAACTGAGTTGGCCAGAATCGCGAGCCAAGAACTTAGAGCCCCGTCTGATGTGGACTATCAGTTTCTGTTTGGCGATGGCTGGGCCCCTGGGACGAGGAAATCGTTAATCACTGGGGTACTAATTGATTTTTCAAGTGCATTCGAGACACGTTCTACCGCTTTTCCCGCTCAACTTAGAGGTGCTTTACACTCTTATTTTCGCCCCCCAGCGAAAGTGGCGGTCCAAATGTTCTGGGAATTTTCTATTCCAAAATCCAGCCAGCTAATGAGCTTTTGAGCAGCTGGGAAGCTATCGATCAGCCGACGTCGTCTTCTTTTTGCGAGCGAGTTTGTGGGTTAAGGGGTCGATTTAGCAGCGGAAGGCATTTCTCAAGTTGAATTAGCCCGATGAGTGGTCTTTGTTCTAAACACAATCATTAGTATATTACCCAAGATGAAGCGTGACTCGGGGCTATTTAGGACTCGATTTTCGGCTATTTCGCTTTACGACCCCTCCTCTGTGGTTTCCGATTCCCTTTCTTTCTTTGGGCCTTCACCAACTCCTAACTAGCCGAAGTTTTCCCTCTGGAGCCGCAGCATAATTTAACAGGAAATCGTTAACGAGCGGCGTGTTTAAAATAGTTGGCTCCACCTCCGATGCTCCAATGCTCCGATGCTCCGATGATCCGGCTGCATTTCTGCCGCAGACACGATGGCATTTAAATGAAACGCTGCCAGAATTAGAACTGTAAACAACATGTGTTGAAATGCCTAATTGATTGACTTGACTCAGCGGCACCTGACTGGTGGGGCAGGGTGAGGAGCGGGGAAAACTGGCTGCGACTGGGAGCTGGGAAAATTATGGCATTGGCATTCGGCGGCATCTGATGGATTGCCAAAGACGTTTGATCAATGGCCGAGTGCGAGTGCAACTCTCAGGTTGATTAGCCTTTGCTTCGCGGAAGAATGCAATTAAGACACTTTAATGATGCGCAGTTATTAAATCAATTCTCCCCAGCCTTCGTTCGCAATTTATTACACAACCACTTCCTTGGTCGCATCCATGGCTTTGCATAGAGCTCGGAGTGCGGCGGACAACGGCTCCTCCAATTACGGCCAACTCGAGACAATGGCCCGTAAAGCATTCTAACACCAATCTCCGAGCGGCTTCAATGGCTTTCTGGCACTCCAGCCAACTTTCCAATTGGCAATAAAGCATGCGAAACCAATAGCAATACCTCTTTTTCTTTGGTTTTTGGTTTTGTGAATTTCTTTTTAATTTTCTTTGTTATTTGTTGACCACTAACTGTTGATTACCAGGCCGAGATACTGGCCTTTTCACGCGCCCTCCAACCGCAGAACAGCGGACACAATGGAGCATTGGAGGCGTTGGTAGAATGCCCAAAAAAGGTATCGGCATTTTGGCCACAAAAACAGACGCTGCTGCAGTTTTCTGCACTTGAGCGCCTAACGGTAGTTCCAGCTAACGAGCTAACGTAAATTAAGATCGCTTGTTCTGTTCTTTTTCCAGCTCCAGCTCCAGCTTTTCTCGGGTTTCTCGCTTTTCTTCTGGCAGCATCTTTCGTGGAATAAAAACCAAATGTGTTCGGCAGCAAAAAATAACCCAGAAGTAAACAAAAGATTCAGCCAGAAACAACACAGCACTGGAGTTGGGTGGGGGTGGGGATGGTGCTCCTCTCGTTTCGCTCCCATTTTCCCAAAAACGGAAAGGCCAGGAGAAGACTTCAGACTTCACTCAACGCCAACGCACCATGTACATACTTAGATCTGGATGCAGATCCCCCGACCCAGTTTGCCGTCGTCCCCAGATACACACGCATTCGTGAGATACCCGGTCTCGAACTCATTTGCATGTGGGCAGTGGGTCAGTGACTGGCGGGAAATCTATCTATCTATCTATCAGTCAACTGAGATTTTGATGCCTCGGTGGGCAGTTGGTAAACTACTCGTTGGATAGTTATGGTCTTTGTCTAGTCACCACGCACTATCCCCCTCCATCGCTCCACCTCTCCTTCATCGATCTCGGGAAAGGAAAATCGCATTTTCCTCAATCCAACCCACTTTGGTTTTTCTCCTTCGCTGGCTTTTACAAAAGTCTTCATCGGCCGCAGCTGTAATAAAGAACTACATACCGTATACAAATCGATTTCACCCAGTTCTCTGGTCTTTTTTCCGTGGATTCTTACATGCAGCACATATTTTCTTTTATGGCCATCCGTTTTTTGTTGCTCTCTAGCCGGAGAAACCATAAAAAACGATTGCCCCCGTGGATGCAAGGAAATCTACCTTATAGAGAGCCCAACCCAACTGAAATCCAAGCTAGAATTTCGGCCTGTCCAGGTGATTGCGTGCAACATGCGCTCGGTTGTCATAAAAGTTGCCACTTTATGACTTACTTATGTGCAGGAAAACCCAACTAGCCAAAGGTAAGGAACTCACAACTCCAAGACTCAGCCATCTCACGGCGGAAATAGACCTAATGATCAATTAGCTCGAACCGCGCTGCCGTTAGCTTCCGACTTGTCCACTGGGAGCGTCCAATTCCTGGACGACGGATGGATCTGCAGCTCGGCGAGCGGTGGGCTAATGCGCAACTATGCGTCACTGCAATTAACCCAAAGCTCTAATTGGGGATGGTTAGCTGGGCATAAAATGTGTATTTTAAGGCCCATTACGGATGACTTCCTGTCGCACAAACTGGCCTCAGTGCGACTCGCCAATAGAAAATCAAATAGAAGCCGGAGCAGTTGGAGCTGTCAGAAGTAGCCGTCGCGCCGTATGATGATTGCGCAAGCGACACATAAGCGGACTCCAACTCCCAGATCTCGGATCCCAGATCGCTCGGATCTCGGTTCTCTGGGATCCCAGAACACAGAACGAAGCAACCAGGTCCCCGAGCAACTCAAGCTGCAGCAGCAGTAACTGCTTTAATTGGAAATTGTTGCAGCAGAGGCATCCGCAGCAGCACCGTCAAGTGTTCCAGTTACGTGGCTGTCGTTTGCTTTCAATCTTTTGGCGCTCCGGCGCTGGCAATTGCATCACGCAAACTGAAGAAGTGAGCCGAGCTGCCAACGGGTTTGGCTTTGGGCCCGCCACCATTTATCTCTGCCCCCGCCCCTGGCTACTTTCTAAAGCCTTTTCTCGCCGCTCCAGCTTGTAGCTAAGACTACACTGGCATAAAAGTCTGGGGGATCAGATTTGGGCTACTCAAGTGTTTGCTGCAGTTACGTTGCAACCACTATTGCATCATAAGCTGAGTTACAGAACTTTCTTCTGGAAGTAACATTCTAGTTCTGCGATCTAGTTCACTGAGGCTTTTCCTCGAGTGTACAGCATCAACTTCTCATCTCTTCGCAGCCTGGTTCACTTGGTTACTGTGCGCAGTTTTCCCCCCGGTTTCCTTTTTGTTTTCCCCGTTTTTCCGTTTTTGTCTTTTTTGTTCGCAACTACAACAACCTCGAGCTGCAGTTGGGAAACTGGTGCAAGCTTTTCTGCTGCGCTTCAGCCTGCTGCAAGTTTGCAGTTAGTTCTACTGTTGCGTTGTCCCCGCCGTCGAAGTTGTCGTCGTTGTTTCTTTGGGCTTTGATTTTGCTGCTATGTATGACATTACTCGTTCACTTTTTTCCCATTTTCTTTTCGCCTTGGAAATTGGAAATTAACGTGCAACAACTGGGCTATAGCAGCCGAACTGAACAACCGAACAACAACTGCACGGGCAACGTGAACGAACAGCCCTTTGTTCTTAAAGTTTTTACAGAAATTAATTAAGTGGCTCTGCTGCGAGCAGGGGATTTATAGAGATTGTTAGGAAAGTTGCTGCTGCTTTCGCAGTGGCTGCCACTTTGGGTTGCTCGCTAGTCTTGTGTCACATGAGCCAAAAGTCTATAAATTTGCAAGAGCCATAAAATTAGCTCGTAAAGTTTTGTTTTTAGTGCAGCCCCCCTCCCCCGTGTGTGTGTGTGTGTGTGTGTGTGTCCACATTTATAATGTCACTAATTAAAAAAGCGGATCCCAAGACCTGAAGTAATTTGGTCGAGCATTATTTTATTGCTGCAGATGGGCAGATGGGAATCAGTCGAGTGGATTTACGACCCTGGCCAGTGATTAGTGGTATGAGGAACGGGTGGCAAACCTTTAAAGTGCCATGTATTCCCGCTTAATGTGACACTCGAAACGAGTGGCTTCTCCCTTTTTTGATTTTCAATACACCCCAATCAATTCCCCGTTTTGGGCACCGCTTATGGCCATCAAAGAGTCATTTATAACCGAAACAGTTTTGTCAAATTTCGACGGATGGCCAATCCCTGCCTGCTAACCGGCGAACCCGCTGACAGCTGCCGCTCATCACTGATGGATGGATGGGCGTTTTGCAGCTTTGGTTAGAAGAATACCGCGACTCGTGGCCTGGCTTTGCCGGCGATTAGAGGCGCTGAAAGGGTTAACCAGGCGCTTTGGGATGGGGTGTTGGGGTTGAGGGGGCTTTTATCAGCAATCTGTCAGTGTGGCGAACATCATCATCGCCATCCGAATTTGCGGCAGCTTCAAAGGCGGCGGCGACATCTTCTGACTGACTGCGTGGTCGGTGTTTGACGTTGAATTTACAAATTACAGCTAATTAAAAGTTGATGGGTCTGCGTGAGTGAAATCAAGCGGCGGAGGCATCTTCCCCATCGCTGATAAGCAAATGAGGAAGTCAGGAAAATTCGTTGGAAAATTGTATTTACTTTGTGCTCACTTTTTACCCCACTCTGCCTACTTGCGCAAGTCATCCAAATGTTCTGGTTGTCTGGCTGATGTTTATCTGGGGAAACTATGATGGGGCATCCGTTGCACAACATTGTTGGACAGGAAATGTTTTTCCCTCGGAAAGAATTCGCATGCGAAATTCGGCCGGTGTGACACAGCTGCACTTATGTAGCTTATAACTATGCCATCAAATCATAGCCAGTCATATCCTAAACTAATAAAAAATATCTCTCAAAAATAAAAAAGCAATTTGAGAGCATCGGAAGAAGTTTGCAGTAATAATTGCGCAAACATTTGCCATGGCAACTGCTGAGATTTCTCCATGGCAAGAATTTCATTTTGCCCGCTCAAAAAAGATGGAAAAAGTAAATGCGCCAAATGAAAACATTTCCATGCCGATTTGTGTGGGAAAGAGCAGCGAAAATGATTATGCCAACGATGATGACGTTGACAACGACAACACAACGCAACACAGAAGCAGCAGCAGCATCAGCAGTAAATGTTGCTGTTGCAAGAACCACAATTGCGGAATTGACTTGTCCACACCAGGAGAAAATACTCGAGTGGATAATTGTGAGCTCTGGTTGCGGATTGTCAGTGCTTTACAAACAATGAACTATCTAACTAAGTTAGGAATATTTCAAATTAACTGCTTGGGTACTTATAGATTTTTTTCAGTGCACAAAACTCTTGCATGTCAGGCACAAATAGCAAAAGAAGTCAGACAGTTAGGTTATCGCCATCGCAGCTTCATAATTAAATATTGTCAGCACGGAGGACGCTGCCTTGTTGCGGCCTGATGATGCAGATGATGCAGATGATGCAGATGTGGCAGATGATTCAATTCCTGCTGCCGCGAACGCATGCAACTTGATGGCCGAGGACAGGAAGTGCGAAAACTATTAGTGGCACTTATTTATTCATTAGAGCCAGTTAGAGACACCCAGCTGTGCTCCAATTATGCAGATCGTTGCGGCTGGAAGCCCCACAGCTGGGCAGCGATACGATAATGACTAAGATGAGGATGCATCAGGATGCAGGCACACGCTGCTCATTTCGCTATTTACACATCTGCATAATGACGGCGCGATGTCATTGCACTTCGGCTGGTTCAATGTGCGTGATGAGTTGAGTTATGGGCGGCGTACCCCCGCTTACCTGCTTTGGATATCTTTATGTGGGGGCTGCGAGGAGCGCGGTTTGGGGCAATCACTGGCTTATCAGCACACACAAATCAGAGCGGATCCCGAAATGCTCATTGGACGAAGACACTTTTATGGCTAGATGTTGATTGTATGCAAAGATGATATTTTAAGTGGGGAGCGCTCGGTTCGGTTTTATTTTATTCCCCCGGCTTGCGCCACATGGGAGCTTTTTCCGAAGAACTGCTGCTGCTCCTGCTCCAAAAACACACACACTCTCACCAACAACGAACACACACACGCCGGGCAATAATAAAAGCGTAAATGCTTATTTATTTGCAAGTCGTTCGCGAAATGCGCTCTTTTATAATTTATGAAGACCGCGCACACGACGTCGACAAGCTCGAGAAATGCGAAATGCGAAATCCTAAATCGAAAACCCGGCAACAAAAAAAACCGAAATTGGACTTTTTATTTGATATATTCTCCGTTTATGGTCGTTTTTTGGAATCGGTCAGCGAGACGACCCTCATAAAAAGCAGGGCGCTCAAGTCACAGATTGTCCGGGCTCAGAGGTCAGAGTTTGCGGAGCAACTGCAGTCCATCAATCACAAGTGCCGAATGCAGGCCGCCGAGTTTGCAGTTCACCAACCGATCAAGCGGACCAAACCGACCGATTAGTCCGAAGCAGCCGAAACCGAAGCCCAAACTCGATGCGAATTCCGATCCGAACGAAAACCCAGTAGTTCCGCTGCAGCGTGCGTTACGTGCGACGGTCCAACAGCAACTGCTCGAGCATCGACTTGGAGCCGCCTGGCTGAGCCCCCGGGTGGAACCTGTTTCTGGGGTGGACCGTGAGTGTGGATGGTGTTGCGTCTCCGGAGTGGAGCAGGCGGCACTTTTGGCGCCAACTTTGGAGAGTTTCGAATGCCGGCTGGCAAAGAGAGAGCCATGGAGAGTTGGCCGGAGAGAGCGCCAGCACGTGGTGTGGCGCTAAGTACGGCTTAAGACTTGTATTGCAGGAATGATTCCAGATAAAAATGTACGGAAATAAAGTAAAAGATAAAAAACGAAAAACGAGTGTATACAATATACAAATAATTTTTAAAATGCAGTACCTCATGTCTCAGCACTTCTAAATATATTAATTCTTATCTTGCTGCATCCTGACCAATATTGTTTGCACATATATACACTTACAGTAACTACTATTTATACTATATTTACGAATGACTGTAGCAAAACAAACCGCGAGATGTGTGTAGAGTTGGAGAGCGCATGCGCACAGCGAGAGCACAAACTCCGAGGGAAAACCACTCCAGAGAAGGAGACTCGAGTGCCGGCGACGAAAATAAATGCTGCGGAATTGACAGGGGCGGCAGTCGGATTTGGATGAGTTCCTCTGGGGGGGAGATGCTCCAGACTGCGGAGGGGGGTGCTGGGACTACGACTGGGGTTAGTCAGCATCTGCTTTCTATCTTGCACGCCGAGTGATAGCTAAAGATACATGCCCTCATCTCGCGGCCTTAAGTGCGCTTATAGCTGTCTATCAGCCAGAAATCACCCCATAGAACGTCGATGATCCGGCAGAGGAAGCCCGACGATCCGCGGGGAAGAGTACTCCTTCCTCGCCAGCAATTTGCAAACCGCAAGTGGCCGAGACACATCGGAATTCGCTGTCCTCCAGCTGAAGAACCTCCTCCGGCAACTGAAATCGACAAAGTACACACCCCCTGCCTATCGATCAGTGGTCATCGGCTGTGGAATTTCCTCGGAAATATTTATCTACGCTAATTTCCCTGCTAAACTTGGGCAAGTGCCGGGAAACCGCATCATGGGCTCGCTAGCAATTTTCGCCGCTCGCGTGCCAGCTTGTTGCAACATTGCTGCATTGTAACAGTGCAACAGTGCAACAGAGCAACAGTCCAGCATGGCAGCATTGCAGCATCGCAAAACGCCTTTAACTCCGACTTCCCATAGAAAAGTTAGTTTCGGCTGTCCACTTTGGTCCAAGGGTCCGGAGATGCCTCCTCTTTGTGGCTCTGTGGCGTTTGGTTTATGGTTTATGCGCCGCCGTTTTTGGTCTATTAAAATGATTGCAGTATTTACGTAGCGCTCTTCAGCCATAATTTGTATTTGCTATGCTCATCATCATCATCATCATTGGGCAGGGGCCACTCGAAGGCGAAGGCACATCCTCCTCCTCTGCGGTTTTTCCCCCTGCCCATCCCCTGCACCGAGGAATGCCCCCGGCATTTGACCCTTCCCCAAAGTCTAAGCTCTTCTATTGCCATTGTTTATCTGCAACGAGCCAGGCCCAAAAACCAGTCCCTGGCATCGGGTTTCCTTCCCGGTCTCAGCGGATTGTGCGTTCATATTTCTGGCCTTATCGCCCCTGGCGTCACAGTGCCGCATTTACCACGATTATTGATCGCTTAATACGAGTTTGCCGCTCTGCGTGTTTATTTGTGCAGCTTAGAGATACTGGGCCCATGTTTTCTGCATAAATATTTGTCGCATCGTGATCAATTACAGCTGACTGGGTTGACTGAGTCGCAGATACAAACAGAGTCGTTGACTCAGCGTGAAAGTTGGGTTTGGAATTAAACTAATAATTGTATGTCAGGCCGGGCTTAAAACTTTCAGTTTCGCGGGGCGAGTGACTGAGTGTGTGACTGACTGGCTGGCTGGCTGACTTCATTCAAGTGCCAGTTTTTGATCATTGCAGACATTATAATGCACATTCTCAGGCTAAAAAAAAAACGAAGCGAAGAAGAAGCTGGGGGATTTCAAAGTCAATCGACACGCCCACCGAGGACATTGAACTGGGGGCTTCGTAATAAAGTGTGCACTGAAAGAAATTGAAGAGCTACAACTTGGTAATGATCATGAAAACATGCCACTGAATGGAAAGGCCCCACAATAATGCTACCCATTATGGCTGATAATCGATCACTTTTGTATTAGTCAATTTTTAAAATCCTAAAGATCCTTGAGATCTTTCGGTGCAGCATTAAATAACCAGTTTAGTGTGGCAAATTTTTTGTTCGAACTTCCGCTTAGCAGGAACGCAGCCAATTTTGACAGATTACAAGGCAGCGAGTCGGCCCGCAGGCATCTTTTTGGCTTTTGGGTCTTGGGTTTTTGGCTTTTTGGGTTTTGGTAAGCCACCAACCGAGCAGAGTGGTAGGAAAGTAAGAGAGAACCCTAATCAATGGCCTCAGTGCAGGCGAGGCGATGCCATTGAACCACTGAGTCGGGAATTGGCCCGAAATGCAAACTGGCTCACTGAAATGGCCAACAGGAGTCGAATCGCCGCCCTGCTGCTTTCAATTACGTGTGCTGGCTACCAAAAAATTGCAAAATTCAAGCAGAGCCAACAAATTTATGGCCAGAACCGAACGCAAACAGAGCCGTTCAAGATCTGCATTTAAAAACACAATGTCCGCAGACGCTTGCCAACGATTAAGCACCGCAAATCAAAAGCCAGGCAAAAGTGCAAAAGGAAACCACGAGGAAAACCCCGAGGAAAACCCCGGGGACCAAACCCGCAAATGACAAATGTTTGCACTGGGAGTTTTGCTTGAAATGCAACAAGAAAAGCACCAAAAAAATGTGAAAAGCCACAACCGGGCGAAAACAGCCATAAAGTGTTGAGTGCTGGCGGAAATCACTTGAAACCGAAAATAAATCAAAGGAAACCATAATGGAGCACCAGCAGAAACAAAGGGGCAAGGCCAGAATCGAAAAGGAAAAGCGGAAAATGGAAAATAGAAAATAGAAAATAGCGCTGCCAGCATCCGCCGCCAACTCACAAAAAGCGATAAAGGCAGCGAGAATCTGCACAAATAATGAAATAAAATAAAATAGAGTAGAGCAAAATCGCCAGTTGAAACAGTAGTAAAAAGCCGAGCAGCAGTAATAAACGAGGTCCGGGAATCAAAACCATCATCTCGAACCAACCCCACATCCCAGATCTGAGGACCCGGCGTCCTTGTGAGTCGGCGACTCGTGTGATTTATGTCCCATTGTCCGGTGATGTCAACCTGGCCAACCGTCTGAGGCCAGTCTGGCCAGCCTTAATTGCTCTGGCGGCCGACCACGCCCCCTCCAGAACCAGCCCTCCATATACCACAATTACAGAGGCGACGACTATTACTCACCTCTTTATGTGGGGCTTCTCGTCCAGAAGATTGGATGCAATGAAACAAGGAGCGCGATAAGGTGTGATATCTGCGGCGGAATGCAGCTCGGTTTCTGCGAAAGCCATCGAAAACGTGGAATCCAATGCCGCACCTTTGATTTTTTAATTAAGTGAACACGTAATGATAGAAAGGTGTCATCAAAATCAAGATTGATTGTAATTGTGCGCAAATCAATCAAAGAACACATTTTTGAAGTGCGTTTAATGGGTGAGATATCAATAATACTCCTGATACAAGTACATATTGATCTGAAGATAGGAACTTATCCACTTGTAGATATTACAGAATAATGTATTTATTTCTAAAAGGTATATTCATTATAGACTAACTTATGGAACCGTTTATCTGCCCTCGATTACGGGTCATAATTAGAGGGCACTCCTCGTCGGGCTTAATCTTCCGGCTGTTCAGAAACGCTCGATTGCCATTTAAAGGATTATAATTTCAGCACTGCCGAAACTAAAAACTTCAGACGCAAACTTTGCAGACAGTTTTTGTGCCATTTAAACTCCCTTTGGGCTCCGTTCGGTTCAGTTTGGTTCGGTTCAGAGTCAGATTCAGATGCGGATTCGGATTCAGATCCAGACTGTTTTCAGAGCAAGGTGCAGTAGCAGGAGCAGGAGCTGGAGCTGGAGCTGGGAAAAAGGGATTCGTCCGTCCGTTTAGTTTTTATTCGGCAGTGCGGCATTTGAATTCAAATGTGCTCTTAAATCGGCTTAGTTTTGCGAGCAGCTTTTATGTTCCCGGAGGCTTAAATTAATGCGCCAGCAGGGACTTCGTGCAAACAAAATAAAACGAAAGCACTAAAATGAAATATGAAAGCGGGGAGTGTGGAATATTTACCGGGCTTGAGAACACACGGGCAAGGTGATTAAACGGATTTTCAGCGTTTATATGGCCGGTGAGTGATTTAATTGATTTCAAGTTGCACGACTACTGCAGTTCGCCCCTGCCCCAAAGCCCCCTTCCCAACACCGGACAGCCAATGGCTCTATCTAATCAGCCCACTTTCACGCCAACTTTCGGCCGAAATCACTGCTAAGGGTTGTGAAAATGAGATTGTAAACATTTTTAATTTGCCTTGTTAGTGCTCAACAATACCCTCACCACTATCAGCTATGACCGAAGTTATAGTCGGCATGGAGAATAAATTGTAGTAAAATATGTACTGATTACAAAGTTCATCTGCTGCAATAAAAACCAATTTTTATTACTCAATCCCATGCGCAGTTTATAAATAAGCAACATTATTACATGGTTCAATGGGTCAAGTTCTGTACTACAAAATGAAAGAAAAAGTAATCAGCATGCATGTTGTCCAAAAACCAAAAGGGTAATATTGTTGTTGATAATTATATTGTAGTAGTAATTCCAGATAATCAGTATTATCATTACAAACAGTAGGAGTGCTTAGATTGATCGGCAAATGTTGTAAATTAATTTTTCGCCCCTCAACTGGCGGGGTAAACACTCGATATAGCCATCCATTTAGCAGCTAAAGAGACCAATCTGCTGCGATTTTGCAGCCATCTACGATGTTGCAGGCCTGCTCCACGTGCCACGTGCCACCCTCCTCGTGATTCAGGAATCAGCCGACTGCATTAGCGGGCAAATGGACCTGGTGCTGTTGGAGTGAGGTGCGGATGCCACAAGAGTCGCAGCCATGCGTAATGCACTCCGGCGTAGTTTCGTTTGGAAGCCATAAATTTTTATGGGCCGCATGCAGCAAACAGCGGGAGGCGGTCCTGTTCTTGGTAAAAGTGGGCGAACGGCTGATTAAAGTGAAGAGAAAACTGCGCCCTCCTCCCTGGATTCAAATGGTCCAAGATGCGCTGCGCAGTTCTAAGATCTTTCAACTGCGTTTTGCTTTGCTTTTGTATGCCAGTTAAATGCCTTTTAATCTGTTACCACCCAGAATTTTCGAGTGACCACAGACCGAAAAGTACTCGTCAACATCCGTTGGCTAACCCCCGGCTAATCATATCACATCTAGCCAAATTGCAGAAATACTTTTGCCAAAAATAAACCGCCAGCGAAGCGCTTCTGACAATGGGTCATCATCAATTATGCGATCGCTTCGGTTAACTGAAGTGCGACAGCGTATATCTCTATTTCTCCATATCTCTAGAGGAGCCGACCGACGTTTTTGGCCGGGCACTTAATCAAGAGTCCGGAGACATGAGCAAACATTTTGGCCGCCCTCTCCGGCGGAATGATAACCGCAATTAACGGCATTACACGGCAGGTGGGGCAAAAGCCGGCCACTTACAGGCGATTTTGGCCAGCGGCGATAAGGCGCGCTGGCATCCAACAATAATTGGCCCGAACAAGCTGTCATGAGTGGCGAGGAATTAAAAGCCGCTCGCAATTAAAATATATAAGTTAGTAATAGATATTACGTAGAACGAAGCGCTGCTCCGAAGAGCGCGAACCCGAACCAAGCCATCCGACTTCCGATATTCCGATATTCCGCTACTGGCGGACTGGACAGGCGTTTCGCCAACTCGCTGCCAAAAAGCCACAAGTTAAATAGTTAGTTAGTTGATCGAGAAAGGGCCAAGCGGATGGCCGTGAAAACGCAGCGCGCGAAAAAGAAAATAGAAAATCGTCGCGAAATCGTCGCACTCCTGAAAACTTACTTATCATACTTGAGTCCCGTGATTCGAAAAACAACGAGGTATGACCAACCGGAGAATGGATACACTTGGGATTTTCGTACTAATCAGCTACTTGGAAATATCAAGTGCGGCCGGAGTTCATCTGAGAGATCTTCAACAGAATCTGGGTAGGTTGACAGAAAAATCTACAACTGATCAAACGCCATTTCACGGATACGAAAAATGGGAAAAATTTATTAATTAATTTTCGTATCTCTTAGTTTTGCATATTTTTTTGTAATAAGTATTCACGTTTCTAAGAGTGTTGTCATTTTAAAAACTAATATTTAAACTGAAGTTAAAGACGACGTTATCACAATATTAACCATTTTATCATTTCTTACCGAGCTTACAATCATGCTCTCTGAACTAAATTGATTTCACAATTTAAACAGCAGTTCAGATCTTTAGAGAAATATGAATTTATTATAGGGAAGGAAGGATACTTAGATTAGTTTTACCAAAATATCCGAAAAATTTAAAAAAGTACATCTACTAAAATAAGCATATTTCCAATAATTACTTTATTAATTTATATTGTTGTTGATCAGGATTCTTGGAAATTCCAGTTTTAAGCAATGTTTTACCCTTTTTTAGCTTATCGCAATTAGACCATATTTATTTTTAGTTCGTCTAGATTATTGTGAATACTAAGTCAAATTATCTGCACTTAAAAATCGTATCAATCAAATTGCAGTTACCATTTGAACTGCTCGTACCCTCTGCGAAAAAAATTCTGATTTCAGAATATCTTGTCTAAAGAGGAAAATTATTAAATTTATCCGATTTACTCATGAAGAAATATAACGTTACTACCATTTATTTTTTAATTTCACAATGTCAAATATAATTTTGTTTTTTAGCCGCCAATGGATCGGTGGTGCTGTCGCCTTTGAACACCACGGATGCTTTCAGTGTGTCCATCAACCTGTCGCAATCCACTGTGAACAATTGTCCTTCGCTGGAAAACGCAGAGTCCATGGCGCAGATGGAGCTGCTGACGCGACTAACCGCCGGCTGTCGCTATGACAGGATGGTTCCACCCGTGGTCCACAACAAAGATGGCGAGGAGGTACCCATGGACATATATGCCCGGTTCTACATATATGTGATGAAGAACCTGGACTCGAGTGACCTGCAGTTTACGGTGCAGGGTCTGCTGCAGTTGCGCTACTTGGACCCGCGCCTGGCCTTCTCCAGCTATCTGCCCAACCGCAGGCAGCCCATAATGGGGGAGTCGGAGCTGAAGAAGATGCTCTGGGTGCCACACATATTCCTGACCAACGAACAGGCTTCCACTGTGCTGGGCACCAGCGCCAAGGATGAGCTGACCAGCATTTATCCGAATGGCACGGTTCTGACTTCCACGCGCCTGCAGGCCACGCTGTACTGCTGGATGAATTTCCAAAAGTTTCCGTTCGATGAGCAGAAGTGCAAGACCACATTGGAAAGTTGGATGTACAACACCACGCTGGTGCAACTCCACTGGGAGACCGATAACCCAGTGAGCTTCGACAAGCAACTGCAGCTGACGGAATACAACCTGATTGGGTCGCTGTACAACGAGTCCATCCGGGTGTCCAACGAATCCTACATGTCCCATGGCTCCTTGGAGGGCAACTACAGCATCATCAGCTTCACCGTCCTGCTGACTCGGGAGGTGGGCTACTACGTGATCGACTACTTTCTGCCCTCGATCATGATAGTCACCATTTCGTGGGTCTCCTTCTGGCTGCAGGCGGATCAAACCCCCGCCAGGACTACTCTGGGCTGCACCACGCTCCTCTCCTTCATCACTCTGTCCTTGTCCCAGGAGAACAATTTGATGAAGGTGAGCTACGTGACCATGTCGGAGGTGTGGTTCCTGGTCTGCACCATCTTCATTTTCGGCAGCCTGGTGGAGTTCGCCTTTGTCAACACCATCTGGAGGCGAAACAACGATCTGCAGCTCAAGAAGCGAACCACCAAGTATATAGTCAAGTCCACATTTGTGCCACATATGAAGAAACATCGGCGGCATGGATATAAAAGGACCGATAGCACTATGAGCACCATGAGCACCACCAGCATGGACAAGACCTGCGGTTCCAACAACACCGTGATCACCATAGAGACCCCCATCATAATAGGAGGCAGTCTCAGTCGCGAGGACTCGGCCATTAGTTTTGACGAGCAGGACGAGACCTCCACCTCGGAGTCCAGCGATTCGTCGAAGGTGAAGCCCGCGCAGACCTTCGCCACCATGACGCCCAAGGAGGTGTCCCTGTGGATCGACCGCAAGATGCGGTTCGTCTTCCCTCTGTCCTTCATCGTGTTCAACGCCTTGTTTTGGACCCTGGTCTACTGCCTTTGAGGCGTTCGTCAGGGAAAGAGAGCCATTCTGTGATCCTGGAGCATCCTTACCCTTGCCTCACTAGCCTTAGTTCCACAAAGGTACGAAGACACTTGCTTACCGTTCGGCCGACTGACTAAATCTTCTCGCAAGGACACTAATCTTGTCAAAACCCCACCTATGCTATGGCAATAAATGTTTTCAGGCTCTGCAATGCGAAAATAGTGTAATTATTCCCCAGTCGGCCGAATTTTGAGCAAGTGTCGCGCACCCTTAGTCCACAAATCCCCGCCAGGTGATGGGGAGATCCCTCCTCTCCGGGGCAGTACGTGTTATGTAGTCTGTATTTGTTTCTAATAAATTATACGTTTTGATACAACACCTCCCCCGACTGAGCACGTACGGATCTGATAAATACGTTCCTATTAGCGGCGGGCAGGGGCCATAAAACCCGGGCGATGATGGGGCAGTCAGCTATATTTGTATCAATGAAAAAATCATAATGCCAGCACGCCCCACTGCAGTCAGCTCGATTCCCAATTAATTGCCCGTGATGATGGGACTGTTGAAGAGTCTAGCGGTTGCTGCTCCTCCATAGGATCCGCAGCTTTCGTTGCACCATCGAGTTCACTTGATAAATTAACGGCTCATGCAACACGTAAATTGATTTTAAATTGCCTTATAAATGAACTCCAATTCGCCGGGCAATAAACAATGTGCTATTGCGATCTCCTCGGCGAGATGCCAAATAATTTCGCCAGCTAGTCGTCGGCGGTGAGAATGGGAATTAATTGGCGGTGTCCATAAGTTGGATCGATCCGAGGCTCAGAGCGCATTGCTATGCAAAGCCCAACTGGCCATCAATCCCGGCCTCATTCCGTTTCCCGAACTCGTTTTAGCCACTCCGCCGCAAGGTGTACATAATGAGATGTAATCTGTCAAAATTAAGTGCATCGCCGGACCACAGGAAAACCTCCGCCACAGAAAGCCTCCTGCTCCAGCCTGCTCCCTTTTTTCGAGGAGCTGGATGCCAGTTAAAAATTCGTTCGCTGCCTGAAACTTTTTAGGCTCGACCAGTTTATTGAACTCGCCCAGCGAGGGCCGCTCTCTGCGTTCCAGTCACCGGATGTTCCCATGTCAGGCGGTAAGCCGGCCATATGATAGATGCCCCGAACAGCTGGCCGCTGTGTACTTATCAATCGGCTCCAGTTGGGATTCCAATGGGTCTTGGAAAACACAAGCCCGAAACGGCTCAACTCCCTCAAAAGCACTTTTCTTTATCGATTGGCCGCATAATGGGTCAGCCGGAGTTCATTTACACGCCGCTTATTTGTTTAGCTTAACTTCCGAGTCCGATTCCGATTCCCCAGACCGAGAAGTAAATAACTACTAGAGCTACTACTCTTCGCAAATGAGCTGCATAATCCGCGAATGCTTCAGTCCGATTGTTTTCCTTTTTTTTTTACTTTTCCTCGAGCCTCTCTTTTGGCACATGGGAATTACAGACATTTCCATTTATTATTATGAGGTCCGGCCGTATAATTTGCAGTCACTTGCGACCGCCCGAGGCTCCCACACGTCGTCCCGCGTTGCTCAACCATGAAGTTGCAACGTAAATGCCACCGACTCCAGACTCAACCGCAAAGGCGGGGAACTACATATAAATGGGTAAATTAATAAACAAACGAACAAAAGAACCAACACGAAAGACACAATTATTGTAATGCGTTACTTGGACTGCGAGATGGGGTTTCCCACCAAGCGAAGGGTTTCCACGGGGATGGGGAAGTCGTGGGATGACTTGAAGACAGGAATACGAATGGCTCATAAGCAATTGCAAGGCGTTTTTCATATTTTCAATAGTACCAATAAAAAATATAAATATAATAATATATATTACAGGGTGTGGTGCTCAGCTCAAAAGAGGAAACTTGATGGGAAAAGTATAGTAGATCTGTATACACATATACACATACAATAAACATTAAGTAAATATAAAAAACAAAGATTCAATTTGATTTATTTGCTAGCTTAAGCACATTGTTCCCTGTATTATCAGTACCTCAAATGGATTAAAGCTACTTTAAAGATGATGAATATCATCCCCACTTGCTTACAAATAAACGACAAACATCCCATCTATCTATCTGCCACTTATTTTTAGAGAGCATTGTGTAGTCGTGGTCCAGATACAATCCCCATGTAAATACTCATTGCATTAGTCGCTTTATTTTTAGATGGTGGGAAAAATTCTATTTCGAGCCGCATTCGGAGCGCCCAACTCAGATCGCAGCTATCTGAACTCCAGAATCAGAAACAGAAACACAAACGTCGACCGCGAGACAAGGCGAGAAGTTTCATTGTTGTTATGTTGGTTTTGGCCAGCGAATTCTGTGTAGTGTTTGAAGCCTGTCCACCGTCTAGATGTCTGGGTCTTGGACTTCGGGCTGGCGGACTGGGGATTGGTACAGAGCCCCATTTCCAGTCCAGTCACGCTCGGTGGGCGCTGGTTCAGAAGTCAAGTACGAGGCATTGCCGACCACTTGGCCAAAGCGTGCGAATGAGCCCAAGAACCGGGACTTGGCAATCGATTTTATGACTAATAGATGCCTTAAATAACCGGCCAATACCGGCTAATTTGGCCAAAGCCGTGTGCAAATTTAATGCACATCATGGCCGGGCATTAGCATAAGTCTTTGCCCGCCGGATTAAGTTGCCAGTCAGGACAAACCGCATGGCTAATGAGAATGCAGCGACTTCGTGCTCCTGGTCCAGCTCCAGCTTCAGTTCCAGCTCTAGCTCCACATCCACATCGCAGTCTCGGGTATTTACATGCCGCATGCCACAACCTATTAACAAATTGCAAACAAAACTGGCGACCGCACAGTAGCCGCCCATTCTGGAGGACTGCATCTTACGGCCCGAGAAGTGGGCGTGCATTCTAAATTATGGTGCTAATAAGGAGCTGCCTTTGCGGCTAATTTAATGGAATGCAAACGCACTGCGTGGATGCATCATGGCTGGCAGCCCAGGGCTACCGGAGATTCCACTGCTCTCTGCCGCTGCCTTGACCCACGATGATCTCTTGGCGGACTTGACGATGGCGCCGGGCGATTAGGTGGCGTGCACCACGGCAGCTGCAACTACAACTGCATCACCGGTGGCGCCTGTGCACCACCACAACACACCACGCCACTCCACACTGCACAGATTTGAATCATTCACTTGGCTTGAGCATTGAATCGCCCAAAGGCCCCAAACGTTTTGCACGTTTTTGCAATGAAGCCGCCAAACGGGGCGCCCCTCCCGCGGTCATAATTAATGAAAATTGCAAGGGCACTCGGAAAAATGTTGAGTAAACAATGATGGCCATGGGATACGTTTCAAATTCCCAAATAAATCGCACCAATTTTCGAAAGTTTCCAAAAAACAGTCATCTTTAACATAGTACATTAATAGTACTTCAGTTTCCAGATTCTTCCACTTTCCCATTATACAGATCGCTTCCATCCAGTTTTTTGCCATGTAAATGCAACTGGTTTTTAGATTTCCTATTTTTACCACGCCCTGAAGCCATTGCGATCGATCGCTTAACTGGCCACTTCTTTGGGAAATACCTTTTCAGGTAGCCATGTGACGACCCCAGTTTGGAAAACTCCCCTTAGGGCGTCGGTTATTAATTAGTATCTGCTTATCGGCGTACTCCCGTACTCGACTCGAACATTTGTCATAGATACGTGTACCAAACAAAGGTATCCGCGCTTTTATGCCAGGGGAGTGCCCCACGAAAACGGAGTCGACAACGCTGAAGCGGCCTGATCTTATCGAGAAATGTTTTGCTCGCCGTGTGACACTATCTTAAATGGAACTGAGTCGCCCGAGTTGTGGGTTAGCCAACTTTGGCCCGGATGAAATGCTGGTGCTCATCCGCAATTTATGACCAAGTGCGGGCGGAGCGGGGTAACCCAAAGTTGGCCCAGACCCTGGCCATTCTAATTCGAGGCTGCTTTTAATTAAACACGATATCGATAGTGTAAGTGCAGCAGCCTTTCAGCCTGGCGCCACCAAAGTTCCCTTCTGGCCACGGCCATGCGGCCATTGTCAAATGGTAATCATGAAAAGCATCAACCTGTCGCGGTTATCGCACCAAGTGCGCTAAACGGCTGGCAAACAGCAGTTGGCGCAGAGACAAACAAGCATGACTGGGACTGTCTGGGGAGCAGATCATGTACACCTTCTCTGGCAATCACGCCTATAATGACTAAGAACTTCCAGAGGGAAAAATCCATGGCTTTCTAGTATGACGTATCTCCATACATGACCCTATAAATCCATACAGAAGACCCTAAATAAATTGTAATCTCACCGGACATTAATCCTTCCCAGAATTTACGCATTGCGTTTAATTTATATAACTATACAAATAGTGAGACCCCCAGCTTATGATAATCTAAAGTCAACTTTACTCTTCTACTACAAACGCCAAATTATTTTGCGAAGCTTTTATAAAATATGAATGCTGCTCCTGTGGAGATTTCTATTTAATTTGTGACTCATTTGTGAATGATTCAGACGCCCGGGCAACTCTGGTCGCAGATAGAGCTCCTCATTCCGGGGCTCCTCCTTTTAGCTCGCTTCGTTTGCGGCGGTAAACTTTGCAACTGGCAACTTGCAACTGCAACTTGGCGACTTGGCCATTACTTCCACCAGAAGATATTCAACATCAGCTTAGTGCCTCGGCACACACGCGCCCACAAAAGCCAAGTACGCGGGCCAAAAAGCAACATGGAAAAAAATTAGTTAAAAGATAAACATGGCAGAGCCAAAGAGGCAAAGAGCAGGGCCTGGGGCAAGGGCACTTTAGCGGGTGGGGACTGTAAGGACTGACTGTGTCGTGCTGCTTTCGGCTTTGTCTTGATTATGTGGGTTCAGCAGACAAACCAGACGTACCAGACGCACCAGGGGCTACAGCGAAAATAAGATACTTGCATCTAGGCAACTTTGTTGCCGCATCTTGTTAGCCAAACCGAAACGCGAATACGAGTAGCCGCCCCACAATGGCTGGCCCAAAATAATTGCTTAAAAAGGCGCATTTTAAATACGGCCAAATAACAAAGCGAACGCACATTGCCGAAGATGCATGGCCGCAGCTAATTAAATAAAAACACGTGCCCACATAACTCAAACCCAAAGCTCAGACCCTCCACCTCGGCTCCTTACGTATGGATGTCATAAAGAAACATCTTTGGGGGCCAAAGGGAGCACCGTCTTCTCGCACAAAGACGCAGCTTTGTCCGCGGAACACGCCAAAATTGCCCTGTGTCCTCCGCCGTTTTTAATTAAATTCATAAATCAGCACCAACATGAAGAAATGGAGCTGCGGGTTGCAAGGGGCGTGCTCATGCACTCACAGAAAAAAGGGTGTGCTTGATAAGGAAACTTGAATTAATTCAATCTTAAGAAATCTTAAATAATTCAAATCATTCAAATCATAATACATCCATTTATGCACCTGTGAACTGGAAAGTTAGATGGACAACCGTTCAAGTAGTGACGAATCGCACCTGTACAAATTTTGGCAAACTTTTCTCCCAGTTTAGACTCAAAAACTTGGGAACTTGAGCATAAAAATATAATCCGAATTGTCCAAGGACCACTTTGCAACCGGCCATCATCATCAGCTTCGTCATCTGCCATTGACTTTGACTTTGACTTGGACCTGGACCTGGACTTGGACTCCATCAGCTGTCGCCATCGCCGGCGGAAGCTCTTGAATCTTGAAATGCGAGAGGACGCGCTCATAATTTGTCTTAATTGAATGCGGACCCTCTGGATGAATGTCAATAGCAGCAAAATATTTGCCTTTCATTGTTCATGCAAATGCAAATGCAAACGAATGGAGCCCCAGACAAGAGCAATGTCTGCTCGACTGCGACTGCGACTGCGAGTTCGTCTTTGAATTTGCCTTCAACTTTTCACTTCATAATGGAAAGTTGCGAAAATATTTTGATTAGTTTGTGTCTTCATCCCGCGATCCAGATGGAGTCGTGGACGCCTCCTAGCTAAAATAATTAGTCTGTCGAGAGCATTGTTTGTTTGCACTTGGGCCGGGCCGAATCGAAACTTTTCTGCCAGCCAGCTCGCACTTTTCGGTTTCTGTTTGAATTTCGACTAGCTACCTACCGCTTTCCCTGTTTGCTCTTCGGCTGGCTGGGCCATTTAAGTGTATCTCAGCCAGATCTCGTCGTTTGATTTACCCGGGTTTTCCCGACTGCGTAGCTGGGAAGCTGGGAAGCAGCCCATGAATACTCGCAAATGGCCAAAAGTTTGTCAAACCAGTGGGAAACACACGCACAACGAGGCCATGGAGACGCATTAGGATCGTGGAGTGTGGGGCTTCAGCACGTGGCATGTGGCACGTGTAAAATGCGGTACGTTCTCGATTTGCTGCGAGTTGCTAATGGCAACAGTTGTCAGGGTCTGTCTGTACGGAAAAAAGCAAGTCTCAGCAAGACATATGTGGGCATAAATAAGAGCAGACCGAGAAGTAATGAATTTATCAAATGAAGAAGCGCTGCCGGGGGACTTGGCACCTTGCTCATCCAGCTCATGCTCATCCAGCTCCCGAATGTAAGACATCCATGGGAGCGTTTCAGGCAAATCAAGCGAATTAAGTGGTGCTCATGTGGATGTGTGAAGTGCACACTCGAAGAAAAAGGTACTGGACTTGAAGGATAGATAAATACATATTAAAATACTTCTTATTGAAGATATAAGATCTTTATATTAGTTATCATATATGATGAAGTGCATTGTCGAATGCGTGCCCCATTTCTGCAAGTGCACATTTGTGACCTGGCATTTCTTTGGCTGCATTCACAGGCTGCATTGCAATTCAAGCGGAAGTTAAGTGCCACCAAGTGGGTGGCGACTCGGCGATGCAGTGATTCTGGGCTTCTGGCAGCTTCTGGTGGCAAGAATTTCAATTGAGCCGAACCAGCCGAGAGGCAAGTAATGAGGCGCCTGTGTGCCACATTCTGTTGATTCCGTGCTAAATAATTTCGTTATAATTTCCTTCGCACAAAAGTCAAGCGAAACTGGAGCAGCCCCGAGTCATTAGTGATATACTCGTTCTGGCAACGATTTAAGTGGAACGACGCCTTGTAATCACTACACAAACCTTTAAAATTAATCATGCGACCCGTTGTCTCTCCGCTCCGATGCCTCGACATTAGTTTAATGGAGCCCGCGTGGAGGGGACATTTATTTCGGCGAGCCAGAAGTGAAATTGAAATGCCAGACTCGCTGCAGGGCGTGCCACTTGTCTCCAAAGTTCAGCTCAAGTAGTGAACTTCAAAGGAGCCAGGCACGTAAGATCTACAGGAGATGCTCGAAACCGGAATGCCCTAATAGAGGGTATTCAATGCGTAATCGTATGTAGGTAGGTGGTATAGGGTAAAGTTGTAAATACTCCAGACGTTTAGCCTAGTTAACCCTGAATTTCTTTGAAATTTATATAAATCAAGAGTTGGAAATCCCCCAAGTTGCAACCACATGACTGGCAAAGGCGAAGGCCAACGCGAAACTGTCGCTTTTGAGGCAAGGAGTTTGTCTTACACTTGTCTACCATTTATTCAGTGCAAGTTGTCGCAAAAGTTTTTCAATAAGCCTGCACTTTTATCTCGTTCGTGTTTGTTTGCGGCTGCGAAGTTTGTTTGCCGGTGGAAAAGAACCTTTTAAGTTAATAAGGGCATTTTCCGGAATTTTCCCCTCGACGGAGAGCGGCGCAACTAAATGCTGTGGCATAAATAAACGAGCAGCCAATCGGACAGTCCGTCAATCAATCGTGCGATTAGAAGCCGATGCCAACTTATTTTTGTTTATGGCGAGTGTGTGAATGGCCCCCGGGGTTTATCAATCACGCTTTTGCGATAGGTGCGATGCCCTGCCGATTGAATTCGATGTCAATTTCTCAGCAGATTGCACTCGAGGCCATAAAAGTGTACTTGCACCACGATGACGACGACAACAGAAGTTGCTGCTGCATCAGTGGCATCGGTGGCATCGGCAACGTCCACACGTAACTGCAATTTGGTTGCTCGCCCCAGGGGCGCAATATTAATGAGTGGCAGCATGCAAAGCAAACCCAAGATCTCGGAGGCCTGAGACCTCAGACTTGGGGCACCCGGGCCCAAGTATCGCCAGTTACGAGTTGCAAGTCGCAAGTTGCGAGAGACATGGTAGCCAACTCGTTTGCAGTTCGATGCCAGTACATACGAGGTACGTAGCACGGAAGCCGGGCTAACTCCTAATGACTGCTATTACATTTATCGTCCCGGCCATTACAATAAAATAAGCCAGAATTTAGCAATTATCCAATTTGAAAGTAACAACAAATCAGCGTGCAAACGTGCCGCAAATGACAACAGACCTTTGGCTGCTTTTTCTGGATGTGGTGGTGGTCCCCCTGGGGGCCATATGGTTATTGGCCACGCCATTGTCAACTGGGTCAGTTCGCTCAACAAAGGCAAAAGGCATATCGAATGCGGTTGTGTGACGGCCGGGATGTGCAGGATTCGTAGGATCCGCAGGACTGTTGCATCCTCCAGAGCATTTCAATTTCCACACACTCCTGCCCAGTCGACACTTGTCACGAATTGCGAACATAGTTTTTGCCCCTGCTGGTTTGCCGAGTGCATCGGGTTGATGAAACGAATTCTTGCCGCTGTTTGCTTTGAGCCTTTGAGTGGCGCTTTCGCCATATCCTGGCCATATTCCTGGCGTATCCTGTTGACTCTGGCGCCGTCCTTTGTGCCGGAACAAAGCCCGCTACCACTGCCAATATTTCATTATGATTGCTGACACTTAAAGCCACATCAATGTCCCGGCAACACAGCCTTTGTCTCCACTCGACGGCTGAACTGAACTGGCTCAAAACTCAATTTATTTGCTTTCCTGCAGGACTGGCAGGACATCCAGCAGTACTTTGTGGGCTTAAAAGGGGTGCTTGCTGAAACAATTAATTTAGCTCAAGGGTGGACAGCAGGTAATGGAGGCACATCACAGAGTGTTAAGGGTGCCTTTCTCTATATTACCAATCTGGTTTCTAAAGCGTTCTACAAGCGAGAAGCTCTATGTATTCTCATCTATTCTTTGTGAAACAATCTCACACTCTTCATATAAGTGGTAAGATAAGCGACTGTTGCAGTTGAGCACAAGACGTGACTCTAGAGAGATGATGAATCGATATGATCATAAACCCAGTGCAGCTCATGATGCACCGAATATGATCCCATATAAAGTGACAACATTTGCGACAACTTCACTGCTTGTAATACTGATGGAGCTTGTCACATGCCCCAAACTGACCCTTAAATTGTTGCGGCACTGGGGAGCGTCAACAAAGCCATAAAAGCGCGCTTTTAGCCAAAGAGCCTCGTAAAATACAAAATACATATATTTGCCCCTTCCACCGCCAACAACTTCCACTGCGGCTCACTTTGGCCACTTGCCAATATGTTTGTATGTGTCGCCTATGTGGAAAGTATAAAAATATTGTCCCTGCCAAAATATTGTCATAAACACTGGCGCTCTCTTTAAACTGCGATAAAACGCTTAAGCGCATCACATTATTTATGGGGCTGATAAAAACAGGCAGAGTCTTCAGAGGCCTGTTGGCCAACGGCGTTATAAATCAAGATTTGGCCCATGAAATTTATGAATGGACTCGTAACAGGTTGGGTGCCCAGTTAATTGGTCTTGGAGTCGGAGAGCAGCGATCGATGAATGTGATTCCCAATTAACCAGTTGACAGTCGCAATCGGCCATCGTGCATCCACCGAGTGCGCCGCCAATTGCACATCGTGGCTGGTCAAAAACAACTCAATCAAACTCCGCTGGCCAAGCAAATGTCATTCATTAAACTCAAGCAGAACCGAACAGAACGGAACGGAGCAGCCGGGTCCAAAGAGCGGCCTCTGGGCATTGGGAAAACCAGGAAGGAGGATGGAGGCAGCTCCGGCGGCACGACAAAACTGTAACAAGAAGGAACTTTTCTGTTCTGGCCAGAACCAAACCAAAGCGAACAATGTGCAACAGGCAACGAACAACTGCCTGCCGCTTGTTGAGCAACTTTCTAAATGAGTGCTCTATAAATCACGACCGGGGTACGAGTTCTGCTGCCTTGTTCGCCGGCTACCGGAACAAAAATTAATTTAGTCATACTGCTGGACACTTGCTAGATTAATGGCGTCCTGGATTTAGAAAGTCCGACTGCGCGGGCCTCCCGCCGAACGCTTCACTTGACCTCAGAGATTTCAGAGGCCCAATCCCAGCTCCCAGCTCCCAGCTCCCAGAAAACAGAGCCCAGAATATCCCACAAACTAGCAAAATCAATGGAGCGCAAGTTCTTCTGCTTTTTTTTCGTGGGCGTTGAACGGCGAAACATGGCCAGATTGTGCTGGTTTGTTTGTTTGTTTGTTGGCTTGTTGGTTTGGGCCCAACTCTCCTGCCCACGTGCCTTGTGTCCCCAACAATAAGAAGTTAAATTTTTATTCATGGTCAACAATGCGGAAGTTGCAGTGCAGCGAAAACAAAAGAAAAATTCACTGCCGTTCAAAATTTGCATTTCGTTTTTCTGGTCATGATGCGGGTTCACCGCTTTAAAGAGGTTCTGCTCAAGACACGGAAACCGTTGCATTCGGTTTCCATCCCCACCTCCCACTCATAATTCCGCTGGGTTGTATTTAAGTTTTTGCTATGGTATGGTTTTTAATTCATCACGAATCAGCCAGACAGAACATTCAACGATATGCAATTACTTTTAATTGATTTTGGCTTCGCAACATGTGTAGTTTCACTGGAAGAAAATATATACTTTCATATGTATCTGAATCTAAAGTGAGATATGTACTCATACGATTGTTCAATTTACGAAAGGGGTGATTTCTGCAATATTTTTTAATCAAAGGAAATTAAGTGAGCGACTCCGCCGGAAGTTAATTGATTACATCAGTGTCTTTTGTCGGTCGCTGGAGATTAAAACTTACTTTCAGCGCCATTGACATTGGGTTGGGCGCCCTGCTTCATAGATGCATTTCAATCTGCTGCCCAAACTCCAATCCCCAACCCCAATGACCCAACTCCTCCCTGTAATCCCACACCGAATTGCACTCGCTTATTGCATCTGTTTGTTTATTTAGCTGGCATTGTGTTTCAGTTTCAGGGATCGGCTTCTGTCAGTCCGTCTGTCTGACTGTCTGTCTGTCTGCCCCTCAGATTGGTGCGCTTTGACGCCGGACTGTTTGCTTTGGCTTGCGGGTGTTGTTGCAGCAGGAAAGCACCGCAAACAAGCCGTGGCAAATGGTAATTTAATACGCAAAAAATTTGCAACACAAAGCGCTTAAATGAGGTGTTGCAAGCTTATAGCTGCCACAATTCGCGCATCCCCTGCCAGGCCACCGTTTTTGGGCCCTGTTTACTTGGCTGGCTGTTTGCGGCTCTCGAATTACTGGCGGAAACAATTTGCAAGCTGATAGAATTTCGCCAGCAGTCCGCTTTTAATTAAGCCAGCGACGACGACTCAAGTCCTGCCCACAAATGCTGCAATGCCTGCATTCAGTTGGCGCCGAACAAGAAGTTGACACAGTTATTTGCGGGGCCAGCAAAATATTTGCATAACTTTGCTGGCTGATGGGAATCCCGCAGGAAGCAATTTGTCAGCTTAATTATTAACATGGCAGCGTCATTTATGTTTGCTGGCAAGTAACTGGCATGCCCAGCACTTTCGCACTAATTTAATCAAATAGTCATACGCTGCGTATGAGCGATGTGCGCGAGTGTATAAATATTTGCAACGCATTCTGCAACTTGCAACTGCAACACTGGCAGCAAGTGGCAGAAGTGACATTTCACTGGCAGCGTCGCCCATTGGAAACCTCAATCCATGGACTCCTGCACAGCGACGACGACCCATTGAGACGCCCGGCGAGAGAGTTTCAAGTGTATTAGAAACAGTCTCGTGGAGACGGGAGACCAGTCGCATACACTGAACGGAAAATATAGTTAATACCTTGTATATGTTATAAGTTACAACATGCATATACTATTAAGGAGTGGGAGTCGAACCTTTTCACTGCTCTGCATTAAAAGACCTTTTGTGGCCAAATAAACTAATATATCTATAAAGTAACAAAGCATCTAAAAATGTATCTTTGAATCATCCCTCGATTTCTCTCTGTGTGGCGGAGAGCGACATGTTCATAACTGTAAAGTATTTGCACTGCAGGCATAAATGTAATTTCATGGTGTGTCATTTTCAACCCAGTTGCTCCCAAAGGAGCCGAGGGTACGAGCTCCTCCAGATGGATATACTCACATCGCATCCACACACAACTGGGCGAGGAAAATATTTAGATTCTGGCCATATACAGCTTGTTTGCTCTGTGCTCCCTGATGGCAACTGATTTATTTTTTTTATTTTCTTGCAGCTCTGCGCACTTTTTGGAGCAGAAATTTTGATGTGGAATTTTCAATATAAATTGCTGTGCTCAAACTCTATTTGATTTGTGCTGCAATATCGCATGAGCTGGCTACCAATTAGTAGGCATTCTCGGATGGACTCAAATATTCAACACTCATGTGTGGGCCTATCTACGAGTATAGTAAAAGATAGCAGCTATCAGAGCATTAATTAATTGGTTTTGTAGTCTCGCCTGAGATTGGTAGGAGCCTAAAATATTACTCAAAAGTCGGTATTGCGAAATTATTTACTGCCTCATAAATAAACACAAACTACGATGAATGATTTTACGTATTCACTGGCAAATATTAAACTTTATGCAATTGATGGTAATCAAAATCACAGTATGCAGAAGTGCACAATTATATTTCAACTAAAACTAAAGCTCCTAAGCAGAAGTAATGCCATTTGATCTAAACAAAAGTTAAAAAAGGAATAATTAATTTTCGTTTCGTGTTAATTTATCAAAATGCATGTCACATTAAAACGGCATTTGGATAAATTCGAGTTCATTGAATATATATGAATGAATTATCTTGATGAGCAATTGGCGCTGTCGAAGCCTAATTAAAATATTGATAAACAAATTCCATTTAAGTTCCGAATCGTTAGCTATATTGATTAATAGCCGGCAATGAGCGGAGTGGAATTGACTTGTAATCAAATGTTAATTTCGAATTCGCCCATTTGGCGAAACTTCAATTGGAGTTATGCTAAGTGTGCAATAAACTTGCGCCACGCTCTGTTTGGACAATAAAAATGTTCCAGGGCGGGAATTAATGGAGCACCAAAGGGCGTTGCCCGATGCCAAGTCATCAGCCACCGAGAACCACCCACTTTTCGCAGAACAATTGCAAGTGCTCACTGGGATATATTTATTACATTTGAGCAATTGTAAATGTAATGGCAAGTGTCGTTTAATTGCCAACAAAGGGGTAGGTTGCCTGCTTCTGGCCCGCTGAGGTGCGAAAGTCAGTTAGCCAGTTAGGCAGTTAGTCAGCTTGCTTAAAAATAGACACGCCCGAATGCCTAGATAAATAAACAAAATGTCAGGCTGTAAAAATGTATGAGCCTCAATTGAAGTATGGCCATTTCAATGGCAAACGATAAAAGGCAAAACACGAGCACAGATAAAAAGGGAAAAAGCACGGGGAAAAGTAAAATTTGCTTATGAGTCAATCGACACAAGAGGCACCATAGTTTTGCTTTCGTTGCATGAATGAAACTGGGTCGTCAGTTGTATCTGAGCACAAATGTATCTGGATTTCATTTAGATTGGGCCTTGCAGGCAGCTCTTATCGCCAAATGACAATCTCCAGAACGACAGAACGGAGCGGAGAGAAAGGCGCAGAACGAAGCCATGAGATACTTTTCCAGTTCGAGCAAATACGGCGAATACGGCGACTGCATCGAGATGGCTATCTGCGCGTTTGAAGGTAAGTTCTTTCACTTTTGATTGCAAGTGGAAGTGGCCCAAAAATGGGTCACTCTTGTCGGGTCGGAAAATCTGAGGCGGCGCTTAAAGCCCATCAAGTGTCTCGCTGCGAAGGCAATTAACTTTCCGCATTTCGCATTAAGCGGAAAACTCCAGCTGGGAAATCACTTTCCTCGCCGCCTGCTGCGTTCGATTGGCTCCTTTGAGCTGACACGGGCTTTTGACAAAGTTAAAACCATAAATCCAAGGCAAAACGACTGACACAAACAGTCATAAGCCGTTTTGCCTGGTAGATCTGCAAATAAGTCAAAGATATTCGACCGAAGTCACGACTCGCAATTGGGGCTAAGCTGCTGCCAAAAGTGTTTTCAATTATAGCTGGCAACTCGTTAATTAATTTGCTATCGATGATTTGGCCGAGCCCCACATTGGGCCATGATTCACCCGCTGCTAGAGAGACTACTCAAATTTACTTCGATGCCGCAGCAACTACGTATCGTTTGCATTCAAGTAGCAAATTATCTCGTCTCAAGTTGTCAGCGGCAGCACATCTTTTGTCTGGGCCAAACTATGCACTCCGGCAATGTATCCGTCTGTGGAAATGTATCTTATCGGGCTGAAGGTTGCCTTCAATTGCCAAGGCATTTCATCGGCATCATTACGGGCACGAAGAAAAAATCGGGACAAGATACATTCGATTGCACAAGTACGACCAGCTAGCTGCACAGAGAGAAATAACTGCTGCAAACTGTGAGACTAGAGTTACCTTACCTTGTATATATATCGCAGTTGCCTTATCAACAAAGGGGTGCACAACAAAATAATTATCACAATAAACCCCTTTTTAGATAAAGTGGCACATGTGTTTCTGTGGGTGTATCAGATTGCCGATTTCTTGTTCTCTTATCGCAGGGGGAATGGCTGAAATGGCGCTGAATGAATTGAACTGAACTGAATTGAATTGAATGGAATTGACTTCGCCGAGATGAGGTGGATGTGCCCTTCATTTCGGGCAGTGCGGAACTTGGGGAACTTGTAATGGATACTTTCCCTTTGAAATGTCCCCAACGCAGAGCCCCCAACTTTTCCCCGTCAATTTGTCAGGCGTATTTACTTTGCATTAAAGTGCACTGTTGCGTGGGTAGCTCATTAAAATTGCCTTTGTGAGCGGAAGGCAGGGACCTTGGCAAGATGCAGACAAAGACCTGATTTGGCGGATCTCTTTCTCTGGCGCCATTGTATGAAAAATTCTTATTAAGTGATCAATAATCATTTTGTTAGAACGCCAACAGCACTTGCCGGCTCTCCGCAGACGGCCAAAGAAAGCAAAAATAGCATAGAAACCAGAACCAAATTACAAACAATTTACATTGCTGGCCCTGCGGCTTATTTGGACTGGACTGGATCCAACTCCCAACGCAAGTTGCGGTGGTCTCGTGTGCTGGGCCCTGTGCTCTGGTCTTGGTCTTGGCTTAGACCGGGTTCTGGCCTTTCTTTACCTGGACACGCCCGCATTGTTTGCTGCACTTTGGCAACCTAAAAGCGTTGCTCCAAATGCAATTTGAAAGCGCTGGAATTTGGGTTAAATTGCAGCAGATAAAATACAATTCAGCCGGGGGCCCCGACTGCGATTCGCATGCAAACGAGTCTAGGAGCAAATCATTATTATTTCTACGTTAAAAAACCAGGCTAAACTGACCTGAAACTGAACGTCGGCGAACTTGGGTGTACGAGTGCAAACATCAACATCACACCCGACCACTGAAATAATCAATTCAATTAAAATGCCATGCAGCTGACCAAAGGGTTCGGACTGGGAGCAGCGAAGGCCCCACGATGATGATAATGATGCAGGGATAAACCAAACTGAACCGAACCGAAACCCACGGAGGACGAGGCGAGTCCGCGGCTCATGAAAAATTCATTCATAGTGTGGAATTTCGCGCTTAAATGTAAAATAGTTTTTCAAACAAGTCGAACACAAAGCACATTGTGAGCAGCCGCCGACAAGGAAGCTGTGTGTTAGTGTTATGAAAGGATGCTGATGCCGATGCTGATGCTGAGAAAATGCACTGAATCCAGAACAGCAGACATAGGTGGGCTCCGGGTTGCAGCCAGGGATCTGGAGACCCAGACCCAGTCCCAAATGTAACTGGCCGAGGAGGAACTGAGAGCTGGGAATGGCAATGGGATTGGGATTGGGATTGGGATTGGCAGCTGCCTTTCTGCCGATTATGGGGCTTTAAAAGCCAAACGACTTAAAGTAGCGGCATTACGACGCACCAACGCGATTAGCATAAATGTATAAATGCATACAGAACATCAGGGGAAGAGCTGCAGGCTACAGAATTGGGAACACCCTTGGCAGGCATCAGATACTTTAGACAATCTACACAGAAAGTAAAGTTGATGAGGAAAGTATTCGGATACTGATTGGCTCTTAACTACACACATCCCTAACATACCACCTATATTTTACAAATAGATAATAGTAAGTACTAAATATTTTTCACATGGATTTACTACATTGGTTGGATTATTTTCCAGTGCACACAACACTCATTTTATGGCCAACAGCCTTACAAAGTCTGGAAACTCTGTTTGCGAGACCTTAAAAGCATCTCAGCAGCGTTACGCATCGCAGATAGGATGCTCCTCGTGGAGATGCTTGTGCTTGTGGATAAGCCAAAGGAAATGCTGTTCTGTAAGCCGGCGCGTAGGCAACTCCATAAAGATTTCGCCGCATTTAAAGACACCTCAAGTGGAACGGCAAGCGCAGACAAAGACGTGGCTAAAACACACACATGGACAACTTAATTCCATCTCGTGCACGTGTTTGCCTATAGGAAACTTCTGGCCGAGATCAGGGAAAGCCAAGAAAAACACATTTAGACAAAAGCGAGTTTCAGACGGCAGTTGGCTTTTAATTTCCACCATGGCAAGTGCCGGATGACAGATGACAATTGAAATGAAAAGTGTCCTGGCAACCTTTTGTGGCTCACGTTTCATATTTGAATTTGGAACTCTAAAAAAGCGGCTAACAGCACTTAAAAGCTAGCGAAAAACGAAAATTATTATGCACTTTTAATTGCCAGCGGCAATTGTTCAAGTTTTAATTGCCCTTTTTGCCTTACTGGCCATAATCGAATGGACAAATCAACGACCAGCGAACAAAGCAATCCGACACTCTGAGTGGCTTTTTAATTAATTTTCAAATGTATTAAATTTTAATGAATTTAAACGCAATTCAAACAACCGACGGCACTTGCTATTCGGTTATTTGCATTGGCTGGCATTTAATTTACGCACAAACACACACGCTGGAACACATTAGTCATACGCAACGTTGCACAAATATTTATTAGCCATTGCAAGTCAGTGCGAGGCAAATACCACCGTGAATGCAAACGAAGGCACTGGGTGTGCGGCATCATCGATTTAGCAGCCATGAATACTACTCAACACTAAATCAATCATACGCAATGTGGTGCTAATTGATTGAGCAAACATCGCCGAGATGCAATTGCCATGATCAAGGGGCGAAGGTTTCTTTGGGCCAAACAGAAGAGTGGTTTCGCCACTTAACCATAGGTTATTAGACGCGATTTGCTATGAAGCTACGTACATTGATCTTATTAATGATACGAAATAAAGTGCAGAACTACCACACAGCCATCGCCCCAGTGGAACCCTTGAGTTTAATCCCAGTGCCCCATTAAATACTTAAGCGCGGACCCTCCAGCGCTATCCACTCGAGCGGTTCAACGAACAGGCCCGCACTCGAAACTAAGGCCCTTCCATGATTCAATATCAAGTTGGCAACTCGAAACCCACTTGGAATTAAGTATGACCGACCTGCAGGCGACTCAACCTCAACCTGAAGCTCAACCGGGGCATCCACATCGGCATTCAAGCTTAGCATTCGGCGTTTTGCATTTAGCATTCAGCCGTGTCCAATGCTAAGATCAATGCCACTCCACGCTGGCTGTGCCAACTTCCTGTTGCAGCAACCACTACTACCCTATATGGACACAATGTGCCACGCCACATACACATACATATATACATATATCTGGCCAGTCCGCAGTCCTAGTTCTTCCCTGTTCCTTTTTTATTTAAACACTTCCTCATTTCGCTTTGTGCCCTGGCATTTGGCAGCTATTCTGTGTCAATTCCCGGCGAGTGTCATACGAACTGGTGAACCGGAGAATGGAGAAACGGAGAGCTCGGCAACTCGGCAGCCGAGGATTCAGAGCCTCAGATGGCCAGGTGAATGGGATCGGGATACCCCCGCTCCTCGCTCGCCTGGCTGAGTGCCAAGTGTAGTGCAATAAACTTGCCGTCCTGAATGGCTGGCAATCAAAGATCTGAATGCAAGATACGATGACATTTACTCGCACATTCAATTGCGCTTTTGATTTGGATATTTACATGCTTTCTGGTCGTAGTCCCAGTTCCGCAGAGTCGAGTCCCTCGGGCTGCCATTCTTTCATGTCCTTTCGTTCTATTGACATAGCCAAATTGGCTTTGCTGCACGGGAAGAAAATGCACTTAAGTCCTTCACAATCCTGTCTATTTGTTGTTATGATTTTCAGGTAAGTTAGCAAGTGACTTACATTTCGAAATAATGTCATTTTATTCAAGTAACCATAACATTTTTCCGCGTGCCTTTCGGGCCAACTGAATCAGGGCCTAATTGATTTTCAAATGTTTCCCCAGCGTCTTAAAGTCCAGTTCTTGCTTAAACAACTTACTAAGTATGGCATACTTAGCTGCAGTTATGCATTTCAAGCATAAACAACTAATTTTACTAATTGATAAGCCATGCAAAGGCATCTCGAGATGTCTTGGCTCGACTGCACTGCACTTCTGGCCGGTTTGACTCGGCCTGGTTGGCTGCGCATCTGTATCTTTGGCTCTAGCTGTTTGCTTTGTCCATCAACATCTTTTGAGCAGGGGCACTCAGGCGCAAACTGTTGCACTTGAGACCAGTCCGGGGAGCAGTGTGCACCAGGATATGTGGCATAGGCTCATGTGGACCCACACGAGCCCATTAATTGCAATCAATTTCGCTGTCAACACACACCAAATAACTGCGGGATATTTATTTATGGGCCGCGCTTCCCTTCAGCAACCTTTGCAACTGAATAATTGCCTTATGACACATTATCATTATTATTAAGGCTGCCACAAAAGTAATCATTATCTGCTGCCCATCAGTTCCGCAGGCCGTGAACCTGGGAATTAGAGAGTCAGCATTTCAGCACTGAAGTTGCCCCCGGCTCCTCTATGCTCATAAATATATTTCCAGCCGGCAACATTATATAATTATTTTGCCATGGATTGCATTGAACTTCGTCCGAGTGCGTCGATGTTGCACGTTTGCTGTTTCTGTTTGCACTTCTTGCCGCAGGCTCGCCACTCTTTCTCTGGCTTCTTCTCGTTTTTAGGCCAGAATCCAGAATGCAGAGTCCAGAATCCAGAATCCATGTGATGCCTTTGCGTGAATTTCATTTTAAAGTGCAAATATTTGCGGCCTGGCCAGTTGCTTAAATGGGAAAACGGGGCGAGAAAAAAGAATGCTCTGGTAGCTCACAAACGGCCCACACAGAAACCAGTAATGAAATTGTGCGGCACTCGTCATTGCGGCATTGGCTTTACATATAAATTATATAAAATATATGCACATTTGTTTGGCATTGGCCAGCCTACAAAGGAACTGCAGCTAGGGTTGCAACATGAGTGTGATTTCACTGCAGTTGTGGCATGCACCTTCAAAAGGAATAACTACAAGATCGAACATATGCGTAGCTCACATTCAAACTATCAAGTTAATATTAAGATATTTAAAAACATTTTATCTCTCTTAAAAGCACAAATCTCCCACTTTATTAACGAGATACCCCAAATTCTGGATCGCGGAAAGTAAGTTAGTAAATGGGAATATGCTAAAGGGGAGCCAGTACTGAAGCTGCCCCTTGTAAATATATGACAATAAAAGCAATTTGTATTTAAATTCAGGAATAACCAGCACTCTTCTCCATCCAGTGTGGCCAGTATAATTTGTGCATCTCTAGCCAATACAAACTTATTATATACTCGCTAAAGTTGTGCACTGTAAATATTTGCACCGACCGCCCGCACTTTCGCCATGACTACAGAATGGGTGGCATGAAATGGGGGGTTTTGGTGGGGGGCAACCGCAGAGAATGCTTGACTTTGGCCGGTAAAAAACTACGCAGTCCGTTTTCCTCTCCCCCCACCAACCTCTCTCTTGGCCACGTTTATTGATGGCTGCGGCAAGTGCTTTAATGGAAATTTAAGTATCATCGTTTAAAATGAAGCAGAAAAGCGCAAACGAACGAAAGACCCTGGAAAATTGCGAACTGTGAGCTGCGACTGCCACTGCGACCCTTGAGCTTTGGTCATTGCGTTGGCAACGCAAATTATTATTTTTATTATTATTGCAGGTTTTCGGTGCACATTTATTTTATGCAACTTTTCAAGCGGTGCACATAGGAATTATGTACCACGGAACTCAGAAAACCCAACCCACGAAAGGTAACCCGTGGTGATGAAATCCCGGGAATTAGGCAAGCGAGCAGTAAACTAAAATATGCAACGCAGCCGGTGGGGAAATTTGATGGGCACCAGAGCCGTGAAAAGGCCGTAAAACTGGGCCAAGTAATGAGCTACGGCGACCACACATTAAATATGCAACAATTAAAAGTGACAACAAGCAAAAGAGTAGCACAAAAAAATGTTTCATCAAAATTAAAGGCCAGGCAAATAATTGAAAGCCACGTACAAATTTATGCCAATCTGCTTAGCCAACCTGAAAGGAGGCAAATTCGTTAACAGCGGGGTAAGCACTTTTAACACCCCTTCGGCGGAGTAACTTTTGCATTAACAAACCAGGCTCGTAAAAAAGACAAACAGCCCTTGAAGAGTCAGCCGCCAGAAACTTCGGGCCTAAACCGATTTGAGAATTTATTCAGGCCACCACTTTCGGCCTGAGCCCCTCTCAGCAGCTTCGATTTCCCAGGATAACCTATAAATCCTTTCCCCAAAAAGGGCAGCCAAATAGGCTCAGGGTGGTCCTTTCATATTGGCTTCCATGGGGATTTCGCCACGGAGTGAAAAGCGGCCTGATTTTCCAAAAGTTACATGGTTAGTTGTTAAAGAGTATATTGAACCCACCTTAAATCATTCACTCAGTTCTCTGGTTTCAAAAAATATAGACTTCATTGCGTTTGATTCATTTGAACTATTAATTTATCGCATTTTCAGTTGATTTAGCAAATAATATGTAATTAATTTAAAATCTGTGCGGCTCGCACACATAAATTAACACCGGGGGCCTACATGAAAGTCCGTTAATTCCACCTTATCATTATTAACAATTAATTATGCAGAGACATTGTCCGATAAAAAGCGCCCAAGTGATTGTGAGTGTGTGCGTGGCGAAGTGTTAATGCTCAGCGAGGGGGCGTGGCATGAGCCAGTGCCCATTAATTACTTCGTGGGCGTTACGAATTGGAGTATGGATTAATCCATCAGGGTTTTGGTAGCAAAGTGGTTACTGAGCTATTGGTGCAGAAAAGAATACTCCCTAAATTCCCTAACTCACCCGTTAATCCAGACGGCCAATGTCCTCGGAAAAAGGAAATGATAACGAAAATAAACAATGTCTGCAACTGGTAGACACTTTTAATTACACCAAAATAATGCAAAAAAGCAACCATTACATTATTCCATTCCTGTTTCCCACTCAAGGGGGGGGCGCCTTAAAGTTTCACAGAGCCACCCGAAAATAACACTCCCTCACCTTATCGCCCTGTCGGCATGAACAAAAAATATGATTTATGTATTTAATTTAATGTTATTGTTGCTGCAGTCGCTTTTAGGGGACGGACCGGCTGTATGTGTTTATTTGTCAGGCGACAACGGGATAATAACAGACAACAGCGAGGGGAAGACGGCGGAGAATCCAGCGAGAACGATTTCCTTTGTTGGTCTTAACGGCGTTTCGCTGTTTTAAAGGCATTAAATTATCTCGCTACTGCCGCGCTCTCGTATTTTTATTCTCCGAAGGAAATAAAAATGAAAAATGTGCGGCGACTTAGCCTTGTTTTCGGTTTATCCTCGTCTCCCTGCTGCTTTTCCGCTTGTAATTATAAATAATTTGGCCTGTTGTTGGTTTTGTTGGGCGCAGTTTGCTGTTGGAGTGCATTAATAAATAAACAGGCGAGCGAACACAACTATAGGGCACTCGTTGTCCTGAATTATGTAAGCCGGTTACAAAACAGGGCAAATCACTTTACACTTTACACAACATTACGAAGCACATATGCTTGGTTTATACGTACGTCATGGAAATACGCTTAAAATGGTACTAATTCAAATAGTAGTAGATATTTCAGTTGCTGTAAAAGGCAGTAGTAGTGTTTCATACAGATACTCCTGGAATACTTGTACTCTGCAAATGATAGTCGCATAAACGAAGCAATATATATAGAGCACACATTAAGCACACACACACCAGTGCAATTACCATAAGCCCCTCTCACACACGCACACACACACTGCGACTATAATGCGAAAAGAAAAGAGAGCCGAAAAACAAGGATCAAGTGCAAATTTTTGATAATTAAACATTCACAAGCGCCAAAATGCTTAAAACAAGCACAAGCGGAGTCAAGTGGGTCGACCAGACCCCGCCCCCGCCCACAGCCCCGGCCACGCCCACCTAGGCCCCGAACTTATGCCGGCAATGTAATTAACACACAAAAATTGAAATCTGCTGGCAGGAGACGATGGCTTCATTGAGGTCCTAGGAATGTCTGCAGATGTTCGAGCCCGAGCATATGTGCATACATGTGTGTGTGCGGGTATCCTGCAGTGTGTGCACGGGTATTGGTGTGCGGTGTTTACACACACGAAGTCGCAACAACATCCTTTTTGTGTTTTCGTAATTAAAAATCAGCTACAGGATATTTTTCGCCCAGATTCTCGCCAACGAAATTACAACCTCAGTGCAGGCCATTCGCAAGTACGCGTGTATACAGCAATTTTCCCAGCTACTTGCAACATGAGCGAGTGGAAAACTGACACGCCCCCGTTATAAATGAATGTTAAGCGATGCTATAAGACCGATTCAATATTCCGCAATTAAAATAAAGTTCAGTGAGAAGGTAAGCGCCTTTTAAAACCAGTTTGAAATCTACTTAGAAGTGGAGACATAGTATCTGAAATACTTAAAGGTCCTTTTATTGAGCCGATCTTCCTCTATTAGCCAGATTACAAAGGAATATTTTCGTATTTACGAAAGCTTAAATGCAATTCCTTTAATTGCATTTTTGCATTAATTAAGCAGAAATATTTTCGGCACCAGCTATTTTACACAGCGCACATAATTGAAACCGCTGGCCTGCAGATAAAACACAGGACACGAGTCAGGATAATACATATGTATGCGTGAGCATATGGACAAGGTACCACGGACTTGCCCAGTCAACTCCTTGTAATGAAGGAGCTTAAAATAATTAACCGGCGGGACTCCGAATCGCACGGAGATAAAAGAATCGCAAGAGCGTTTAACCGACACAACAAATATGCCTCCGTACGCCTATGATTTAAACAAATAGTGTGGCCAGCGAGGAGGGGGAAATGCGTTAACATTAAAGCCGTCGCAATTGTGGGCAAATATTTTTGCAGTCCAGCATTTCAGGTCTGGTGCATTCGATATATATGTATGTACATAAATACGTGGCCATGGGTCCGAAAAACGTAATTTATTTCCCGATCATTTATTTTATATTAATTAAATATGCGGTTTTAATATATACATTTAAATCATACACACTCGCATATTTGTGTTTACATATATCATTTGGGCAGCGGCAGGTGCGGGGGGAAATCTGTTTTTAAGCTGGAAAGAAAACATTGAGGGATCTCCCCCGTTGTTCCAGCGCGTTTCTTTATTCCGGCGACCGCAGGGAAAGCGGAAAATGCAGTAAAACAAAACCGAGTGAAATGCTTTGACAAGCATCTGCTGTGGGCGGCTCTGTGGGCGGGGGCGTGGCCTGTTTTTGACAAATTGACTTTGCCAGCAATAACAACAACGCAACCAGCAACCAGAAGCGATTTTCAAGTACTATATTCATATTGATTTCAAACGAAACTCGAAATGCAAATGACAGATTTATTTTTCATGCTCTCGTTTGCTGCTGTCAATCAAATTGTCGAAGGTGTTGATTGATGCCCAGCCGCTGAAAAGGGGCGCACCGTGTTCGAGTGGGCGGGAGTCGTGCATTAAGAACATTTCAAATATTTCTGACAGCTACGAATTTGAAAATTCAGCTCCATGCGAGCGATGACAGAGGGCACAGTGGTTCAAATTAAGCTCGTGTTGCCATGGAAATGAGAATTACGTGAGGATTTAATCAAATATATGGATTTATTAGAATACAAATCATTATAAAATATTACCATCTGATATGCTAAGAAGTTCCGAGAGAATGCTTAAGCTATATGCTCCCCACTGTTCACCACTGTGGCTCAGCTGGCGGAAAATGCTTGAGTGAGTTTTCCCATTGACGCAAGCTGAGCCAGCGGAGTAGCTACTGAGCCAGCCATTCAGGCGGGCATTAGACATGCTTAGGAATGCAATGGAGCATGTGCAGCTCGGGTGCTGAAAGAGATTACCCCCGGACACGGCGGTCCCATCCTCCCCGGCAAATATGAATGGCGTCCGGACAACTTGAAGAAAATAAAATCACCACAAAATTGCCATTAAAATCTTAGCCTACATTTCATTGTTTGCTCCCTGCTGCGCACTCGAAAAAAAACCCGTGTTCGCAGGTGCTAAATTTGCGAGCGCGTTGCCTTTGTTTGGGTTCGTCGAGCACAGTAATTTGTTTGCATGTTTATTCATGAAAGCGTCGTCGTCGCAGCAGACAACGAGTAGACGGAAAACAAATACTGGCCAAAACACACACAGCCAAAAGCTCGCTGGCACACGCACTTGAACAATGAAAGAGCCCCTTTCCCCTCCTTCCGGGCCCTCGTGACACTCGCGTTTTAAATAATTTAGCGGAATCCGGTGACTCAGCTACCAAGACACAGCAGCGGTCGCAATAATAGCAATAGCAATCCATTACAATGACAGTAATAAATATTTCAACTGAATTTTGGATTTAAAATGTGTCAAAAAGTATGCAACCATGTATGAAGCTTCGACTTCCGGCTAAAGATTGCGGTAATATATAGCATACTGCTAGGCGCTTAAAATCCAAGTGAATGCAACACAGCTTAAGATACAAGATGGAAAATATTTTTAGATTCAATGCTACACTCTCCACCTCCATTGCATCACACACTCTGCTAGAAAGCAGCGAAATTGAAAGCTTAAACGGCCGGGAAGCTTGACAACTCTGGCAGAGCTTAAAACCGGGCCAAAACACAAAAAAAAGAGGACGGAAGCGAGGACACCGAGTTGAACTAGAGGAGCAAAGTGCTTTAAATGGGTTGCAGGATTTTGGACTCCCAGGACATGGGGGTGGCTAAGCAGGGACCTCTCCTCATTGGCTTTCGTCGGGGGGTTATCCTCTTAGCTTAACCCCATAAGGCCACAAAGGATGTTTGGCTTTATTTATGTGTCGAAAATGGTAAACGGGAAGCGGAATGCGTTGGGTGGCTTGGCTGGATGAAGGACTCATGGATTATGCACTGGGGCAACTCCAGGCTCCAAGCTGGGCCATCCAGCTGGCGACTGAATCCAACCTTGCCGAAACTGTTACCAAATAAGTTCCTAAAGTGGGATTTAAGGGTAGACCACTGCAGCACACAACATAATCTTGCGCATCCACTCAAATGTCTGTCATCAACACATTTTATATAATTACAACCGCTTCTAGGGACACTCTCGATTTTGTTTCCTCGCAACTAAAAAGCTTGTGTGCAAATTGTGTCAGTCGTCGGTCGAGTCTCTCGACTCCGCCCACCTGCAATCCCATTAAAAATGTTCGCAACGCATCCTTTATGCTGATAATAAAGTTACTGCTCTACATATCCACGTAATTTCCTTATTAGGACGCCGCTCCCTTAATCCCACCAACTCCCTCACCTGGGCTCATTCAATTTCAACTTTTTGCACTTTCGATGCAGTTACTTGGCGAAAAACTTACAAAAAGCAGTGGAGCACCAAACTCCGCTCTCCATCGAGAATTCAATTAAAAACTTCAGCTCCTGAGGGGAGTGAAAGTTGATGATGAAAAAGATGCAGGGAACCGGAGGCAGTGGGAGGATTGAAAAAATCATAGAAGTATTTTGATTTCGTTCGCATATTTCTGTTATTGCTGAAATTCTATACGGGGCAGGATTAGTGCCGCCCACCTGGAGGAGTTCCAGGAGTCTGGTCTCTGCTTTCTGGCATCCCTGGCCAGCTCGCACAAACGAAATAATCCAATATACATATTGTATTGTGCGATAATACTACGGCTCGCAACGAAGCCGGAGATGAAAAGCGGCAGTCCTGCCGATATCCTTGCTGCTTTTTTTATGGACATCCCCCCCAACCACCCCCCACCACCGACTCCTTTGTTTAACAATGCTTTCCGGATATCGTTCGGTTGTTTTCCCTCCATGGAGTGCGTTTCATTTAAATTTTTTGCGATTTTTAGGCAGTTTTATGCTTGGCAAAGTCAACAACTGGCGAACAGATTCTATGGAAAATCATTTCAATTTCTCTGGCAAATTTGCATACATTCGGCTCGAATGTCTGTCTGCCATTTGGGGCGCTTTGTGCAAAAGAATCGACAGATGAACAGATGATATAGCCCACGGAAGATTCCATTGAGGTGAGGCTTTAATGAAGCCAAATCACTTGTCTATCCATGACAGAGGGTTTCCAATGAAACCTTATGCCCTGCTGCATAAGTAAACAGAAATTTTCTTATTTCTCCTTGAGCTGGCAATAAATTACTCCGGCAGATAAAAGTAATTCGAGGAGAATAATTGAAATTGTAATTGTCGCAAACGATGGAGTGGCCTCCGCAGACTTTATACTCAACTGTGCACCATTGATTTCGGCCAGCTGCGACCGAAGTTTGTTTGTTTCTGGGTGTTCCCTTTTTTCTGCCAACTCTGCATACGACAAAATAAAAGATAATGTTGATGGTAAGTGCTGCACAGGAAGAAATTATATTGCAAAGTTTCTGGATTACATCACTTGATTGAATTAAATTGGTGTCAAGAAGTATGCATTCACTTTGCTATTCGAAAGGAATCCAAGGATCTCTCAATAGGAATGTTGCACACTTTTGGACACCCTTCGATGTGAAAACAAATGTTTTTTGTGTAGTATATTCTTCTTCTGAACTCCGGAATCTGCGGCCCATAGCTGGTCGAGTGACCCCTGTCCCATTCGGGCAACTGGCCAGCCGGGAAATGTGGCAATTGGCCGGCAACCGGCGCTAATGTCACCGTCTGGGCCTTTTTGGCAACCTCGCCAATTGGCAATCGTACGTGAGTTCTGTTTGTTTTTATGCGGCAATGGCAATGCAAAGTAAGTGCACTCGAGTTGCTTGGAAGGTACACATGAGGTCCGAAGGATGTGCATAAAAATCAGTGGGCTTTAAAGTTAACGATGCATCCCGCTCAATTACGGCAGTATAAACAACTTCATCGGCCGCTCCGCTTCCGGTTCCGCTACCTGCGCATTCCGGATTTGGACGTGGATGTGGGCGAGCTCGGCCCGCAGCTCCGCGCGGCATGCCTGCCATAATTGTTTGGCTAGAAAAAACAGCAGCTCGCAGATGCCAATCAGCGAGAAACCGGCTATAATGCCGCAGATGTTGCCAATTGTACCTGGCACGGGAACACACATAAATGGTGGGTGAGATGCGGAGATGCCAAAACGAGCATACTCACTGAAGGTCTCGTACCAGGCGCACTTAATAATCTGGCGAAAGTATTGAATGTGCGTTTCGGCAAAATAAATACGCACCACGGCCAACTCGGCGGACTGGACTGGGCCCTTTCCGGATCCGGAACTCGATGCTGGGCCGTAACTGTTATTGCCACGCGGTCCGGGATTGCTTCGCCTGCAATATGGAAATCTTTTACGACGGCAAGGAGTCAGGCAAGCCTGTCAGTGCTGGCAGAATATTAAAGACTATAAGTAATATTTAAAATTTTCAAAATAATGGTATTGGAATCATGGTGGATACAAACTAGTCCTCTACAAACAAATAAAATATGCTTTAAGTTCAACTTTAAAGTGGCATGCTAAACGGGCAGCAGTGCAGCTCTCGATTGGGGAGGAGTATGGGCCACCAACTGGCTCCATATGGAAATTGAAAAGAAAGCCTGGCATGGCAAATGAGTCGGAGGCACAACGGAGTCGCAATTTGCACCGCAGCGAATCCGCTTTGGCCAGTGGACTTACGCAGGACCCTTGATCTGGCTGGGAGTGGGCAGGCTCAGTGTCATGGCCCCCCGGACACTATAGCGCGTCTCCGTGCAGGAGGCCAGGCAGAGCGGGCAGTAGAGGGCGTCCTGCAGCTCGTGCTCCAGACCCGTCACGTTCTCGCGACTGGTGATGACGTTCAACCACTTGACTGGACGGTGGATGCGGGAGAAGGCGGGAGGAGGGAGACATTTATTCAATGAATTCGCGATTAACTCCACTTAAAACCCACACTCGTAGCGCTTGAGACAAGCCAGGTGCTGCAGAGTGCAGTAGATCCTCTTCTCGCTCCCATCGATGTATCTGTGCGGCAGGTGGAACGGAACGCACTCGCACAGGCTGACCACACTCTGCGCCCTGCAGGCGGAGATGCACTTACTGAAGGTATAATGACGGGCGAAGATCCACGGCATCTCGTTCTCAAACAGACACTTGCGCTGGATTTAAGCAAAAGGTTGTCCCAAAGAACAGCAAATACATTAATTATACTGTGCACTTACCACCGACGGGCTCATGCTGAGCGCCTCGGGCAGAGTCTCGAAAATCTTAGCCCTCACCGGCAACAAGGTGTTAAAGCCGGTCTCGGCCACCCGTTCGGCCACTCCGCCGGAGTAGGGGTCCGGATAGCTGTGGGGCTCGAAAATGGAGATCTAAGAACTGTAAGTAGAGAGAAGGGGACATAACCTAATATACTACCCACCATAAACCCATTGTGGCCATTAATCTTGTAAAAGTTGTCACTGGGGTCCGTTTTCAGAGTCAAAACCAATCCCATGTCGGGTCCGAAGTAGCGCTGCCTAAAGTCCCTTTTATTTACATATCTGTTAAGCGAAGTTTGTGTGCAAATTATTACACGGTGGTCCTTAGAGCCGGATATGTTACTCCTGCGCTCACCTTCCATCGTAGTTGAAGGTGCAGCAGAAGCCATGACTGGTCAGCGTCGTCTCAAACTTGTCCATGCAGTCGAACAGACGCCCGGCGATTCGGCAGCTCACAAACATGTCACTGCAGTTCGGGGTAAGGGCACTCATGCGATTCCTTGTATTGAAGAAGAGCTCCTCTTTAGCCGTATCAAATTTGTCCAGGAAACTCTGGAAGCGAAGAGCATTGTCTATGTCCATCAGATCCGAGGGATCGTAGTACATGTACATAAAGGCCTTCAGTTGGTCGTAGAAATGACTGGCATTGCGCTGCTTGGGATCTTTGCCACTTCTGCGAAGAATATAGAGTCATTTAACGTCATCTTTGGTCATATGGATTCTGGGTTAGACCCACAGATTGTGGGCATATTGCCAGGCCGCACGTTGGGAGATGCGGTTCAAGCTGCACACAGATATGGCCGGGAACTCCACCTTCCAAATGGGATACATCGGATGGTACATGGTGGTCACCAAGGCCTCCTGCTCCTTGGTGTAGGTGCCCCAGAGGAATGCAATTAGCACGGTCAAAGCGGTTATGTGGAAAACGAACCAAAAGAAACTGCGGGTGCACAGAAAAAAGATATGGTGGATAATTTAACTTATATAAAGCTGAAATATTAAAAATATTTAAGACGATAGAAATATTTTTGTTCATATTATGGGGAATGCGCGTAAAACCCAAATGAAATCAAAACTTTTCTGTCTGTGTGGCCAGCGGATTCGGGTAATGGCTAATGCTAATTGAAAAAGGCCATCGGCCATCCGGATGTGGCTGACCACCTACCGCTCCTGGATCCGCCGACCCGACTCCACTAATTTGCTGTAACAATGGAACGACAGGTTCTGCAGCAAATCCTTTAAAGCTGCGGCAAATGACAATTTTCGCGTATCCTCCGCGGAAGTTCCAGGTAAGTGGTTGGGTGCCAGAGTGCGGATGGGTGGGTATCGTGCTACCCTTCCGGGATTGGGTATCCACCAGGCAGCTCGGCCCACCGCCAAGCGAAAGGGCTTCTGATCCAAGGACTCCATTGCAACTGGCATTGTGCTTGCGAGTACGGGCCGATTTTAATGAAAATTTCGCAGTCATGTCGTGCGTGTTGTTGTAATTAGGCCTGGTGCTCCAACTTATTGCCAACAAATTAACTGCGACATGGCACGTGGTTGTCGCTGGGGGCAGAACCAGGAGGGCCTGCTCTCGATTCGTCTTGGCAATTTCCCTTAATTGTCAACAATTTAAAACGAAATTAGTTAAATGTGCGTTAAATGTCAGCCAGCGGAAACATCATCATCATCAGCAGTAGCAAGTTGCGTTCTTGTTTCTTGCCCCCCAAAAAAAAGCATGTTCCCCTCCTCCATTGGATTATGAGCTGCTTAGGCAAACGAAGGACAATTTCCGGTGGTGAGCATAGAAATACAGATTCCTACGAAATACTCAAGATTAAGTAGAGACAAATTGCTGGAAATATTTAATTAGAGGTTAGTCTGAGATGAAGCTGACCTCTAGTCCTCTGAAATACTTGATCTAAACCGCTGCTTTAAAGAGAGATAAACTTGTGGCTTGCACAGAGAAACTCTGCCTATATTAGCTGAAATGGCGAAGAGGACCTGGCAATCCGTGGATGCAGCCTGCATGGAAATGCGATTGTTGGAACATATTGACACGGACGGAAATGGCACATTTTCGCCTGGAAAAGGGGGGCTTTCGGTGGAGCGACAAAGGATTGTGCGACAAATTGCTCCCCAGGTGAGTGTGGGACCAAATTAATCTGCAAATAAGCAGTCGAGAGGGGGAGGGGGTGAACGGAGGAGGCAGTCGGCCAAGATAAACGCACAAAGCGCAGAAAATCTGGGAACGCGGTTGGGGGCGTTATTCTTCTCTCTTTTTGAGCCGGCAAACGGAAACGGAAATGAAAAATGTGAAAAATGCAATGCGCAGCGAGTCGCGAAAAACGACAGTCAAAAGCGAGAAAGAGGGTGCAGTGAAAATTGCAAATGCAAATTGTCTATGGTGCGTATGTGGGTATGCGTGTCTGGTGCACACTGCGTATGAGTAACATCGATGCTGACTTGTCCTTTATCTCGGCCTCAACCTCCCCGCGTCCCCTCCCCGTCGATTCCGGTGCCAATAGTTGCCATATCTCTTCCAGAAAAAATACGTATATATGGCGCAGTAAATCTGTCATTTCCAGACAAAAGCTCAAGCCAAGCGAATCCTTCCTCCGCCACCCACTTCCGCACCGGATGTTTCGCTTCGAGCAGGGACTTCCTCCGAAAAGGACCCCTGCTAAATTGATTCTCAATATTTGCCTTAGATTTCCTGTCTGAATATTTGCGTACAATTATAAAAATCGTGTGTGTCTTACTGATTGAATAATTAAATATGTGAGTTTTAACAGGCAACTTGACGATTCTCCGTGCAAATGGAGTAAATATTTTTGACAAATTAAGATCACTTAAGAACTGGAATGTCATAAAAGCTAATAACTATACTCTCCAAAACTATCCCTATTTTATCTGCGAGTTAAGCATTTCGTCCAAATCACAACCAAGCACATCAAAGTATAGCATAATTTTAGGTGGAAGATACTCTGTTATGAGCTGAATGCTATGAAACCTATTTGGCGCCTTTCATTACTCACAAAACTTTTTTTGTTAATAGGAAATGAAAAGTTATGTGAATCCTGACCTTCGATAACAAGCTTTTAGCAACAAATGAGTTATTGTCAAAACGAACACCAGTTCCAAGCACCGGAACTCAAGTGAAATTGCTAAAACTTGTTTTTAAGTAAACTGATTCCTTAGTAAGATACAAATTTGCTAATTAAATGTCGTAATTCCAAAAATGAATGGGTGATGAATATGATATTTAATAAGTCAAGATAAGAGTTGCTTAATTACGTGAATAATTTTATTGAATGGTTCGGTAATAGACATCTCTGCTATTGGTGTCCTGAATGCTGCGATAATTATTGATGAGGGGCCTCTGTCGTGAGTCCCTGAGGTTCCAGAGTTTTGTGATCTGGCGACGTGGATAGTCCAGAACGTCGGGAAAAACGGTCCAGGTGACCGCTTCGGCACAATCCGGTGTGGTCAGAGATCCTAATGAGAACCTTCAATGAGTACCAAGGATCTTTATGTGGTTACCCCAACTCACCATTGTACGTGAAGAACTCTCCAGTCACAATATTACCCAGCAACTGGCCGACGGTCAGCCGTCCGGTTATCGTGGCATTGGAGTTGTACTGCACGATTCTCGGCAGCTGGTTGAAGATCTTGTTGAGTCCGTAGTGCTGGGAGGTCTGCCGATCCACCGCCCTGAACATGACCCCCAGAACGGCCAGGCCATCGGGATGCATGGTTGCCTCTCCCATCGTCTCATATATGGTGTTCTTATGAACGATGTGCATCTCCACGTCGTAGCGCTGGAATTCGATGGCGTGCTCCGATCCCTTGGCCTCCCGCGATCCCCAATGGAAGTGGACGCTCTGGGCCTCGAAGTTCCCGGGCAAGAGACTGCCATTAATGGAGGGCCGCTGGCCACCTCGAGTTTGCGGTATAACCATGTTGGCTATCCAAATGTTAAATTAGTTTACAAGCATGTGTTATTTGATAGCTTCCTCCCACCTGTGTGCCCATTATTTGTAATCACCAAGGGGGTTTGCAATGGCTGATCATAGTTGTTGAAACGCAGGCGGGGAATGGCCACAATTTTGGACTATTTTGATAGAAAGTTAGCAAATCTCTAAAATAGATCACCCGCTGGAAACTTACATCTTCAAAAATCAAATCTATGGGTGACTGGTTCTCCCCACTTTGGCACGTTCCCGTCCAGTCATCGCCCTGCTCATCGTAGTTGTACTCGCCTGCTGCCTTCTCATCCGCCCGATCCTGCCTAATAGCAGTTAGATAGGCCTCCGGTATCTCTGCATATAGAATACATTCCAGCGATTATATTGGGCTAGAACTAAGGGCCTGTAAACTCACCTATATAGGCGAAAGTGCCTCCGCAAATGGCTAGAAGCCAGCAAAAACCGATAGCAAACATTGTAGGGCTAAGAACTTTTCGTGTGAGTATTTTCAGATCCGTTCGCCTTGGAGATTCCAGTCAGACTGTGAGCTTCTCGGTTTCAAACAGGACCATTTATACCAGTTTTCCCTGCACTTAACTTCTAAATGGGTGTGCACAAGGGGCTGATAAGCGCAATCGGCTTAGCCAGCCTATGGGCGCAATTTACATCCAAATTGCAAATGGCTTTACAGCTTTGCTGTTGCCAAACCAGCTTCATAATTGACTTTGACTGTGGCCAAGACACTGAGCCCGTAACTAATGAATCCTCTCCTCTTCGCTCTCTCACACATTCGCTCTACATGGCATATAGATCGAAGAATCCCTGATTGCTCTGAATCAGAATTAAATAGTGCAAGGGGGCGGAGCGCCATCACGTCGCTTGAATCATTGCGATGGGTGGTTTCCAAATCCAGTGAATCACTATTAATCAACGCCCACGGAATGAGTTAACGACTCACAGATTGAGGTAGGTTCGAGTTCTTACAATTTTATATAAATTTATACATTATATAATATAAAGATAATACTAATATATTTCCTATTATTAGTTGGAATCCCTAATCTATCAGCGCAATTGCTAAATTACCTGTCTGGATGGCAGGTAAACTCATTAGGCGCTTATCTTATAGTTCAACCAAGGCATTGCCCTTACTGATCTTGGGTAACCAATACTAATACTAATAACCCAGACTACCTCTCTTGTTGACACTACTACTACTACTTATACTTCAGATTAATGCACTTTACATACACTGGCTAAACTATAGATTTTTTTGATTGTTCAATAAAGGTTGGCTTCTATCACAACTTGATAGAAAGACTAACAGCTGTTGTAACAACTTGAGCCAAACTCAAATAGCATCTGGATCGACTTGCACTGCGAAAACCTTCGTCTTTGCTCTTTGTCCCACTTTTGCTTAATCCGTGGTTGGAACTTTGGGTGATATACTTACTCGAGATTGTAGCCTGTAGTATGTATCTAAGTAACATGAAGTGGTGGTTAGTACAGGAGTGTGTTGTATTTAGTTCATATAACTTATGATTTCGAAGATCTGGCCGTCCTATAGAACACAGTGCGATCGTTTAGACCTTGGACAATCCGATAAGTGTTGATCAGCCTGTTGCCCCAGTGGTCTCGCAACAGCCAAAACTTTGAGACGCACGAAATGGTGACAGTCGTAATCTCGGTGAAAACAATCCAGGAGACAGTCTCGTCGCAAAGGGGCGTGGTCAGTGAGCCTTCGTAGGTGAAGAAGTCCTTGTGCTTCACACCCCCGATCAACTGATCCAAGCTTGATTGGCCAAAAAGAGTGGCGTTGGAGTTTTCAATCGGCACCCGCACGACTGCCTCCATGAGCTTGGACAAGGGTGTGGACTTTGCATTGTCTTTCTACAAGTAAATTCAAGGAACATGAATTCTTCATACATCATTTCTATCATGGATTACCCTAACAATGGAAACCATGATTGCGACAACAGCTAAGCCATCCTTATGACGGACGGCTTCCGCAATATTTTTGTACTTCTCGTTCCGATGGACGATATGGATTTCAGCGTCGTATCGGCGCTTGTTAATCGAGTGCTCGGATCCGGGGGATTTGTAGGAACCCCAGTGGAAGTGAAGTCCATCGGCAAAGTAGCGACCCTTCAAACGGCCGCCGGTTATAAAGGGCTTCCTTCCATTGCTCGTCACGGGAATGTCTAAGCTAACTACCAATATTGCAATTAGTTGCGCTCTGCTTCGAACAACGAACCACTATACAAAGCCTACTGGAGTGTCCATTGTTTCTGATGTAAAACGGACGCTTAAGCAGCTTATAATAGTTCCAGAAAGTGATCGGAGGTGAGACCAACTTGTGTGCCTACCAGTAAGTGCGAGAAATCATATAAAACATAAAGTTTTGCATAGTTAGAATAAGTTTTGTTTACTGCTTACGGTTTTAGTATCCAACAAAATCGGAGATTGGTGTTTTCCGGTGGAGCAGAGGTCCTCCCAGTCCTTGCCATTCTTCAGGTAATTCCATTCCATACCTGCAAGTTTCAATTGAAGGAAGCAAATGAGTGGTTTCTTCTACTAATAACTGCCTTGTTAGTACTCATAATCGAATGCTAAATTGATTTGAAATGCTTATTTATTTTTTTAAATGGCTCTACTTGGTCGTCACATACATTTAACTTCTGGCATATGATTTACCATTTGTTGATTGATAAAACGCCAGTGGAAGCAGTAGTAACAGCTTGTGAAAAGCATTCGCCTGCATTGTTGTGGATTTCAGTTGTGATTGTTACTATTGCAATGCTATTATTATTGTAATTGACTCCAGATAACTCGTGTGTCTTATGTCGCTCGTCGGAATTTACTTAAATTTCCTATGTGAATGTGCGGGAGATTTGCTAACTTGGCTGCTGCTCCGACTGCCAACCTAGAGCAACTGGATAGGATCACAAATAGTCCGTTTACTCTCGGTTCAGGTGAGATTGGCACCGATTTCAAGTGGACTCCCACCGTATCGGATCTGATTTGGAACACCAAGAGGGAGAGTAGCTTACAACAGATGAAATAATTTATTTGTCTTAGAAACTATAATAAATACGTATCTTAAGTCTAGCTACAGTAGCATCACTTTCCCAGGTAGGCCCCACTCAGATCCTTTCCGATCCTGTAGAACACTGGGCGCCCATTTCGCGGCTGGATGTCCCGGAAATTGTTGATCAGCCTGTGCCCCTCGGAGTCGCGCAGTTTCCAGAACTTCGACACCGACGAATAGGGCACGGGCAGGACCTGGGAGAACACCGTCCAGGTGACAAACTGCTCGCAAAGGGGCGTGGTCAGGGATCCGCGGTAGGTGAAGAAGTCCCGCGGATTCACGTTTCCAAGCATCTGGCCCAGACTCAGTCCGCCCGGAATGGTCGTCTTTGCGTTGTACTTCGTCACTCGCGGCAACGCACTCATTACTTTGCTCAATCCCGGAAATATGCGATTGGGATTCTGTAAAAAGAGCATAAGTTATTTGTTACAAACTCCTAATGAAATTGTGTTCAAATGATTGATTCATATAAGCAGAAAAACAGCTGAAAGAATATTCATCTGAAAGTGACGTATTGGCACGTTTAATTTTCTTCGGCAAATTTAGTTTCACGGTGAAGATTTTCATTGCATCATCGTTCCATCACGTTGGACTAGATTGCACCCGGTTTCTCGGTACGATTACTGACCTAAGGTAAATAGATAGATGGATACTTACCTTCGCTATTTTCAGCATGACTCCAATAACAGCAATGCCATCTTTCTTGTTTTTCGCCTCATCGATATCTCCATACTTCGCATTTCGGTGGACAATGTGCATCTCCACGTCGAATCGCTGCTGGTTGATGGAGTGCTCGGATCCGCGGGAGATCGGGGATCCCCAGTGGAAGTGGAATGCCTCGGCCACGAATCTGCCCTTGAGCAGACCCCCGGTTATGAAGGGTTTGTTGCCGTTAGCAGTTTCTGGTATCTCCACGTGAGCTGCCAAGCAATTAGTAGCTTTCGTTCAAAACCATTGGCCATTCGATCTCTCGAACCCACAACCCACCTGTATGTCCATTGTTGTGCAGGGTGAGCGGTCCCCTCAGCTTTACGTCATAGTTGCCGAAGACGATCCGCGGCAGTGGGACGATGAGCGACTGCCGGGAAGCAAGACAATGTATCAGTGGTTATTGAAATAAATTAGCCCTTTCAGCGCTTCCATTTTCCACACCCATTAACCCTTGTAATGCAAAAAGTGGCGTTAAAAGAGCTCCCGATTGTTAAAGTAGTTATGTTACAAGCTATATGCCAATTTCGGCTATCACATTCCACATGTTGCAAGCCAATTATGTAAATTATGTAAGCACTGTGGCTAATTGGGTGGATAATAGTGCCAATCATCGGCAGTTATAGTTCATTTTCATACCATCGCATCATCAGTTGCGGAGTTTAAAGGGTTTCTTTTGACAAATATTATACAAGTTCTTATACGATTTCGTTACGCAGTAACAGCGCTTAAATAGATGCGCATATGAAATAGGGCTGAGTTTTGGCACGCATAATTAAATCGAATTTGGTGATACACATTTTTAATTTAATTGGTTTCTTTTCATCACTTTAAACTAAGTCTGAAGCTGTAGACCAACAAATAGTTGGTTAGCCTGGTCAATGAAATCATTACATACGGAAGCAAAGAAACTCTGACTAATTCTGATAATAAAAGGTTTTACATGTACTTGTTACTTACTTTTTGGACGTTTAATGAAATGGGTGACTGGCTTTCGCCCGATGAGCAAATTCCTCCCCAGTTCTGTCCGTTCGTCTCGTAGTTCCAGTGCGATTCGTCTTTATGATCATCTACAAGTTTCAAATTGAAGAAAATGTTAGGTCTGAGACGTTTTCACTTTCTTTCAGCCATCTAGCATCTGGTAATCCTATTAGCCAAGACCGTGAATAAATTCACTTCTGTTTTCAGCCGACTCTCTTATTTTGGAACCCAAACAAGGTATGCCAGAGTGATTAATCACAGTGGCTTATACAATTAATGGTAATGGGTGTGCACCCTTTCAAACTTTTAGTCCCATTTTTAATAATTAAGCTATCATAGTAATATTACTTCACATGTATCACTTCCTGCCATTGAAGGCTAGTTAATGCACTCTTATCACTCCATTCGATCGATCTATCTTAAGATCTGGGATCGAAATTACCATTTGATGTATGCTGATAGGCGAGCGGCAGTAGTAACAAAAGCTTGTGAAAGGCATTCGGCTGCATTGTTGCAGATCGCAGATGTGATTGTTCTAATATTACTAATAACTTAATTGGATTCCCGCGGACGCGTGTGTCTTTGTATTGAGATTCACGGCGTTTTCGATTTTACATAATTCATCCGGCGCGAATGTACGGGAGATATGTTGGCCTCTATATGATGCTGTTGCCACTGCGAACTGCGAGCAACTGAAACGGCCCACAAATACCCCGATATCTTTTATAGTGCGGAGGGGCACGGTGCCCACGTAGACTTGGCGTCTGCGGAGTCGGAATGGAATCGGAGTGGAATCGGATCGGATCTGAATTCGACACCTAAGTGGCGCGTGATTAGCCCCAAACGGTAGCAACAAGTGGCAGACTAATTGCAGCGCTGGGTTTTCGAAATGATAAATGATGGATCGCAATATAGACTATGGAGCTAGGAAAACCCAGTATTAGTTGGAAATGCGGAAAAGATCTAACAAAAGTAGCTTGAACTTACAAATTCTACGCACATTAGTTGTGAATGGGTTACTACCAATTTGATAATTTGTTTCATTATCTGTGCATTTCATAGTAACGTAATAAAGTATCCACGGGAGCTGCCACGTGCCCATGTCTTAAAAATATTTATTTATCAAACTTATTAGCATAGGCAAATTAAAATTTTTCCTTAAGCTTAATTCCTGCTGCGACCCATTCCAAATGCATTAAAAGAAAGTAGCTCTGAGCATTTGCATTTGTATTGTTATCGATGGCAAATTTTGTGGCCAAAATTATGGCAAATATTCGCATTGAATGACTGGACCAGCCCGATTAGGCAGAAGTTGCCAGTCGGGTTTCGACTACGTCATTGCCAAAAAAACAGGGAAATCCTCTGACCAGTTACAGCACAATGGCCTCAAGCCAAACTTCTTTGTCGAATGTTCCACTATTCCCCCAAAGTGTGTGACTCACAGGAAAGCGGCCAATTAGATCGGATAATGACCACAAACGATGTTAAGATCGATCGTCAGCATTGATACTACAATATTTGTCAGCGCTAATAATATAATATTTCTGTTGTCCACGGCGATTTCACTTTCCAACTAACCGAAGAGACTCAACTTTTTTCAGGCTATTCTTTTAAACTGTATTTCGTATTGTCACTAACATCTAAGTATTCATGCACTCATGCACTCTCCGCAACTATTATATATGTATTTTCTTAAAGTATAATGTTGTATAGTTTTGATACATGATCGCCCTAACGTCTTATCCATAGAAACGTAACAAGCGGCTCCTGTGCAGTCAAACTGCTCCTTAATCCTTGGATTTCCCCGGTCAGGTCAGAGTTCGGTGGCGAAATAAATGCGCCTACTGGGTCAGAAGTCACCCACCGCGTGGGAAACGAACTCAAACTGGCGCTCAATGCTGTTCTCCGACTCCAGCTCCAGTGCATCGTCGATGAAGTGCATCTCGACGTGCTCGCGGAAGGCATTGAAGGACACTTGGCCGGAGTACTGCTTGCCGCACATAGGGCAGGTCTTCTCCATTGCGTCGGCTGCATCTGCTTTGATTTTCTCTTGTATGATGTTAATTCTCTGGCTGGGCGGCGTTCCATTGTGTCCATTGTGTTGGTTCTCACAGTTCTTCAGCTCGCTGGTCAAGCTGTCGTCCGTTTCCAGACTTTTGTCGGCCATCTCAGGCTTTTTGATGGTTTTCTGGGCACATTCCGGACAGGGCTTGAGTGCTGCTTGCACATAAAAAAGGCGTTACAAGAGGTTTCTTTTTTTAGCATGAATTTCATTTTGTTGCTTACCTATGCGACTTTCTAGTAGAGTCATTAGCGATCTGAGCTCCTGCTGCTGCTTCATGGCCTCTCGCCTCAGGTCCTGCAGTCCATCCAAACATCTTTTGGCATCCACATTGGCATCTGGTTCACTAGTGGTTTCCTCCACCTTTTGCAGATTGTAGGGGTAACCTAGTTCCTCACTGCTGTCACCGAAGTCATCTAGGGCTATTTCCTCCAGGCTGAGATCCTTAATGCCGTCGGAGAGCATCTTTTGGCGAAGGTGAGGATTGGGGGAGTGCTGCGTAAAGGTCTTGGAGCGCACCAGGTTCTGGTTTTGCTGGGCTCGCGAGTCTGTTGAGCTGGGCACTGCGTTCAGCTGCTGATCCTTCGAGATCTGCGATAGGCGGGACCAGAGCCGTCTGTTCTCGTTCGATACCATGCCAATGTGCTCCTCCAGCTGCTCCTTTTGGCGCTGCAGCTCAGAGACCTGTGCTTTCAGAGAGAGGACGTCCCCAGTGACCCCGATTTCGTTTACACTCGGAGCACCTTCCGACCTGCTGGAGGCCTCCCTCAGCCGCTGGTTCTCCTCCTCCATGCTGGCCACGCGGCGCTGCAGCTGGATGCACCGCTCCTTGATCGTCTGCAGCGCCACTTGCAGTGCGTAGTTCATTTTGTCACTGGAGGGGGAGCTTGTGGATCCGGAAGTGGACGTGGAACTGGCCATGGGCATGATTTTGGCAGCAGATGCGTCCATTCTGGATTAATGGAGCTCCTTGGCACTTGGCATCAAAACAGTCGATCCGAATAATATACGTCTTTTTGTAAATGTTTGATTTTCCTAATTTTTATTGCGTTCTCATTAGTATGACCGTGCGATGAACTTCAAAAAATAATAAACGTTTACCGATAGTGTACAGTCACTAAAGACCGACATATAAAAGTAAAGTAACAAATTTAGCTAAGTTTAATTACTTAAACAAAAAGAACGAGTCTTGATTATATAAAGGAAGGACCACAATTTACATAGTTATTCAGACGCAACAGGTTTCACTGTACCTCAGCATTCCTGTTACGTTATTTGGTAGAGTGACCAGCTGGTATCGCGAACATCTGTTTTTGTTTACGCGGTATTATTATCCAACAAATTTTCCGATGTTTTGCGGCAAGAGTTTAGTTAACAATTTCTACAAATATAAAAGAAAAGTGTGGCAGAATGTAATCCCAATTGCACAGCGCTGCAAGGGAACTTACCACCCTCCGAAAATTCTTTTTTTCGGGACCGACAATTTTTCCTTGCCCAGCTTACAGGCGTTACACAAAAACTGCGGGTAAAATATTTAAAACGATAATGCAGAAGATTAATTAATAAGATTATTCAATTTTAGTGACCGTTTGGGAGTTGTTACATCCTTTAAAAGTCCCGCCAACTGTGTGAGGACCTACGCGGAAAAGGAGAAGCTTCCCCTGCAAAAGTGGCCCATAGATCCTTCTGTGTGTCCCCAATTTGATCTTGGTGTGGTGGTCTCCTTTGGCCACCTGATTCCTGCTAATATCATCAATGGATTTCCTCATGGAATGATAAATGTTCACGCTAGTCTATTGCCCAAATGGCGGGGAGCTGCTCCCATCATATATGCCATCATGAAGGGAGATGCCAGCACTGGAGTTTCCATCATGAAAATCGAACCTCACCGGTTTGATATCGGTGATGTAAGTTCATTCTTACCTTACCATTGTATGCAGTAGTATTCACGGCTTATGCTTTAGATTTTAGCTCAGCGGGAAATGGATATTAAGCCCGATATCTTCATGCCGGATCTGCATGCATCCTTGGCGTCGCTAGGAGCCGATTTACTTGTGGACACTGTTAACAATCTATCAGTAAGACTTAAGGAAGCCAAACCCCAAGATAGCACAAGGGCCAGCTATGGTAAAGTATATCGAAGCACTTCGAGAACGTATTTAATCTATATTTTTGCCTTCAGCTCCCAAGATCACCAGTAAAATCACAGAAATTATCTGGTCGGAGCTTAGTGCCTTTGAAATATACACTCGTTATCGAGCTTTGTATGGCTACAAAAACCTAACAACCAGCTTTTTAGGCAAACAAGTCCAACTGCTGGAGTTGCGATTACCGGAGAAGGGAGTTCCAGTCCAAGAACCTGGTGCCATCAGCTACCTGCGGAAGTCGAGATCCCTCATAATCGGATGTGCTCAGCAGAGCCAGTTGGAAGTGCTTCAGATACGCGTGGAAGGTAGAAAACCTATGAGTGCCCAGGACTTTAACAACGGCTTCCTGAAGCAAGCAAGGTCCTTATCCTTCACCGAGAATAAACTAGCAGCGATTTGATAACGAACGTGTGGATTTAATGCACAATGGATCCTTAGTATCTAGGCCAAGTCAGAGGGCTTGACTTCCTTGGTTTCGGACAATTGCTGCGTGGATTTTTGGAGCAGATTCTTGGTGAACCACATGGGACGAGGCTTCTTCATCTCAACGATGCGCTTGTTTTTCAGATCATCTGTGGACTGTTCGGCCTTCTCGCCTTCATAAAGAACGATTACTTCCTTGTCCACGGGATCTAGACCGAGTGTCTCCTGGATTTTCGACTGCATGAGCTCAGTCTCCTTCAGGACTTTTTGATAGCAGAAGGCTGAAAGAGTAACATTAACAGGCGCTGCCTCTTTGTAAACTTTTAAGGCTACTCACGACAAAGAACTCCCATCTCGTGGTCATGGCCACATTGCAGACAGGAGCGGAGGTTTCTCTTCTCCCTCAGAGGCTTCCAGTTGTATTCCGGATGTCCGAACTTCCGCTTCAGGCGTTTCTCCACGGATCTCCTGTGCTTCGGAACAGCCCACAGCATTCCGTCGCCAATAAGCTGCTTCAAACTGAATTCCGTGGAGGATTTTGGGCTGTGATCATGCTGAAAACCGGCCAACGCCAGAGCTGCGTAGAAAATGGGTAAGTCATGGTAACTTTAACTTGGGCTGGTGCTTCTCACCAGGCGGGTGTCCTCCATGTGGCAGGAACAGGTTCTCTAAGTTCCTAATAAAGTTTGTAATTGATAAAAACAAATTTCTAGACATCTTGTTACTTGCCCTTCTGAAATTTACGTAAACGTGATTAGAGATGCGCAAGAAGAAGCAGTTGTGCTATCGATATGTTTATAGAAAAACGTAAGTAGGGCACAAAATATATTCAAAAATGTTAGTTCAAAAAAGAGCATTAAAAATAGTGCAACTACTTTTAAAAAATTTGTCAGCATCCGTAAATAACTACCGTTTTAATGTTGCAGACCTTGTCACCTTATGTTGCCCACCTCTAGTGCTACGTTTTAGCCGGCCGCCTTGCGTCACCGCGCACGTTGCAACCCTAAACAGCTGTTCGCAGCAGCTGTTCTGCACTGTTACGTCAAAATAAAGTAGTGAAAAGGTGCAAATTGCGTGCGAGTTAAATAAAAACTATTTGCCAGGCCGGAAAACGCGTTTTCATCGGGATCTTCGAGCGTCCCAGTTGTTGCGGAACATGAGGACACTGGCGGGACTGGATGCTAGTGGCGGTAGTGGCCATAGGACCTCTGTGAGCAACGCTTGAGTCCGGATATATCCCTCCAATAGTGTGACCCACAGGTAAACTGGGGTCATCCAAACAGACCTCGACCCCCAGTGACTGCAAAACCGCGTGGCTGGCTTAGCCACCGAAATCCCCGTTCAAGTTCAAGCCGATCTTACCTTCGTGAGCGATCGTTTCCACCACAGTCGGCCAGTGGGATTCCCACCACACCTGACCGCGCGCACGCGCATCGATTCAAAAATCCACAAAAAGCGAAAACACTTCGCTGGAGCTGCTGAAGCCAAACGCAAGCAAACCGCGCTTCGCCGTCGCCTCGAAATCGCCAGTCCATCGATACCCCGAAATCGCCACGCAATCGCGCGTTTTTCAAATCCTGCGAGCCTGCAAAAAACATAAAAAAAACCCACTATAATGCTGTTCACCTGTTGAATTCTGTGCCTGTGTCTCGATCAAGAAGCTGCATCCTGCCCTTCCCAAAAAAAAAAAAACCAACGCATAAGCCCTGCTACACGAAATCCTCACAAGCAAAACCCACAAAATGGCCTGCTTGAGCACTTCCGGTCGCGTCGTGTGCGGCTCGCGTCGCCAGCAGACGCACAAGCTGCTCTATCAGCTCCTCGGATCCCGGCCAGGATACACAGCCCCGTCCGCCGCGACCGGATTATTCAGTCCGCCCAAAGTTCAACAGCAGGCCATGCGACTCTGCCACGGATTAAGCTTCAGCATGGGCAAGGATTACCCCGATCTGCTGGTAAGTTCATTGTCGGACGAAGCCTACACAGCGAGAAAAGTTCTGTTAAGTGGCAGAAATAGTTGAAGTAATGAAAAGGGAAAGATCCTTTTTATAAACAGTACAATTTAAGTGCTTTCTTTTAAAATTTGCCAATGTGAAATAAATCCTTATAAGAATCGGATTGAAAATGTATTAGCTTTTTTTGCAGTGCAGAGTGCATTGGCTGCAAGCCAACTCTTTTGGCCGCTAATGCGTCTGCGTGACTTTGGCTTTTGCTGTCCGCTTTTCTTTTCTTCGCTGCGAAGCCAAAAAGAAAATGAAAGTGAAATTGGTTGCTGGCAGTTGTCCGTTGGTTGTTGCTTGTTGGTTGTTGGTTGTTGGCCATTGCTTTTGTGCAAGTAGCGTGAAAAACAACTTGTTGCGCCCACAGTTGCAGTGTTGTTGTTGGCGGAAGCTGGCGCATTTATTTATTATTGTGCCTTGGCTTTTTTACCATTTGCCGAACGCCTCTGTTTTTCTCCGCTTCGTTTCCATGTGTTTTTCCCGCATTTTTGCAAGGTGAAGTTTTTCATCTGCCTCTCTTTCTGGCCCGATAATTATGTCTCTTTCTGGTCTGTCTGTAGTTTGTCATTATTTTTATATCGTTGACAAGTCGCTAGTCTGTAGTGTTTTTCTTCCTTTTTCATTTTTTCTTTGAGTTATGCAATTTCGTTGGCTGCATTTGAGCTCAGGTTTATTGCTCGTATTTATCAATATTTATCGCCCGCGTTGTTGATTTTCGCGCTATTTGCGGCGCCAATAAACAGCTGATTGGGGGCCAGTGCCCCCAAAACTGTGCTCCACTTGTCGGCGACCTGTGCGTATACGTAATATCTGAAGTGGGTTCTGTTCTGTATTGTTTCGAACATGCGGATTTGGTGCCCTTATCAGTCGGGGTAAATACTATCAGCTATTTCATTAGATTGATTAACTAATGCAAATACAGTGAATACACGTTCAGGAATAAGGAAGATTTTTTTATGAGATTTACATATTTCTACTACTAACTCTGCTTTATGATAACAACTTGACATTGTCCTAGGTGTCAAATATAAATATTAATTTTCTCTCATAATATTTTATTGTTATGGCACTATAAAGCGAGTTTACTGTAGCAAATAAAACGATTGAAATGCATGTAATTTTTTAAATCCCACGAATGACGCACTGAGTGCAACAAAAGGGTCGTAAATAACCGAGCTCATTATAGAGTTATGGAGCTATTTGCCTTCCTAGGTCATATTTCTTGGGGAACATCTCCAGCCTTTGTTGCGAGTCGGAAAAACCCAGAAGGAACTTCGGGCAATTGTCTTGAAATTCAATTGGCTAGTCAAGCCTTCGGCTTAATTGCTTACTTACTCACTTATGTATGCCTTGAGTAGGCATGTATGCATAGGCCGCGATTAGTGCATCGGTTTCTCACATTTGCTATTTAGTTTATTGTTTTATGGCACGCCATTTAAGCCAACCCATTTAGTTTGGGGGGTGGTGTTCGGGAGTGCGACTTTGATTTAATTGCTTTGGCATTGCGAATGCAGAAAGTTGAATGCAGTTTGTGAATTGGCTATTTTAGCGGCCAGCCTTGGCTTGAACATATTTATTTGTATCTATATGGCCGCACTTTGGTCGCGTTTTGGGTATACATATGTATATAAAACGGGTTAAGTGCTCGTTAATTCACTTTAATGCTCACCTTTGACACCCGTAAAAAAGACCTTGCTCTGAGAGGTTGGGGGTTTGCATTTGCCTCCCGAAAATGAGAGAAGCCAAATGATATCTTGATATCTCAGATAAAATTATAGTTTAAAGAAAGTAACAGTACTATAAGCAGTACTCACATCCAAATATCCCCACTCATTGCAAAAAGTTTGATAATTTTGTATGCAGTCGCCGTCATCGAATTATTTATGCATTTTAGTTGTTTAAGACCCTTTTTTGTTTCACTTCGGAGCCGAATAAAAATTCATTCAACGCCAAATTGGATGTGTGCCCAACTCGCATCCATCCACACGGCGGGCAGACGGCAAAGCACGAGCACCTGGAAACTGATACGTTCATCTATCATAGGTAAACAATAAACAAAACGCAAATAGAAAGCGCACGTCGCAGGCAAAGCCAAAAACCAAAAACCAAAACCGAAAAAAACGCCAACTAATAATAGTCGGCAATAGCAGTCGTAGAAGAAATTCACTTTTAACGGTTTCTTTGACTTTCTTCTTCATTTCATTTCATTTGCCAAGCTGCCGAGCGGGCTCTCCATTGTTTTGGCCAAAAGAAACCGGCCAAAAAGAAAAGGAAGTCCGACTCTTTATCTACATATATCTATACGTATGCGCCACACGATTTTGGCAAGAAGCCGATTGGCCAGCTTTTAACATTCGTTATCTCTGCATCGAATTAGTTTCCCAATTTTCTTATTTTCATATTTTCCAGCGCTTCCGCCTGAAAGTATTTTCGTATCCATAAGCTTTTCACTTTCATTGCAAATGCGTGATTTTGAGCCCAGTCTTTTAACGCCAGCGTGTGAATTCGATGTGTTGACGGTACACACATATGTAGATACTCCCAAGGTGGCGGTCTTCAATTAGATTAGAGAGTCTGTGAACGGTTAGATGGATTGATTTCGGTCGATTCTCCGCGTTTTTTACGCGCTTGTGCTTAATTTGAATGCGAGGGTCTCGAGAAAGTGAAACCGAATCGCAACCTGTTTTCATTAAACCTTTTAGAAATTTTGGGCACGAAGTCAATACTCGATTAAATCAGCTGCGATTTGGCTTGTATCAATAAAAGAGGCATTTAAACAGGGTTTGGAGTGCTTAACCTACATATGGGTTCGAGATAGCGAGTAAACATATTTCTTGTACCAAATTACTTAAGAAGATATACATACATACGTATGTCTCAATTAAAAGCTCTCAGCCCGCATTCCTTTCAGCCGTATTTCACAATCAGTCATATTCGCTAGCCACTTGTGAGAAAGTGATCATCGCGGGCATAAATACGTACGAAAGAGCCGAGCAAAAGTGGCAGATATGCTAAAAGATACATCCGTCGTATGCACGAGATGGTCATATCGTAAATCTCCGCCTTAGCGGCGGCTGTCTTCATTTCTGTATTTCTGCAAAACACTTTCACTGACCCACGAGTCCGAGTGGTGTTCCGGCCCTGCCAGAAGAAGTTCCAAGCCGACAGACCTCCGCCGAATAATTCTCTATCAGCTCCAAATTATTTGTGTTTAATGTGCACTTGCTGGCGGCTTGATTGGCTCCTCGGAGCTTGGATGTGGGCATGCCTAAGCGGATTGCGACTGGGCCGGCTGACCTGGCTTTCGTTCAACCTGTCCCATGAGCCACACACCTGCAATGGTCTCTTTAATCGCTCGGGCCTGGCTTTGGTATTTTTCGGCCCGTACTTGCTGACCCAATTCCAGAAGACGCATGCGTTTTGGCCCGTTGTCCTAAACTGGTTTCGGGTTCGGTTTGGTTTTGGCTTTAGCTTTGGCTCTTTGGTTTCGGTATCGGTATTGGTATCGGTGGTTTTCGGCCTTTCTGCCGCATTTCCATCTCTTTCGCGCCAAGTCTGTTAACTGTTAATGATTTCGGCGTTGTTTTCCTCAACAACAAATTTTCGAATTTCGATTTGAAAGCCGTAAAAGAAGCGCCGCCAAGTGCACCGAAAGAAATATTGCCGAAGAGCAAGTGAGACATTTTTATAATATAATATATATAAGTATGCATAAATCAAGTCTGATTACTGAAGATATAGTAATATTTACCCAACTACCAATATCTGTAGACTTAGATATTGCTCCCCCTTTTCTCTGTGTGCAAAGGGAGCGGTGTTGGGCGGTGGAGCAAGTTTGCCTCGGATACTTTTGACCAAGTTGCATAACCCGGCCAAAACCAAAGCCATGCCATACATTGTTGATGTTTTATCAGCAATTATCATAAATTTGACTATCTTGGGCGGCGTTTGCATATGTTTCCCACACTGATTGCCTTTTTCGCAGTGTTTGCTCAACATTCTACTTCCAATCGGGGCCCTATTAATTGGCCGAGGGTTTCACCTGATTACCATTGGAATTTGGTTAAATGTTTTCCACACTCAACGATTCCGAGTTGCGAAATCGCTTGGCCAGAAACTGACACGAAAAATTAGATTTGCATTTATTGGCGGCACGCGTCGCATTGGCAGTTGCACTTCGGAATTTGTTTTTTTCCTGTCTTTTGGGTTGATTTACCCGCGAAGTGGCCAATGCAGGATAAACTTGAATTTTCAGGTTTTCCACCGCCAACTGGTTTCCAATTTGTCTGCAAAAACATTTTGCCTTTCCTCGGCGAACCTTAATTTCGGCTGCATTTTAGTGCCTGTGCCTTTTGACAGATTGTTATAATTACCAACGGCACACTGACACCTCCAGAAATTATGGTAGGCAACAAATATTTTCGGCCATCAAGCGATTTTCACAGGCTCTGGCGGCGTTTTACAATCGCTTGGATGTTTAGGCGTTTAAAAACGCATTCGCCATTGCTTTGGCAGCGTTTAAAGTCGCCTCCATAGGCAAATATCACGCAGCCGCCGCGTTGGACGGGCACGCACTAATTTCAATTGTGAATCGCGATTGCGCAATAACCAAAGTGACGGGGGAATTCCGTGTGACTCGATGGCAGATACTTGACTGCGGAAAATGGTCGGCTAAACTGGATCGGAAATCAAGTGGATATATACCAATTAATAAGTGAAAATCCACGTCTGGAATGACAAATCATTAGTTCGAAAACTCAGTGCTGATGGAGCTCACTGTTGGTTATTCGAAACATTTTTTAAAATTAACGAAGGAAGCAATTTCCGCTTTAAACAGGACTTCAATGGCAGAAGCCATAAGTCAACCCACTTCGGTACTTTTTTGGATTCCCATGTGAGCAGCCGTTTGCTTTCATCTTTTGGCTCGGTGACTTGCAGACTTCAATTGGCCAATCGATTGCAGTTGTCACAGTTTCTGATGAGCCCTATTGCGATCGCAATGAAACCGTGACGCATCGTGGCCTGCGCAATTGAGACATTAGCAAACAATGCCGACAGATTATGCTCGCCGCACTCGAGCTGCTGCATCTCGGCGGGATTTGAGATTCAGAAGCGTTCTCAGTGCCGCAACGAGCACTTTGTCAAACACAAATTGCCCAGTTTGGAGGCAAACACTCGGCCACTTTGGCATTCACACTCACTTGAGCTCGGATGCCTGCGGTGCGACTGGGTTGTTAACACGCATGTTAACCACTTGCCAGCGAACTTGGCTAATGAAGAAGCTCCCGCGGTTCAAATCGAACGGAGAAATTACAAAGCCAATCGTTGCCGCCCCGCCCCCTTTTCCCCTTTTGGCCCACAAGAGCGTTGGTTATGTCAGCCGTGGCAATACAACCGCAGCGATGACAAAAAGGGAAAGTAAGTCCAAAGGCCCGTCTTCGCGGCCCTCAGCTGAGCTCACTTTCTTGGCCGTGTCTTGTGTCCGCTTTTGGCCAATACCTCGCTTTTGGCCGCTTCCGCTACCGACGGCCTGTCATGTTCGATCGCAGCGGTGGTATTTCTTTTTGACCGGCCAGAAAAGGAAGCAATTAAAATGCTTGCGATCTGATGACAGCAGGGCTTTTCGTTGTTGCCAAGGTCGCAGGAGCTCTTTCATCTTTCAGACATCAATCTTCCTGGTCAAAGAAGTCAGCCAAGTAAGACCGATTGTCACATAAGCACAGCTTGTTAACAAATTAAGTTAATTGCGTCGAATAATGAATGTTCTTTCGCTACGCAAGGTAGGCACAGAATTGTGAGTTGTTTGCCATAATTGAATAGTGTTCGAATCGCAGGTGCTAATAGTTTGTGTACTTCGAATTGGCCTCCATTAAAATAGCAACATGCAATGGTAATTTTCGAGCTTCTCATATTGCCATATTGAATAAAAAATGGCTTATGATGCCGCATACAAATGGCCAAAAGAAACTGAGCGAATTCCGGCCAAACAAGAGCAGAAATCACAACAATGCGAGGCTCTGGACAAAAGTGTGTCGTAAAGCCATCAATAAGCAATGCAAAATGTCGCAATTTCCCCGGTTTTATGTGGGCCTTTCAATCAAAACAGACATCAATCAGTGCGATTTGGCCCGGCACTCGAAAGTGTTTAAATACTTTCAGCCGTTAATTGTCTACATCTTCAGTTGGCAACTCCGAGTGGGCTGGGCTTTGGTCTGAATTGGATGGTACACATCTGGAGAGGATTATGTCGTGGGAGCGCCCTGGGGCGAAAATTCCATTTCCAGTTTTGCTTGATTCGCCTTTGGCACTTGTCTGCCGATATTTGCACACGCCGCTAAATGCTGCAATTGCTTTGATCACTGCGCCCATTTTGGCCAATTTTTCCACAATTAATCTAATGGCTGCGAAAAGGCGCGTATTTAAATGAAAATTGGCAGAGGCGCCGCCGGCCACTAAGCAAATAAAGGTAAATTATCAGCCGCATTGTTGCCGAAGAGATCGTTATTATTATTTCCTTTCGAATCGATGTGAAAGTTGGCTTGCCAATCGCCGCGGCTCCTCTTTTGTGGCCAGTTGCATGTGGGGCAACTGGATATCCCTCGGAGTTCGGTTGCTCCGGGCCAATTGCGGTTTAACCTTATCAACCGATGCCAGATTACCTCGCAAGCCGATCTCCACTCACTAAAAACATCCAATGAAGATTAGTCCAATGTTTGATTAATCAAAGCCATACCATGTGTACATCTTCACTCTTCTAGATACTTCGCGATTTCCTTGCCCCCCGGTTGCACAATAAACCACGTCGAGCTGACTGAGTCCAAATCCTCGGTTCGTCTTCAGCAGTCAAGTGCACGAAAGAGTCCACTTCCTATGTGGTTAATTCGAGTGCGGCTGCTTTTGGCTTTGTGCACGCAATAAGCTCGCCAAACTCCAGTTTGAATTTGCATCGTGAGATTCGGTGGGATCTAAGACTTAGTAGGCACCCAGAATTAAGCGCAGATCGTTGACCTGGCTTATTATACTACAATCGGGCACTTCATCCATAACGTGGCCAAGTGGCCAACGGCAAGCAGTTCAATGGGTTTAGAGGCACTTAAAATCCGTTCGGCTTTCGTGGGCACCTGTGAAAAGCGTTTTACAACGCTTAAAAGTCATTCAACGTTTGCGGCCAACTCGAAATGGCCACAATTAAATGCATTTCTGCACGTTCCACGCAAAGAAATGGCTGTGCCGATTGGTTTCTGTTATTTTTGGCCTTTGCAAAATATTATCAACTAATTTTCATTTGGCGCACATATTGAAAACGAAAGCCACCGCGACTCGCATTTAATTGGATTTCTTCCGGCTGCTGCTGTAAATTGTGATGCGTCGATTTTGTAATAAGCCGCCGATCGCACGGCGCGCTTTCTACTCGCCAAAAGCAAAGCCCATTCCGATGTTTATGACACATATTAAATATGAAACTGGGTCATTACAAGCTCTTTTCAATGGTCAACAATTTGTTTGGGTATTTTACGATGCTGTGGGCCCCTGGCGGCCCCTTCGGTGACCAAAACGGAACCAGTTTGCCATCCAAAAGCCCACACGTGTATTCCCAACCACGCAGATGATGATCATGATGCTGCTGATGATGCTGCACAAGATGCGGATGAAGACCGCTGGCCAAGGGCGGCAAGTGATGGTCATTGGCCCGTGGCAGGACTCCAGGGCCACAAGTGGGTCACCGCGTACTCCGCAATCACACCCAGTCGAAATGGCCAAAGATAAAGATTTGATGGTGTAAAAGTTGCTAACTCCGCTGACAGCTGGCAACATCGAATTTACATGTTATCATGCCAGCATGTGTGGCGCTTTATTGACAGACTGAGAGGCTGACTGGTTGATTGGTTGACTGGTTGACTAGTTGACAGGCTGCACAAGAAGCAAACAAATGCAAACATTGCATAATGGCACATAAACGGATTTGAAAAGAAAATCAATTCAAAAGCAGTGCACTGCGAGAAATTATAAGTGACTGGCTATTGGGTTTCTGATTAATTGATCCAAGCAAAGTGCAACTTCATTTTAACTTTGCGATTAAGAAAGTATTTATTCGGCTTGTAATTTTCGAAGTTTTTTTCCTGTGTGGAAAATGGCACTACTTTTTGTTCGCCAACAATTTAGCAACAATTCAGCAGAGCAGCGCGTGTTGCTCTCTTTTGTGTCTGCAACAAAGGGATTTGTGGTTTTAACCATTCAAATTTTGGCGACAAGGTCAAGAGTCGCGCGAGGGCGTCAACAAGCGACTACAATTAGTTGGCCATTTACGGGGGTTACAGCCCAAGACTGTAGCCACTGCAATTTTCCAGTTATTAATTTTTCGGCTAAAACTGAAAACAGAAAACAGAAAACACGCCGGCGGGCAAGGCAAAACTTGTTAGACGTGACACAGCCGCAATTGAAAGTTGTTAAGTGACTTGTTTGCTCCATCATTATTCACACTTTGTTAGTAATTGCAGCCTTTGCCCGAAATCGCCATCGAAATCGCTAACCGTTCTACCATTTTCCAACTTGCAGCAAAGTCCCCACCAGTGCAGCCAATCGCTGCAGTACTCGCAGAGTTCCAAGGCGAATCTGAGGCAGCACAGCTCGGTCCACACACAACAGCCAGCAGGTCCTGTGAGGGAGTTCCAGATCGATCCCTACATCATACTCGATGACGACCTCAAGTACTTCTACGACGATGTGCGATATGTAAGTGGATAAATATTGGTCAGACAATTCCTAGATCCTTATTAGTTTGAAGTTTAAATGAAACAAATATGCCATGGCCATGGCAAATCTTAGGCACACCTACAGAGTTTGGTCATCAGTTCCATTCCAGATGCTAAGAACGTCATTCATTAGATGGTTTTTTCCCTCAAAACGAGGGGATTTTTTTCTCGCGCCCCAGAACAAAAATATTTGCGTATTTAGGCCAGTTTCTACAGAACGGAGAAAACAACTGGAAGTGGGCCTGACTAATTCGGATCTTCTTTCAGCTGCTGAAGTCGGGCACATCCCAGCCAGAGTTGGACACCATTGCCAGCTATTACTTCGATGGCCAGGGCAAGGCTCTGCGACCCATGGTTACCATGCTGATGGCCAAGGCGATAAACTATCACCTAAACAACGAGTCACAGTGAGTCAATTTACTATTTAATATTTATATAACAAGAGTTTACAAGCTGAATAATGGTAGTCGTAAAAAAATACTGCATCTGTTTTTGATTTTATTATTTTCAAAAAGAACTCATGGTTATTACCTAACGTAAAAGTATTCACAATTATAATGAACCTACTTTTTTTTAAGTACAGTAGAGCTTAAAATGTTGCTATTAGTTGAAGAAGACTTTTCTGTGTAGACGAGTGTAACTGATTAGCACGGTTTTGCGAAATGTGCGCAGCCCGACCGAATGAAATCACCCTACATATGTGGATGTAGTTTCGGATCTTTGCCCTAATCCTAAATCTTGTATCTTCCTATCGCCTTGACAGCCAATTAGTACACAAACAGCGACAGATCGCCCTCTTTTCGGAGATGGTGCACTCGGCCAGTCTGGTCCACGACGATGTCATCGATCAGTCGGACTTCCGACGCGGCAAGCCCAGCGTGAACGCTCTGTGGAACCACAAGAAGGTAAGGATCGGTCCGCGTGATATGGGTGGCATATGTGGCATCATCGGTGCCACCGATGTTTGCCAGAGCCAAACAAACAAAGCCAAACACGCGCCCGAGTCGCTCGGCAACCGAAACAGCCGAATAGCAATCGTTGGGGCCCAAAGCCTGACTTTGACATCAATTTGTTGCGTATTTCGATTTGAAGTGTTTATTGACTTTGTCAACATCCATCTTGCATCATTTGAAAGGCCTCAAAATCGAATGGCGATGCCGTTGGCCGCTGCGTTCAATTATTCAATAATAGATCCCAAAATAGTTCCCTTTCGACATGTCTTCAAATTAAAATGCAATCGCATCTTCACAAGAAGCGGAAATTTCTCGCCTTTGATTGTATCGCCGCTCATCTTAGTCACATGTCGGTTGGGTTATCTTGCTTTCAAGCCAACTCGCTGCTGGCTGTTAACGTTGCAACACATAACTGTCTTGCCGCGATTGCGTTGGCCTATCTTTTGTTATGGCCGCTTGTTTCTGACCATGTCTCATCGCTTTTACAGGTCACAATGGCTGGTGATTACATCTTATCGATTGCCTCGATTATGATAGCTCGTCTGCGCAGCGATGATGTGACGATCGTGCTGAGTCAGGTAAGGAAACTTTTAATTGTAAGGATATGATTAGGCACGAGCTTCAAACTGAATATACTATATATAAGTAACAATCAATCATTGTATAAAAATAACTTTGCTGCTTAAAATTCTACCGAAAACAAACATTTGTAGAAGATACCAAGTGCCTCGCACATTTTATGCTGCTAGTTAATTGCCAGAGCAAACTGAAAAGCTAAGAAACTTACTTAGAAATGCTGCCCATCTTAAAATCGCGCGGATTCTGGGTAAATACACAAGAACGAGCCTTTAGTTTTATGCCAAGAAAGTACGTAATCGCGTAAGGTGCCAAGTTTCACACGATTGATGGACCAGCATTTGTCTTAAACTGATGAAAGTTTCTCGTTCTGTTGGTTGGGAAACCCAAAACCAGTTGCCGCATTTAATGGGGCACAAATCACCGGGCCTGCAAACTTCCTGCGTCCCTGGAAGTTCGATCCCCAAGGTTTGCCCTTCGCCAGAGTTCGAGAAACTTTGCAAAAAGCGGCATTCACTTTTCATGAGTCGGAAATGGGCATTCGTGTCCTTGTGAATCCCGCGCATTCCGCAGAAATACTCACACGTAGTTCCTACGAATTTCGAATTAGTCACACCTGCCACGGAAAGTGAAACCAGATCTATTGCCCTGGAAGCCAAGACCAAGGTGGCTCCGAATCTCAGATCTCTTCAAGCTCCCAGCTTTCATGCATATTTACACAATCGAGCCAGTTAATAGCCAAGGCAAACACAATAAACTTGCCTTCGTTTTTGGGTTACACATTTGGCGTTTTCTCAATTCGCGTAGAAAAAACATGCGTAACACCTGAGGATTGGCCTGAAGATGGCCAAGGTGCGCCCCAGACACTTATCCGCCGCTATTTGATATATGATTAACCCGATCTGGCCGATATCATACTCGTGCGTCTATCGCATAATGTGGCTCATTTGCATGCCAAGCACTTTGACCACAGCAAAATGAAACTTTCTTCGCGATCGTGAGATCATTCGTCTTGAAACTAGTTCTAAGCCAAACTGGTCGCCATTATTTATGCAAAAATCTCTGGGCTGCCGAATTTGCACATATGTATGAAGAAAAGTTGGGGATGAACCAACAAACACCACTTGTGCGTCCGATTAAAGATATATTCTAAGTAGTTTGTCCAACTAGTTTGGTAATCAAAAGCTGTGAAAATTTATGTGCTAAGAAACCAGATTCTTTGTGCCCAAAACTTTTTATTCACTCGTTTATAGACGACTTTTGCCAATTTCTTTCATCTACGACAATCTAGAATCTTCGGCATATATTTATCAGATTTTTCATATTAAATATGCTGTGCACGTGTCTGAATAAAATGAGCGGTTTCTAAGACGTCGGATGGCATTAACAAAATGGGTAGAAGTCCGTCTGCCTTTCAATCAAGTGAATTTATGACTATCCCCGCATTTTGGGCTAAACCAAACGGTTATCACTTTTAACGCCGTTGGGAAAGCCCACTTTATATTAGGCTCATAAGCTGTGAAGAGTACATAGCAATTAATTGTTTCAGTGTATAATCTCTGAAATTGACTGAATGCCGCCAAAATCCCCTGGTCGAGAGCTGGCGATTGAAAAAGAAAATTCCCAATAAGTTACTTGCAAAGTGGCTTCGAGGCTAAAGCATAGTTTTTCCGAAAATTGCACTCGATTCCGCGAGCGCTGCATTTGGTCTCATTTAGCTGCTTAAAAGGCGGCATTGTGTTAATTTGTCTGGCTCCTAATGCACTTGTTGGCCAAGTTGTTAGAGCTCACGCACTTGTAGTTGGCTTTTGTCAGTGTTAATTAACATTGAAAGTCCAGCGGTGGTCGCTCAGAGGAATTTGGCCGGGAATTTTGGCCAGAAACTGTTGGCCAGTTGCGGCCGCCTCACCTTGAGCTCCTTGGTGGAAGCCGCCATTTTTCAGCGCCCACTATTGTTTGCCAATGATTTTGACAACTGCCTGTGAATTTCTCGTCCGAATCAATGAAAATGCCTATGCGAAGGCGAATCGAAGGGCGTGCCACACAATTGATGGGCAAACAGAAGCGGCGATAGCCAAAATATCCAACTTCTTTGGAGATCTGAATGAAGTCTTGTTTGCCAGATTCATTTGGCACAATTGTATTTGCTGTTTGCATGCGAGGTTTTAGCCAAGCGGAAGTACACACACACACACGAGCGTATCAGCGAGACGAAATGCTATATCTGGAATAGCCATATTTATATTGAAAATTCTACCAATTTTTGATCAGTGTAGGGGAAACATTGCGAATTGCATAATTAACCATTCATCTGCGAGCGGGAATCCCAGGCCGAGAACAATTGAAGCCATAACCATAACCCCAACCACTTACTGTGACATATTTATGACGCCTTGCCCGTAATCTCTTGCAGATCTTGACCGACTTGGTCCAAGGCGAGTTCATGCAGCTGGGCTCAAGGGAAACGGAGAACGAGCGCTTCGCCCATTACCTGACCAAGACATACAGGAAGACCGCATCGCTGATCGCCAATGCACTGAAGGCGGTGAGTATTCATTACCATCATGCGAGCCCGACCGGACCAGGCACTTATTGGCCAGATCCGAGCCGCTTAATTCGGCAATTAGTGTGCACGCAGTCTCGCGCCATTGTGCCCAATCCCCTGCAATTTGAGCTGATCTTGAACCCTCTGTTCTCTGTTCTCTATTCTCGATTCTCAATTCTACGGCTCTCCTGCAGACCGCCGTGATTGCCCAGGCCGACGACAACGTGGCCGAGGTGGCCTTCCAGTACGGACGCAACATCGGCTTGGCCTTTCAGCTGGTCGACGACATGCTGGACTTTGTCTCCTCCACCGAGCAGATGGGCAAGCCGACGGCGGCGGATCTGAAGCTGGGTCTGGCCACCGCCCCCGTCCTCTTTGCATGCGAGAAGGTGAGTGCGGAATCTGGGATCCGTTGTATATTTCCTAGTTGGCTTGCCAACAAATCTAAGCTGGTTCGTTGTGTACACAGAGAAAAATGTTTACATAAGTCATCAATATCCTTTAAATCGTAGGTGTATAAAAAATGTATGCCACACTTAAATTCATATGGCTGCATACCATTTTTCTCTGTGTATAAGTGAGCTAGATTGAGTTGTCTCTTTGTCCAGATGTCTATTGGCTATGCATCCAAAGTGGCTTCCCGCCGTCGCAACGATGATGTATTCATGGTGCCGGCGGTGAAGGTGTGATGATGTCATGTGGGTGGGTGGTTGGCTAGATGCGCAGATGATACAATGGGCCTGTAACTCATCAATTGCCACCGATTACCAATGCCCATTTGCTATGCATTCCGCGGGCTGCGCACGCGTGCAGTGCGTTTAAAGCCGCTCCGTAGCTGCAAACTGCATAACCAGCATAATTGAAATGCCTTTTCCGTACATTCCAGTACCCCGAGCTGAATCCCATGGTGATGCGGCGCTTCAGCGAGCCCGGCGACGTGGAGCGCGCCTTCGAGCTGGTGCACAAGTCGCACGGTCTGGAGCAGACCCGCTTCCTGGCCAAGAAGCACTGCAACGAGGCGATACGGCTGGCCCAGGAGCTCACGGAGTCGCCCTACCAGAAGGGCCTCCAGGTGGTCGCCGACTTAGTCATCAACCGCATGAAGTAGAGTCGAGCACCCGAACACCCTAACATAAACCATACCCGTAATGCAATAATAATAATAATAATAACAATAGTGTTATGTAGGCCACTTGATGTGTGGATCAAGTCCTGTTCAGCCGGCGGGCCAATTTGTAAACAAGAATTATTATTTAGTTTTTAGGCATTTGTTGTTGACACTGTAAATAATTGCATAAACAAACCTAATCAACACACACTAAACGGCAACGATCGCTGTACATAACATAATTACGAGATGTTCAATGAATTTTTGACAAATTTTGTATGCAATGTTTTTCGACAAGTTTATTTATATGTATAGAGAGCGAAATATGAGCCAAAAGCCAACAACAATAGGGGAAACGAGAAAATTGTACAAACACTTCTTCAAATAAAAGAATGGAAATGGGTTGCCAGGCGAGCACCAAATGAGGAATCTACTATAAAGGAAAATGTTTATTAGTCAATGCAACAAAGAAAGCCGCCAGTGTGTAGAGCGATATTTTTAATACGAAGCATAATTGGTTTATTTTATATTAATACTTGATTTAGGGCATTTCATGCCTAAATGGTTCAATGGTTCAATGCCTGCACTCTGTTTAAAATCCCTTCCGACCGCACAAACTTGTAACTTCAAATGGAAAGCCCGTAGTTTAGCTGGATTAAATAAAATATTTTGAACCATTCGCGCATGAAATGCATATTAAAATATGTTCTGTAAGAAATGAAACGAGGATTGTACGTGAAACAATGCTGCCCAGTCTTAATTTTAAATCTTTCTTCTCCGCCTCTAATGCAATAGTAATCTAAAAGACATTTGAAACGAAATCGAACCGCAGACCCCATTTCGAAATGTTCTACATCTCTTTTTAGATGTAAGTTTTTATTTTAATTTATGAACACAACCTCAGTTAAGTTAGTCAGCGAAATTCGTTTTTTATCCGTTTAGTTTTGATGCAACTTACTGGGCTCCTTTACAGCCTGCTCTACACTGAAAGAAAGGCAAATGAGAGATAAAACGCGGAAATTTGCTGGCTAGTTCATCAATACAATTGGGTGCTGACGACGATATACCCACATATTTTAGAGTGCGAACGACAAAATAATGATAAAGATGTTGATATTGATACTTGTAATTACGATATTTGTATACTTAAAGAGATGAATAAAAATTCGATTTTGTAAAACAAACAAAATGGAGATGATTTCGTCGCTTGTAGCTGCGCAACATATTAACCACCATCTAGGTTGACCCAGTGAAATAGTTTTGGACAGGGCCAAAGTGCCTCATGTTGCGATGGGCATGGCTGAAACCGAAATTGGGGCAAACAAATAAATTTGGCGGTGTGAGTTGCCTGAAATTGAAGCTGCCACACGGGGCGTATGAGTAATGCAAGCTGCTTAGGCTTGCAAGAGCTTTTCAATTTAAAACATCAACAAGTTTCGTATTAAGAGGCACGCAATACTGCAGTAGACTTACTTTTCCGTACTTAATTAATACAGAGCATCACGATTCAGGTTAAGCCAACGCAGCCGTGGCATAATTTCCAACATAAAGTCAATATATTTTATGTCCAGGCAGCCTAGCAAAGTGGAGCAGGCAAACATCGTGTCTAACTGGCGAAATATTTAAATAGCCAGACCAAATTGGCTGAGGTTTCGATATCCTTCGACTCGTCTTCAAGGACAGACGACCGAAGTGTGCCTTAACCTAGGTTATAAATAGTCGGGCGTGCTGCCTAGACAACCGACCCATCATCCACGGCCCTTTAGTGCCTGGCACGGATCCTGGCAGCCAATTCGGCGGTTAAACGGCTTGGACGGGACACGGGACCGATTCAGTAACGCCGCGTTTGCTGAACGCAGCGCTACTTCCGTTCTCGTTCTCCCAGTTTCCCAGATATCCAGATAGTCGAGGGACTTCCAGAGCATTCAGAGAGCCATGACGACTAGCGATGAAATGGGCATGGGCGGCAATTTCTGCCACGACCACATCCAGCACCCGCTGATGTGGTGCGATGAGAAGAAGCGTCTTGTGGAGCGCAAGAATGCAGAGGAGAGTCTTCGCATGTGGCGGCGCAGGAAGGCGGAGGAGTGTGCTCGCAAGGAGAAGGATAAGCAGGAGGTGGGTAACAGTGCGTATGTGTGATATTTCCAGACCGTGCGTATGAGTTATTTAAAACACCTTAATCTTGGAATTATGAACCCTAAATGTATTAGTTCAAAAACTTTAAAGGCGATAATCAATTCACCATGTTCCAAGTTCTTTTGGAAGTCTAAGGCAAAACCAGAAACGAACCTATGACAATCGAAAAACATCTCGAACCTTCCCCCACGCGATAGTTGCAACTTTCGGTAAGTTCAAAGACCTGCCCCAAGCAACATGTAAGGCATCCGCCCGCGCGGGTCTGGTTCAACAAACCCTTTGACAATTTCGACTTCGGTAATCAAATCACCTCTCTTCGGCTAAAAGCCCAACTAAATGCCAGTCCTTGCGTGACTGGAGTCCTGGCTGCTTGCTCCACTGCCTATCACAAGCTGCAGCTGTGTGAAAGCGCAAGCCGAAATGTGGGTGAAAAAAATCAGTGAAATGCAAATCGCCGTTCGCTGCAACTATAACAACAACCTACTAACAAAGTTTGTGGGCCAGGTCAGCGGGAGCTCCAGGACTTGTCAATTTCCGTAAACAAACATCGCCACACTTCGCGGAGTGACACGACGAGGTGGGTTGAGGCAGTCTGGAGCCATAAATAGGCTGCCACCCAATCGATAAGGCATAACTCGGTGTTGTAATCGTCCTGCGGAAGGGATTTAATGTAGTTAGGTTGTGACTTTATTGCGGGTAATGCGATTCATGATCTTAGCGGAGGATACGCTAGTTTGCATTAAGGATTAGTTACTTGAAGATCAGTTCTTAACAGTCTTAATTGGTTTAATACCAACAATGTTCCTTTATCCAGTACTACGACCTCTTTCACCAACATTGTCCCTGGGGTCGACCTGGTGGTGGGGCACCCAACGTAGAAGTGCGCCGCAAGGACATCACAGCCGCAGGTCTTCACTCCACGCCCACAGTGGTAAGGACTCTTGAATCCCTCTCTCAAATTATGTATTCTACTCCAATAATTTGAATGTGCCGCAGACCAATGCCCACCGAATGAATCTGCTGCAGCCGTGTCGCTACAACGACTTCTTCTCGATGCAGAAGAAGTGCCACAACAACCCGCTGGCCGCCTACCATCACCACCACCATCACGCCCCGCCTGCCCCGCCTCCGGGTGGCCGACTGGGCCACGCGCACTCGGTTCATCACCTGCAGGAAAGTGGTCCCAGGAGCAGCACCGTAACGATTTGCGAGCGGGAGATTCCGCACAAGCCCGGAGCGGCAGTTGGTGTCAATGTGGCCAAAAACGCCAACGGTGAGAGTCTTCACATCGAGCTGAAAGAGCATCCTTCAATGTCGTTTCGCAATAAAGGCCATGTGGACATAGAATTGCGTTACAAGCCCTCTCCGCCGTGCAAGGGCAAGCCGCTCCTGGAGAAGATCGTGGTCAGCGAGAGTGAGCAGCGATGTCCTTTGCAGGAAAAGCTGGCCACTCAGAAGAAGCGCCTGCAGGCCAAACTAGAAAAGCCGGTGAGCGGCACTTATTACGCCCCCTGAAGCCAAGTTTAACTGATTCCTCTTTATCTGTCCTCCTTCTAGTCCTGCAAGGAGCCCTGGGGCAAGGCGGGTCCGGGCGGCAAGCCCTGGCGGAGTCCCAAGGAAGTGGGCAACACGTTCATGAAGTCACTGGTGGGTATCAGTAGCTAGTGCCCATATGTACACTGTTTAATTATAATCTAATTTCAGGGTTGGACGAACAAGGAGATGCTGAAGGAGTTGGACCAAGATAACCCGGTGACTCCGGCCGAGAAGAATACCTTTCGCAAATCGCGACCGGGCAAGCCGCCAAAACCGCAGCGCTGCTGTGAGTTGTGCACTTGCAACTGTCCCGCCATGCAAAAGAGTCCGTCCAAGCCGTCGCCACTTTCACTTCCCATTCCGCCGGGCAAGAAGTGCCCGGGTCCGCCAGGTCCGCCGCCCGGAAAGATGCTGCACCACTTGAAGCCGCAAGACTGCGGCGGCAAGCCCGTCAAGATGTGCCCCCGCATGGCGTCGAGAGGTCCCTGTCCCGGGAGCACCAGTACCGCCACTCCGGATGCCAGCACAGCGGGAGCAAACGGAGGAGCCTATGGAGAGGGTGGCGGGGTGGAGCTGGTTCCTCTGCTCGCCAGAAGGCGGGGCATGCACCGACCCATCAGCCTCTCCAGCACGGACGTGACCAAGAGGACGCCGTCGCACGATAGGTACGCATCCAAGCACAAGCATCCACCAAAGAACTGTCAGCTGACCACCACCAAGATCAAGTGCATCAACAGCATCATCAAGAACATCAGCCACATGAAGCGGCTGCCCAAGAATCTGAACTGCAAGCTGCAGTGTTGCAGTTGCGATTGCCCCACGGCCTTGGCCACGGGCTGCTGCCTCAAGCGGCTGACCCTGCACATTCGCCAGGCTTGAAACCCACGTTCTTTCAATCCTGATCCCCTCCTGCTTTCATAGTTCCATTCCACCACCTACCCGCTCCCTCCGTTTCTCATTTGCTTGCTCTGCGCCAGACATTGAAACGAAAGTCCGCTTGCCCCTCTGTGCTTATGCCTTGTGAACTTGTCCTGTTAATGGTTTCTCTAATCCCCCACTTCTCCTCGGCTCATCCAGCAAGAAAATATCCATTGTAATACAAGTGAAAGTATAGCAACCAAACGAGCAAACCAAATACCAATCTCACCAAAATCAAACAAACCGCAACAGCAAAAATCAAAAATCATAATACCAATCTTCTATGTATGTATCCCCGTGCAAAACGAATTGAACTGAAAACCGAAACTCGCTCGGAAATTCGAAAATTCGAAATCTGAAAAATCGAACTGATATAAATGAAACTAAAATATTGCTGCCCACCCAAATGACCGACAACCAGGATCCAAACGGCCGCCGACATGCGCTATCTGCACGACCTGAATGTCCAGATCTCCCAGAACCGTCGATCCGTCTCCGTTTCCAAGCAACTGGACAGGGATCTGTGCAACCAGCACTTCGACACCTTCGAAACGTTCTGGGGCAGACCAGGACATGGAGCCCGTGGCGACAAGATCAACAAACTGAAACTGGACAATCTGCTCTACGGCGCCAGCGAATCGGCGTAAGGCCAAGGATTCCTGGATATTCATGATATTCCTCACCTTCTGACTGGCTCGTAGTTTGTGTGCTTAAGTCATCTGCTCAGAAATCAATCGATGCCAAGACCCATGAGATCACATTACTGGACTAATTATTCATTTATTACTATTTTTGGTTCTCCAAGTTCGCATTTCCAGTAATATTAACATCAGCCTATATGCCATTTGTACTATCTCTGTGAAAATTTTGCCAACTTGCTTCTAGTAAGTTGACCAAAGTTTTGAATAGGTGGTTTTCCAAATTAAGGGAAAACTAAAAAATATAGTCATGGTGGTGAATTACAAAATCTCTTTGGAAGGAAAGTTTAGGTAGGTTAATAAATAGGTAATAAAGAGAAATATAGATCTACGAACTCTTTCAAAGCTTTGTTAATTGATATTGAGTAATAATTTAATTTGGCTTGTATCTAGCATAGGTAATATCTTGTAAATACAAATCAATAAATTATGCAGTAAATATATTAAATCAAACAAATAATTGAAACCACTTTTACTGGCATTTGCCGTCCCAAAATATTCATTGTCGAACAGTTCCCCTCAAACTGTTTTAGCAATAAACAGTTCCCCTCAAACTGCATCGTTCCGACTATTAGGAAACATAAATTCAAAAATTTTTCTGGATTTTGTTTTTGAAGGACATTTTTATTATACATATGTTTATGTAGTATGTAATAGATCACATAAAGCAAAAAGAGAATATTTTACTACTTTTTTGTTTTTGTGGTTGATAATGATTTCTTCTGGCTTATGGATGTGCCAATAATCCTCTTTGAGCTCTCGGTTTCAACTCAAATAGGGACTTTTTTGTGTTTATGTGGATGTCGATGATTTATGATTTATGTTTAAACGTCAGTTAATTCTCTACGTATTATTACGATTTTAGTAAATTACAGTTACAATACATTATATAGTACATAGTAATAGTATGTAGGTAGAGTACGAGTACGGTAACTATTCATATAGATTTTTATTCATTTTCTGTTTTGTGATTTTTTTTAATTAAAAGTTATTTCGGTTTTATTACTTTTTTTGTGTGCGGTTTTGTTTTTCGTTAATTTTACATACATATATTAAATATATTTACGAACATAACCGCAGTCTTATATAAGATGACATACTCATTTTATTGTTTTCATTAGAGGGTTTGAGTTCATATCCATTCTGAAAGTTTGAATGCGAGTTATCGGGATTTTACTTGCATCTCCTGGCCGAAAACTCGATGGAGCTCCGGGGATCCGAAGACAGTTTCCGTTCATATAAAAGTTGTTTGGCTAAACTAGGGCGATCCGTTTGGCATCGCTTAAGCGTGAGGTCTTAAAGATATTGTTGTATTTAGATGTAGGTATTCATCGATAGCTAGGTGTTATATCTATAGGGACGCTGAACTATTTAGTTTAGTTGTGATTAATTTTTAAGACGCTGCGCGTCTGCGAAATGCGCTCTGAAAAGTTTACTTTTATTTTGTTTTGTTTTGGCGGCTGACTAAATTGATGTATATGATGTAAATATCGTATCGTATTTAAAAATTTCATTTTTGTTCTGTTTGAATGCTTAAGGAACCCGATTCTGCTAGGATAGGAAGTTCGATTGAATCAGGGGCGTACAATGCTATACAATCGTCGAGAGAATGGACAAATATATTTTGTATTCATATCGTATATTTTGTATTTGTTGGGGACTTTACACTTAGGGGACGTTCGAACACTATAAATAAACAATTACAATACATGCACGGATAAACACTCACACAGCTACAGATGCATGCTCTGCTCTATAAATAATAGCGTAATCTATAATTATAATACTATAACTACTGTAGAGTTATTGTGGCTCCTATGTGGAAACGCCACCCGGCTTCCCCTAAATTTGTAGCTAACTATTTTATGTTTGAAATATTCGACATTTATAAATTTTGCATCTCTCGCTCAAAGTTGCCTTGGCAAGCTGGCGACTTATAATTTTCCTAATTCCGACGGTCTCACGAAAACGAGTTCCGTGCACCATTTCGCTTCTATGGATTTCTTTTAGACAATTTATAATTTTCAATTAGAATGACGCAAACTGATTGGGGAAAGACCCTTAACTTTGATTTCATTGAAATTGTACACGGGATAGAGGTTTTTTAAGTTATAAATATAGGGTTCGGGAATTCCACCAACCAGTAGGTTAGATAGTTATGTTTTTATGCGTATAAAAATCAAAAATTTAATTTAACTACAATAATGACTAGTTGAAGAAAATTCTCCAAATGTATTTACTAAAATGTTGTCGCTTGTATAATTATTTTTTTTTTCAAAATTTTTGTTTGTTTTGTTTTGTTTCCTTTAATTTTAAAATTATCTAAAGCTGTTTTAGAGAAGCTTTTCTAAGCAGGCCAGCTTAACTATTTTTGAGATTAGGTTTAATGTTTTTTTGTGTGCTAGGGGGTGATTTTTTCATAGTTGCGAACGAAATGCTTGGAATTTGTTTGTTTTGTTTTTTGCATTTTGTGGTGTTTTGGAAGCCAATGGAAATTCTTGCTTCTTACTTCTTGCTTCTTGTTGCCTTGTCTTGGAAAACTTCTCTAAGGACCGTAGGGCAGCGCCCAACTGCCTCACTTATTCCTCCTCCATTAATTGCTGCAGCTTCTGCATCCTTTTCCCATCTCTGCCTTATTGACGAATCCTCTTTCTCCGCCTCTTGTTAGGTTTGTTAGTCAGTTAGTTACTACTTCATCACAGCCAACTCTCTTGCCTTCTCATCCGATCTGCCGATCAGTTGATCGTTTTCTTGAAGAGATTTTGGTGAATGTGCTCGTTTTGCAGCGCGCACATTTGGCCCACAGCAACCGCCCGCAAGCCACCGCCTGCTCCTGATCCGCCGGAAATGCCCACATCCGATTGGTGCCCCATGGTTGAGCCCATTCCATCGGCTCCCTGTGAACTGGCCACCGCTTTGCCGGCCCTCAGATTCAAGAAGAACTTCTCCTTCATGGCCAGCGCCGAATACTTGTGCTCAATGAAGTTGGGCGAGATCTGCATGGGCAGGGAGTTGCCGGTGGTGGGCAGTTTCGCTGTAGCGATTGCGGTGGACCTCTTGTTAACGGACAGGACAGTCGTGGGCGGCTTGCTGGAATCGCTGCTGCCGTGGTTGCTGTTGGGGTTGCTGAGGTTGCTGTTGTTTGAGCAGGAGTAAGAGGTTTCTGCAATAGGTAGAGAGAAAAGGAAAAGAAGTAACGAAAAACATAAAATAAAAACAAAACAAACGAAACGAAACGAAAATAAAGAATACCCAAAATTCGACAGAGATGGAATTGCTAGGAATTACTAAGGAATAAATTAAAAATATTGCACGAAGTCGAAGGACGTCTTAAACTAATGAGCAGACTTTAAATATCCGTGTAGATGTGTGTGTGTTTTTATATGTGTGTATATATATAGTATAATTAAATTATATTTTGCTAGTGCTTAGAACATAAATAATACTTGGATTTAGTCGAATACGAATAGTCACTAAAGCTAAAGCCGAGATTAAAAAAGTTCTAAGTGGTAATGCTAACAATAATTAAATTGATCAGTTGGAAATGAATTTGAAATTAGCATTTTCTTGCGTATTTTTACAATTGTTGCTCGTGCTTCGTCTGTGTTGGTGTTTTTTGTATAGCCTAATTAAATTAAGAGGAGATCAGCAGTTGTAAATAGTTTAATACAAGCATGAAAGTCATACATACAATCGATGAATAAATGATTAAAATGTTCTCTTTAAAATATACAGATTTAAATATTGCACAAATAATGCGATTTGTGGGATTGTTTCCATTATGTTTAGTTGTATGATACAATTGATTTAAGTTGATTGGACTCGGGGTCTAAACTAAGAACAAGTAAGCAGTCTACGAAATGTTTCCAAATGTGTGTTTTGGTGAGTGAGTGGGCTGTCTGCCCCCAAGAAGATCGGCATTCTGTCGAGTCTAGAATGTCTTTCGTATACGGACAAGCTGGTCAATTTATTGCCTTAGGTGGCTCCAGCGTCAGTTTTCGGTGCATCAGTAGCTGCTTGAGTATAGGCTACGTCTCTTCGTTGACGGCGCCAGCGCCTACAACTTCAATGCCCGCCACTGTTGCTCCTCCTATGTCCTCCTTGCAATCTGTGATGCTGGCAATCGCTGCAGCCACGCTCTCCGAAATGCCGTCGCTCTGACCCTCATCCGTCTCCATGGGCTCTATCAGTTCGAGTTTTCCCTTCTTCAGCAGCTGCTGTTGCTGTTGCTGCGGCGTGGGCGAGCTGCTCTTGCTGCTGTTCCCGCTGACGCTGCTCGTGGGACTGATGGGCAGAACGTGGTGTTGCTGCTGCACCTGCTGCTGCAGTTGCTGCTGCTGTTGCTGCTGCTGTACCTGTTGCACCAACTGGTTTGGTTCCTGTAGTAGCAGTATGTTGGTCTTCTTGGCCAACGAGGCCACTAGAGCCTGCTGCTGCTGGGTACTACCATTCGTGGTGGTGAAGGTCAGCGTTTGGGTGTTTTTGGTGGGTGAGGTGGCCGGCGTGAGAATGCCCAAGTTGACCAAATTGGGCAGCGGTTTGCTGCCATTGAGCACTGTTTGGCCAGTAGTTGTGGTCTTGTTGTGTTGCTGTTGCTGCTGCACAATGTCCATAGAGGAGCCACCATTGGCCACATTGGTGGCCAGCTTTAGTATCTTGCTGGCTGTGGCGTTAGCAGCCATCAGATTGCTAACCGACTTGGCTGTCGGCGTGTTGTTGGTTTTAATGGATACTAAACCGAGTGTGCTGCGCATTAAATTGTTGTTGTTGCTGTTACCTGTTGCAGTGTTTTGATGGAGTTGCTGCTGCTGCTGCTGCTGTTGCGGCTGCGGCTGTTGCTGCTGATGCTGTTGCGTGGGAAGATTGGTCAGGGTGACCACATTCCCGGCACTGAGCTGCTGCAGGACATTCCCGTTGCTAGTGAGAATGGCAGTGTTGCTAGTAGTGCTCCCATTGTTGCCATTGTTCCCGTTGGACAGACTGCCGCTGCCTCCATGACAACTGCTGGCGCTGCTCGACATGTTGCTGATGCTCGACGGACTCAACGAGCCCAGCGACTGAGACGGCGAGTTGCTGCGCTGAATGATGGGCGGCGGGTTCGGATTGGAGGAGGTGTTGCTACTGCCCACAGGCGTGGCCGCACTGGCCCCGTCGCCTATGGCCAATGCATTGGCCAGCTGGGCATTCAGCACACTATCCGGCTGCGAGTTGTGGGTGTGCAGCGCGTGGTTCTTCAGGCCCTGGGCCGTTTTGTAACTCTTGCCGCAGTGACACTTGTAGCCCTTGCGCACTCTGTGGATAATAGAACTATCAGCTTCCAGTTTACCAATCAGTAATTTCGTGGCCAATCGTTACCTTCCGTCCTTTTTGTGACCGTTCTTCGAATGGTACTTGATGCCGTTGACGTTCTTGTAACGCTTTTTGCATCCCGGAACAGGGCAGGCGAAGGGTTTCTCATTGCCGGGCGTGCCATTGTTTCCACCACCGGAATGCCTATTTAAGATAACCAAAGTACACAAATTAATGAAGCAAATTGTGACAAACACCATGTAACATTCAAGTCATAAAAGCTTAAGCTTTATTAAAAAGTATAGAGCTATAAACGAACCTGCTGCCGTAGCGCATGATAAACTCTGAGCTAAACTCCTCAGTGGTCCAGGAGTCGTTGCTATCCTCCGACTCCGTGACCACCATTTCGTCCTCGTCCATTTCGCTGCCTAAATGGGTGCAGAATCAGGAGTTTGAGTCATCCTTATGTATAGAGTTTTCAATATGACTCACCTGTGGGCGTGGTGCTGCGGTTGGACGAGGACATGCTGTAGCTGTGGTGCTTGATGGCCAGCTTTCGCTTGAGCTCCACATTGCCATTCCCGTGGCCAGCGGCATTGGATCCGCTGTTGGTGGTAGGTGGGGCTGTTGTGTTGCTGGCCAGGAACGAGCCCGCCTCCTTGCGGTTCTCCTCGGTGATGAAGCGCAGGACGTAACTTAAGGGCAGGCAGGCAGGCTGTGCCTGCTCCTTCTGTTCGACCACCTTTGGGTCATAGTCTGCAAGAAAATGTAATGAAATAGGCCTGTTAATATGCATTCGTTGCAAAACAAATCAATTTCAAATCACACCATATGTGGATTGTAATGTTTTGAACAAAACTGGTAGTAATTAGGAACCCCGCTAGAAAGTCACCGAAACTGGATTACCCAATTAAATATTCCCTTTCGAGACGGGATCGAAAGCCGAACCGGAATGCGGGCAGCCAAACGCGAAACCTGCATCCACAATTCGTCGCTAACCTCTGTGTTTGCTCTGGAACAAGTTCACAGACATTCAAGGGGCCCACTGCCCGGGCAATTTATTATTAAAATGCCGAAATAAGTAAATAGCGAGAGTGCACGTACGGGGTACGGTATGGCGACGGATTTAGTGCGCCTGCTGACGCATTTTCCGCGGGGTTTATGGGGGCTTCGATCTGGTACTGCGACGGAGCACCAGGAGGAGCACATGGTCTGCGGCGTGGGTACTTTATCTTATCGCCAGAACAAGCATAAGCCCAAAGCTTGCTTAATCAGCGAGTGCATAATAACAGGTGCCCCTCCTCGGTTTGTCCCCGTCTCCGTCTCCGTCTTTATTTACTTCTCGATCCATGTGTGTGTGCACAACCTAACCTCCATGAGCACGCTTTATTTCCCAATTAAATCATTTTGGTGCGTAACTGAGTCAGCCGGGCCATTCATCATATGCGCCACCGGGCACCCTGTACATTCGTCATGCGATTTCAGTTCCAGTTAACGAGGGGCTGCTAAACGATCAAACAACACGCATCGATCAGCTGCGGATCTCACAAATGATTGTGTCACTGCAGTTAGTCTAAAACCAGCTAATCGATTATTAGATGAGGTACATGATGATATCTTTTGCCATTCTGCCAAACTAAGTCGCATCTGCATCTGCACTAGACCTCGTAGCATTAGTGACTAGAAATCGCAAACAGACTGCATTTCCGCCCAACAGCGCCCACGTGACAAAGTTCGATAACGTTGCAGTTTAATTACTTCGATTCGTACTCGTGGGCAAACGGATAGCATATGCCGCAAATTAGCTATTATGCGAAACATATGCTTTCATCTGGCGACTCCCGCGCACCGCCACTCTGCTCGCTTATCAGCCGAAAGGCGATTAAAAACATTTGCGGGAGTGATTGCGATGATGTCTACGTGCCGGCAATCGATGGATGACACATACGGACATGCGGACAGGCCGACATACGGACACACCATATGTGCGTAATAGTTCCACGTACTTTGGGCAACATTTCAGCAAGTATCAATTGCCTTGGACTCTCGCCACTTAAAACTGCAATTATATACACGTATTCCAGCTGATGAAATCGATATGCCACGCCCCTCATCCTCTCGAGAACACGGCGTCATTTGTCAACGGTCAAATCAGTTCACCCGGTTCGGGTTTTTTTTTATTTCTGCTCCGCCTTCGTTATTGTTATTATTATTTTGCCGTTGATAACCCCAGACATTCACGACTTCGCTGTAGGTGACTCTTTGCTCTTGGCTCGATGTTTGCATGTATGTACATACATATACCCTGCAGTTCCACAATTCATAGCTACTCAAAAACATCACAAAATCGGTGATTATGCGCTCGAGATGCTGGAATGGCAATGAATGAAACTGCAGGGTATCAAATCGGGTATTTTACAAACAGCTCTTGAGCAAATAGCCTATATACATGCGTACATATCGTAGCCACATACCAGCCCACATCTGTATATGCGTATATGCGTCGTATTTCATACGTTTTTCGCATTTCAGATACAAAATAAACGCAGATTCCTCTCTCTTTTGCACTCGTGTGACTCATGCACTTGTTGCAGAATTTAAAAACGATAACAAATGTTTTTCTCTTGCTTGAACATGCTGTTTTGGTTTGTTTTCATTTCGGCGGTTATCTCAAAAACTTTCCAATAGCTGTGAAGCAAGAGCGTTTCGTTCGAAATTTGAGGAACACAAGTCGTTGACTGCAGTCGAATTATGTTGACATGGCAAGTGCCGGGATTCATTTTCGTTAAAACCTACTTATTGAAACCATTTAATAACCTTCAAAGTTCATTGAATCAAAAATGTTTCAATGGTTGCGATGCCCCATCTCATAAGAAATAGAAAAGTCGCAGAAATAACCTTGCAAACCAAAAGTATTTCAAGGTCAAACGGGTTTGCTCCCAACCCAACCATTATGAGATTTTGTTGTTAAGTCCCCAGATTTATACAATCCTCGTTTTCTCTGGAATCCCCATCATACAATCTCTGAAACTGTACCTATTATGGGACTGTTTAGTTTGAAAAGGAATCTTGGATGGAACCAAATGCGTTTTGGTGACTCATAGCTAGCTAGAATCTTATCTTTCGGATGAAATTCCCCGTTCAAATGGCAAAAACGATTCGACAGGTGCACAGGTACATTTGTTTGGTTTGCTGCGGCAGTTCGCCTTTCGCAGCTGGTTATCTAAATGCGAGTGCAGAAACACTCATAAATAAGTTATCCCGGGCATTTTCGGGACCGTACAACAGGTGCCTGGCAACTGTGAAAAGGACAAACCTGAAGGTCCCGCCGCCTTTTGCGTTGCCATGACAACCGAACAGAGCCGAAACGAAGCGACAACGCCCAGCGAGTCCTGATAACAGGCACACATTCATATCCATGCACCCAGCCAACCATCCATCCATCCATCCACTCAGAGAACCCACGCATCGAATGTCCTTCGAGATAATGAAATGATGGGCATTTATAAGCCCTAGAACAGCACGCTCACGTAATGGATACGCAATGGAAGTGGGGAAATGGGAAAATGGGCAAATGGGGGATGCGGGTTTTCGGGGCCTCGGGCGTATTTGGTATCTGGGCCTGGGCGTTTTTGGGGGTGGCAGTTGCCAAGTGGGCGTATGCTCGTGCCTGGGCTTTATGTAATGCCCCGGGACGCAAAAGGGGGTGGAGGCTAGGTGGGAAAGCCTGCCCGGGCAGCCATTTTATATGTGCAAGTGTGCGTGTGTGTGTTGACCGTTATCACGCAGCAGTGGCAACAACAAAACAGCTGCCAACGTAATCGTCAGCTGAGCAACCCCTCTGCTTTCTCTTTCCAACCCCTCTCTCTATGCGTGTGTGAGAGAGCCTGTTTGTACACAGAGAAAAATTGAAGTCCAAAGGGTAATTAAATAACGTGTGTGTGTACAGCTTACACAGTAGACGAGCTCTGCAATCACCACTTTACTTTGCCCCTAAAGCATGAAAAGGTATTGACTTGGATGAATGGTGATCTCACTTGTTAATTTCATGTGTTTTCGTAAATAAATTACACGAATAACTTAACGACCTTTAAAGAGTACCTCACTTTAGCAACAAAGCGAGTCAAGCATACAAACGTACTTTAAAAAACTCTCAGTGTAAGACGCACGGCATGTTGGGCATAAATAAAGCCCGTTAACGGTTAAACCACCCCCTAACCCCCGTTTTCGTAATGCGGCAACACAACTGAGCTTAACTCTATTGATTTTTCGCCCTCAAAAAACCCCGCCCCTCGCCGCACAATCACTAAAATTAGAATTTGTTTATTTCAGCCGGTAAAAGTCCACAAACACACACCCTGGAAATGATTAATTGGAAGCCCACGGGAGTCACGTGGACGGGAAAGTTCAAGTATCGATTGTGATTTAGGGTGCCAGGGATGAGCGGAGAGCAAAGGCGCAGGGGGCGGACAAGAAGCGATCTCCTACAACTTCTAACTTTCAACTCCGATTACCGGATGCGGATACACCTGCCATGGAAACGAACGCCAGAAGCAGCCAAACCCAAGCCAAGCCATGCGGACAGGTCAAAAAAAGGGCGCTCAACTCGCCGGTTTCCACTACACCACAAACAACTAGATGCTGTGCTGGCCTTCCAAACACACACGCACGCACACACACAGACGGGCGGGGGTATTGAATGGATCACCGGCTTTTTTGCTTTTGTTTTGCTTGTGCTGCGCTCTCGCTCGCACCCGCACTTTCCAGCCAGCGCACCGATCAACGAATGCTGTACGCGCCTGGAAAACAGGGCGTGTGTGTGCGGCGTGCAGCGGTGTGCGTGGGCACAGGTAGCCATTTCCAGGCTTCCATCATCGATTTTGCCTTTAAGTGCAATAAATGCCGAATGCAAACTGCAATTCATATCGCAGAAACAACATTCAATTCACCACGAAGCCGTTCACGCACTCACACACTGACGCACTCGCATACCTCTGCCCCGCTGCGATCCGATTTGTTTTTTTATTTATGCCGCGGCGAGTAAATAAAATAAACAAAACACACCGAGAACATCACGCGACGGTCAAATGATAGCGATATTTACGGTGTTTACGACCCGTCTCACCTATGTGGGTGTCCTCGATGTGGGAAATCAGATCGCTCAAGCTCGGAAATGTGATGCCGCAGCCATTGTATTTGCAGACGTTGATCAGGAAAACGGCCATAATATATATCGTATTGTCATATATATATATATCACGTATTCCGAGGCGAACGAGTGTGGCGAGTTATGTAAAAAAACAGCAACTAAGTCGGGGGCTGGTCTGTGTGGCCAGGTCAGCACTGCGCCGAAACGTCCATTTTCCAGGGCTGCAATTTCAGCTTAGCCGCGACTCCCACCCACTTCCAATGTGTTGTGGTGAGTTTAGGGGGTTATGTGGCGTTTGATCGGGCGAATACTGTTCGTTGGTAATTAAGCGATAGTAAGTCGCTTTAGAAATTCAGCAGGAGGACATGGCTTGTGTTTGTGTTAGCGATGAACTCTTGTACTGCAATTCAGCTGCTTCTGCCGTCTCTTTCCCTACGCCGCTCTTCGGTGTGGTGTGTTTCGGTCCTCTGGCGTTTCCTCACACACACACACTCATGCGCAAGTGCTGTTATGCAATTGAGGGCTGCAACATTTTGGGGGCGTCACTGGGTTTAACCGACTTCAAATTAGAATCAGTACTCAATCTACTTACAGCATTTTGTGCTTCGATTCAGTTACCTTCGCAGTTGCCGCTGGGTAATTAAAACATAATTTAAGCCGACGTGACGTAGACACAAACACCGACGTCGAACGACGCGTTATGCTGCGTTTGTGGTGGTGTGCGTGACTGTGGGGAGTTGTCCCGTACCAGGGCTGCAGTTCATTCTCGGGTTCTTAGCGAGTGTCCCCTCCTAACTCATTAAAGTCTAGCGGATACACCTTCCTAGAGAACATTAAATATTTCGAGAATACAAACTTATATTTCGATGAACATATGCCGGCCGGCTCTAGTTATTTACTTAAGAATTGTACCATAAGAAATTATTACGAGAAATAAATAAACATTTTTATATAGAGGATTGTTATTGCGCATAGAATTATGTAAATATGCCGGCGTGCTCTAGTCATTTACTTTTGTAGATGTTGTTCCGTAAAAAATAATCAAAACAATATGAAATAATTAGTTATACAGAGGATATTGCATCTTGAATTACACTTTTATTTCAATTTCGGTTTAGGCATACTGGTTTAGCTAAGATTTATTAAAATGTTTTCATATATATAATTTCACATATGAATTTAATATTTTCAACCCTATCAAATATATTTTAAAAAGACAGGAAAATTGTGCCCTAAATTGATGAATATTATAAAAACTTAAGTCTGGTTATATTTTATATACATAATTTCATCAACTACATTGATGAAAATATATATTTCACAATATTTATGTATGCAGTTATATAAATGAATAGATTATATGCATGTAAAACACAAACGATTATACCCATTTGGCCCTTCACTTCCAAATTCAACTCGTACATAGAAAACTTATATAATTTATCTATTGCATTTGCTGGTTGAAACATTTTCAAAACAACCCGTTCTTATGGACCGTTTCGCAAAATAATATATTTTATTTAATTTTTTGTTTAAATAAATAACAGAAAGATGCAGTTTCATGGGAAAGGGCTATTTGATTGATTAGACGAATTCACTTACTGATATGGTCACACTGTTCCGTTTGTGTAAGCGCAACCTCCTATTCCACCGAAGACTCGCTCCTGGGCAGCGTCTCTGCTGAAAATGTTTAGCCAGGACTTGCACCATGGGTTGGTTCCTCAACTAAAGTGGTATTTCTGGTACTTTCCAGTATTAAATCGAGCGATCGGCATTTTTCCCACCTCGGGCTGGCGGCCACACTGAGCACCCCCAAAAGTCAGCGAAATTGTCAAATTCGTTTTACTGTTGTGAAGGGTTTGTTCGAAGTGAGTTGCTTTCTCCGGGTTTTTCCGCCCGCTGGCGGAGCACCCCCTTATCAGCACCCCTCTGTTGGGTAACAGTCGTGCAAACGCCTCAGATAGCCAAAAAACGCGGAATCAGTGAAGAATCGTGTGAAATTTCGCCAATTAAAGTGCGAAACGTGTTTGATAATGCGCCGCCATCTTGCGGCACACTCGCACACACACACACACGTGTGCCAGGCTGGTTTTGCAGTGGTTTGCGTGTGTGCCTCAAGTCGTTGCGTCACTGAAAAAGTTAGAAAATCGGCAAATTCGAAGAGGAAAAGCCAGCAAATCGGTTTCAATTGATGACTGAGCACAGATCGAGCTGAGAGTCGAGTGAAAATCCGGTGCGAGGGCAGATTTTCCGCATGTTACGTAACTTTTCTGAGGCGGCGTGGGACTTCATACAATGTATTCTTGGGACAGAAAGTCAGCCCAGAACTAATCGATATCTTCGTCTATATCTTTTGCAGAGCCGTGCGCTAGCTTCAATTTTGTCGTAAGCAAAACAAAAAGGAAATTCAACCGAAAATGTTCGTGTCGACAGTCTCTCGCATTGCCCCCGTTGCCAGGAGCGCCGTAAGTACCCCCTCCCCCCGTTTTATTGCTTGAATTGTGCGAGATAAAGTTAAAATGTGCAGGGAATTACATAATTATCGGAAAAGTGCATTGATTTTCCCGATCTAACCATTTGAATGCCGCCCTGGCGTGGTGAACTTCCAATGGCCGCGGTGAGAAAACACGGACGGCACACAGTTGCATAACTTTGAGGTTATGTGTGCGCCCAGTGGAAGCTACTAATTAAATGCGAGAAATTGTGAATTATCGCTCAACATCCGTGCGTAGAGTTTAGTGAGTTCTTTTATTTACAGTTTCGAAGGCTATCCCCTTATTGTATAACACCTGCTTTCAGGTCTGTGGTGTGTTTCTTTGAGGTTAGAACCGGCGAAAGCTTTCCAGTAGAGCGTTGAAAAAAGAGAGGGGTGCGGGGTAATACAAATTGGCAATAATTGACATTGTTTATAAAACTATAGTTGTTAATATCAGGCCACCAACAACTATGCTAGTAGCCTCTGAAGTACAACGAACACAGCAGCCAAAGTGCCAATCTAGGGAAAATTACTTAACGATTGCATAACTTGGCATTACAGCAGAGCAATGAACTTGGTCGGCACTCGAGGGTTAAGCAGCAGTATTAGTGTATTTGCCAGATCGGGCTATATGTGGTCCAAGCACTAAGTTTCCATGAGTTAGAATCACACACAAATAGTTCCTACTTGTGCGATGTAAAGGAATTTGGGGTATTTATGGAACATTTTCCATAGTATTCTTATACTTTTAAATGGAATTGGTAAACATGATAAACAATGAGCGGATTATATGAATCAATCCTCAATTGTTGTTGTATTTTAGCTATGAGGAGATTATAACAAATTAGTAGTGGTAATAGGTAAAATATAATGAGTTTTATGCATAATATATCCCTTATCACGGCCAGAAACTTTATCTCAAGCAATGTACACACGGCGTGGAATACCGCTTATATAATCTACGAGCGCTCATCCACCTTTCCAGCTCCTCGCCAACTCCAAGCAGTACTTGCGACCATTGAGCAGCGCCATCATCAGCCAGAGCCAGACTTTGGCGGCTCAGAACACAACCCCCGTTGCATTGCTGCCACAGATCAGGTCATTCCAGACCTCGCCAGTCACGCGTGACATTGACTCGGCCGCCAAATTCATTGGCGCTGGTGCCGCAACAATCGGTGTCGCTGGATCCGGTACGTATTGGTTTCGTTGGGCACATACCTCATTCAGTCAGAGCGAATACCCAGACGCCTTGGGCTCCTTCTCCTCCAGTCAGTTGCAAACTAGCATCTGGGGCCCACACAACGAGTATCTGATTACTCCACAAACCATTGCCCCGGGAAGGTCTGAGAATCGGCCGAGCCAGCTGTTTGTTGCGGCTTCATTTCCCAGCAGGAAACCTGTGTGATTGCAGGGCGAAAGTACCAGAAATCCTGCTACCAGGCGTTGCCGTTGCCCCCCGGTGACCGCCGCCTGGTTGGCATTGAAACCTTTCGTGGCCAGCGTTTTTAGTGCGATGTGCTTGCTGCCTCCCAGGCAGAACTCAATTCAGACTAATCTGTGACTGACTACCTGGAGCAAGAAGCCAAATGGGCGTCGGGGTGACCCATCCATTCCCCATTGTCCGAGTTTGAGTTCGAGTTCTCACTTGCGAGCTTCGGCGAGAGCCGGAGATGCCAACTGACTTGGACAGGGTACTAATGCTTTGATCTTCTTTCTCTTCCCAACTTCTCGACCGAAACACAACGAACCAATACAACAGGTGCTGGTATCGGAACAGTATTCGGTTCCCTCATCATCGGCTACGCTAGGAACCCATCGCTGAAACAGCAGCTGTTCTCCTACGCCATTCTGGGCTTCGCCCTGTCCGAGGCCATGGGTCTGTTCTGTTTGATGATGGCCTTCCTGCTGCTGTTCGCCTTCTAAGCGCGCCTGCTGCACATCGATTGCTCGTCCTTGTTTCCTGCGATCGGGCGCGTGCGCCAGTCGCATGCGAACGAGAATAGCAACCAAACAACACTTCAAACAAACAACAACAACAACCAGAACAAGCAACACCTACGTTCGTTTTCGATTATTAATGATAAAATGATTGATTGATTGATTGATAGCAAACAAGAACATCCTGTACCACTATCTAATTATAAATACCAACAACAACCACATAATACAAGAAATTTTGTTTTTAAAAAACATGCGAGCGAGGAGAAGACCACACCTACTTTAAGTTGAACAACCGAAATATCAGGAGGAGGAGGATTGGATTCAATCGGATTGGACCCACGCCCACACCCAGACGACAGACATTAAAATTAGATTTTAATTGAAGCAAGCTTCCGGCTCACCGAAAACCCAACATAATCGATTCACCGGACGAAGTCCAACCATCCTCGTGCACTCTGCCCATCCGGCGGAGGATCTCCATGGGCGCCCACCAAGGCTCTCTCTCTCCCCGAAGTTCTTGGACATGCGACGGGCATCTCGTGGAGATCACCTCTGCGACTAACATCTTTGATGGGCGAATGTGTGGGCGTGGCTGGGCGGAGATGCGGTGGATCGTTGGGTTCAACGACTTTTCGATTTTATTGTGGCGCGTACTGAAAGTCTACGTTTTTTCAAGTATTTTGTATTCGAAAAAATCAGTTTCTTTATGTAAACGCTGTTTTTGTTCATTGCCACTTAATATTATATGAAGGAACTTGTACTAAGAGTAGTTGCAAACGAAATGAGCCGAAGAGCGCAGCTGAAACCTGAAATAAAGGAGAAATGAATGTGTAATGGAACCTTGGCCAAGTTTGTTCTTATTTGAAGTTATTTATTGATTTACTTGGTCGATAACTTGCAAAGTTGGATATAATTTTGGGAAATTCAAATTTCGTCGCCCAAATGCAGCTCTATTGTGTTAGGACCGTAGTCACCCTGTAACTGGCAGAACCTATCGACACAAGTAGCCCTTTAATAGTTATTAGTGATGTGAAATGAGACATGCGCTATCGATAACAATTGCGCCGCACGTGCAAATTTGTTTATTTTGATTTTTCATATTTCTTGTGATGGACTTCGCCAAGAAGATACTGGGAAAATACGGCTGGAAAGAGGGCGACGGCTTGGGCAAGAACAACACCGGAATCGCAGTTCCCTTGAAGGCCGCCTTGAAGTTCGATAACGCGGGACTGGGAGTGGATCGCGCCCAGGAATTCAATGACCATTGGTGGGAGCGCTGCTTCAACGAGGCCGCCAGCAATGTGGACGTCCAGGTTAAGCAGGACGGACAGGTGTCGACCTCCCGCAGAAAGGGTGAGGAAGCGGTGGAGATCTCCACCAGCGGATTCTCCGCGCGCAAGCTGAAGAAAGCCAAGGAGCAGCACGCCAGCGCTGGAAAGACCACCTACGAAAATTTCCTGCAGACTTCGCTGCTCACGCAGAGCGGCGGCGAGGTTGAGACCTCCGAGCGCATCAGGGTGGAGGACATTGAGGTCACCAAGGTGGCGGTACTCACAGATGCGGAACTCTTCAAGGCCTGCGGAGGAAGGACGGCGCACAAAGGAGCAAGGCATGGCCTAAAGCTGGGCGGAAAGATCGCCCGTTTGGAGCAGCAAGAGCGCGAGATGCTGGAGAAGCTTCAGCGCAAGCTAAAGACTGCGCCTGAAACGGAGCAAACCGAACATCAAGCAGTAGAGTCAGTTGATGACAGCGTGGAGCAGTGTGATACGAAGCCAAAAAAGAAGAAAAAGTCCAGGACAGAAGAGGTTTCTGAGGCAGGTGAGGTTTCCCAACTGGAAGAGCCCATAAAAACCAAGAAAAAGAAGAAAGACAAGGCTGAGAAGGCAGAAGAGGAATCCCCAGCACATCAAACTCAAGAAGATCCCGTCAAGATCAAGAAGAAAAAAAGTAAGACACGGGAGCCGGAAGAGGAAGTCCAAGACGTTGCGGAAGAGCCAGTGAAGACAAAAAAGAAGAAAGACAAGAAAGCGGAAAGTCCAGCAGGGCCAGGAGCAACTGAAGGATCACCCCAGGATGCTGAAACTGATGAACAAGTAAAGTCAAAAAAGAAGCGGAAAACGGTGGACTCTTCGGAGGAATCGGAAACTAGCACAAAACTAAAAAAGAAAAGAAAGAACAAGGAGAACGTGTGATAGTTGTAGTCCACTCTAGAATAAAAGATGTTAGAAAAATGTAATTTATGAAGATAGCTCATGGAATTTTAAAATTCTATAAGGAGTATTCCACATTTCGAAAGTAAGGCTGCGTGCACACAAATGTTATTTATTTATGGTTCTAAAAAAATCTATACAGGATTGGGGGCTTTATAAAACTAGAGTTTGGTCACCTAAAGATAGTCGGCAGTCCCGGGGGATTACTTTCTGCCCTTGGCCTTAATGCGTCGCGATTTGCCAAGCCGCTTGTTGACCGAAGCACCAGCCTTCACGCCCCGCTGGCGCCTGGAGGACTTGTCGCCATCCAATCCCGCGGAGGAGGACTTTGTGTTCCTCTTGAGGCCCTTCTTCTTGCCGCCGAAGCCGAACTTCTTGTTGCGCTTCTTGCGATTCTCGGCGGACTGCTTCTGCTTGGACTCGAGCGCCTTGGCGTCCTCCAGGAAGTCGAGGTTCTTCAGCTTACCCTTGCGGAACTTCTTCAGTTTGTCAAGCATGTCCTTCTTCTCGGCCTCGCGTTGGACCTTGGTCTGTTTGGCCAGCATCTTGCCCATCTTACGCTGCTCGCGGATCTGCTTGATGCGCTCGGATTTCGCCTGACCTTGCTGTTTGGCCATCAGGTTGGCGCGCACCTTCTGCATGTGCTCGTCGGACTTGGCCATTTCGGCGAAGTAGTCATCGGGCCGACGGGTCTTTATGCCCAGCTCTTGCAGGCGTGGAATGGCCTCCAGAACAGCACTTTGCGCCTGTCGGTGGAAGAGCATCTCTCTCTTGAAGTCATTCAGGACGGGATCCTCCTCGGGGCGAATGTAGGGCAGCTTGGCGTTGCCCTTGAAGAGATTGGCTCGCTTCTGCTCGTGCTTCTCCAGCTGAACAGCGAGTTCCGGCGCCAGGGGAGCCAGTGTGTTGATCATGTCCAGGCGTTCCAGCCAAGGCAGTTGCATCTTGATAGCCTCTGTCTTGGTCAGCAGTTTGGTCTATGTGGGCAGGATTGGATTAGTCGATTCGTAAACGGGCATCAAGCTGGCTACTTACCACATCGTTCACTTTGTCTCTTTGCCCATTGAATTCCACATTAAGGCCTGGTTTTAAGTCGCCTCGCTCAAATGCCGCTTGCAGCTGCGGAAAAGAATGGGGTTTTTGGTATACGGAGGGTTCATTTCGGCGGTTCCTCACTTACCTCGGCATCTGAGTTATCCCCTGAGTCGTAGCCAGAGGCACTGTCCTCCATTTCAAAGTCCGACATGTCTGAATTAACTTAATTAAAGCTGGTCCAAATAAAAGAAAACAATTTCAACACGTGCGGGGATAAGACTTATCGATGGTTACTGGTTACTGACCTGAGCGTATCGACTATCGATGTTACCACCAGCTGCAATGTGACCTTCACGTGGCTTACTGCTAGTATTTTTGCGGTGCACTAAAAAGTGAAGCATGGTGTGACCGTTCAATCAATTCTCGCTTCGCTTTTCAAATACTGCCGCTTTTTGTTTCTGTTTTGCAAATTTGCTCCAAAAATGTCGGCTTCTGCGAACTTGGCGAACGTTTACGCGGAGCTAATGCGGCGGTGTGGCGAGTCCTACACGATCACCTATGGAGCGCCACCCACCTACTTGGTGAGCATGGTAGGGGCTGCGGACGCTGGCAAGAAGATTGTGCTGGTCTTCAAGGAGGATCGCAATGGAGCAGTGGCCAGACTCCGGACCACGCCCACCAGGGCAGCCCCAAAAAAAGAGAGCTCTGCGGACTTGGATCTGACGGGGAGTCCTTTGAAAGACGACTGCCTGGTGGACGCCATTGCCGACTTGTCCATCGACCTTCATCTGGAACACTCGAATCCCTGGAAGCTGGAGGAGGAGTACCAGCGCGGAATACCCGTGGACAAGGCGAGGTCCATTGTGTGCTCAGAGTTCCTGCAGCTGGCCGAGGGACTCGGATCCGTGTGGTTTTTGTGCGACGGCAGTGATCTCGGGCAGACTCAGTTGCTCCAGTATGAGTTCAACCCTACGCACTTCTCCAGGGGAATCCTTAGCTACCAGGGTGTGCGCCCTGCTTACCTGGTAACCTCGCAATCCCTGGTGCGCCATCATGGCAAGACCCCAGATGAAACCCTGATCGAAAACAGCTACCAGGTCAATTCCCATATGAGACTGCGCTGCTCCTGGACCTCTAGTGCTGCACTTCCGCTCCTGGTAAACCTAAACGACTGCGATGTGGCCTTGAATCACACTTTCCGCGTGGGCGACTGCAGTTCTTTGACGCAGGACTTTATGAACCAGCTGCGCATTCTGGTCTACATACGCGAAGACATCGTCTCCTACCACACGGATGTCAAACAGGGCGTCTCTCGGGATCCCACCTATCGTTGTGGCAGTGGCATTGACATGGACGAGCTGCGCGAGTCCATTAATCAGACAATGACAGATGTCTCAGGCCTTATAGGTCGCTATAGCATCAGCAATGCGGAGTTTGACATCGAAGATGTGGTGCAGAGGGCTAAGGTGCGCCAGCTCACGGATCTCACCGATAAGCTTTGGGAACTGCTCAAGTGCTGCCACTCCTACAAGGATCTCAAAATTGCCTTTAGTATGCTCTTCCAATGTGCTGCACGGTGTAACATAGTAGTAAGTATATAAGCATGCAAACTCACGACACATTTTGCATGTTCCTCATTCCATAGAACACGCCTACTAACAAAAATCGACTGGCTAAGATTATCACCGAGTTGGCCAACCGTCGTCTGGCCATGCCTTGTTTAAGTGGGGCCGAGCCTCTGGAACTGCTCTTGGAGATTGGCTTGGAGAAGTTGTACAAGGACTACGAGTTTATCTACACCGAGAGCAAGATGTGCAGCACCAATCTGTTGAAGGAGGACTCCAGCGAAGCGTCGATGGACGATGCCACCCCCCAGAATCTGCCCCAGCTTCGAAAATCCCTGCACAATGCGGTCAGGGGTGATCCGACCCCAGCAGCTGGAATGCGGAAGACGCTGCTGCATCATCACGGCGCTGTCAATTCGCGAAGTGCAAAATATGCCGGTAGCGACGATGATGCCGGGTTTAAAAACAGCCATTTCGACGAGCACGAGAGTACGGAGAGAATCTCCAAGTTGTTTCAGATTCACTGCACCTTAGAGCATCTGCTGATGATGCACATCCACTTGAATCTGGCAAACGGTAAGGAAAAAAAGCAGCCAGAGGGTTTTTTCACCTATAACTTTGTTTTTGACCTACAGTTTACAACGATGTCTGTTCTGAACTGCTGAAGAAACCCCCTAAATTAGTAGAATCCATCGATGATCAGCTAAGCGATGTTATGGACATTCGCCTGTCTGCCCACTATGTCAGGGATCACTTGGATGGCAAGGATCCCTACTCGCGGCACATTACCATGCGTTCGCACAACAAGTTCCGCGAACTGAAGACCACCTTCTATTTCGATTCAGAGAACATTTGTCCGCCCAATTTGGCTCAGTGCTTCCAGTGTGACGGTAAGTTTGCTTTTGATTTGTTTATTAGCTTTGGTAATATATATAACTTCGCAGACAAGGAGATGGTCAAGGAGCGCACATATCATTCCTGGATATATCACAAGATTCGCTCACTTAAGTAAGGCTTGCTTAGTAATACAAAATTGAAAATTCTTTAAATTTATGCATGTCCTTTTTCACTTTGTAATAATTTATTTAATTGATATCTAGCAAGAAAGGCCCTTAGCTGCATAATGTTTTTATATACATTTAAACTGTTGAATTGTTTCAAACAAAACTTGTTGTATATAAAATTAAATGCCTCTGTCTATAACTTTTCAAACTTTTTTGTAATCTTATTGTTCCGAATTTCAATTGTTCGAGCTTGTTAAACACGCGTTTCTGCAAACCCCCAAAAAAATCAGCAGTGCACACCGAAATCATGTTAAACGAACTCGTACAAGTTTTAAGCCGACCCAGAGGCTATTGCCGCTGCATTGGAAATCTTGAAAACCTGTCCGAAATCCGCTTCCGCCCTGCTCGCACTTTTATCGCAGTGTTTTTGCCGGCCATATTCTATACAAAGGCCAGCATGACCAGCATTTGGCCATTCCTCCAGTGAAGTAATGCTGCAAATGAGGCGAAAAGAGTGTGTGCCCAATGGTGACGGCGCCATCGAGCATTCCCGATATGTTACAATCCAATTAGCCGGATGCGCCAGTTGGCCAACTAGAGTACTTGGCCCGTCGCCGATTGATTTGCAGTTTGTCAGACGTGCGTGGAACGCGCAGCGGTTCGGTCGTGTTTTTTACAGCCCTGTTTTTCCCCTGAAAAGCGAACGGAATTTCAAGCAAGGATTTCCACGCGAGTGTCCTGGCCAGGGAATATAGCCACTGGGAGCTGGAAATCAAATCAAATTTTTTGGACAGTTGACTAAAGAGTGAAGGGTGGCCGTGAAATCTTAATTAAGTTTGTTTAAATCGCCAACTGTCGCGAGTGCCTAATTTAATTAACAGCAAAATGGTGTGTATTGGCCAATAAAATGGCCTGATATCCTGCTAAACTAAATCTAAATGGCTATTAAAACCCAAAAAAGGACATTTGATAAGCCCTTGAAGTGCCTAAGTCTTGCGACTCAAAAGAAACCGTGTACGGATTCAAATCCTGTGAAATGAAGACCCCTTTGGTCTAGTCACCCCTGAACTTATCCTCGGAAACTTTTCCAGACACAACAGCTAATCCTTTTGGCAAAGTCGCAGTAAAACTGCTAACGGGCTTAAGAAGCCATATTAAAAGTAAAAAACGTTAAGCGTCCTGCTGACGTTTTCATAATCTATTTAGCTGAGAAAATAACTGATCCTTTGCAACGCGGGCTTGAATTCAATTAAGGGATATTATTAAATGGATAGATAACTATAGACACTATGAAGCTGTATGGAAAAGTTTCTCTTGTGACTTGTTGCTAGTCTCCCGATGATTAGTCGTCCCAGTACCCAGTACATTATCCATTCTATCCTTAGGGCCTCGAATTTTTCTTTAAGTTCGGCTATGCCTTCCTGACCATAACGCTCATGATCATGATCTGGATGTCGCTGGCCCGCGCCTCCATGTTCGATCGCGAGATGGAGGAGACGCACTACCCGCCCTGCACCTACAACGTGATGTGCACCTGCTCCAAGTCCTCCACGGATCTGGGGATAGTGCACTGCAAGAATGTTCCGTTTCCGGCATTACCGCGCATGGTGAACCAGTCAAAGGTGAGTTGTAAGATTAGCTTTCTACATGACCCATTACTTTTAGTTCTACCCATTTTATTACCCATAACTACCCATCAATGTATTAACTCCAATAACTGGAATGTATTCTGGTTTAGGTTTTCATGCTGCACATGGAGAACACAGGTCTGCGCGAGATTGAGCCCTACTTCCTACAGTCCACGGGCATGTACCGCCTAAAGATCTCTGGGAACCATCTCACCGAGATTCCAGATGATGCCTTTACCGGCCTGGAGCGATCGCTGTGGGAGCTGATTCTGCCGCAGAACGACCTGGTGGAGATCCCGTCCAAGTCCCTGCGGCACCTGCAAAAGCTGCGTCACCTGGACCTGGGCTACAACCACATAACGCACATCCAGCACGACTCGTTCCGCGGCCTGGAGGACTCGCTGCAGACGCTGATTCTGCGCGAGAACTGCATCTCGCAGCTGATGTCGCACAGCTTCTCCGGACTCCTCATCCTGGAGACCCTCGACCTGAGTGGGAACAACCTCTTCGAGATCGATCCGAACGTGTTCGTCGATGGAATGCCGCGGCTGACCCGTCTGTTGCTTACGGACAACATCCTCTCGGAGATTCCGTACGATGCCCTGGGTCCGCTAAAAAGTCTTCGCACCCTGGACATCTCCCACAATGTGATCTGGTCGCTCAGTGGCAACGAAACCTACGAGATCAAGGCCAGCACCAAGCTGAATCTGGACAATCTGCACCTGGAGTACAATCACATCGAGGTCCTGCCTCCGAACTCATTCAAGTACTTCGACACCGTCAACCGCACCTTCTTCGATGGCAATCCCATTCACACTCTGAGGGTAGGTAAACTAACCCTTGTTAAACCTAACTGGACGAATATCCCTCCCAGAAATTTGGTTATTGAAGAGCCTATTTGGAACTTACACTTCGCTTTCAGGAAGATGCCTTTAAGCCAGCTCGAATTAGGGAGATCTACATGCGCTACTGCGGCCTGACAAACATTTCGCCTGTGGCCTTTGACAGCCTGGTGAACAGCCTCCAGATCCTGGATTTGTCTGGCAACAATCTCACCAAGCTGCATCACAAGCTCTTCAACAATTTCGATGTCTTGAGGTGAGTCGAGCACCTGCACTCCGATTCACTCACGTTCTACCCCATTCCATTTGTACATGTGCATATTGGGGGGAACTAATCGGATTGCCGGCAGCCTCTAGGGCTTCTCCAGTTCCTAAGTTCGTGTGTGCGCTAAGTGGGTGACCCTATTTGAAAGAATTCGAGGAAGAGGGAAAAGCCGCGCAATCAGGCAATCATGCAAAAATACGCGACACTGGGAAAATTCATATCTATTGTGGAAGTTTATAATTGTAATTTATAATTATATACAATTATTCTTAAATAATAGGGTCATCAGCATGCGGGACAATAAGATCAGGATCCAGAAGCCCACGGAGACCTTCAATGCGGTGCACTACACCCTCCTGAAACTGGACCTGAGTGGAGACCGAAACGACCCCACTAATCTGCAGACCCTGCGCAAGTAAGTGAACCCAGTGCACCGAGAAACATCCTGCTCCCCACACACCCTTCACCCCAGAACCATTCTTGTATTTATTTACAAAAAGTATGACCAGAATGCGGAACATGCGATCACTGTCGATCTCGCGCCTGGGATCCTCCTCCGTGGGACCCGAGGACTTCAAGGACTTCGGCGTGGAGCTGGAGGATCTGCAGATCACCAGGGCCAGTCTCTCCGGGATTCAATCGCACGCCTTCAAGCATGTCAGGGGTCTGAAAAGGCTGGACTTTAGCGAGAACGGAATATCCAACATAGAGAACGATGCCTTCCATGAGGTAATTCAGGATTTTCCTAAAATAATTCGGCTCATTTAATAATAAATTATATTCTATAGATTGGACACTCGCTCATCTCTCTGAAGATGTCGCACGGCTACTCTGGCAGTGCCCTGCCAGCTGAACCCCTAAGGCATCTGACTTCCCTCCAAGAGCTGGACTTCAGCAACAACCACATCAGCAGCATGAGCGACACCAGTTTCCATTTCCTGAAGAACTTGCGGCTCCTAGAGCTTCATGACAACAGGATTGAGCAGGTTTTGAAGGGAACCTTCCAGGGCGACATTCACTCAAAGCTGGAGGAGATCTCGCTTCGCTTCAACCACCTGACCTCCATATCCCAGCATACCTTCTTCGATCTGGAAGCCTTGAGGAAACTGCATCTGGATGATAATAAGATTGACAAGATCGAGCGAAGAGCCTTTATGAACCTGGATGAACTGGAGTATCTAAGCTTGAGGGGCAACAAGATAAACAACCTGGCCGACGAGTCCTTCCAGAACCTTCCGAAACTGGAGATCCTGGACATGGCCTTCAATCAGCTACCGAACTTCAACTTTGACTACTTCGACCAAGTGGGCACCTTGTCGAATCTTAATGTGAACGTGAGCCACAATCAAATCAGGCAGTTGATGTATAATTCCTCGTGGAGTGGACGAAACGAGCATGGTAGGGTCTTCTTTACTAGCAAATCTTTAGTTTGTTAATAGCTTCGGTATACAGGTGGCATGTATCACTCGAACATCAAGATATTGGATCTTTCACACAACAACATATCTATTATCCATCCCGGATACTTCCGGCCTGCTGAAATTTCACTGACACACTTGCATCTGGGCTACAACTCGCTGATGGTAAATCCAATTCTATGACTTTGTTACCAGCCTTTCATACCGTTTGACCTTTTAGAACACGACACGTGATGTCTTCGGCAACATGCCCCACTTGCAATGGCTGGACCTCAGCTACAATTGGATCCACGAACTGGACTTTGATGCCTTCAAGAACACCAAGCAGCTCCAGCTGGTCTTCTTTGGCCACAATTACCTCAGTGACATTCCCCAGGATATATTCAAACCCGTCCAGGGCCTGCGCATCGTTGACTTCTCGCACAATCACCTGAGGGGCTTGCCCGACAATCTCTTCTACAACGGAGGCATGGAAAAGTGAGTAAATAACTATATAGTCAATTTATGGACATTATGTATTCGTGACTCTTAAAGATTGGATGTGTCGCACAACATGATGTTGAAGATCCCCTCCTCATCGCTGTCCAGTTTGGCTGCGCTGACGCTTTGTGAACTGCACCTGTCCAACAACTTCATTTCCACCATTCACAGCATGGATTTGTCCAACAAGTTTAGAGTAAGTGAATTGGTGAAACACTAGCTTTAAAAATATAAAATGAAATCCTAATACCGACTATAGTCACTGCGCTACCTGGACATCTCCTACAACTATCTGCTGCGAATCGATGATGCAGTGTTCGCCACCATGCCAAAACTGGCCGTTCTGGACCTATCCCACAATCGGGATCTGAAGGTGATGGATAAGTCGTTTATGGGCTTGGAGAACTCGCTGATCAAACTGGGCCTGGAGAACGTTTCTCTGAGCACAGTGCCCGAGATTCGACTGAAGTATCTGCGGGAATTCCGCTTGGGTTACAATGAACTGCCCTCGATTCCGCAGGAACTAGCCCACAATATGAGTAATCTGCGCATGCTGGACCTCTCCAACAACGACTTGACCAATGTGCCACTGATGACCCAAGCTCTGCCCCACTTGAGGTGAGTTAATTTAACTTGATAAATGGTCTATCTAATCAGTATTCGCAACTCTCAACAGACGCCTGATGCTATCTGGAAATCCCATAACCTCGCTGAACAACAACAGTTTCGATGGCGTGAACGAGGATCTTGAGATGCTGGATATATCGAATTTCCGACTGCACTACTTCGAGTATGGCTGTTTGGACTCGTTGCCCCACTTGCGATCGCTTAAGCTCACTGCCTATTCCCACCTGGAGCACTTCAATATTCCACATCTGCTGCGCCACCATTACAATATCCGGCAGTTATGGATCGAGGCCCCACAGCCCTTCACCCGGATTGTTAAGAAGGGATCTGGACCCACCCAGGAGATGCAGACCCTTCAGCTAGGCAATCCCACCGACTTGCAGCGCGAAATGGAGGGCCATTTGCCCTCCAAGCTGACCAACATCACCTTCAGTGGTCCCCAGTTCACCAACCTGAATGAACGCATTTTAAGAGTGAGTAGTTCTTCCAACTCGATGTATATATAAACTATAAATTATACATTTAATTTGTTCCAGGGCATGCGTTCTCCATACCTCTACATGCAATTATTCAATACCTCGCTGCAAGCCCTGCCTCCAAACTTCTTTAAGTACATGGGCCGAGTTCGGAACATTTCGCTGGACATTCGCTACCACAACAGGAACCTGAAGAAGATTCCCAATCCAAACACAGGAGCTGTTCCCTATCTGCCGAATAGTGTGTTCCTCACGGACTTAAAGATGTCTCACACCGACCTCAACTGCGATTGCGACCTGGGGTAAGGCAATGGTGTTTCAATAGTACGATATCACAATTTGTTTGTATAGGTGGGTGGAGTTTTGGCAACGCAAGAGACGCCAGTACATCTGCTCCTCCCAAACCTGGACCGATACCGTCTTCCGCACCTTCATGAACTCACCTTGCCAGGTGTACGGACGCCACAACTGCGACGAACACGATGATGACCTAAGGGAGACGCGCTGTGAGAACAAAGGAGGGCAGCAGCTGATGGAGGTGGGTATCCTATGGAATACTGCCAAGGAATATGTCGCTAATCGCTATCCCACGATAGGCCCTCAAATTCGATCTGGAGTGCGGGTGGGACAATGCAAATTGCCGGGAGGCCGCCTTTGTGGTGGTGATGGTGTGCGTGGCCATGGTCTTCTGGATGTGACTTCTGCACTTCACATATAAGACGTCCACCGACTTTTATACCATTCTTGAGCAAGTCTACGGCAGACAGGTCATATGAGTCCTGCCGTCTAGAGTTTAAGCGTGATGATGAGACTTTGGCCACTTTGATAGCTTTTGCAGTTAGTTGCTTCTCTTCCGACAACCTTCTCTCACCGATCCGCTGGTCCTTGGTAACGCCTTATATGTAGTACTCCTCACAAGTCGCCACCGAAGCACTCCATTCTTCGCCTCGCCTCACTGTCTATCTCCATGTATGTATATTCTCGTAGGCCTTAACTAATCCAGCTAATCCAGCTATCTAGTAATCCGCCTGACCTGACCCACGAATACCTTCTGTACTTCTTCTATAAGTTAGGTCACTGCGCTGCTTAAACAATTCAAAATGAAAGTCTGTAAAATGTTTCATAAACATATAATAAATATTTACGGTAGGTTACTTTTTTGGGGCATTATGATTTTTATTGGTCTCAATTGGTACAACAAGTTACGTTCACAATTGCCGGACCAGGCTGGTCCAGAAACAAACAATTAAAAACTTTTCGCTTAAAGTTTCCCCTCTTCGGACGGCTTTTCCATACGATGAATTTTGTGCGGAGCGGAAAGCATTTTCCCACTTCGGTTCGTTTTAGTTTCTTTTTTTATGGCACTTTAAGGGCGCTTGTAAAGAATTTTGCTGAAAATGTTTGCATGCAATACTTAAATCTTGACTGTTATCACTGCTCGTAAATTTAGAAATATTTCTTTCACTTCGTACACCGAGTAATAACAAAATAAATTAAAAGAGATATTTTAAATCCACTAAGAACCCATTCAAGTTTGCAAACATTTTGTAAGTGATTAAATTTTAGGGTATTCCCACGATCAACCTTTTCAAAAGTCTTTTTTTCTCCACATATTTTTACACATATATTTTTGGCAGTTTTATTGGGCTAAAGTACTTTGTGATATATGCACAGGCTGAGGAGGCGGGTTCGCCCTAAAGTTCGAATGGGGCAGCAACAATCTCATCGACTTCCCGTTTATGCACCTTTCCGATTCCGGTGGCGGGGGTGGGTGCCTCGCAGCGACCGCAGTAGTGGAGCTGTGGAAAGCGGGGAAAATCGGTGGGTAGTGAAAAGTGTCTAGGGCTTTTTCCGAGGCCGCCGGTGGCAGGCCGACTTTTTACCTGTTGGCCAATTAAATTTTCAAAACGTGGCCGCACAAACGTCCAGGCGCCCATGTTGCGATGCTCCTCCTGGCTCCAAACAAAAGCTGCACGGAGAGAAAATATATATAGTTATACAATATATATATCAAGAAAGATATTAGTTATATTTTTCCGTGTATCAAAACGATAGCAAGTATAGATCCGGTCAACTTTGTGGCCGAAGTTTACGATGGACTCACATTGCACGTTGCCGTACTGGGCCAGCTGGGCCTGCAGCTCCTGGATGGGGAAAGGACACAGGGACTCCAGCCGCAGAATGGCCGTGTCGTAGGCCTGCCGCTTCTCCCGCTCCTCGGCGAGAGTGTAGTAGTGCTTTCCACTGCACAGGATGACCTTGCGCACCTGCTCAGCCTTCGCGGTGGTGTCTCCTATCGTTGGATGTGGGTAAGAGCAGGGGAAAGTAAAGAAGAAAATGCTGATTAATATCGTCGAATAATAAACCTGAATTTACGTGAACATTATTTTACAATTCATAGTAGCAGGGCAGCATATAAAAAGATATACGTGGCATTAAAAGTCAATTATGTGCTTTGGAAATCTCATTTCTGTTGCTGAAAAGTTTATATTGCTAGTTTGCCTTTATGTATGTGGCTAATAACTATTTTGGCCAACGAGGTGTATTTTTAATAGATTTAACTAAAGCAGTTTTCTACATATTTGCCTAGGGACAGAGACGCAGTACCCTAGTCATGCCGTGACCCCACCAGCTATCCCTCGAGTCCGTGAAGATAAACAGAGGCCATTACTCACCCAGGACATTGTGGAAGAGCGTGCCCGGCTGGAAGTCCTCGTGCGTGGATGTGGCCGCAGGAAGACGGAGCAGCGTTTTGGGGGCCACCACCACAAGGGGCTTGCGGAAGTTCCTTGCCAGTTGGCGACGCAGCACGTGATAGTATTGGGCGGGCGTGGTGGGGTTCACGATGTGCACGTTGACGGAATCGCCATCGGCGGATGTTTCCTTGGAGTCGCAGAGCTGCAGGAAGCGCTCGATGCGACAGGAACTGTGCTCCGATGCAGCGCCGTCGTATCCGTGGGGCAGTAGCATCACAAGGGCGTTGGACTCCATCCACTTGGCTGGTTAAGAAATTCTTTAAAATCAGTACGGAGAAAAGAAGCTATTTCCAACTCACTTTCTCCCGAGACGATGAAGGTGTCGATTATAATTTGTGCTCCATTGGCAAAGTCCCCAAACTGCGCTTCCCAGATAATCAGGTTTTTGGGGTTGTCAATGGCCATGCCGTACTCGAATCCCAGCACCGCCTCCTCCGACAGAATACTGTGAGCCAGCTCCAGTTTTCCACCGTTTCCGCCCTCCATGCTGTTCAAGGGAATGAACATCTCGTTGGTCTGCTGATCCACCAGCATGGCATGGCGATGGGAGAAGGTTCCACGGCCCACGTCCTCGCCACTGATCCTCACATTGTGTCCCTGGTACATCAGGCTGCCAATGGCCAAGGCTTCGGCTGTGGACCAGTCGATCTTAACTCCGTTCTCCAGTTTTTTCAGTCGAGCATTGACATGCGTTTTCAGCAGGTGGGGATGGATGTTCTGTTACCCAAGAAAGAACCTTTAGAATATATGTATACGCATATCTGAGCTAACTTACAAAGTCTTCTGGGAAAGTCACACTATGCTGACCAATGTAATGAAGCAGCGAGTAATCCAAGCCTGTGTCCCAATAGGTTAGCTCCTTGGAGGGAGCCAACTGAAGGTCCTTCCACTGCTTTTCGAAGTAGGAAGGTGGTGGCTGGTAGGTAGGAGCCAAGGCTAGTTCCTCACCCAGATATTTCATGTACCCATCCCTCATTTCCTTGGCCTTCGACTCCGAGAGAACCTGCTCCTTGGCCAACTGCTGGGCATACAAGTCCGGAACCGATTCCCGCTGGTGGACAATCTTGTAGACCAAGGGATTGGTGAAGGTGGGGTCATCCAGCTCGTTGTGACCCCATCTTCTGAAGCAGTTCAGATCGATAAAGATGTCCTTACGGAACTCCCTCTGGTACCTAAAGGCCAAGCTTGTAATCTTGGTCAAAGCCTCGGGATCATCGCCGTTGACATGGAACACAGGAGCCTGAATAGACTTGGCCAAATCGGAGGTGTAGGCAGTGGATCGTCCTCGATCTCCGGGCGTGGTGAATCCCACCTGGTTGTTCACAATCAAGTGCAGACTTCCGCCCACCTCAAAGTGGGGCACATAGGCCATGTTGAGGCACTCCTGGTTGATTCCCTGGCCGGCGAACGCAGCATCTCCATGAAGGATTACGTTGAGCACGTGCTCTCCAAAGGGCTGACTACCATTCCCGAAGGCTCCCTCGCCTCTGGCTTGCTGTTTCGATCGCGTTTTTCCCATGGCCACAGGGTTGGCCGCCTAGAAGGGGGATTAAGGAGGAACACGATGCTTAAATCAGGAACCAAATTTCAAAGTTTGACGTGTGTCGGCTTACCTCCAGATGGGAGGGATTCCGCACCATGCTGAAGCTCAGCTTCTTGCCCAGTATTTCCAGCTGCTCGCAAACATCTGTGTGCGATTCGGTTCAGGTTTTATTAAATTAAGCATACGCCGTGTGTGCTTAGGCCAGCAAGACTAAGACTGCTTGGCGCGCACGAAAAGGATGGGATGAAGAGATTTCAGTTCAAATGAAGACTATGAAATACCCAAGATATTAAGATCGATGTAATATTCGCACCTAGTACTAAATACTTTTGTATAAATAATTTACTATAAATAAGTTATATGTTACATTTTTGCTTCTGTTACTATTTTATTGTCTGTTTAAGTTCAGATCCTTCTTGCCCATGTAATAAACGAATATACCAGAATACCCTGCCATACCTGTACGCCCACCGAACGCCCCGGCAAAGTTTCACTTACGGAAATGACTTATGACGTCGGACATGGCCTCGATGTCTTCGGAAAATTCGGATGCGCCGCTGAGTTTGCGGAAAACTTTCGCCGGCCGCATGTTGAGGAGCGCTGCTTGCAGCGGAGTCCTTCCTCGATGGGGCATCGCCAGGACCACGTGCTCGATGTTCGCTGTCATTCCATTGTATAATTTTTTTTATCGTTGTCGTCGTTTCCGTTGTTTTTCGGGGTTTCATGCGAGAGGGAAAAGTTTTGGGAAAGCAGATTAGGGTTAAGTAAGCGTGCGATGATATGTGAGCCTGCCTGTGGGAAGGAAGTTTGGAATGCTGGCTAGAGTTCAGGTGGGCTAGCTCGAATTCCGAGGAGCAGATTCACCATCTCTGCGTACTGTCACGAGACAAAGTTTGGCGCCTTGAAATGGGTGCGCGATTCCGCGTTTCGCTAATCGCGTTTAAGGAGCGGTCCACACGCACGAGCTCGTATAAATCATGTCATAAATGTGGGATGAAACTTTGAAATTCGGAATAATATGGACTTAATGGCGGAAGTTTATTTCAATATACTGCTAGAATATCGTTTTGACAAATCGATGTTCAACGGAATGATGCATCCAAATGATTTCTATGGCACTGCGTGGGAAACTCACCTTGGACACTGTCACGGAGCAGTTGCCAGAAGAAGGCCAGCATGGACTCGGCTCCTTCGCCGCCGTATCGCTTGACTGTGGGAAACTTGAGTGCCATGAAATTGTCCCAGGCCTGCGACTTAATTAACAGCTCGGCGATTTCGCAGCGCTCGCTGTTTCCCAGCTGCTGCTGGTCCAGCGTCTCAAAGTTCCGGGCCAGCCACTCACGCTCCTCGATGTCCTGCGAAAATGAGGCAGCGGGATCAGCACGCAATGTTTATGGGATGGGATGGAATGGGATAGGATGGGACACCTACCTCGACGTAGGAGAACTCGGCGCTGGTTGAGCGGCCGCAGTAAATGTCCTTGAGCAGCTGCTCCAGCTGGGCGACGTTGTGGGCCACCTGCGGACCACTTAAAAGGCCATCGGTGCGCACCGGCTCCTGTGTCTGCAGTCCATAAAATGCGGGACTTAATTCCTGCAGCTCCTGCTGGCTGTGTCCAGTAGCCACGAAAATTCACAAGACAAATACACGCAGCCGGGGCGATATTACAAAGCAGCCAGAAAGGGAGAATAAAATATGACATTTGCCAGGACGATTTCGGGAGGGGTATGGGGAAATGGGAGCTGGGAGCTGGGAGCTGGGTGCTGGGTGTTGGAGCCTCCTACCTCGTCCTGATGCTGATGGGATTTACGGCTGCCAATTTGTGCCCGTGCTGGCGAAAGGCCTCCACAAAGCGATAGACGTTGGCCTGCGAGTTCCTTGAGGCCCGCACTTCCTCGGCCACTGAAACACACGCGTAAACAATATAAATTTCGCCCCACGTTATAAATTATTTAAAAAAGGATTCACGTGCACATCGCCCACTGCCACGTTGTGCGGCCTTTTGAATTTATTGGCCTTTTACTTTTATCATATTTATTCTTTGCCAGGTATGTGCACTTTTGAATCGTATTTACCCGGCAAATATTTGGCATTCGAAAGGAATTTAAGTGGAAAATGTCAAATGTTGGCTAAAGATTTAAATGGGGCTTATTGAGATCGCATGCAAAGCATATATTCTTATCTTATGTATCGTAAGTTATTCCAGTAAGCAGATTGCTATCGAATTTAAAACTATAGAGTGTACCATGTTTGTGCTTCCCGGTGGCAAGAAATTCGTGCTACATATGAGAAATTACGATTGTTGTTTCTATTGCCTTTTTTGGGGGATTTTTTTCTCTGTTTGAGCCATTGACAACTCGTTGGCTGCTTAGGTGTTTACGTGCTAAAGTGTTATCCTGCTTACAGGATTTATATGCGATGACTCATATCACTCGATTACAGAACCCTGAGAATTCGAAATCCGTGGGACAGGACACGGGCCATCGACAGCTGGCATTGGCCAGTTGGACCGACCCCAAGTCGTCCTCAGAAATTTATGCAATTTCTCGGCGGCATTTCGGCCATAAATCAATTTAATGTTAAAGAGTAGGTCGCTTGGACAGGAGCACAGGGTGCATGATGAATTGTATTTGCGGCGACAACATTTCAGCTTGAGCGTGTAAATATTATTGGAGCTCAGCGGCGCGTCCTTTGCCAAGGATAATAATTGCCCTGACAGAAGTGCAGCCAAAGGACGAACGGCAAACAAGGCGGTGAGCGTATCTAGAGAATTATACCGATACTACACTGAGACAAAACTAACAGTTGAAGTCAGTTTAGGTACGTTTTACCTTTTAATTCAACCTACTGGCCATAGATTAGTAAGCCAATTGGGCTTGCTGTAGAATATTTAACATATTTTCCCAAAGCCTGAGTAAATTCTAGACATGCTTTTCTCCAAGTGCAGCATCCTAGGCGCCTGATGTCACATGGTCAAGCGTTGAAGGCTTTCCTCTGCTGCCCAGTCAAAGGCTCCTGGCAGACTATCCAACTACCAACTGGTGACTGGTGTCTGTTGGCCATGGTGTCGATAAGCCCCAATTGTGTACGCAACGGATGCAGGACAAGCACAAAGGAGCTCCCGTTTTGGGGTCCTTTGTTTGCCCGGCTTTGATATTTAGCCGGGTCCTTTTCGGACTCCCTGCCGTGCGTTTTGGGAAAAGATATAGTATCTCTGCACTGGACATCCGCCTCTCTTCACTTAATTAGTGCACCGCACGGGGGGTCTGCCACAATCTGCTCGTTCTAATTATAAAATCGAGGTACTGGGTGTAGCGCCATATATTTCGGGCTTATCAGATTTCAGAGTGAAACATGTGATAAGCTGAGAACTTAAAGATAAGCTTGGGACGGTAACATTAAAGCCAACAAAAATATTCCACCAGTCAACAGGAGCTATATTTTGTAGGTAGTCTGGGGGGCATAAGCAATGAAGTTCAATTTCAAAAATATTTTGCGAAATGAAGTTACGTCTGAATATCACATAAAGTTAGTGATAAATAATCCTGTATATACCCTCCGATTACAGGGTACACGAATGATATATCTTCTTCAAACTGGTTTTCGAATTCACCCACAGCAATTTGCACTCGATCTCTCACACACACACACACACAATGTCACTACAGAGCAAACTTCGGCGGTTTTTCTTTTTGCTTGGGTAGATTTCCACTGCTCATTCATAAGAATGTTTGATCCCGAAAGACTCTTATCGATGCGATGGTTATCTCGACGGATGAGGTTTTTATTGAAGTCTTGGCAACACACTTGTTTACAATCGTACCTTGAAATTCACGCTGGGCAATCGGCTTATAGCCCCAAACGCCCTTTTCGCTGTGATAGCACCGCGATAGTGGGCGTGGCAGTTTCGCGATTCCCGCCTCCGAAAGCGCCAGATAACGCAGCATGTTGATGGATTAAAAACAAGGCGTGTATGCCGGATCACCTGATAAGTTCGCAGCGAAATCGCGGTCTCTTCTCGACGCCGTTCGACCCAGAACTAAAGGCATTCACTTTTGTTTGGAGCCGGAACCCCCATAGTCCAAATAAACTAAATTGCTGATAAGCTGGGAAATAAACCTGGAGAGAAAACATCCCACCGAAAAGTAGTGCCTACTTTTGGGCTGGTGGTGTGATATGATCGCTGTTAATTAACAGAGCGCTTGCTTGGGCTCTGTGCATGAGCCTAAATAACTACCAAATTGTTATACACATGTATGACATGATAATGAATTTCAAAATAGTTTCTTATCAGTTCACTAAAGCTGATAATGCAACAGGTTCGTTGGTCAATAATGGATTGCTTTTGAGAGAGGGAAGAGTTATATCCATGAAGTTAGTCATCCATACGCTAGGAAATATAATAAAATTAACTTTACTATAGTTAAAAACATTTTTTATTTTATATATATATTTTATATATAAATATGCTGTCGTTTGTTTAAAGGATATATGGGGTAAATTTTCAACAACAATTTGTTTTTCATTCCCCTAACAATAAACACTATAAAAATATATCTTATCCTTCGATTTATTTTGTAGGAATGTTTATCTGCATTATTGTTTTATGATACCATATTAGTCACAAAAGTTGGTCCTCAAAATGCTTTGCTTTTATAAATTCAGACTTCCCCGATCTGCACTTGATTTCTTCATTAATGACGACCATGACACTTTCATGGCCTAATGAAATCAATCCGTAGGCTTTTTTACGGACTGCTCCATTCATAACTCTTGAGCTTCATCGGAAATGCCTTTTGATGGTCGGTAATGGGTCATTGTCTATAATTAAACCGGAAGCGTGTTCTCATCAGTTTCACATCACACACATACATACATGTGTAGCTTTACAGCCCATTCAGCTCTTCACAAAATGGCCGCGTCATGAGGGTGATTAACTGTAATGGAAGTGAATCACAAATCTGCAAGAGACCATTGTCAACAGAGAGAAAAATAGGTAATCGTCCCAGGAATGGGCATAAACAAATAGGTTGCTAAATTTGGAGCACAGAGAAGAGAGTGAAGCTTCCCGAAAAAGCCGAGCGGGCCGAAGAAGGAATGCGTTATCGGTGCGTAGTGTTCCATTGATAAGATATGGCCAGCTTTATCTGGCCGATAAGGCAATGTTTCACAATCGAGTAGACGGCGACAGGTGAACTGAGTTTTGGCAACGCCCCGATCGGCCCGTTAGAGTTAACTTAACTTCAGTCTTAGCTGAGCGGCTCGCTGCAACGAACGTGTTTTCCTGCCTGGTAATTAAAGTTAAAATTGATAATTGGTGACAAGTGATAAGAGAACTGATAAGCCTTTGCCTTAACTGATGATGTCATCAAGTGAAAATTGTTAGAAAACGAGGATATCCGAGGAAAACGGTGCCTAAATAGTGTACAACTTCGCATGAATTGAGTGCTTATTGAGTGATGCTTAAATTGTTAATTCCTAATTGATGGCTTTGTGTTTTTCTTTTAGCAGTGAAACGAAAAAACGAATTACCAATTAAGTGACAAATCGAAATCGAGTGAAAATGCGTTTCAAACTGTTTGTGGTTTGTGCGCTGGCCTGCGGGTTTATGGCCTTTGTCCTGGCTAACGAGAATATATCGACGGAGGAGTTCGAGGATCAAATAATCAATGCAGTTCCGGAGACGGTCAAGGTGACTAAGCCCAAAGCTCAGGCGGAATTCGTTGAGGTGCCAAAGGCCACGCCCGCTCCCAAAAAGGCGGAAGCGGACAACCCGAAAACCAAACACCTGGCCCTGCAGAAGCCCACTCTGATTCCCGTGGTGCATGTCAGCAATCGGGGAACAGATGATGTCCTCACCGTCGCGGGACTGAAGCCCGAGAAAATGTTCGGAGCCCTCATCATGCCAAATGACTATTTGGGGGAGCTGTACGACGTGGACAACAGCGGCTACAATTGGGGTGAGTCGGTTTCGTTGTCCCTGGGCTGATTCAGTTCCACCCCATTACTCATACGCCGCGTTGACTATCTTATCAGAACAGCTCAGTGGGTTTCAGTTTGGTTTAGTTACCAATATTTGCTCTATAACCTGTGTTCGGGCATTCAGGTGTTGGTGCTGAAAGCCCCTCTCTCTCTCACTCCCTCTCTCTGTCTCTGTGTTTTTCCCGATAAGATAATGCCCCAGGTTGAGGCATTAAAAAGCTAACGGTTTCTTGTTTTCCGCTTCGGCAAACAAAACAGGTGCGCGGTGGTATAGTGAATATACGCATATGTATGCACACGAATATAGGTGTGGACAAGGGGGACAGCGGGGGCACAGAGTCTTGCGTGATTCAGTTTACAACCCGTGGTAGTGTGTGGATTTAGCAATTCAGGCAACTCTGTTTTATCAGTCTCCTAGAACTGATATATTGGCTATTCGGAATTGGAATTTTTGCCGCATTAGTCACAGTCATTTGTATTTGTTCGAATGTAACTTAGTAATAAAAAAGGGTTTGGTCACAAATAGAATCTCGAAATGTATATGTTGCATTGCTCACCGATTGCAATATTTATTTGTAATAATATTTGTAATTTGCCAAGAAAAAGACGCTTTATTTCTGCTTCATATATCTTATATTTGAATTGTCTTTAGAAGCTTAGGCTAACTTATAACTAAAGGCAATCCTTTGGAACTTACAATTAACCTAGTTTCTGGACCTACGCACTCATCGAGATGCGCTGCTCGTACTCCGCGATGCGCAATCTCACTGGAACCACCAGACTGAGGTCCTCCATGATGGCGTGGTTCTGGGTTCGCACCGAGGCACTGGAGCTCTGGCGGGAGATGGTGGCCCTCGACTTGTCCATCGAAGGCTTGCGGCGCAGGGAGCACTTGCGCTGGCTGCCGCCCTTGCCCACGCCCATGCCGGGTACATGGGGAGTGGCAAACTGGGCGGTGGTGGCCGCCAGTCTCTTGGGCTTGGGTGGTGGCACTTGACCGGTCACGGAACCACTGAGACTGTGGTCGCTGCCCAGGAAACTGTTGGCGGTGCTGCTGTTGGCGGTGGTGGTGGCAACGTTCTGAGGACGGGCGGTGCGCAACATGGCTATGAAGCGGTTGTTGGTGGAGCTAGCTTGGGGCATCAGCTTGCTGAAACCCGACTCAAAGGTGTTGGTCAGCTTGTTGAAGAAGTTGATTTTGTCGGTGACAGTGGGTTCCTGCTGCTGATGCTGCAGTTCCTCCTGTTGCAGTGGCTGTTCCTGTGGCTGTTGGTGTTCCTGTTGCCCTGCGGTTTGTGGTTTCTCCTGGCCATTATTTCGCTTGGACATTTCCAGCACTTTTTCCCTCAACTCCATGGACCAGCGTTTCTGGGCCGTATGCAATTTGGGTCGCAGTGGGGATATGCCATTACCCGGCTCCGTTTTGGCCAGTTCCACGGCCAGTTGGGTGGTGAAGCGCGGCTTGGGCGTGGAGGTGATGGTGGGCTGGGCGGACATGTCCTCGTCAATGTCCATTTCCAGTTCGCTGATGCAGGAGGAGGAGGAGCGGGAGGCTGTGCTGCCGAATCCCGGTGAGGACGGGCTCAGCTTGTAGTTGTAGAACTGGAAGTTGAATGTGCTGATGCTCATGTTGACGGTTGAAGTACGAATGTGATGTTGAGGCAAGGAACGCAGACCTTATATAGGTGCACTTCTAAGGACTACCTGGTCCAGTTTCCACCCCGACAGCTGGTGCCAAAAGTTCAGGTAGCCGCTCCCGATTGTCGATACCCAACTTAACTTAATTCTGGGAAACTACCTGAGCCGACTACCTAAGCTATGCAAGTAAAAAAGGAAGATTTGTCAAAGGAGCGATTTCCCGGTAATTGCAACCCGAACACGCGAGTTTTGCGTGTTTTCCGCGCACCAATTTTACACAAATCTTTGGCAAAAGACTGACTGCTAATCCGCGCACTTTTATAAGGACCACCAAAAAGGATTAGCGAGGGTATCGATTCATAAATAGCTTAAAAACTTTAAACGCGACAGATGTTCAGGGTTTCTACAATAAATCCGCTGGGGTTTATGGCCACTTCACACTGTTGACATTTCATTAGCTGGCTCATTACAATCAAAATCAATGCAATTAATGATTCACCCGACACTCTGCAATTCACAGCCGACAAAATGATAGAAGGAAATGAGAAGCGAAATAAAAACGGTGTTATACATTAAGCATACTACTGCAATTTCCATATATTCAAAGAGAAACATGCAATTAAACACAGAGGGAATGGGAAAATACCTGTGCGAAAAGGCGAAATGAGGTGTCAGGATCTTAATGGGGTTCATTAATTAATGGAATTATAAATTAAGCTTAAATTGTAAGTAAGGAGCGGGTTCCATTGAAATAACAACGAACTTAAATATTAAAATTGAATTTGTGGAATATAGAATTCGGCACGAAAAGAGGACTTTAAGAAGAGGCATAGATATCTGCACTGCACACTATAACTATTCTTAATTATTTATTAGTTAGCTAATTGATTTATAGAAGTACAAGAGAAAGCTTCAAAATATTAAAGTATTCCTGCAAAATGCAATGAATGTCAGTCGCTTTTGGGGCAACCACAACTCCCTAGGGATGTCAAGAATATTTTGAAATCTTTCCCGGGACTTCACCACGAAAACTTCGTCAGCAATTTAAGTTTCTGGCCAGCGTCAGGAGCAATATCCTTAAGCGGATCCTGGGTTCTTTCATGGGCTCCCGTTTGCAGTGTCCATTGGGAACGTCAGCTTTGCACTTAATCAGCTTAAATTGCTTTAAAAGGCCAGCGGTGAGGCGAAATTAGGAGAAAGGGGCCAAGAGAAGCAGAGAAGAAGGAAGACAGCAAAGTTTGCAGCGCAGAAATGAATATTAACTGTGACCTTTAATGGCCAAGCACCCGGAACGGGAGCTGCAAGGATGTGGGTGGCAAAGTTGCAGCCGGAAAATGCAAAGAGGCCAGGAAAAAGTTCTCTTTCACTTTATGCCTTGCAACGCAGCAAGTGCCAGGGATAATATTGTGGAATTGAAAAAGTAATCTCGCCGGATTAGGTGTGAAATTATAATGATAGGCCAGAGCTCTCCTCTCTAAGCTATTTGTCTTCTCCTCTCGCTATTTCCAGATCCCAATAACAATGTCGCCCCGCCGACCACATACTCCACGGCAGCCGGAGGATACACCATAACCGCCGCCCGTCTTGCGGAGCTCAGGAGCAACTTCATGTACTGGTACTTCGACAAGGACATGTACGGCGGACGTGGCGACTACCAGTTCGACATCCACGCCTCCATGACGCAGCTGCACAAGAATCTTAACTTCCAGCTGCCCTTCTACGGTTTCCGATTCAACTACACCAGGGTAGGGTTCCTTTAAGATTTAGACATGACTGTGAAGCTGCACAAAATATGTGAACCTGACACTAATCCAACAATCTCCTCCTCTTACAGCTCTCCCTCAACGGCTACTTGGAGTTCTCGGATCCGCCAGAGTATCTGACATACCCCCTGGTCTTCCCGATCAAGGACTGGCCCGCCAAACGCGATCCCTCCTTCATGGGCATCTTCTTCAGCAAGTGCCGAGTAGGACGAATTTATCCATCGGATATTGACCAGCGGACGCCCGGTGTTTACTTCCGGTAAGACAATGCATCCCGCATCTCGCATCTCAATACATTTCCGCATTATCCCCTCCCGCTCGCATTTCCGGTTCGTTTGTATTTATTTGCCAGCCGTATTTATTCGCCCTTGTTTCTCGTGGCATTTGCATATGCAAAATCAGCACACAGTACGCGCCAAACAAAAGTACTCATACGTTCACATTCGTTTTACGTGCGCCAGTCGCCATTTACAGAAAACTAACACAAAATGGCATGAGTGTGTGCGTGCCCCGCTCTCCACTTCCGGTCCCCATGGCCCCATTCTGCATGTGTGTGTGAGTGTGCATGTTGTGGGCCTGCATTTATGCATATGTCCTTCCAAACTGTATAATTTATTTGACAAACAACTTGTTCTATATTAATTCAAGGAATTAAATTATGAAATACCAGAACTTGATATTTTGGCACACGTGCACCATGTCGAGTAATTTCTTGTGATTAAAGTCAACAAAGTTAAGTGACTGTATTTTCCCCGAAACAATGTTATCTATATATATATTTGTATTAAGTGTATTATTCTTCCGACTTCGTGGAGGTCCAAACTGAATCATTGTGTGACATCGTTAGTGTTTCGCTGCTTGTTACTGTCATTTATTGCCCCAGAATTGCTGCATTATTTCAGTGGAGGCTACCTGTTCATCTGTGCTCCGTAATATTTCCGGGTTCCCAACAGAATTCCAGCTCCATTATTTTCCTGCTGATTTCAGCATGCACTTGAGCGTGAATTCATTGCGAAGTGTCCATCGTTCTGATGCATTGTTAAGGATTTGCAGAAAAGAGCATTTCGAAATATAAATTGTGAGTTCAGGATGGATTCTCTCTGTGACCAATTGTACTCTAATTATATTCTGTTGCCATGCACTTTCACGCTGAACTTTCCGAGGACAATGTTTAAATTTATACAAACATGAATTTCCATTTTTTTGCCCTCGTCCGGCTAATTATGCAAATTAATGCCAGAGGGGGTTGAAAGTTAATTGTGGTGTATTTATATGGGCTTACCCATGGCAGCACTTAAAAGAGCTTGGCCTTACAAATTCCGCAATCGCACTCACAGAGAGGCAGACACTCAAAAGTGCATTAATTAGTTAAAGCAACTTTCACCTTAAATTGCTCTTTGGTTAACTCGCAGATCCGAGCTATTTGGAGCATAACTTATGGCTGCTCATCTACATAGTCGCATCGCCTTGCATTTCATGGCCTTGAGGAACAACGAAAAAAGAAGGAAATGCGAGCATAAATTACTTCAAAATGGCACAGAATGACAAGTCAGTTGAGCGATGCATGCAAGTTGAAAAATTCATGGGAAATCTACCGAAAAAGTGGAGGAAGAATTACAAAAGTGGTTTAATCGATTTGGCAGCATTATGAATGGCTTATAGCATTGCTGGATAAATGTTTTTCCGTTGAGTTCTTTTCTGGCACTTTCCATTTTTCCGTTCACTGGGTTTGTTGTCAACACTCTGCTGACAATTGCCATAGCTGAGCAATTAACATCCTGCGCGGAGCAGCACAAGGATAAGGACACGAGTGCGTGTACCGTCCAATGCATTTTCATAGTTATACACAGTCCGTACACAGTCTCATAACTCGTTCAATGGCCAAGTCCCTGTCATTTAATTGTCTTCGTCTTGTGTTTAGCGATATGAAGGGTAAATGCTCAGCCAAACTTTCATGAGAGCACTGAAAAAAGAAAACCTATAGGTATTACCTATTAACTTTTAAAAGCAGTTAGATATTTTTTGTGATAGCTTTTTCTACCAGTGCACTTGTGAGTGGGAGGGCAGAGGTATTAAAGAATGGGGCGTCACTGAAGCTGTGACTGGAATTTAATTTAAATAACTTTGCATGGCGCTGCAGATAAAGAAGCCAGGCAGAGCGGAATAGCGAGATGCGAGTGATGTAAAATTGCTGGCCACCCACACAAGGGCACCACCCACCGACGCACCGACCCACCCCCTCACCTTGTCACCCACTCCGTCATTGACATCCCGCCCACATGTCGGACCATGATTATTTCGCATCAATTTAATTACACACTCACACTTAGCGCTCAGCATTGGATTAGCTGAAAGTGCAGGGCGTTGCGCATACGCCGCGTGGGTCGCCATCCACTTTGAGCATTAAATTCATTATGAGCGCACGTTTAATTACACACACAAACGTTTAGCCGCGCCGGGTGGCGAATAAAAACTTAATGTCGTTTGTTCAGTATTTTTGCCTTTGTTAAACGCTTTAAACTTTGTCAGCGTGTGAGATTCGATGTGTGTGACTCTGTGCGAGGTTTCTTGGTCAAGGTGGGAAATTCTGCAGGTCCTGTGAGCGCCTAATTGTTGTTTGGCAAGGGCAGCTTCAAACGGATTCCTAATTGCCGGCCTGCGTTGGCGCAATTAACACATATTCGGCAAAAGAGTCAAAGGTGCATTGGGAATGGGAAAATTAAGCACTTCAGAGGTTCAGAAAATTACAACAGAAATACACAGCAAATTTAAAAGAACAACAATTAGAAAATGCAATTAAAAGATAAATATTTCCGAACAAAGTTCTTTGCGAACTTTAAGGTAAGGTAAGGTTTTTGGTCAGACTTTGAAGGAGATGTATTTTGTGAAGTACTTGCCAAAAGTCACTTTCGTTAAATTTATAGAGTGCAGACTTAGCACTCTTGGTCTTGCCAGCCAGTTCCCTGTAAAAGTGTTTTTGGCCAAAGTTTTTCTTTGTAGCCAGGGCGCCATAATAATGCCGCTTTATTATTCCCTTTTGCCAATCATAACAAGAACTTCCCCAATCCCTTGAAGCCCCGTCTTCCATAGTCCTTGGCTGGGCCATTTGCAAGTCTCTGTTTGCATTTGCTGGTGAGAGCGCTTTCTGCGCGCTGTTTCTGCAGCTTACATGCAATTTTCGCCATTTTCTTTAAGTACGGCCATTGTTTCACTTTCATTTACACCCCGAGATGGAATTGGGCCACACGGCAAGCGGCAAAAGGCGAAGACCGAGACATGGCTGAAGCGTGGATGTGGGACTGGGGCTCGAATATTTCCATGCAAAGCGGCGAAAAGGCATTTTAACCTACAAATGCAGACAAAACTGTGGCAGCGCCCGAATGTATGCAATAAAGTACATAATGGCGCAGTTCAAGAACTGGCCTGCGATGGGAAAACGGAGGAAGTTGTGGGCAGGGGCCGGGAAATTGGGTGGAAAAGCGGGTGGAAGGCGGCTCGGAGCCCGACTTATGTACGAGCTTCTGAGTTTCTATTACTTTTTTGCGACTCTCTCTATGTCGGCACAGCGAAAAATGCTTTTGAATTATACAATTCAAATTAATATAATTAAATTTATAGCTATGGATATTACAACTGCCTTGATTGCGTCAGCTTACTACAACATTTCCATTGAAATATCCCACCGAATGTTCTGTTTCTTTAACCCAAAAATATCCTTTGAATATCCTTTTTTTCTGAGTGCCTATATAAATGTGTGGCTTTTTGGCTTACTTACACGTAAAAGTCTCCGAGTCTGCGGCTGTTTTTGGCTGCTGCGCGCGCATTTCTAGGCTGAGTGACAATTCGCATTTTTTTGGCCCAAATGTCAATTGCAGACTTTTAAAGTTTTTGCTCAGGGCAAACACAGATGATAAACTATGTGAGTGCGAGTGTGAGTGTGGGGTTTTGTGTGTGCGGTTATCTCTGAGCGCCTCCTTCTTCTTCTTTTGGCCATGGCATGCGGTTTTTTGCTGGCTGCCAACAAACGTTTTCTATTTTTTACGCCCGTCGAGAGGAAGGAAAGCGTAATTTTGTAATTTATTTCCATTGCCATCTGCTGCCAGGTTTAATTTATGTGCCCTCAAAAATTGAATAGCACAAAAGCGCACTGGCGGCAATTTAGCGCATGTTGTATGATAATGGCTGCATTATGAGTTTTTATTACGGATCGTTGAAGTGTTAATAAATAAGCCGAACATAGGCGAAACACCACTCTACCACTCATGTTTGCATTGCAGTGCCAGCTTGTGTGTGTGTGTCTGTTTCATTTATCACTAACAAACGCCGGGGCAAAATCAATAAAATGTTACCGGGGAAATGCAAATAGAAAATGGCCCACATTCATCTTTGTTTGCCACACACAGAAATGCTGGAGCATAACGAGTTTTTCGATTTCAATTATTACACTCATATGAGTGAAGTGCCCTAAATGAATGTCCTTGTCAAAGCGATTGGGAATTAGTTTACATTTGTGCATGCTCTGGAGCCAAAGACTTTATTAGATTTAAGTAAGTGGCATAAAGGACTGACAGAATGTTGCATATGATTTCGGTTCAATTATAGTGTTTTCAGTGGCTTCTAAAAGGACTTAATTGAGTGCTATAAATTTGATTAGTGGAAGACTTTTTATTTTGACCAGTACAAAATGGATACCTAATGCAATAATCCACCCTAGTTTCGATTGGAGAACAAAGGAGAACAATACATTTTTCATTTTAATTTGAAATGCTATTGGAATCATTTCTATTATTTATCTCCATTCTGAATATGGCCTAATGCCACTATTGGCAAAATAGAACCCCACAGATTTTGGTAGTTATTCTTGCGGCCAGCATCTGGACATGTTTCTACTGAGCCGAACGCTTCATTTGATAAGCCTCTTATTCCAACCAAGAGCATTGTCAATCCTCGATTGTTCACCTCGATTCCAATGCAATTGTCCGGCAGTGAAAACTTGCGTTAGATTTGCCAGTAACATTGGACTGGCTCAAAGGGGATGCGTGTAATAAAAAACCCCGGTAAATCGGCTTAAGGTTTATTTGTCTGGTGTTTGAAATGGATTGGAATGGCTTTTGTCTAAGCATTTTGCATGAATCCCGACTGTAATTTAGCCAAACTGGCTTAAAGCAATTTATGGCGCAGCAAACACGGTTTGAAGTGGCGACTGGGTGTAAGTGTGTGCTACGCGGCGTATGCGTAATGAATAATTAAAGCATATAAATCATACGCCACGTAGCCGCGTTGGCGTCGCCAATGTGTCGGCCGTCGATACGAACATACGCACACTTGAAAGTGCTCACGAGAGCGTAAAATAAATAAAATCTTTATGAAAATATGCCCGGCAGGGAAAGTAATGAGGAAGCGCCCAAATCAGAAATCTCTCCGCCTGCTCCCTGATTTATATGCCGAACATCGAATCCATTCATCATCAGGCGGACGCCAAACCAAAATTTGCCTTGCATCCGATTTGTTTTCCCATTTTCGCATCAGCCACATGAGTCTCACTGGTCCGCTGTACCAAACTGACGCAAAACTCATTCTATTTGCAGAGTGGAACGCGATCTGATGGGACGTACGGACCGATTCGGCGTGGAGGTGCGGGAACGCACCATGTGGGACATCCGTCAGGGAGTCGTGGGCGCCGATACCTTCATCCCCAAGCACGTGGTGATCGCCACCTGGAAGAACGTCTCGTTCGCCGGTGGCATAGACAACTCCCTCTACACGGTATGTTATATATACTTGAAGTTTGTTTTTTGGTAAAATGATTTATAAATATTGCATGTACTCACTCTTTTTCCACAGACAAACACCTTCCAAATGGTCCTGGCCACCGACGAGGTCTACACCTATATTATTTTCAACTATGCCGTTCTGAACTGGCTTTCTCATACTGAGGCCGGAGGTGATACGACGAAGGGCGAGGGTGGAGTTCCTGCATATGTAAGTGGTCAAGCTGTCCCTTTTTAGTCCCTTCACTTTTTGTCGGTTGGCACTCAATTAAACAGTTGACTCCAAGGGAAAACTTGCCAACTGATTGCGAGTGGAGAGTTTGTTTTTCCTTTAGTTTCCCAGGATCTAGCCGTGCCTTGTTTGCTTTCGTGATTTGTTCGCCAATCTAAAGGAAGAAAGTAAAGTGCAAGTTAAGTTTTTCGATTAGGAATTCACAGAAAGGAATAAAGTTTCGATTAGAAGCTTTCGAAATAATACAAAATACCTAATAGTTGGCAACTCTTCATTTCCTTTGCCGAAAATGTTGAAGAATCACTTATTTAATTCACAATTATCATTAGCTTGAATCATTTTGCTTTTGAAACTCGAGTGCCCTTCAGCCACCAGCCACTTGCAGTAATTAAACGCACAATTTAAAATTTTCCTAAGCCCGAAACATAATTGCTAACTTTGTGAACAGTTAATTAAAAGTGCGGGAAATCCGAATGCATGTATTTAATTGCACTTCTGCCCCCGAAAATTCCCACACCCTTAACACGCGAACTTTGCTCCCCCTTTCCAGGTCGGTTTCAATGCCGGTAATGGAACCCAGGCCTACGAGTACAGGCCCTACAGTCAGAACATGGTGATTCGCGACCTGGCCAACAGAGGTTGGGCCAATGGATTCCCGGGTCGCCACATTTTCCGCGTGGACGAGCAGATTCTAATTGGCTCCTGCAACAAAGATATCGGTACGTTTGATTGCGGGGTTCCTGCCATGGGTGGCAACTAATGTTTAGAAACCGGTTGTGTTTTGGTAACTGCCAATCTCCCTGTATCTTATATGCATTTTACTCATTTAGATGCTGCTCTGCTACCTCTAACCTTTGCCCCCGAGTCTGGTAACATGCTGGGTGGCCAAGTCGTCAATATCACTGGCCCCTGCTTTGATCCGGCCATCAGGGTGACCTGCCACTTCGACACAGAGTCCGTGCTGGGAACCTATGTGGATCGGAACCGCGTGATCTGTGTGCAGCCCTACCTGAAGGCCGAGGGCTACATCCGATTCCAGATCTCCGTGGGAACCCAGAGGTTCAAGTGGCGCGGAAAGTACTTCGTGGAGACCCCGGCTGCCGCCACCGAGAAGATCTTCTTCACCACCGACGATGTGCACAAGAAGAACCCCGCCGAGATCCGCATCACCTGGAACCAGTACAATTTGACCTCGAACGCCAATGCCAACGTGATGATCTCGCTGTGGGGCTACCGCGAGACCAAGATCGAGCCGCAACTGGAGTACATCGATGTGATCGAGGCCTCCTACTCGAATACCGGCAGCTACGTGATCACGCCCTCGAACTACATCAACCGCAACAATATCAACCGGGACATGCAGTTCGGATTCCTCCAGATCAATCTCACTCAGCCCGACCAATACTCAGGATTGGCCATCAGTCCGTAAGTAGATACATTTGTGGCAAACAACCTCATATAAATCGTTTAAACAGGTTAATACAAGGTTTCACTCACTTGAGTTGTCCTAAATTAAATTCATCGCCACATTCCTTTGTTATTAAGCTTTAATTGATTCCCGGTTGTCTCAATATGTCATCTCAGTTCCGAGTGCCTGGCGCTCTCATGGTCTATCCATGTTTTTATTCAATTTGCCGGGCAATTTCAATGACAATGCGAACGGACTATGTGTACTTGGGCTGCTCCAGAGCCACCAGAAACCAGATACCCAGTCATCCATCCCATTCCCTTCGGCTGCAATCAATTTGCTCTGGCTTGGCTGGCTGGAGATTGCTTATTATGACAGCCAGTAATTGCGAGACATTCTCGAAGCTAATCAATAATGGAAATGTGTTTTTAATGGCCCCGGCCAATGGTAATCGCTGCCATGTTCGTTCCCATCTAAGCCTTTTTCCTCACGTCCAGCAATTATTTTGCACTTAAACGGGAATCATCTTCCGAACCATCAAATTTGTGGGCCAAAAATACGAGTCGTGTTTTGCTGGATGGCCAGTTTGAACATTACGAATTTGCAAGGGCTTATTTGGAAACTCTGGCCTACACAGGAAGAAAATACGGTAATGCAGCTAAGAAAGTTTATATTTCTGCGAGACACTCGTGATAGTGTTGTAAGATATATAGGTATTTATCTTTTCCTTTTTTATCGCTGTGCCTTTTCCCCCAAGACGCAATATAAGACAATTTCTTTCTTTTTGGTTTACGGCACCTTGGGGTGTCGTTAGCCGGCCTAAAGTGCGGATGGGCCCAAATAAATTGTTAGCATTGTTTCAACATTTAATTTCCATTTGATGGCCGAGTAATTGTGGAACTTAATGAAAAATATTTCCATGGCAGCGCGAGGCGCGAATGGCCATTGAAGGATAACTAGGCAACGGCTAATGGCAAAATCGTGTTGCTCGTCAAAAGGAGCAAGTTAAATCGCGTGGGAGCTCATAAGCTGGCATTGTGCAAGCTGCACGAATGTCAAAGGTCGATTAGTGTCATTCGTTTGGGCTGGTTGCTTGAAATTAATCTTGGGCCTGCACTCTCACACTGCACTTTCCCATTCGCAGGGTCCTCTGGTCCCGGCCGATTCCTCTGGCCTGGTATATGGCGCCCCAGTGGGAGCGACAGCATGGAAAGCGATGGGCGCGGGCTCTCTGCGATAATTGGATTCGCGCCGACCGATTCCTCAGGTAAGGCTCAACAAATATGCATTTGCATTTGCCCCGCTAATTAAAAGCAACCAGAACGCCTATGGGGATTGGCTAAATGGATGCTGTTCGGGCATGGGCATCCTTCCCCAGCTAATTAGCTGAGGATTGCGATAAAAGGACTGCCCCACTGAAAGTACATATTCCTCATTTCGCAGGAACTTTGCCGCCGACCTGCCACTGTGCCCCTGCACCTTGGACCAGGCTGTCCTGGACAAAGGACGCTTCCGCCCTGACCGCGAGTGCGACAAGGACTCGAACCCCAGCTGCCTGCGTCATCGCGGGGCCATTCACTGCGTGGTCAGTGGAACGCCAGTGTAAGTCACTCTAAATCTTAGATATATATACTTAATTATATACTTATACTAACCTTGGCGTGCTCTTTCCTATCCAGTGCCCAAGGAGCAGAACAGCAGTGTTGCTACGATCGTTATGGCTTTCTGATGCTGACCTACGACCAAATGTGGGGCTCCCGTCCCCGTCGCGTCCACAACCTGGGCAAGATGCCCTGGAACGAGGCCAGCAAGGTGCCCTCGCTGTCCATGTGGTTCCACGACATGCGCCCCTTCTACTCCTGCTGCTTCTGGCAGGAGGAGCAGGCGGTGGGCTGCGAAACCTACCGCTTCGAGCGTCGTCCCTCGCAGGATTGTGTGGCCTATCAGGCGCCTGGAATCGCCGGTGTTTTCGGCGATCCCCACTTTGTGACCTTCGATGGCTCGGCTTACACCTTCAACGGACTGGGAGAATTCGTCCTGGCACGCAGCGTGGATGAGAGTAATAAGTTTGAGGTTCAAGGACGATTCGAGCAGCTGCCAGTTAATTATTATGGCGAGGTGAAGGCCACACAGTTGACAGCGGTTGCCATGCGGGGAAACACCACCACAACGATTGAGGTCCGTCTGCGTCCTCTGCACGCCAGATGGCGCTATCGCCTGGATGTCCTGGCCGATGGACGCAGGGTTTACTTCGATCGCGAGAGTCTGAAGTTCCAGCATTTCGACGGTGTCACCGTGTATACCCCGACTTACCTGCTCAATCAGTCGCAGGTGGTGGTGCAATTCGATGCTGGTATCGGAGTGGAAGTGGTGGAGAACGAGGGATACATGACCGGTCGCGTTTTCCTGCCCTGGAAGTTTATAGTAAGTAGCTAGGAAATTATATACTTGGATTACTACATTTTCATTATTTAACTACAGAACAAAACCGCGGGACTTTTTGGCAACTGGAGCTTTAATAAACTAGACGACTTTATGCTGCCCAATGGACAAGTGGCCCAACTCAATCTGAACGATCTGCGCAGCATTCACACCAACTTTGGAATCAAGTGGATGCTCACGGATCGCGAGGTTCCTGGAGTGGGAGCCGCTCTATTTACCCGAGAATTTGGACGAATGTCCAGTTACTATGCGAATGCCACCTTCCAGCCGAATTATGTCCTGGATCCTGCGGACTTCCTGCCAACGAATCGCACTTACGATCTTGAAAGAGCTGAGGAACTCTGTGGAGAGTGTATGCAGTGCCAGTACGATTACGCAATGACTTTGAATAGAGACTTGGCACACTTTACCAAGAACTACTACGACACCATAGTCAATATGCAGGCGGAAAATGCAGTGTAAGTTATCCACTAAACTATGGAGTTGGATGCAGTCAGAAATTAATCCTGTTATCCTTGATATTTTTAACAGACGTGTGGTATCCTGTGGGGTTTTGCAGACTCCGCGTTTTGGTCGAAAGCTGAGCTTTGACTTTATGCCTGGTGCGAAGGTATCCTTTGAGTGTAACGAGGGCTTTATCCTGATTGGAGATCAACGTCGTGAGTGCTTGTCGAACGGTCTGTGGAACATTCCGGAATACGGATACACCGAATGTCTCCGTAAGTTCCAGAAACTGAATACTATATCGTTGTTAAGAGACCCTCGTATCGTGCCTACAATTATACTGACTGACTGAATTAGATTAGAAACAGATTTAATTAATATGCAAATAGAAGTTAATAGCTAATCCAGTCAACCAGTATGTAGTAGGAGTATGTCCCGTGATGCCCCAGATAGATACCAATCCTTACCAACTTTGAACCCGTGCAGGTGAGGTGTACTACACGCGTCGCGTCGCTTTCATAGCAATTGGCATTATCTTCCTGGTGATCTGTCCACTGATGCTGTGCATCGTGTGTGGAGTGTATCGCTATCGCCAGAAGCAGCTCAAGGAGGATCCGCAGTGGCAGATGCCCATGCTGCCCCGATCGAGGGCTAGTTCGGCTCGTAATTTAAGGACACTTAACTACGACGACGACAGCGATACGGATGCCAGCACATTGAAGAAAAGTAGGTCCTACGACAAAGTATATCGCACGAACGAACCATTACCGGGCAAACCGCAAATTGATTTTCCAGCTAAGAAATGGGATCTGGATCAGAACGACGAGGATGTGACCTCATCGGAAGGTAGTCAAAATAGAAACAGCTCAATGTTAGCCAGGGACATTTCCTACATTAATCCGAACGTAACCACAGGTGAGAAGCCGAAACAGCTGGGTCGCCGCTCCCTGCACTCCGCCTCCGGAACGGAGTTGGATCAGCATGGCTCCCCGGTGGACGGAGATCATCCAGACGAGGACGATGACTTCGACGAGGCGGATGTCCACACGGGCACCACTCATCCAGCCGGATACCACCAGCCCCTGTCGCCGGAGGAGGCGGATCAGCTGCATCGCCAGCAGTACAGCCCCACCTTCAGTGGCCTGGACAGTCGCACCAGCGGCGCCAGTTCCATAAACTACACTCCACAGGCGGCGACGCAGAACCGCTTCGGAGGAGTGCCGGTGCTGCCCAGCAACACCCAGTACTACAGTAGACCCCCGTCGAGCGCGAACACCGTGCCGCTCCGCACTGCGCCCACGCCCCTGACGCAGGACACTGGTCTGCCTTCGCCTCCCCTGGCCACCTCGCCCACTCCCTCGGTGCAGAAGTCCACGGAGGTCTGAGGATCGGCACTCATCGCGATCCTTAAGCTGCAAAGTTCAAATAAGAGCCACCCAATAATAACTAATTTTAAGTACCTTCCATTGCCACCGACATGGAACCGCCCACCTGTCCATCAGTTTTCCTTAACTTTACTTATTGTTACACCGCTGTTTTCTACCCACGGCCATGACCACATCCAATAACACACACCCAATAAGCATTTATTAATAGTCCCAATCCGTGAACCGAATCCTTGTACATTAAGCATAATCAGAACGGCAATTTCATTACGTATTACTTTGGCCCAGGTAAACAATCATCATTTTATATTGAATAAAACCAAAAACACTTGTTTATAGTCGTTACTTGTACATGTTGAATAATGTTTTTAGTTCTCCTTGCAGCGCAATTCGATAATGCCAATTGTTACATGAAAGTTGACACTTCGCAGGGTTCGCTTTGTTTGCCATTTAGCTGGCTGTCAATTTTCTGTAATAATTTGCATGACAGACACTGCGGAAAATAGTGTTTAAATAGAAATTAACGAATGGTAGGGAAAGAGTTAACTATTTTAGAAAAATCAAGGATCAGAACACTTCTAATTCTTCTACCAATGCAGCGGTAGTGCAAGCCAAAATTACATAAAATTTACAACGAAGCAATAGGAGCGAAGCCAAAGACATTAATCTTCTACTGTCACAGTGTTTTTTGTGACCCATCTCGTTTTTGTTGGAACCACTGCCACGCCCTGGTACTCCACCTACGCCCACTTCCATCGGGACAGAATGTATTGTGTGCATTACGCCAATGTCAATCAATCTTGAGCAAATTGATGAACAAGTTGCCGTTACTTATGTCTGTTTGCCACCGGCGAATCCTTCGTCCTTCGTCCTCCTCGTCCTCTTTATCAATGCGAGAGTATAGCCTGGTCTATCTGGGAAATAGGCGCCACACAATAGCAGGACGAAGGGGCTCAAAACTAGGCGAAAACTAGGCTCCAGCCTTGAGTGGGTGGATTGATGGCAGGAAGGAGCTAGATGGATGGCTTGCTAGGTTGTTTTATTTATGTACAGTGATGGAAAGGTATCAGTTTGCAGAAGGCAAGGTGGAATAGATATATAGCTGCCAGAATTCAAACTTTACAATAGATACCTACCAAAATAAACTCGTATGTCGGAACCATTATGGATTTACAAATGACTTTCCTGTAAAGGGTATTATAAATTTCGTATAGGCCTCCAATCCTGTTGGTAAATGCAATTGCCCAACGCCATCCTCTGTCCTGTAGAATCCTTTGTGTATTTCCCATTGCATACTCTTGCAGGGCATGAGGAGCAGTCCGCGCGGGTCGCGAGCATTTCGCTGGGCTTGGTGCTGCTCATCCTGATTCCCTGCCTCTTACTCCTCGTCTGCGGGGCGAGTTATTGGATTCGCGAACGAATCGCCAGGGAGGAGGAGGAGGCGGCCCAGGCTCTGTTGCCAAAATCCAAGTGGCAGCAGTCGAAACAACATGTAATTTGATTAGCACATTGAGCACTCATCAAATTTTTATTTATTAACGAACCAATAAAACAATAAATAACAAATAAACAACACTAATTCAATTAAATATTGTCAAATGGCCAACTACAACGTTAAATTAGGTAAAAACACATCGTGTCAGGGTTCAATGAAATATTTTATTGGTTTCTGCGTATGTTTATCTTGCGATTTACTCTTGGGTACAGATACATATTGATTTTATTTTAACATATTTAACATTTACTCCACGCTGTGTACAGATGAAATCAGATAGGGGTGGACAGATCGTGGTTAGGGTGTAGTTAGTTTAGCACTTAACACTTCTTAGCCTTTTTACAGTACAAGTAAGTAACTTAGACTAACACTCAACAACCAATTGGATCAACAAAAAACGAATCGAGTCCATGGAGGACCAGAGCTTAAGCTAAGCTTCGCCTTAGAAGAACATTCAGCTGAACAGTTGGATATATAAATTTAGTACTTGCATCTGTGCACATTGATATTGCTATGAATATATCTATATATAGGTTTGTATTATAATAGTCCATGATTTCAGAAGGAGAGAGCGAGACTTCCGGCGTGATGGCTTAAGAACTATAAAGCTATTTCTCAGTTATAGTAAAGTAGAGATTTGTCCTTCGTAACAATGGCCATAGATCAATGGAAACTTAAACGAACTTCGGATTGGAGAGCTCTTAACCTAATGTCCTGTTTTCTAAATACTTGCTTGTGTTCCGCTTGTACATTTGTATAGAGTTACTTTTTGGTGCAGTTGGGATACTAACAATTTGGTTGGTTGGTTTACTGGTCGGTAGCCCTGTATAGAAGTTGACGAACCCAATTACATCTATATATTGTGAGTATATGCATATATGTATCTTTGTCTTTTTGTCTGTTTTTCTTTGGTGCCTTGTGGTTATGCTAATTTACGTTTACGCCTTAATTAAGTTGTCCCAAAGTCGAGTGGTTTGGTTAGAATATTTGCCTTACATTGTTTCGCTATTCGATTTTTACAGTTCGAGTAATTTTGCCATTAGGTTAATATAGTTACACGAAAAAGTTCAGCCTAAGAAACCATCACAAAGTAGAATCATAATAAATACATATTAACAAATTACACGTTCTTTACACAATAATACACATCTACAAGGACTCACGCAACACGCACAGATGATTTTAAACATTTTTACAGGATAATAATCCACAGGCTGAAATGAGAAAACAATTTGGAGCGATATTAGTGGGAATATTTCGATAGTAACAAACGCAAAATGGGGAATATAAATACTCATATGTCGGTCACGAACTGCAAAAGGTGTCCATTTTATACACTTAGAAAAATGGAACAAGTCATTCGCATTGATAGTATGTATATGTTGATTTCACAGGTGACTTGAACTGATATTCCTTAGATTTTATTTCTCTGTGGCAAGGACTCGAAATCAGAGCTCAGTTTGTTTGTCTAACCGTTTGGCTTCCGTGAGCACGCAATTCAATTTAACCCTTCACGCCCAATTACGCCGTGAATCCGGGCCAGGATCGCAGGACACACGAGGTGGAAACAGTGTCAATGTCAAAAGTTGGACTTTGGTCATGTGGAAACGTAACGGAACAAGAAACTTGGCTTGTTTTTTCATCCAACTCTCTTGTTTGTTATGCCAACTGCGTTTGGATGCGGGGCGTTTCGACCACAAAACAGTCGAACTACAAAGGCGCAAACAACTTTTGATTGCCAAAAACTGGCAACCTATGCCGACAGCCTTTGTTGGGGCATTTTCAAAATTTCAATCACGTAAGCAATTCCCTGCCCTTCCCCCTCCCCACCCCGCCAGAAGAAAAGTTTAAAGGTCTGCCAGAAAACGATTATTTATAGTATTAGTGGAGTCAGTTTGATGGCACCCCCAAGTTTTGGTTACAGCCAGGTATACATACATGCGTTTGCGGCTTGGCGAGCTTGCCATTTTAATTTGGGAAAAGTGCAAGAACTGAATTTAAATATATACCAAGGTGTGCCCAAGGTTCCTTATAATTTGGTTAGAGAATCATGGCTAATATTATTTTAAGCCAAATAGTTTTGGTTAGCTCTCAACTGGTTTTTAGGGATGCTTCTTCTATCGCGAGTTGTGCCTACTGTGATTTTGTCATTTTCCCTTTAAATACGCATTTTAATTTTAAACCGTTTGCTTCAGACTGATTTTAAAAATAAATAGGATTCCATTGAACAGCTATCTCTGTACTTTACCTTTGGCATGCAAGTGGGAAATGAATAAATAAGTCGACGGTGTCGAATGGATGGCAGGGCAGCTGATAGTAATTGCACATGCATGTTAACCCCGAGCCACTGACAGCTTCCGGAAAACCCCTGCCCTGCTTTCGGCTCCTGCTGACACGCTAAGCAATTTAACAATTTTACAGACAATTAAACAACAACATCCTCGAGTCCTTGGCTGTCCTTCGGCCGAGCTGTCATTGAGTCGACTACGACGACAAAATGGCTAAAATGTACTTGCATCTAATGCCGGGCCCCTGTGCCCTCCCCACACATACAATATCGATTAGTTTAATGTGCAAAAATAGCAGCAAGTGCTTCTTTGGGGGTCATCCTGCCACGCCCCTTTAGCCCTGATCCGAAACACACACACACACACATAGCCCCCATTCACATGGGAATTTTGAACAAATTGAATTAAAATTGTAAATATTGCATCCGAGTGTTCGCCTCGAACTTTATGGCCCCACAAATCAAATGCACGAAGGTGGACACTCCGCGCCGAAAGGGAAATGTTCGAGTGCGAATGTAAAGTGGAAATGGATAGGAGGTGGGAGAAGTGCCAACCTTGCACCCCTTGCTGTCTGAAAAGTTTGCGCCTTTTGTCGAGCGGAATGAAAATCGAAAGAGAGCAAAACGGCAGAAGAATGCGATGGGCGAAAAAATAGCATCGGAAAATCGGTCCATGGAAAGCTACCGATATTGATGTTGCGGGCGTAGCCAAGATTGCTTTGTTTCCCCTTTTTGTGGCAAATTGCATTCGATTGGATACAAAAAGCATAAACTTTGCATTCACACAAGCGATTCGCTGCGTCGATAACGGATATTCAGGAATAAACATTTGCGCAGGAAAATAAATATGCTTTCACATATTTCAGGTGAAAAGAAAAACCAAATTTTGTTTGCATTCACATCAACTTTAAAGCGGAAATAACTGACAATTGCAGAAACAAAATTGTACTTAAAAGTGCTCGCAGGATCCCAACTCTAATAAAATCAGAATCTTAGCAAGTTGGACTAAAGTTTTCCCATTTATCATTGGATTTGATTGGTTTTCCTCTTCGGCACTCGAAAGCCTCTCAGCAGATGCAACTTAGTGCGAATGCATCCAACTTTAAGTCCCGGGCTGTCATAACAACTGCGACTACCGACTGACTGCTCCTTACGCACTCCAATGCCAACTGAACAAACAACGATCCGGCTCAATTTAGTATGGTAAACCGCCTCAAATTGATTTGTTGTCGGCAACATTTAGAGGCAAGTAGACTTGATTTGGCAGTCGAGTGAGGGCGTGGCAAGTTGCAGCGCTATGCAAATGAATGCCATCGAAGTCGTCCTGCTTGCCCAGGACCTATTTGCAAAGGGCGGGGGCAGGAGGAGGAAGGAAGACAGTTAATGTGGCCACTGTCTGCAGTTGAATGCCTGCCTGTTTGCAGTCATTCCAACTTTAATTGAAATTAGTGCCGAGTTTTCGATTAAGCCACGCCTCGGCTGTTTACTCCTGCCAGTGTTGATCGGGCGACGACAATGCCCAGAGTCCTTAGTTTCCGTGTCCTTGCTGCAGTCAAATTACCCAAGGGCTCATACATGTCAAACGAATACCTGCCGGAATGTCGTGCATCCTTGTATCATTTATTAATAAACCCCTCGAGTTGGGGCAATAAAACTTTGTGCTTTTTCCTTTGCCCTGCCCGAACTGACATTCGACAGTAATCTAAATAGGAAAACTTTTATGTTGGCTCTCCAAAAAACTAAGCAAGCTGGAAAAACTTTTGCCCAACCCAATTTTCCGCCCACCCAGTTTTGTGTGAGGTAAGCAAAGAGATGGGATAATTCAATGAGCAGGCTTCCTTTGACTGCCGAAAGTGTGCCAACATGTGAGTAATATGTTTGGACTTCTACAGGTCGACCCCTTTCTTCGGGGCCACGTGGCGTATGCGTAACTCATCTGCCAGAGCCTCATTATCGTCTCATCAGCCTTATTACTATATAAGCGTTATTATGCCACATAGTGTATAGTGTTCCCTCTTTTCCCATTTCTTCCCCTTTTGTTATTCCTCTCGAAGAGTCGCCTGGGACCGTGAGTAGAAAAGAAGCCTTTGCCTCTGACATTTTGTCGTCGGCTCATCGCAATCATAATTTCCATCTTTATGAATTTTAAATGAGACTGGGACCGGGTCTTCGTGTTCGCTCTTTTCTCCCTGCAGCTGACAAACTCTGCACGCCTGTCACTGCGAATTCAGCTAAATTTTTAATAAGATGCCCCGCCCTCGCTGCCACGCCCAATTGTCGCATAAGAGCTTATGCCTATTTAGTCGGGTAAATATTTATTTGATTGGTATTTTTGCGATATCCGGATTTGTATGTTAGCGCGCACAGGAAACGGAAATTGTACGGGCTTGATGGCAGCCGCGTTATTTCCATATTCCCAATGATGCGGAAACGCAAAGAAAAATCGCTCTTTTGTTGCGGACCGAATAAATTTGCCTCGGTTTGTATACATACATATATATAGATATATGTATCTGTCTGGCGCATGATAAATGGATCTGAAGTGGAGCTGATGAGGCGAACGGGGGCTCATTAAAGCCGATGTGTACTTCAGAAATACACAGTTGTATTTAATGGAATGTATGCAGAAGGAATTCCAACCAAGTAAGCTTTTGCAGAACTTAATTCGCATACAATGAATTAGAAATATTGAAAATATTATCTTCACAGCTATTTATTCACTTTCCCCTTAATTTATATTTACTTCGGGCTGGCCATATTATTTTACACTCAGCTGTATTGCAACTAGCTCTGCAATCGAAGGCGTCGCTCATTAAAAATAATTACAATTCTGAAGTGGTTCCGTGTGGCCAATGCATCCCTTCAGCGAAGGCCTTTAAAGTGGGCCAACTTAAATGAGGCAAAGCTCGGAAAAGGCAGCCACCGCATCCCCCGAACAACTTCCTCCACAAACAGGCCGGATGTGAAGAATAAATAAGACTAAATAGGAAAAATGAGGAAAATTATGAGCAGGCGAAAAGGGACAGGAGCGGAAACAAGGCGGGCTGGATTTCTTGGGGCCACCAAATCAGGCAACTTTTATGGGTATTTGTACTTTTTATTTCTGGCTCCAGTGAATTTCAATGAGCAACAAGGGAGCCCGAAATGCTCGGATTTGTGAAAAATTCTGGACCAAAATTGGGGGCATTTAATTAGGGAAATTTATGATTTGGCTCCGCCAGCGAGCAGGCTGCGAGAACTAATCAATGTTAATCCATTTCTAACGAGCCATCGTTAGGAAGCCTGAATTACATACGCCCACAATCCAGCCAGTTGAATGGCATCATCAAAATGCCTGCCAACTTCCAAGTCATCAAATTGCATGCCAACTTGTTGTTGCCGCTGGCATTTAACGATAATGTGCGCCATATCGAGGCCATAAGCAGATATATATCCGAAGGGTAGACAGATATCTACAATGGCGATATATGTGTGCACTTAAAATGCCAGCCCAGAAATTGGGACAACCGAATTTTCCTGCAAGTCTCTGCCTTTTTTCTGCTGTGGCATGCTACTTAGCTAATATGAGAGTGGGTTTCTGGGGGCGTTTAATGCGATTTCATCATGCTTTGTATGGTACATGGTATTTTAAGCAAAGCTTGGCCCAAAAATAGACTTCAGTTCGAAAAAGAGAACATTCTGGCCAGTCAAATTAGTTATGTTCTGCTTGGGAGGGTGGCCCCAATAGCTAATCCTCGATTTTGGACCTACCCGCGCTGTGGCTTTTCCTTTGGACTGGAGCAAGTGCCACGGGCTGGTTCGCCAGCTTGCTCATATCAAATATTTGTTTTCAAAATATGTGCTAAATTCTATGCACACCCGCTCCTCCGATCACCCGAATGGTCTCCTTCTGGGGTATTTTCGGCTGAAACAGAACTCTTTGGCTTGCAGCTTGATTGACCAAAACTTTGTAAACAAAAACACACACAGAAAAAATGCCAGCTTCGGTTCGAGGATAAAGAGTGGGCGTGGGGCGGGGGGCGTGACAGGATGAAAGGCTTTGCGCTTTCGCTGGCTGTGCTGACAAAATCCTTTAGAGTTCGAGTGAGATATATATTTAACTGTTTGGCATATTATGGCTTTTATATTGAGTTGTTTTGGACTTATCTAGTTTACTGCCGAGCGGATAGGGCCAGATGGGTTGAAACTTGTCCTAACACAAAATATTCTTTATGGCTGGCATTAAAATTTGTTCCGGCCCCCGGAGGGCGAGGCTAATTTCAAGGGATTGCAGTACATGACATGATAATGTGGAATAAATTACGTTCTCTGAATATAACACTTTGTATTAATCAAACGATTTGCGCACATTAGGTTAAACTCTAACCACATTTGCATAGATATCGCAATATATTTAAGTGGAAGCTAGGCTAAATTCAGACTTTCCACTTAGTGGGTAAAAGATAGTCAATACAATCTACACAGTTTTTAAACCCGAATGATGGTTTTCCCAGCGTAGACACGAGAAATGTAAATCATTTGTAAAGTGACTGGGCTAAGTGGTTGGCCCGGATGGTTGGCTTGAATGGTTGCAGATAGGAGAGCATTAACATAAATTACCTTGCACAACGATCCGACGTTCCTCGGGCTCCGGCCGCAATGTGCCAGCAGCAACAATCACACAATGCCAAGAACACACACTTGGGTTTTAGGGTGCAGGACGCGGGAGAAAGGACACAGGACACAGGGCGCAGAATGCAGGATGCAGAATGACAAACACAAAGGCATAGAAATGAAGTGGTTAAGTGGTCCAAGGACCTGCAGATTTGGCCGCAGACATTCGGACAGATGGAGTCACGCACGCAGTGGCAACTTTACAGGATGTTTCAGCAGCAGCAGGACGAGTCCTTGCACATTTCCTATGTGCCCACGACCGCTCCTCCTACTCCCCCTCCTCCTGCGGACGAAGTACGTGACACGCTGGCATGTCCTGCTGCCCGCTGGGCGAATGCGGGAATGGGCGTGGCCCCGCCAGCCGTCGGAGTGGCTGGCTGCAGCAGCGGCGAATCCAAGCTCCCGTTTCCTCCGCCGCCACCGCCTCCGGTCGAGGAAGTGCCTCCCAAAATGCTGCTGGTGGCACGCGTCAGGAACCAACAGTCCATGGGCGTCGGTTTGCCCTTCATGATAACGGGTCCGCGGTACTCCAAGTGGAACGAGTCATCCTGGTTGATAGCCAGACAGAGGAGCCTGCAAAAAGGAGAGAAAGTTGCAGGGCGTAAGGCATTGTGTAAACTGAATTTTCGTAAATAAAACTTTCTTAAGTAGAATTGCGCAGTAAATAATTCTATCAAAATTACAAAGTAATCGTCATGTTTTAATATCACTTACGATGAGATATAAAGGCAGAATGTTATGTTCTGAGTATAAACTATATCTTTAAGATGCAATCCAATTCAGTAAGCAAAGAATAGTAGTGCTTAAGATGGGAGATGTGACTCACATTTGGCAGTCACATAAATTCGAGTTAGGGAGTTCCGTGGTGGACTTGGTCCGATGCCATAATGCACTCTGAATGATGTACATATATCACGGAGGTCGTATTTTTCTCAATCTGCACACCCATAAATTGCCATCGTAATTTCCACCGTGGGAGACCCCTTATTCAGCTGTTAGATTGCATCGCCAGAAATTATGTAAATTCGGTTATTGTGCTCCGTGAGCCCGCACAATCGAGTGCAGCACAAAACGGAAGCGGAATAAAAATATCGCAGGCTTGTGTGCATTTCCGCTTCCGCTTGGCTCGACCACAGTGCAACCACACTTTGTTGCATTTATTCGGACTCATATATTTACGGCCAATACGCCGCTGATTGGATACGCATTTAATTCAATTTATTGGCGACCTTTGCGGCATCAGATAGCCTGCATATGGCCACAATTGCATTGCCCTTTTAATTAGCGCTCAGGTGAGCCTTATCAGGTGAAATTATTGCAGTGTTGTCCTGGGTAACCTGCACAAATATGCACCGTTTTAATGGACCTGAGTTAATTACACTGCGCCGAATGTCCTTCGACACCTATTTGCATATGCGATTAAGGCGAAGGACCCCAGGAATCCCTGCCAGACATGATTATCCCGGCCATCATCTCTGGATCTCTGCGTGTGCGTTCTTAATTAATGTTTATGGCAGTGCTTAAATATTTACCCAACGCTTAATTGTCAGCCCAAATATTAAGCGTACAAATACGGCGAATAATGGAATGAGTGTGCCTGAATAATGTATGGGTAAATTGATATGTGCCGCATAAATAAATATTAATTGGCAAAGGGGGATAGAAAAACATGTAAACAATGTGCACAATTGCTGTTTAAAATATGAAATTATTTCGTAGCAGCTGAGAGATTTACATGACAATCGGAATTGTGTTTTAAATTACATTTGTTTTGACGTGGCTTAAGCTCAAGAAAAACAAATCGCTCCTATTATTTACAGATTTAAATTTATTCATGTGGATATTTGTTTCAATATTTATTTCAAAATTAACGCCTTGCAAGTGTAATAGATCTATTGAAGGGGGATTAGTAGATTGAGGGACTTAGTATTAGTTTTCAGTTGTAAAAGAAAATGAATTAATGAGTTTAATCGAAAAAAGCACTCAAACAATAAACAGCACACCATTAGCATTTCATTTCAAAATAAATTGATTTTTGTTGAATCCAAGCATAATCCTCATAATGACAAACCAATTATTTTTTAGTTTAAAATTACAAAATAACAAAAAACCTGCATTTTTATGCCTCATCTGATTTTATGCTTATCGCCAAACATTATCCATTTTGCACAAAAATAATGTGTGAGCATACATGTATGTACTATATACTTTAAATATGAATTTAATTCAGCTTTATGCTCATGAAACGCGTATTTAATAGCTCCGTGCTCTGCTCTCCGTGTAAAGAGAGAGAGAGAGGAGAGAAAGCGGGAGAGTGAGCGCTTAGGTAAACAGCTGAGCGTTCTTAGAATGTGGACTTCGTTTGTTTAGTTTTCCAGCCGCTGCTGATGAGTGGGGTGGAAAATTGTGTGTGAGCTGCGTGCAGTGAATAAATGGTTCGGAAAAATACCAGCAAATTTCAAAGTGCAATAGACTTTTTAGCAAAAGCCAATCGAATTGAATCGAATTGAATCGAATCGAATCTGTTTCAATGGAGTCCTCGAGTTCCATTCGGTTTTTGAAGAGCTCATAGAAATATACTTGTCGGCTGGTAATCAAACACCTGTTTGCCAATTGCTTTGCTGGGGGCTTCATGGAAATAAAGAGGCCTCAAAAGTAATTGAGCTGTATATCAACTTTTGAATAAGCTTCACATACTATGTAATTACGTTCTTAAATGATTGCAATGCTTAGAAATATTAAAATTAATATTCATTCCCTGCTCATTATGAGTTGTTTATGTTTATCAAAAGTTCTCCCAGCACATCATTGCCAGCTGCAAAAAATCGATAGCGAAAGAGAGTCACCCCCGCAGAAGAAATGCTCTCTTTTTGTGCATTGTGACTCTTGGCTTCAGCAGTGCGGGAGTTTTTTTGAAGCGGAATTTCAATTCTTTGGAGGGAATCAATTCACCTCAATCGAAAATATTTGCCTACTTAAAGTGAATTAAATTTTGTTTGCAATATGCTTTCGCAGTTGCTACAGGCTTTCCAGCGGCTGGTAAGTCAATTAAAAAGTCAATTTGTGTGGGTTCGCTGCTGGTTGCCAATACCACGGCATTTCTACGGCTTCCGCCGGGAAACTGAGTCACGGGCACGGCTGCGTCTGCGGCTGCGGGAACGACTGCGGCGGAATCCCGCCGAACGGGCCAGTCACCAGCGGAACCGGCGGACCCAGCGCCGCCATCTGGTCATGGACTACATCTTCGAGTGCTTCTTCGACGACACCTTCGAGCAGATCTCGCGCAACGGCCTGCAGGACCGCCAGTCGCGGCGAGATGTCCTCGACCACCTGAGCTCCATCATCAAGGGCTGCAGCGGCGGCCAGAACTCGCAGACGGACGAGGTGGCCGCCATCGCGGTGACGGCGGCCATGAGGTACCACCGAATGGCCAAGGAGCAGAACGGCCAGGTGAGCTTTATATGCAAATAGAGTGTTGCAATTGTGGCATTTCAGTGTGCAATACTTCTATAATTAATATTAATACATATTTGCTTAAAAGAATCTATACAATTTAATTAATAAAGCTTTGACAATTAGTTTTCTGTACTTCAAAAATTAAATAAGGAAATAATTATATTTCATTGTCGTGTTAAATACATCTTAAAGTTTAAACTATACCAATGAATTATGAATGAAAATCAATGAGTAATTAGCCCAATAACATTGCTTTCCTTTTGAGTCGAATAAAAGTGGAATTTAATACAACTTTCTATAAAACCGTTATAAAAGTACTAAAACTATGCATAACTATATTCATCCAATTGGCTTTTTGGAATGTAAATAAATATGGCAAGTTGTTTCTGGCTTAATTTCCTTTGGCAGAGTCTGCTAAACTTAATTTTCTTGCATTTTAAATGCCAGCTCTTCATATGGCAATTATTTATAATTTAAAAAGTAGCACTTCAGGTGGGATTCAGCCCCTTCACCCCTCCTCCTTCTCTTGCGTATTCCCCAGGTCTGCCTCATGGGCAAGTATCACAACATCCTGTACATCGGACTGCGCACCTGCTGGGATTGGGGAGTCCGGGACTCGGAGGTGGTCGTCAAGCTGCTGGGTGAGTGGAGTCGGGCCAACTAAATAATTTAATTTAAATGCATATGTATGCGTATGTGTGTGTGGCACGACTTTCTTGTTTGCTTTTTGGGCGTGGCTGTGTGCATTGCATACTTTCATAAATATCATCCCATCGCATCGGATTATTACGCCCATAAGCAGGCAGTTTTCACTTTAATCACGTGTTTTTGCTAATTGCGTTAAGAAAGTGTTGCTGATGTCGTTCTGTTGCTCCGTTGTTGCTGCATCGTAAAACTTGTAAAGTGCCTCAAAGTGTTGCAAGTTATTTGGGGCGTACGCATGCTGGCTGCCTCTAATTAAAAGGCTGCGTAAACTTTTGCGAGCGGGAAAAATGCCTGGAATTAATGGCATGCCTCTGTCGGGGGATCTGGACTCGTGTGCAATAAAACTTGCTCCTTGTTTGTCCTGTCCTCACTCACCAAGTTGCTTTGTTGCTGACTCCAGCCTTTTGGACCCTCTGGCCTTGGTTTGGCAAACATCGTGGCCGTTTCCGTTTTCCGCTGACTTCATTTCTGGGCTGTGCCAAAAAGCCAGCGAAACCGAAAGCCAAAAAACCAAAGCAGCAACAAGTGCAGCCACGTAATTAGCTTTTTTATGGCTGCGCTGCTGCGATTTGATGACATTATTCAACCGCTTTCTTCCTTACCGACAATTTGCCTGCATAACGGGAAAATCGGTCACAATGTGGACACAAATTTGGTTTATGGCATTACCCACTTCGAAATGCTATTAAACGTGGCTTTTCCATATAAATGAACTTTTAACTATTTTCCTGTTCCCATGACTAATTTATCTCCTTTCTGTGCAATTCAGTGTCCATTTACGAGTGCGAGAAGACATATGAGCGCATTTTCCTGGGCGCCCTGTTTGGACCACATGCTCCGCACTTCATCGCCGGCTGGCGCAGTGACTTCCAGGATCAGGTGAGACTGGCTGGCAGACCCTATTCCTGCCCCCGTGGAATAGACACCCATGTATGTCCTTTGTTCGCAGCACGAGAATGTCCGGGCGATGGTTTACTTTCTGAAGCACGCCACACGCGAGCAGCTCACATTGCCCGTCTGGATTCCGCGCTTCGAGCAGGAGCGACAGCTCAGGTGAGTCCTCAGCCCAGTCCCCCCATCCTGTCCTGACGTTATCCCCCTTTTCCCACCTCACCACTTTCTCCGCGTGGCTTTCATGTGTCGCGCTCTTTTGCTGCCTCGAGCGATTTTCACACTAGCCGGGTTAATTGGATAGTTGCCTGGGTGCCATGCCGAGGTCTTCATTCCCCCAAAGAGTTTTTTATACTAGCAGTATGCTTGGACATTTATGGAGAGCTCTTACTTTTATAACAGTCGAAGTAAGCTTTCTATACGCTTAAATTATGGCTATTAAAGCAAATTATAAGTTGCTTTTGAAGAAAATCGCCAAGAATTAAAAAGGAAACAATAAAAATCGGACTATGTATGTGCCGAGATACCGAGCAACCTTAATGGCTTGCCAGTTTTCCACATAATAATCATGTTTTCGGTAACAATAAGATACTATAAATACCCGCTGGGAAAATGGTGGACGAACGTGAAGGGTAGCCAGAGAAATGAAAGGATTTTAATTAAATTAATTCATCAGCCATTGTTGTGGCACCTACACAGAGTGAGTGTGTATGTGTGTGTGACTGCCATAATTGAGTGAAAGATGGCGACAATTTACAACCACAGACACGACTGCGAATACACTTTTACAGGGAATGGCTCTCAATCACTGGCGGTGGCTTTCTCTCACTTCTGCTGGTGTCATGTATAATTAAGATTTTCATTTGCAGCTTGCTTTCGGGGGGTTTCCCATTTTCCGCCTTCTTTTTCCGACCCGCCCACATGCACACGAGGTCCGTGTGTGAGTGTCCCTGATGCGATAAGCTGAAAACCAACAGGCAGCGATGTAAACCTTTTGTTATTTCGGCTTTGTTCGCCAGCACTTCGGAGGATTAAAGTCAAAAATGCGTGTAATAAGCGCACAAAAGCATGCTCAACCCCACCACGCCCACTAATCCACACAGATACAGCCCGCCCCCATGGATATATACCGTGCACCCACACCATTGCAGAGTTGACTGTTTGCGCTTCTTAAACAAACAGAAGGCAAAAAACATACTGACTGGCAAGCATTAAGACGACATTTATGATGCCCTCTCGCAAAACAGCAGCCAAAGTCATGAATAAGCGTTAATAGCTGCAAATGTATGTGGGGCCGGAAACCGTGTGTGTGTGTGAGTGTGTGTGTGACCGAGGAGCTGAGAAAAACAAGCAATGTGACAATAAACGTTTCGGCCAAATGCCGTTGAAGTTGCATAAATCAGTGCTGGAGCAGCATATTGCCAAAGTTTTCGCAGAACAGTGAACACTCGTGAAGAGGAATGGTGTTGAAGCTAAAAGCTGACAATGAGATTTAATTTACTTTCGATGTTAGTGTTCTTATTGCAACAAAAGCAGTTGTAAAAAGGTGTATAGCTTTATTGTCGATTGAAACGAATGAAAAAAGTATTATTTAATTCAGTAATTGCACAGCTTAAGTGGCTTAAACTAGCAAGTTGCATTATTGCACTGCTGTTTAGCATAATCCACTAGCTAGTCCACCTGCCGACTTAATGGCACTCGGAATAATTTATACCCTGCCAATATATGCAAGGCACTGGGAACTGCACAAGCCGAAAGAACTCCCACTCCTTTCATCGGATTGAATCGAAGTGCGCACTGTATAGCAAAGACATTAACATGAAACGCCGCCTAATACTCGCTAAGCAGACCATTAGACAGAAATTTGATTTGTCAGCCCACTCAGCAGCTGATTAAAGTGTTAATGTCTGACTTGGGGGCAAATCACTTCCGACTGGAGGAGAATGTGCCAGCCACGAGGTGCTATATACGGCTATTGAGGAACCTGTCATGGGATGCGATTGGGGAATGGCTTGATTCTTGCAGGGACTCACTTTTATCGCCGCCAATAAAACGCAAATGAATTTGCCAAGCCAATTTCCAAGCTGTCACTGGATGGTGGCTCAAAGTGCGCTTATCGTCTGCTGTGTGGGTTACTTCTACTTCCGGTTTATTGTGGTTTCTGCTCTTTTATTTGCCTACTTTTATGCGTAGACATAAAAGCCGTGTGTGTGTGTGTCTGTGTGCGCTGTGTCGGAAATGTGCTTTAAGTGCATTGTACATGCTAATGCCTGAATGGAGACAAACGCCCACCACTCACATAACACACTACGTATACGCAATGTCAAGTTAGGCACAGAAAAAAACATGGCAAAATTGTCGAAGATGAATAGGTAATAGGGCTCAGTAATCCGTCTTTAAGACATCTTAAAGTACGAACTTTGGTCTCTTCTTTTAGTTCCAAGTAAAAACAAGGAAGGGCTCTATATTTTTCACTGTGTTTCCTGTAATGGAAGGGCACTGAGCAACAAGCGAGCAGCTTAATTGAGGTCTGGCACCCGCCCAGGCTCAGCCCATTTTCTCAGCTCCAGAGAGTCCTGCTAATGTGCGAAGCCCATTTTGATGCTTGTCGCCCATTTGGGCGGCCACTAAACTCACTCGGAATGTGGGCCTAAAAACTAACTGACTTATCCGAATCCGACTTTTTGTTCTTTTTTTTTTTGCAGATTCATTGATGTCCCCATTGAGTCCTGCGGCAAGTCCTCGCCCCTTCGCATTGCCCTGCAGGCGAACGCTCCCGAACTGCTGCTCATCCTGCTGAGGTAAGTCGTGGCCTGGAAAAAGGACTTCCGGTCAGGGGGAAGGGAAAGAGGACAGGAAGGGAAGTGCCAGCGACTACCACTTCAATTAGCGAGAAATATGCAAAGCGGTCACCACTTGGCGGCGCCGCAATGTATGCAACATAAAATACAAGACGCTTAGCATAAGCAAGTGCTCGCGAAGCCACAAGAAAACGCTCGACGAGACCCAAGCCAAGGAGCGGGTAGAGAAAATAAAAGGAAAAATTATCATTAAATATGAAAGTCGCTGCCACAGCGAATTTGCATCACAAGGCGGTCTCCAGCGAGTCTCGAGGTCCAAAAAAGCAGCTTGTAAAAAGTTACGAGCATGCACTCGGGTCCTCGGCCGAGATTCATAAATTTATATGTAAACGCCTGCAGTTTCGACTTGGTCCTGATCCTGAGTCCTTCGTCCTTCGTCCTTGACTTTCGCCGTCGCGGCAATTTATTGTTTCCTAACTGGATATGGCCGCGGCCACGCCTGCCGCCCCGCCCCACCATTTCGCTGGCTTCGATTTCAATTTTTGATGCAGCGCCAAAAAGGATGCTTAGCATAAAATGCGAGTATTGATTGCTGGCCAAAAAGGCGAGTCACAACAAAGTCCCCGTCTGAGATGCTCGGCTGTCAAAGTTTATGTCGACGGCTGGCGGAAGGCAGCTTGAATTTCATTAGATCAAGATTTTCGCAAAAATTATTCAATTTCCGCAGGTCCTTCGGTCTGAGTGGCACATTTTATGTGATTTTTCCTAGAAGTGACTTAAGAAGTCTCTTTAAATTTGCACTTTATTTATTTTCCTTAAAAGTAATAGAACTATGGTTTTTGGCGTTAAATATAAATTTCAAAATGCCTCCGCCAAAATACAGCTTCAGTATAGCTGCCAAATGAAATTCCGAATCATTTCTCGGGCGAATTCTTGAGCACACCCTCCCCATCCGCCGATTTGCAACATTATGTGCCCCCTTTGTTATCCTACGAAATTAAAAGTGAATCCCACTCCTCAAAAGGGGCGTAATTGGGAAAGAATTCGCATGATGAGGCGGAGGCCAGTTGTACATCCTAGATTCAGCACGGTATTGAGATTCCCGCCAGCTGTGCTGATTGCACCAAGCAAATTGCAATTGCAATGGCTTCGATTGATGGCAAATGTTTGAGTTTGGCTTGCCAATTCCCCGCTGTCGGTTTACCCTCCGGTTTTCCACCGCTTTCCCGGATGTTTTCGGAGGTGGGTTTTGTCAGTCGGTTTTTTTGTTTCTGTATCTCTTTCTGCGCCGACGCCTTTCGGCCTCGACTGATTTTTATTCAGATGCGGCCACTGTTTTTCGAGTTACTGATGCTGATGCGCCATAAATTTTCGATATTGTTTCGCTTTTGTGTGTTTTAATTTGCGTTTCGCTCTGCGCTTTGTTGCATTCCCATTTGAAATTGGCCATAAAATATGCAAATGAATGTGGAGAAATGAATTCCTTTTTCGCTGGTACTTTCACTCGCTGCCAAATTGATTTACTAGTGCATAATTGCGCATACGCCATGCGGCCTGCGACTCTGTTCGCTGGGCAAAAAGACAATATTTATACAATGTACCGGCGGTGAAACAACACATAAATAAGCGAAACATATAAATTACAATGCTTATCAGGCAGAAAACGAGAAATGCGAATGCGGGGGAGATCTTTGACAAACATTTTCAATTTAAAAAGTTACAACACTGCCGGCGTCATTTGCAATTTGCAATTCGCACTTCATTTGCCATTTACTCAGGTCGGCCTGAATGCAGTGAAAAAAAATTCTGGTCACTTAACAATTTGATAAACCTTATTGTAGATACAGTTTTAAAGATATTTCCATTGTAATTTATCTGACATTTCAGCTTACCTTAAGAAATCTTAAGCTCTAAAATTATTTTAATTGACAACACTTTTTTCTCAGTGTACATGTGTACATCTCTGCTCCTGTGCGTGTGTACTAGTGTGCAACTGACACAACCGCGAGTCGTGTCTGTTCATTATTTCATTTGTACATTGTGTTTATCGGGGCATCTAGCATTTATTGCCCCTTCACCCACCGACCTCTGACCCTTTGCATTGACCACAAGCAAACCAACTACGTGCTGGCAGCTTGTATCTCATTTGCAAACAGTTACCCACTCCCGACCGCTGACACGCCTTCTCACCACCCACGCCCCTTGCATCCGTTGCAGATACGGCGCCGCACCGAAGCCGCCGGACGGAGGCGCCTCCGTAATTATAGCGCTGCTCGACAAACTCATCGAGGATGGCCGCAATTACAGCTTCGAACTGGTCATGTGCCTCAAGATTCTGCTGCGCAATGTGGTGATGATTGAGATGCCCTTCAAGGTGAGCAAATGCCTATTAAATTAATGATATCTTCTGGAGTGATGCAATATGTAAGAAGTAGTTTGTCTTACTATTATCTCTAATATTCTATTTCAGCCCCTTTTATACGCTGCCCGCAGGGAAATGTTCTTCGATCGCTACGGCCGCCTTTTGATGGATAAGATTATTGGCAAAGAGCAGGTCTACGGAGTGCCCAGTCTTCGTCATTTATGCCGGTAATTATCAACTTTGACCTGTAATCTTAGCAGGGTATGGAAACCGCTTGGAACACTTGAGCTTGTGACCAACAATGGGCTGCCCACATCTTTTGGTCGGAAATGGAGATTAGGCCAGGGAGAATGGAGTCTGACAGCCATAATAAGTTTCACTTTTTTATTCAATTACTTTGGCTTAGGTCCGCCACGCTTGCTTAACTTCCTACGGGCAGACAATTCGGCTATAAGCCCGAAAAATGAAATAAGCATAAGACAGGAGCCCAACTGACTGGCTGACAAACTGACAGACTGTCTGGGCAAAAATTGACAAGTTTCCCTCGTCCTGCCGCTTTTGTCGGGCGGCTTAGTACAAGTTGGCCTTCTTCTTTCATGTATTGTATCCAGAAGTCGGGTCGAAACTTTCCCGCTTGCCTCACTGACTCGGCCGCAATGTAGTCAAATGTCGGCCAACTTAATGAATTAAATCGATGCGAATTTCCTTGCCACGTTGATCGCTGTTTGAGTCGAGAAGTTTCTTCGACTTAATTCCAGAAGTTGTCGTCTGCAATTGATAAGGTTCTTGTGGGATTCCAAATGCGTGGTCTTAGCCCACATATGTGCCACTTATTTGTGGAGCACTCGGTGACCCGATGATGCCGGGTACACAAATAGACAAACATATTTGCCTCCGCCTGCTCACGTGTCACAAAAATGTCCATTGACATTGGCTCTCGTTTCAGCTGGAAACCCGTTTTGCAGCTTGTTTGCCAGTTTGTTTTTCTCTGGCCAATGTTTGCGATGCGAAAACTCGCGCTCCTGCCCTGCATTTCGTACAGTAAAGCATGGGTGTTGAGGCCAGTGTTTATATAGAATTGAAAGCATATGTTCTGTTCCGTTTGTCTGACATTCTTTGAAGATTATTTAGATAAACTAAGCTTTGAGTTAAATTATAAATATAGTTTTAGTCTCTCATCATATTTTTCTTTGCTGAAAAGTCAATAGCCACTGTATTTGCAATCGAGTCGGCGTCCACTTGTCGAGGCTTCAACAATGTGCTCGAAATGAGCACTTGATTTACATCTTCTGCCGCAGTTCCTCTTCTTGAAGCCAGCCATTTTGCGATTTCAATTTATGCAAATCTCTTTGGTACCCGCAAAGAATGCATGCAAACCGCATTACATTGCGCATTGGCCCCGAAATCAGTGTCTTGAAGAGAATGTGACGATTGCCGTCATGGGCGAATACATTGCGCATACGCCCCGGCATCCCGACTCCCGTAGAGGCGCCCACAAGTAGGCAACGCTTTTTGTGCCTGCTTTTATGGCTGCTCAGTGACTTCCGCCGCTCATCTGTTCCCCTTGGGCGGTGTCAGCTTGCTTTATTGATTGGTCGAATTTGTCGTCGGCGGCCGTAAAAATGCCAAAATATTGCCAGAACAGAGAAACTTGACAGGACAAATTAACATGGACATAAACTGCGGAGTTCCTGGTTGGATACCCCTGGCAGCTGATTAGCATGTTGTTAAGCCTCCCGTGCGTTTTATGACGCCAATTTGGGGCTCACTTTCGCAAGAATTTCGGACAAGTTGCCGCTGCTCCACGCTGTATCAAAAAGGCACTTTAGAACCGGCTCCACACACTGGCAAACTTCAGAGGAAGCTTTCACTGCGGCTCAAAGTGGAAGGGCCAAAAAGAATCCGCTACCAATATCCGCTACTTTAACTTCTTCCTCTAGTTTCGCAGGCAACTTTAGTGAAAGTTTGTTCGCTCTTGCTGCCTTTCACTCACGAGAAAAGTTTTAAGCACATGAACTTTGCTGTGCGGATTTTTTTGTTCACCGTATGAGCTTATTGTGCGAAACTTAAATTAATTTATGAAATATCCCGCTGAGATTGACAGGAGCAGCGCCTAAAGGCGAGAAAAGTATAAAAGTATATACGATTATCCAGACATCGCGTTCACAAAATCAAGATAAATTAACGCTATATTCTTTGTTTTAAAGACTTTAAAATGGAACTTGAATTTCCAGCTGCTGTATCCGCGACGTCCTGCGGATGCACAATCAACTGCCCAACGGCATCGACACGTTGAGGCTGCCAAAGCGCCTGCAACGCTACATCGATCTCACCGAGGAGCTCGAAGGACCTGAGGCACAGGACACGGAGGACAAGGATCAGCAGAGGGAAAAATCCTCGGCCAAATGCAAGCTGGGTAGCGAGGTGGCCCGGCTGGATACAATCAGCAGTGCAGGGGAGAGCGAGGACGAGAGCGAGAACCAAGCGCAGCTCCTGCAGGCTGTCACGGATCCGGAAAAGGCCGCATTGGCGGCTTTCATGGCCACCGGCGATGGAGCGTATACGGAGGAGGCCTGTCCACCCGATTTCGATCCCGATTTTCCGCCAATTTCCCTGCCCGGGGAGCCCAGATAGCAAAAAACATCCAGTACAAGCACCAGCACTCACCGATAGGTTTCTTCGCTGACGTTGATGCGCCCCGGAACGCCAGTGGTCTCCGTCCGGCTGGTGAGATTGACAGTGTTTCCGAATAGACAGTAGCGCGGCACTCGGTTGCCGATCACTCCAGTCACCACTTCGCCGGAATGGATGCCTATGGTAATTTGCTGGAAAAACAAGGACCAAACAAAGAATTTAGAATTGTAGAATTTGTAAGGAGTTTATCTAGAAAATAAATGTATAATCTGAGTTCGTAGCAGAATTTATCGGGCCTCACAGGGTCTTAAAAAGGCACTTAATTGCGCTAATAAACTTTCGCCATCATCAACACCCCGAAAAGTTGCCAACCGCAACGGAATGTAGCTGCAAAAACCAAGCGAAAGTTGCCACAATTACTTTCCAAAAACTTTCAGCAGCAGTAGGAAAAAGTTTTCTTTAATTAAATTTAAAACGAACTGAGCGGCGACCAGAGAGAATAGGAGGAAGTCCCAACCCCGCCCACAATAGGTCCTTGTTAGTAGGTGACGATGCTGGAATCCAAAAGCGAGAGGGTTTCGCAGAAACGCAGAGCCAGGATAATATGTGTAAATGGGTAAAGTGCCAGCAGTTCAGAGATAAAAACGAAGGACAAAAGTTGTAATTACCAGAAAAACATTACATGAAACTAATCGCCTAGGGGGCGGAGTGCGATAAGAAAAGTATCAAAACTTTTGGAAACCCAATGTGCAGAAAGTCGAGTTGCGAAAAAATTGGCAACAAAATCAAATTGAACCAGTACCACTGCACCACTGATGAATGATTCAACATAGAGCTTAAAACAGTTTCTATTGATTATATGATGGATAGCTATGTTGGAGCCAATGCTTTTCTTTTATTTATTATGATATTTTCCATACTTCAAATGTCAACATAATTCGGGAAACAAAAACAGTTTTTTCGCAATTTTTTCCAATTAGAGAAGGAAACTTCTTGCCAGAAAATGCTAAAGGACATTACGGATTGTCTATTCTAGTTCGAAACTATTTTCTGGAAAATTGCTGGTTTATTTTTAGCCATCAGCCAAGATGCATGGCAGTGAGGAAAATGGTTTTCCTGGTTTCGCCCTCGAGTGTATAAAATACATAGCAACTGCAGAAAGTTTTTGCTGAGAGCCGAATCAATATTTATGGACTGTAAGCACAGGAAGTAGCCAACAAAGAGTTGAATTGAGAAAAACTGGCGGGAAAAGCGGGAAAAGAGGGCTGGAAGAAAAGTTTTTGCATAAAGAAAAACATCGGTATAATTGGCTTCATAAACGGAGGAGGAGGTGCCAGGCGGAATGACTAGCTCCTGCTGCTGCTTTTTATCAGGATTTAATGAAGCGCAAAATGACGCCAGTGGCGGCGAGGGAGGTTCGATGGGGGGAGGGGCGCAAAAGGGGCGCAGAGAGTCCTGGGGAAGGGCAGTGCAACAGGCTCGGATGTCGTGTCCTAGTTTTTGCCATTAGTCGCCCGTGGCGATTGTTAATTGGATTTCGAGCGATCTATCAAACGCTGACTCGATTCTCGAATTCCCCTCCCCGTTTTTTCCTTTTCGTCCGCATGAAAGGGGTTTCCCCCTGCATTACCAAAGGCAATCAGTCAAATATGAAATACTGACAGCCACAAAAACTTGACTGCAGTTGCGGCGAGGCCAGATGGAAATGGAGACTAGTTGGGGCTTATGGCTTGGTGGTGGTGGGCGGAACAGATGGATGATCCCAGGACCAAAAGAAGACTTCCTTACGAGGACAGCCAACGGCAAGACGATAAGGTAATGGAATTTTAGCAACAGAAAAACAACAACTCTGACAATAAAGCCAAGTGACACGAGCCCAAGCAAGAGTTGCTAAGTTTGTGTGGGTGGGTTTGTGGCACACGCACGCAGATCCTGCAACATATCTACACTAGGGTGAGTCGGAAATTATATTTACAGATTATTTAATCTACTCAGTGGAGTAATTGAATTTATATTTCCTCTTTGAATTAGATTATATATTTAGAATATATTTAGAATATTTACATAATGTTATTCCAACAATATATTTTGTTTTCATTTTCGCTGTGAGCCACCCTAATATACATACAGATGCCAAGACATGTGCAAAAAGTGACTGACAAGCCACAAGCATTGTCCACACGTACAATGCTGTAATTGTGAAGGATGCCATCAAGTGGGGCATCCGCATCCTCGTCCTCACACTCGTCCTCGCTTCGTCCTGTGGATGAACCGCCCTCCCTGCTTCCCCCTTTCATATCTACATTTATCTGTGGCCCTGCATGTGTGCAGTGTATTTTAAGCCCGAGCACTCAAAGCAAAAGTGTTAAAGCCGAAAAAAAGATAGTAAAAGCAGGCAGGAGGCCTCGTCACTATCCTCGGCCAAGTTTCAACGTCTCTGGTGACAGTTGACGGTCAAGTGGCCACTGGCAAGGATCCGAGACCATGTACCAAGGTACAAGACGCGTCCTTTGACATTGTGTGTCATCAATTTTGAATTAATTTTAGCCATTTTCGCAGTTTTCCATCCAAAACTTGGCCCCACGCCTTGCGCCGAGAATGGGAAACTTTGTTAAATGAACTTTTTTCGCACTTGCCTGCTGCCACAAGTTGTTAATATTTTACGTGCACTTGCCACTCAATCCGGCCAGTCGAGGGTTAAGAGATTGCGAGGGGCGAGGGGATAGACATTGAAATTTATGCGCCATTGAGTTGCTGTTGCTCAAAATGGCGAATGGCGAATGGAAAATTGCGAATGGCGCATTCAGCAACAAATTGCGCGAAAGTTGCATACTCACACGAACGAACAAAAACACGCGCGAGACAATTTTCCAACTACTTTCAATGCGCACAATTAGAGTGACGGCCCCCTGGAAAAACACAGCATTTTCCCAGCCCCAACCCCGCTTTTTATCCGCGGGCACTTGAGCAACTTGAGCACAAGTTGTCAGTTGTGAATGCATTTTTGTTGCTCGGCAAAGGCTGCACGAAATATGGCATAAAAGGAAAGACGTCATGATATGCTAAAATTTGATGAAAAGCGAAGCCGAGACTCAAATACAATTGCGGGAAATTTAGCGAGTTTTACTTCTGCTAGTTCTAAACGTGAAGTTTTCCCTCACTATATACACCAAAATACCATAGTGACAAATATTCGGCATTTGTTATATTCCACACTCACCACTGGATTGGACCCCATTTTGACGTTCTTGGCCATGTCCATCATATCGAGGGCCACTCGTGCCATGCACTTGGCATGATCCTCGCAGTGGTCGGGCAGTCCGGAAACGGCCATGTACTTATCGCCAACTGTTTCCACCTGAAAGCACAGACATGCCAATGAGTCCTTTAGATGGACCAAATTGAGAGCTGACCCGAAAAAAGGGCCGGCATTGCATCGTATTTGTGGTCAGGTAGAAAGTGTAATTAAGTGGCCACTGCAGGGGCTGTTGGCCAGCCCTGCCCACTTGCATTTGAACTCTGACTGACCCACCTTGTACACGTTCAGGTTTCGCTTGGAGTCGGTCAGAGCATCGAAGACCGTGTAGAGCTCATTCAGCATTTTCACGATTTTCATGGCCCCGTCGGGATCCGTGTTGGCCGCACAGTATTGGCCAAAGCCCACGATGCCGGAGAACATCAGCGTCACGGAGTCGTAGCTGTCGAATGGCAAAGGAAGTGTGGTCTCATAAATAAACGGACACAAATATGGCAAATTGCTTGCATTTTCCAGCATGTGATGCACAGAGAGAAAAGTAATGTGACTGTAAGTCTAAGCTATACAATGGTCTCAACACAATTTGTTTTTCTCTCTGTGCACTTCCCATAGGGATAGGGTAAATTGACTTTTTCTTACCGTTTGGGCGGCACAGGACGCTGATGTCGTAACTCATTGGCCACCGACTTTGGAAGCACCGAATAGAGCAGCCTGAATGGGCCAGGATGAAGCAGAAAGATGTAGCAGAAAGAATGCAGAAACATGGAAAAGTAATTTCAATTTCGCGCCTGAGAGAATTGCGCGCCATTAAGGAGTCGGCGCTGTCATTTGTCATTTACCTGTCGGTCTTCTGCTTCTCGCTCTCCAGATCGCGGAAGGTCTGCTGCAGCTTGTCGGTGAGCATTTCCAGGTTCTTCGTGAGCTTGTACTCCGCCTCGAACTTCTCGGAGAGCAGGACCAAATCCCTGGCAGCGTCGTGCAGCGGCACATCCGAGATGTAGAGTCCCTTCCTGAAAAACAGGACACATTCCACGTTCAACGGCGAGTTCAAAGATGTGGCACGTGGGTGTAAAATGGAAAAATGACACGCATTTTGTTTTACTTAGGACTTTTGAAATCGCCAGGCAGCAAATAGAATCCGAGCGAAGAAAATAAGCCAAGAGGAAACACTTTTAATGTCACGCATAAATTCAGCCAGCTGAAGGCGCATTTGTTTCAATTTGACTGCGAGTTTAATGCCATAAAGGTATCTCCTAGTAATACCTCATTTAAGAGCTAATGCCTTTAATATGGTCGTTCCTCTAAAATCAGGTTAAGACACATTTGCCGCTTTATTAAAATGGTTGAACGATACTTAAAGTCCTTCCTTGCGGAAAAATTGGTTGGTGTTTCCAAAAGATTATTGCCTTAATTAAAACCGTATTTCAAGTACACTAGAAGCTGGTGCATTATGAGCACTTATATCCCTGTCTCCCTGTTGTAATCCCCATTAACTGGTACTTACTTGGTCAGATCGTCCAGATTCATGACACTGGGATAGCATTGAAACAGTATCCGATCCGTTTCCGGAATGTACATCATTTGCCCCTGAGGAGTACAAAAGAATAACAGATTATTTTCGGGTGCCGAGGGTGAGCCACTGCAATAAAATAGATTTTTATGCCGCACTCTGTGGCAGGCCGAGCATTAAGTTTAATGCCACGGCGCGGCTGTGCGTAAGGGCCCTTTGGAATGGGACTTTCATAACCGTGCCAGACACATTGATGGCTTGTTGGCCCTTGCTCACCTTCAGTCTCAGAAAACGCTGCTCGTGCCGGCTGCTCATGGCCCCCTGACGTGTCTGCAGGACATAGATGGTGTTTATGTGGGACAGGATGTTCTCGAAGTTGAGCTGCAGGTGCGGCCGGATGGCCTCCACCACCTCTATTAGGGAACAGTTCTCCTCGGCAACTCTGAGGGGTGCACATGGAGAAATACAAAGCATAAATTTGTTGATCCCAACTTATAATGCATATATAAGGACTCTGCAGAAATCACTTAGATGCTAACATCTTCGTTTAAGTGTCTAAAAGTGTGCATACTTTCAGACATCTGTTAAAGTACTTTTTTGCAGTGTGCTAAAAAGGGAAAGGGCTGGGGCAAATCCGAACGCCATCCAGCTAATGGCCACTAATCGCAAACAATGGCTCATAAGTAAATGGCGTACTGTAAACCGTTAGCAAGGACTCACCTGGGAATTACTCGAGACACAGCCTTGCCGGCCTGAACGATTTTCATTTGCCTATCGAACATCAGGTGGAAGGGGAACACCTTGCAGAAAGTGGCGGGCGATATGAGTGGAGCTGTGTGACGAGGAGGAAGGGTCAGCATTAGCCAGGCAATTAGCCTGAGTAGGTGAACACTCACCTTCGCAGAGGAACTCCACGTCGTCGGCGACCTCGTCCTTTTTGGCATCCACCTGCGACTTGGCGGCCACGTTGATCTCCCGTATCAGGAACTGCACATGGTCGTATCGCTCGATGTCGTCACTCTTGTTCTTCAGCAGTCGCAAACACTTCTGCTCCTTGTCCCCGTCGCAATCGAAGCTGTCCTGGGCGATAGGACACGTGCTAAGCGCAATGGAGGGATCTGCAAAAGTTTGGCAGCAAGATATAAGTAAATAAATTTATGTAGTTCGATGAGTCCAGTAGTTCAGAAAATACAATTTCGGCGGGCTAACAGTATCTGACAGTTTTTCGATACTAATTGCATACGAAATAATTGCATTTTATTCAACATAAATAAACCGTTTTTAGCTGGTAAATAATACATTTAGCCATAAAAGCCAAACGAAGTCAGCCAGTTGTATTAAAATCAGAGCAATGTCACAAAGTTTCCTCGTTATTATATCGCTGGGCGGCACAATGAAATGAATAAATAAGGCCCAGCCAGTCAATACAGTTTACATTTATTGTCATGCCAGCCAGCTCTGTGAATTCCGCAATATGTTAATCGTGGCGACTGTTTTTTGCATTATTTACTCTTCCGAGCCTTTGCCTTTACGTTACCTGTCTCGCTGGCAATCTGTTGGCCATCGTTGTTGTTATTCACGTTGACGGTGTTGCCGTTGTTGGCCATTCCATTATTGTTGCTGCCATTGCTGCCATTGTGATTATTGTTTCGCTCGGCATCCGTCGAAGGAGCCAGGACAACAGTTGCCGATCCCGTCGTCGTCGTGGCCACCGCGTCCTCCAGCAGTTGTTGATTCTCCCGGGCGATGGCCCGCTCCTTTTCGGCCTCGTCGATGGGCTCTCCCTTGCGCTTGACAATGTCGATTTCCACCTCGACGCCGTGCAGCTTGGATGCAACGGCCTGTGAGCGAGAGATATAAGATATAAGCGAAGCGGAGGCGTCAATGGGTCTCCCACAGGATATCGGGAATGGGAATGGGAATGGGACTGTGACTGGGCACATACACTCGTATATAGTCGTATCTCACCTTGACGATGCCGATGACTATGTGCTCGAGGCCAGGCCGTTCCGAGTAGTAATGGAGGAGCAGCTCGCCATCCTTCTCCGTGCAGCGGAAGGAGGGAGCCCGCATTCCAGGGTACAGGGTGCCCAGGTGGTCGTGCAGGGCGTCCAGATTCTGATTGTTGCACAGAGAGAAAAAGGAAAGTGGATAATTTAGATAGAGTAACTTTTTTCTTAGCTAATTATAAAAAACAAAAATTGGGTTCCAAGCAAGAAACTTGTTTTAGAAATTATATAAAAGGTCAATCGATATCTCTTCAATGTTGATAAAAATCATGCTGTCCACGGAATTCAAAGTGAATTGATGGCCCGCATTCGTGGCATTTGTTCTCCGTGTGGCATTGTTGTTGTTGATGTTGCGGTGGTGCAGACGAAAATTCAATTTCATTTTTCATTATGACAAAGGATTCGAGAAGCATTTGCGGTGAAAAATGTGGAAAATTGAAAATAAATCGAATGTGAGTGCAACAAAAGGCGCCAAGGGAAATGGGTTACGGTTCGGGTTTGAGTGGCGATGTGTGCGCTCAAGCAAAATACTTAATGCTTATCAATGATGGCGAATGTCGAACTCGAGTCTCGACCGAGACCGAAACCGAGAAACTGCCAAGGGAGCAGCATGAAAAATGACTTAAAAGTCGATTGGCCAATGCAATTGTGCCGCAGATGCATGGCGTATGAGTGTGAAATGGCCTTCAATTAAGTTAAAGTTCGGATGTATTGAGTAAATAATGCGAAAGTACCTGGAGGAAGTCCCGCGGCGTGGCTCCCAGGACCTGCAGTATCTTGTCGTAGCCCGAGTCCTGGCAGAACTCGAAGAAAGTCTTGCCGAACAGCTCCAGGATGTCATCTGCGGGAATATCTTCAAGGACAGTTGTGAGTCAGTACTTTATGACCCACATATGCTTGCATAACCAAATGGCACCAGCTAACTACTTACTGAGTATCTCGACAGCTGCTCCAATTAGATTGTATGTTATTTCATCGTCGTAAATTTGTCGCACCAGAAACTGTCCCTCCATGCTGACCATGGCCTTTTTCCTGAATTCCGAGCCGAGCCGAGCCAAAAATAAGCAGCCATCAAAATCGAGTCAGGCGAAACCGCAAAATGTGAAATGGCAGAGAAGGGTTTTCCACACAGACGGAAAAAAAGAGAGTGGCAAATACATTAATTTTAATTAAATTGCTTCTGTGCTCGTGAATTTATGAGTGAGTGGCTGGCATTCCTCCACCCTGTGTATGTGTGTGTGTGTGTCTGTCTGTGTGTTTTTGGCGGGCAGCTGCCCATATGGCGGTCACTTTATATGCTTTTTCATATTTATGTTTTTAATTAAGCAATGAAGACGAAATAAAGCCCTTCAAATGAGAAATTTTGGTCAGCCTTAAAATGGGTCGAGGGTTTCAGCTTTCCCTTTCACGCTAAAGAATTTTTCAAATGCGCTGCCTTTTGTGCTTTTTTTTGGGGTTTTGATGAAATTTAATCAAAAGTGAATTGGACAGCCTCAGTTTGATTAAGTTTAAGAAAAACTGTCATATTTTCATATAACTTTTCTAGGAATAATTGCTATAGCCTAAGAAGTAGTTTGGATAATTCAATTATGCCGAAGAGAACATGTTTATCTCTGTAGGATAGGTTATTTTTAAGTTAATAGAGCAAGCAGTTCTTAAACGTAAAGCAGAGCAGGCACTTCCTGTTTGAGGGTCACCAGAGCAAGCAGTTGCTTTGAGATAAAGCATAATGCGGATTGTAAAGTCAATTTTAAGCACCAAAATCCTTTAAGTTTATCTCAAAAGTTAGCTGGCTCTTGGGTAAGTATTTTATATTCTTCGTAGAAACTTGGCCGCTATTTGCATCGAATAACAATAATACAGAAACAGAAAAACCCGCTGCCATTTGCCTTTGTGAACATCGTGCAAATCGACTTTATTATTTAATAGAACTTGCGCCAAGCTGTTACCAAAACAAATTGAATACAACGTGCCAGCACAGTGAAAGTAACCCGGAGAAAGTCGAGAAAAAATGCCAACGTTGCAGAATCGAACATGAAAATCATGTGGGAGGTGGGTGGATGGTTGAGTTCGAGGAAAAACGTAATAGAAAAGTAGATTTTGTACGTGAGAAAGTTTTTCCATTTTCCCTACGCAAAACTTCTGATTTGTCGCGAAAAAGTGGGCGTGGCATCGCAGGTGAGCGAAGGCGAAATGCGGTATTTCATTATTGCTCATTTCAAATGCGAAATGCTGTTGGATTGCAGAATGTGTCAGCAGCTGTCGCTGAAATGCGAGAAGTACTTGCACCCCTGCTAAGATTGAGTTGTTGCAATAGAAAACATTTAATATTGCAGCTTCTGAAGCTGTGGAAGCTGATTTTTAATTTCCTGAACTGCCAGCGGACATTGAATGGGAAACAGGAACCTGAAAAAGAGCTTTCGAGCCAAGAAAACCAAGGAAGTTGCTGCATATTACACACCAAAATGGAAATTGATTTTCGTCATGCAATTTATTATTCTATAAAATATATGGCATGCGGTTGAGTGAAGGAAGCTCGAAATTAAAACAAGATTTATGGCGAGTGCATGCATAAATATTACGACTACGCTACTTAAAGTCCTTTAAATGGGCAGTGAACTGGAAGTGAAGATTGCAGCTCACTCGTTTCATAAATTCTGGTTCCATTTAATTGCTCAGTTGAGCTGAGGTGGGATGCTTTTACCATCATCTGCAGCTGGTTACCTTCGCCTAATGCTTCTATCTGTGCGCAATATAATTTCATAAAGTCAACACTCCAGCGGCAAAATGTCTATCATTTTTATTGTGCCAGCTAGGCAGCATTTTGTGCCGTAAATTAAATTATGCTGCACGTTTTGGCCCAGCTTACCTGCCGCCCAGCACTGCGTATTATTGATTTTTATTGATTTAAATGTGCGTGTCTGGCGTCGGCGAGTGTGTGTGTTTCGCAGATTCGCCTTTTGATCGACAACTTAATTGAAAAAGTTAATGTGCGTGGAGAAAGCAGAATTAGTCCATTGGATTCGGGCACGTTTTTTCGTTCTTCTCTCCTAATGCAATTTGTCATTAAATCCTCGGTCACACACACGCACACCAAGAAAAAAGTTTGCCATTAAATTTAGCACATTTGCGGCAGCATAAGCGTCAATTAATACGAGCTGTAAAAATTAATTACGCACACACGACGGCAATTTATGGAGCCATGTTCTTCCTTCTTTTCCTGGATATTGCGTATACGCCGCGTTGGTCTGGCAAATGCAAGGCGACACTTAGTGGCTTCGTCTCCGCCGCTTTCATTACAAATTCAATTTCCGCTGGGCAACGCAGCCCCTTTAAACTCATTTAAATATTGTTTACTCAGTGACAACGACAGGCGGCCGAAACTAAGTGGCTTAATCTGCGAAAACGGCCAAGGAGCCGAAGAAGCGCGCCTAAAAAATACGAAAACATTTCGCGCCTAAGTAGCTTAGGACAACGCCCAAGTGCTTTTGTTTTGCCTCGCGATTGTTGGTTTAAGTTTCACGCGCATTGCCTTTTCAGCATCGAAAGTTTATATATACTGTGTGGATATCCTGTGTACACATCCCCCAGCAGGCCACTGCTTTGGTTTTGGTGGCTCTCGCGCGTAAATATTATTATTTAATATGCCAATCGCAGCCATTCGCAGCCCACGTTCTGCGCTGCTCTGTGTGGATGGGATGTGGATGAAAAGTCCCCGGCCAGAAAGCTCAACCCGAGGAATTCACGCGTCACTGACACGCTCTCTAACTCCCGTTTCGCGCTTTTCCGCCCCGCATTTCCCACTTTTCCTCGCAATTCCTCACATGACTCTCACTTTTTATGGCAGGGCATTAAATCGCTTTATTATGAACTACTTGTTGACTTTTGGCAGCTGAAACTTTAAGTTGGCTTAGCCTGCGCTGGAGTGTGGGCCTCGCGGCAAACCGCAAAGTGAGTAAAATCCATAATCAATCAGCTAATTCGAGTCTGAGGATGACTTTGCGTGCGGTCGGGTGAGGAATTCCTAATGAGTTCGTTACGAGAAGATGAGCCCGCGTCTAATTGTGGTTCCTCGTTTCGCCATCTTCGACTTAACAAATCAGCCCGCAGCTGTTTCTAACGTGCACCGCAGAAGTTTGGATGCGAATGTGGGCTGCACATGCAACCGCCGGACAGCAGAGTCCATAAATATAGGACGAAAATGAAAAATAGATTGGTTCATTCCGTACAAATTAGTTAATTGGGAGCGAAATCCTTTATTATTTACCATTTTTAAATAAGACACAACCTATGCCCTAGTATTTTTACCTCCATTGTTTGTCTGCAGTTATGTATTCGCCCATTGAAATGTTTTACACACATATGAACGAACTTAAACTAGCCGACATTAGTGCATTTTCTTGGCAGGCACTTAGCCAAAGAGAAAATGGAGAGAAGTGTAAGTAACTCATCCAATTCGGCCTTGCAGCGAGGTGAGAAGGATTCTATACCGTAATAAGCCTGGCTTGGCTAAATGATGCCAGCTAAATGCCTGCACTTTTCGGAATAGAGTATGCCCAAGTCAGCTTTAGACGGGCCAACTTGCATTTGGAATTTCCCAAGTAGCTGCAAAGAACCAAAATAAAAAGAAAAGAACCACAGCCAGTGCAGCGCAGAAACGGAAACGAAATAAGGTTAAAAGCCACTTAAGACTCGGGCAAGTTAATGTGGCACATAACTCAAGTGAGTCACATGTTTTATTGTGCACAAACACACACACACACCCGCACATACAGGATGCAGCCAAGTTGTGCCAGGGTCAAGTCGAATTAGCCAAGAGCATCGCTTTAATCGAATGCCAGAGGCGGGAAATTAACATCGAAATTACAGCGATTCTAGTGGAAACTAGGCCAAACATCTAAACTGGACTAAGTAACGAATAAATACAAAATTGTATTTGCCTAAGGTTATGCTGGGTCATAAATTAAACTACAAAAAATATCATAATTGAGTCTTGCTTAAATATTAAAAAAAAATATTATAAAAATTATCATAATAACATATAATAATGTAAATTTATCTTATCTAAAGGGTTTTTTTTTCGAATTTTATGCCCTTAAGGAGCCCCACTCCGATATGCTTGTTGTTCATACAACCATTTGATGACCCATTTCGGTGTGCCTAGGAATCTGTGTGTTTGTGGTAATCCCTGAGGCGTGTTATTCAAATCAGGAAGAAGGCAGTGGAAGCCAATTCCCCAGTTTTACTGGTACCGGAAGATAAACCCTGGTGCTCCCACTTTGCCACTTTGGTGACTATGGGTGTATCCTGTCTGCTGTCTCGTGTGTATTTGTATGCGATTAGCGTTAAACCGCTGCCAAGCAATTCACATGCAGACGTGATGTACGTTGTTAATGATGAAGGATGAAGGATCTCATCATCATCATCATCGCCAGCATCAAGCTTGAAGTGTGTGTCGCACACCTAGTGACCAGAAAATCCGAAAAGGGAGAAAGAAGCAGACCAGATGATCGGAAAATCGAATGAATCGCACTTTTGGCCAGGCCCATTAATATCTGTCCATATGCAGGCCCAATCGGGCAGCATTCTTTTTGTCTTTTTCGTGGTCATTTATTACCGCCCGCCATCGATTGACTCGCCCTTGCCTTTGGCCATTTCCATTTACTTTTTATCTCTACGCATGCACTGTGACATCTCGAAATTAGGACATCATTAGCAACTGTCGATGCCGCCAAAAGAAAAGCCCTGATAAATGCCGAACAATCCCACTACATCGCGCCCATCTCTCACTGCGGACTTTGCGGTCGACGCCGCCCCACTGCGCCTGGATTTCCCATTTTCCGATTTGGGTTTGGTCTTCGCAGGGGAAAGCAAAGAATTAAGCCGCCCTTAACACAATTAGTTTTTAAAGCTGACCTAAGGCGGAATTAAGGGTAAATTAACGTTATTGTATGCAGAGCTGATATTTACGTATGCAGCGAAAAAATGGGTCTTAAATATTTGATGTAATGAGAGAATGTAAGGGAACTAAAGAGCAATGTGTTCGTACGGAATTTTTTAAATGTGCTTATTTCAATTGATGGGTTTAGCCATTTACCGGGGTGATTTCTATTATAAACGAAATAAAAGATGGTTTTTGAGTTTAGTGTTCCGTTTTTTATGCAGCTTATAACCTAAACATTCAACTTTTATAACTTTTGGCTTGTTGAAAAAAAAATTTTTTTTGGCCAATTTTCGATTTTTTGATAAGGGGTTACATCATCAATATTTTCGAAAAATGTCAAAAAATAAAATTTTCAAGATTTGAAGACCAGTTAATTAGGAAAACCATTAGGACCTTAAAACTGTACGACTTTTAAAATTTTGACGATTTTTTGCCTTGTTTTGACCAAAATACTGATAAAGTGATCCTTTTTTCGCCGTTAGTTTTCATGAGAAGGGTAAATCGATAAATATTTTTTTTGGAAAGATTCTGCCACCTAAAGTGTATTTGCTGAAAGTTAGCTAAAGTCAAATAGTATTTAGCAAAATACCCTTCGAGTGACGTCAGCCGTCAGAACAATATCATGCACTCGACACAAATTCTGAAAAATGGATTTCCAATCGAATCGAGAGGGAAATTAGATTTATATTTCCACTGGCAGTTGCCAACTCGCATCCTAACACAATTTGCAATGGCCGCCTATCCGGAACCATTTCTATGCTGCAAATTTGCTCTGGTGGCTCTGCCCCTCAGTCCTACAGTCCTACAATCCTACAGGACTTTAGTCCTAATGATGGCCGCCGGCCAGAGCTCCACTCAAAGCTGCAGCCTCGCAAGGCCAACAAAACGGCGCAAATCTAGGAGGCGGCACATGGCAACACTTCCGGCTTAGAGGACGATGTTTCTGATGCAGAGCAGATGCAGAGCAGTTGCTCCGGGAAATGTCTTGTTTTGCTGCAAAATGCAAATGGGCGGGACGCATTGCCCTTTGGCATCATCGACGTTGGCAAATCTCGGCCGGAAGTAACAGCAACAAATGAAAAATGCCTGCTGCCTTTGGAGAGGACACGATTTCAATATGCAGATTTTACCCGGGAAGCAGCCCAAATGCAATTTCGAAATGTTACAAATGCGCTCAGGGAGAGTCTTGTGCGGTTTTTAGTTTTATTAAAAAACACACACACACACGAGCTGGCGAAAAGCGGACGGTGGCAAAGCGTTTCAACCAGCAGCTGACCCTCTCATAAGGGGAAAATAAATTGCTTTTAAGCGACGTGTCCTGCCCTCGGCCCCAAAGGATCTCGCAAAACTAGCGCGCGTGTCGCAATTCGCAAAATGCAATAAATAAAAATTTCAGCGATGCATTTGAGCGCGAAATACGTGCCCAGTCACTCCTTCTACTGGCTGGCGGGTTATTTAATTATCCTTTAGAGCCCAGGCTGTTGCAACACTACTAACTAGACATTGCGTATGCGCCCAGTTGGCGCCCAGTTGGCAAACATATTTCGACTGCCGCATTTAATTAAAAATGTCCAGTTTACATAATTAATGACTACTGTATCATGGAATTATTATTACAAATTAATGGAATTTTCGTTGGCGTTTGGTTTTCGCCAAAGCCATGGAATACGTAATTAGTTGGATCCGTCAAGTGAACTCGAGTCAGTTCAACCCTCCGTGAAAGTCTCCTAAGGAGCTTTGCTGAAGACATGAGGAAAGGGTCCGCGGAAACACCAAAACTGTGTACCCAAGCGGTCGGAATACAAATATTTACTTTTACCGTGTAATTGAACTTTTGATAAGAAGTTCTGGAACGAACACAGCTTCACTTAACCCAGCTTCATTTTCGTTGATAGTAAAAAAAGATACAATTATTTGAATTTGTTTAATGCAACCAATTCTGGCAAAATAATTATTATTAAACTTTATACTGAATATTCGGGTATATCATATTACACAAATGGTTTATCGATTGATATCCTTTTCTCTTCATTAAAAATGAATTAAAGTGTCGTAGTATAAGGTTTCGTGTTATGTAAATGACATTTTTGATAGCCAATACCGCCTTACTTCTCCTTACCCAAATATCCAGTGAGTCGCTTAATAATGGCTATTCCTTTTGCCTTTGCCTGCTTAATGGCTTGTCATAATCGTTATCAAGTGGCTGCCCCGTTGTCTTGACTATAATTAGCCTCCTTGGACTCGGTCTTATTTAGATTATTGCACACCATTTGACTTTAACACACGAAAGGACACTCGGCCCTATTGACAAGCCATTAATGGCGATAATGCTCGAGTGCCAGCGAATTGAAGGCGGCAGGTCCAACATTGCGTATGCGCAACGCCACCAACTTTGGGCCGCACGCACGCGACGCATAATTCATAAAGCGATAAAAGTGGAGAGCACATAAAACGCCAACGGGAAACTTTCAACAATAAACCGGGGGATTGTAGTGGATGCCAGGATTCCAGGTTTTGGCCAAAAATATGAAGCAATCAAACAGACAATAAATGAAGCAAAGGAGTCGCGACGTCGAGCTAAAAGAAATGCAATCAAAGCAAAAAGTAATCTCGGCGATAAGTGCGAAAACGTGTCAAATGTCCTGGCCAGGGGCGGAACAGGATGCTCCTGCGAGGGGGCGTGGCTGCAACTGTCATGGAGCAGCTTGCCAGCATCATGGAAGTCAATAAAGCGTAACAATATTTGCTGCGCGCTGAAAACAGTTGACAAAATGGCGACGACAGTTGGAGCAGCAATATGAAAATATTGTAAATGCAAAAAGTTGGGGCGGAACTTCACCTGCCAGAGGAGAAGGGTGAAACCATCAGTGCTGCGATTTTTTGAACGAATCCATATCCATAGTGACTTTGCGATTTAAACTTTAACGGCAGATAAAATTGGAAAACAGAAACATCTATAAAGTGCGTTTTTCTTTAGACGTGTTTTAGTTGTTAGCATGGCATTTATCGACTATTAATATATGTATCTCTTTTGTTTGTTTTTAAAACTATTGTTGTTTCTAAATATTTTGCTGACTTGTTTCTTTTCTGATTTAAGCTAGGCGCCGACAGCACTGGTGAAACAGGTGCTTCTCTTGTGTTCGCCCGATGTTTGTTTTCGTGTTTGAGTTTTTGGAGCTGCCGGCGGCACAGTTTGCATTCCCCAAATGTTACCAGCTGTCAGCTAAAAAGTTGCGGAGTTTGAGTTTGGCTGAGAACTTTTTTTGGCCAGGCCAACGCACATTTTTGACGCATTAGCACCGGCACGGGCACGGGCAACCCTCAACTCGTTACAAGCCTCAAAATGGCATTTTCCCAACCCCAGCACAGATACACACACTCGAGAATCGACTCGAATTTCCATAATGTCTGCCATGAAAATGCGATCGATTTTCGTGTGTTCGAGGGGGTGTGTAAAGCAATGTGAGTGTGCCAAACAGCAGGGAAAAAGACGTAATGCTGCGGGCGTGTGTATGCGAATGTTCCTATGAATATCTAAAAAAAAGACGACATGGCCAAAAAAGTCAGGTCATTGGGTGAGTGGGGAAGTGTGGGAGTGTGGGAGTGTGGGCGACTAATGGCCCGAAGTAACCAAAAAATAAGCTGAGCGAGTTACCATGCCCAGCATTAACCCCCCTCAACAACCACCTCCGCCTATGAAGCCCGCCCGGTAGGCGACATCAGCAAAGTGCCAACGCTGTATATATATATATTGATCACGAGCTACCATGCCAGCATAGCCTCGTCCCCCGCTACCTGAAACTCTGTTGCACCCGATGATGAAATCGGCATGAACACACACACACACACATATTCACACATACTGCGTGGTGGCGACGCTCTCGACGTTGAAATTAACATGAACCTACACACACACATACACACTGCGTAATCGCGACGTCCTCGTCTAGACTCGCTATCTAGAACTAACGGGATCAAAAGCACTGCTGCTTGCCCGTGCGTATACATTAAGAATAAAGCTTTCATCATTCTTGATCTTGACACCAAACCGAGCAGTTGATTTATTTAAAGTGGCAAATATATATAACCTACATATATCATAAGTACACAATAAAGTCATTATTGACTCCCATCACATCAGCCTGGGCAGCAACTAACTAAGAGTAGAGAAAGGAGGACCCCCGATCCAACGGAGGCACCCGTAACTAGCGCGTATCAAAGCCGTATATAAATACTTTTGCACAGATACCACGATGTGAGTGTACAAATGCGCTTTTAATGGCAAAGGATTCGCAAATGCCTGCAATCAAACGAGTGTCCTTAGCAGGATGCTTGACAAAATGCTGGCTGATTGCTTCTCCACCGCCGCAGCGCAGTTGATGGAAATTCCAGTGAAGCGCAATGAAGATTGATGGATTTTCAGTATTTGTCAGCGAGAATCTCCCCTTGAACTCAACTCCTTCTGCGCAGAAAGCTAATAGGTCGAAAAAATGTTCGGTAAACGGCAATGGCACGTGTTGGCCTCAGAAATGCCTTAAATTTACATTTAATATGACAAGTCGGCGCTGACGTGCTCGAGCAAGTTTTGTAGCCATTTATCAAACTCTAGGCTTGATATTCACCTGCCCCTCTTGGGCGCCATAAATGGCATAAGATTTCGGGCAGCTAAAAGCTCTGGACACTTAACTAAATTAGTGATATCATTCCGCACGCATTAAATCAGGCAAAAAGGATGAGGTCGGGGCATCGGAACCCATTAGCGTGAATTGGCGAGTGACCGGCAGCTGCGGCTCATATGACAGCTCAAACCTTATGGCCACATAACCATAGGGTGTATATACTGGCATATTGACACACTCGCACAAAGGGCAAATCCAATTCCATCGCAGCCGAGCAGCTCAAACCTCAGCTCTCGCCTGCGGCCGCATTGTGGTCGTTGCTGTAAAGCATTTTATAGGCAAATCGATTTTTGTCTAAAGTGCCACAAACACGCACGTCGGCAGCAGGATAACAATAACAGGACTTTTGCAACAGAAGCAGATGAAAAGCTGAGGCAGAAAAAACAACAATAACGCGACTGGTCGACTGGTTGCTGTGAGTGTATTAGTTGAACAACTGGCACTACAGCCACTCCGAGGAAAAGCCTCGATAATCAATTTTGAATCAAAATTATATACTATTCCTTACATTGAATTGAAGCTAATACTATATAATGGGATAATTGGGGTCTAACAAATTCAGAAAAACTGAACTGCTTTTTTGGGTTGTTTTATCAATAAGATATAATTTGAAAGCGAATGCAGTACATTTTTTTTGCCGTGCTGTGTTTAGCTGCAGAAGCCTTAAGTTATCTGTTTGGTTTCATCTTTGCTTTAAACTGAGAGTCGGCTCCGTTTCCCCCTTTCGTCGAGCATCTTGTTTGGGCAAATTAATGAGACCCATTTGCAGATTGATGTGCTGCAATTATGCTTCGGGACCAAGTAGCATAAAGCACTTAACGCACTGATTCTGATTAAGTGAGCGCAAACACGACCGGCGAGGCTGCGGAACAGGAGCTGGCTTTAAGGTCCTGGGAAGAGGCTTTAAAAGCAATCAGCAGTGGGCTGACAACGAGGTAGACCGACTACTGACTACCAACTATCTATCTATCAATGCGGTCAGCTGGGTGTCAATCAAGGCAAATGCCAATGCCAATGCCACGATGCCAAGGCGGGCAGAACCAGACGAACCCCTCCCCAGGGCCCCGTTCCCATTGTGGCCTCGGCTTTTCTATTCTTTTTCCTCGCTTTAATGATCGCTTTGACAATGCCTTCAAGTGCGAGGACGGCAACAAACGATGTGGCCCATCTGAGGAATGGGGACTGGGAGAGCAGAGAGACTGTGGCCCCGGGCTGAGGCCACAGGACGTAGGACATAAAACATAAGGCGCAGGACTTGAGACCCCGTCTTTGTCTTGGCGCCTCAAGTGCTGGATAATGAGTTTGATTCTCGCTGCAGCAATTTCCCTAGGCTCTGCGACTATGTCTACGACTGTGGCTGCCAACTAACTGCAATGTAATTAAAGTCATGTCAATGCCGACCCCATTGGCAGGCATTTAAATTGAAGGGTCGCCAGTGCACCGAGAGAAATTAAGCGGCAGCAGCCAAATATATATGTTAAAATATTCTTTCATTTCTATTTGAATTCCACAATTTTGTAGTACCCAAGTCGCAAGATTTCTAAAATAGCAACCCATTTATAGCTGTCTTAAATGCCGTAATTAATTGAATTAACTCTTACTTATAACATCAAACATGACAGTGTCCTGCGAACGTTGCTATTGTTACCTTTTCCTTTGGAGCAGACCCTTCTAATGAGAAAAGTTCGCCATGTTTCCCTCTTCTTCGCCATAATTAAAGGGTTGTCTGGGCCAGGATGCCGACACCCGATGCGATACGCCCCTTGACTGCCTCAATTCATTAGCAATTTGTGAACGTGGCCAATACAAATGGCAAGTGACTTGCGGTTAAGCAATCAGAAATCATAAATCACGGCCAATTAGTGGAGGACTACTCCCTTAGTCTATGACTCAGGCTCACCCGCGCAGCCATGTAGCAATATCAATAACTTAATTAAGATAAATGCGAATCGCATATACCACATAGCCTGTAGTCACACTAACGCTCCCATAAACTCACCCACCCACACACTTGCCAAAGGCGCGTGGCCTTTTCGGGGCGTTGATTTCCGCTAACTGAATACACTGACGAACAAGGGAAAACATTAGCCCATTCCGATTTTAAGTCAAGTCCCAGAAACCTCTTAGACTTAGCTTATATCATTGATACCTTATAATTAATTGAGTTTGAATCCTTGGAGTGTGAAAAGTATTTGTAAAAAGAGTTCTCTATCAGCAGTTCGGGGAGTGTAGATTTTGGCTGCACTCGCACGCTGGAGCCTGGGATCTCTGAGCCTGTGAAATCCATGTACGCATTAATGCGACGCGTGTCCTGCTTGTTTATGCGCCACCAACAACAAGCGGCCTCGATTAATTTATGTATATCTCACTACGGCTGTGTGGGAGGGCCACGCCCAACGACTGAACGGCCATGTCCGATGTGAAAAATGGATAATTAGTTAATTGCGGTACGTGGCAGACAAATGTGGGGGATTTATGTATTTTAGTTATTAATTAAGTGCGTGGCTGTTAATATGTTTGTGGGAGCACACATAGCCTTGAAATGAATCGCAGGATATATTGGGTAATATGAGAAAATATGCCAGGGAGAGTGATTGGGTTTCTTATGCCGGCTCACCATTTAATTGTCGTTTGCTAATGAGTTTGTGTAACTGTTGACTTGGCACTTGAACGCTACTTACTTGATCTTCTCCCATATCTCCTCCCCGAAATGCTTCAGCACCAGCAGCTCCAAAGCGTAGTTAACGAAGCCATACTGCGATTGAAGGGAAAACAGTAACCGATTAGTTTTTATGTTTATGGCTGCTCTTAAACAAACATCAATATTTTCACTCTAGTGTCTGGTGTATCTGGCCCGAATGATCCATGTTGCCGTACTGGGCTCTTTCGAATCGTAAAAACAGGAGCTCTTGGACTTTAATTACATTCCCGGACGGGACACAAGCTTTGATTCGAGTCGATAAATTTGAAATATGCGAAACCAATAGCGATTGCGCATTTTCATTTCGTTTAAATGTATCCGAAAAGCAATCAATTTGATTTGTTGTGCGAAATCAAACCCTCAAAGGGGGAAAGAAGGAGGGGGAGGCAGCAGACATCAGACATACCTCTGCCATCCAGATACGCAGCACAATCAATCGCTTCCGCCGGAAGTAATACTAAACAAGCAAAACACTTGAAATATATTTACATACATTACGCATACGTCTAGTTGGCCACACATGAGGCTTCATCCTCGGGCCGCCAGTGTGTTTTCGCTTTTTGTTTGTGTCTGCTGTTGCCTTTCGGATTTTTTCCTGCTACCCGGGCTCTCAGCTTTGCTGTTCGGTTGTCTGATGAAGATGTATCTAACCGATATTTGATGTTTATTGCCTTTGTTGTGCGCATTGAAATGTTGTGGCAGTGCAGGAGAAGAGAGTCCCAAGTGCCACACGCAGAAACAAGTAAAGTGAAATGATAAATAAGGTTGGTGGAAATGCTCCGAAAATCACAATCATTGGATTGCATATGTCAGCTCGAGGACTCTCTTAGGCAGCTGTGTTCATTTGAGAGCGAAATGTGTGATTGTAATGTGCTCTATTATCAGTTTTGATTGATTTTTTAATTAAATGCCACTTACCATTTTAGAGCTTTTTTTCTCTTCCGGTTTTCGCTTAATTGAAACGCTCTGCTGGCGTATTTAATTCACTTCACAACGAATATGTTCAAACGCATATCACAACTGAAATTGGACACCAGAATTCAATATTGATATTGCAATTTATTTCATTTTCGCGATTCGTCCGTCCGCCGTACGACTTTCACTGCTCCCCTGGGAGCGCGACAATGAAAATGTAATAAATTATATTTGTTTGCCCAACCGATATGACTGCTATGATAAACACAAAAAGTGTAATGATATTTACAATGTAAACACTGCGGTTTGCGCAATAACGAGCGGAGCATGTGAAAGTGGAAATATATGAGCAGTGCTTTGGCAACGAAGGCGTTGGAGTGTTATTATTACACCGCTGCCATTTATGAATATTTTATGCGATACCGAATCGGGCTTGCTTGCAGCCATTCTGCCATGATTATTTCCACTTTTTAATCTTTCAGGCCAAAATACGAAGCCTAACTTTAAGCGCCTACTTTAATCAAATATTTAAATGAGCGCAAACGAAAAGTCGGCCCAAGTGGCCCGGAGCATTTCCCAAACTTGGCAGCTACAATTTTTAGGGCCATTTCTGCTGCCACGCTGTTACATCTGCATTTTTGCGGGCTATACAGCGGTGTATGTACATATGTGCTGTTTGTTGCATGCCACATGCAACACGTGCGGAAGGCAAAGGCAACGTACACCGATGCACCAATAGAAAGGCACACCAACAACCCGCAGCTCAGCCATCAACTGGGTCACAATTTAGTCGAGGTAAATGGGGGCTTGGAGTCCGCTTGGCCGAATCCTTGGATGCCCTGGAAGTCCCCTTGCTAAATAAATGACAATTTAAATTTTGTGAAAGAAATGATAGCCCATCATTCAAGTAGAAACTATAGATTATTACTTCTACATCTCTTCAAATAATATAATATTTTAATCTTAAATACCATATGAATACGGATTCCTTGACTAATTTAATCGCAGAGTAGCGCCAAAATGGCAGAATGGCGTTTTTGAAACAAAGCTACAAAGTGTGCATACGTCTGGTTAATTACACAAAAGTCGGGCCAAAACAGGTAGCGCACAAACTTTTGGCCAAGAAATTTATGCGCCACGACGAGTGCAGGGCAATTAAGGCACTGCGAACGTTGAGTTCTCGCGGAGTTTGGAGCTTGGGCTTGGGAGTTGCCCAGGGAATGGGTCGCCTTGGGGCAGGATTGGCATAAGCGAGTGGAGCACAAAATGGCAGCCCTGGCCGGAAAAGTTACCTCCAATTGAAAAGAGGAAAACTTGGCCTGCAAAGCAATGATAAGTTACATGGGGAAAAGCACAGTGAGTGAGGCGAGGGAGAGGGATTTCCACCTGCCAGCCGGCAATGCTTTAAATACTTTAAACAAACCAGCCAGCGAGCGGAGAAAATATCGATTTTCGCCCATCTTGGCAGACATTTCTGTAGCCCATTAGGAGCCTCGTCATAAGATATATGAAAGTGTACACGAGTACAATGTGTACATGCCTGTTGTTCGTTTGGCCATTGGTATGTAACTGCTAGACTTTTTCCGTCCCATGTTTGCTCACTGCGATTGCCAAATAGGGAATATTAATCAGGAGAGCGTTCCACCGGCAATACCTATTTGCGAATGACCTCGGGGCCTCTGACATCCTTCCAATTGAGCGAATTTTAATTACGTGCAGCATTTGGCATTTTGATAACGGTAAGGCACTGTCAACAGAAGGTCCTTGTGCTATTTTCGTGCCAGTCGAGAGAGAGACAAGAGTGTAAATAAGTCTCGATTCCCAGGGCTTTGCAAATTGTTTGGCCAGGCTTATTGGGGAAGGGGCCAAAGTTTCTTCGATGCGGCCATTTGTCACTGCTATTTGGCGATGACGGGCAAACCATTTGATAATTGCGACAAAATGACGCCGCTGCGAAAGTAAAAACAAAACGATATTTACTCGGCCCAGTTGAAAAAGTCCCCTTTCTTTTTCCCCAAAGGCCCGTCGTTCCGCCTGTCAATTTAGCGCTAAACTGACAATAACTGAGTTAATGATGAGCCTGCCATTAGGCCGGCGCAAAATGAGGCACAGTGCACACAACATGGCCACGGAACGGCCACAGGATGTGGATGCCGTGCTCTCCGCAAAAGTTGAGTTTGTACAGTGAAAAATAATATCATAAAGTCATCAGCTGGCCGAGCGAAAAAATATTTTACTGCCTGATCTAACTGAAAATATTCTATAGTTATTAACAATTATTTTATATTTATTTGTTTGGTTAAAGCAATTAACGAAATATAAGGTTTCCCAACAACTTATTATAGCATAGGCTAATGAATTTAGACCTTGCTTTTTTTTGTGCAGTGCATCTTTTGGGTAAAGGGAACTGAGCGGAAAATGCGGCAAAAGCAATTGTACATTCAACTTGGTGTCCGCCTGGGCATTTATCAAATATAATGGTCATTCACTATCGTCCCACCAACTAAAACAACTGTCAGCAAATTGCCGTGGGCACGCAAAGCTAAATGTCTAATAAACTTTGACATATTGAGGCAAATATTTCTATTTGGCAACTTTTGCAGAGAGAATCGCAGAACCTCATAAATTAAGGACAATGATAGCGTGAACCAAAATATCCGTCCGGGAACCAAAATAAATTAGAGCGCACAGAAGTATGCTTTAATATCCGGAGCCAACTGGAATGGCATTGTGTGTGTGTGTGTGTGTGTGTGGCGCATTCGCCTATGTATGATTCACAAAAAACAAAGCATGTGTGTGTGTGGGAGGATAATTTACATTTGTTGGAGCCGCGCGATTCCTTTTATTGGACGACGATTCGCTCGGCTTTTGTTTATTTGAAACTTGTGATTTATCTGTGTGTCTGCTGCTTTTTTTTAGCTTCTTTCTCCGGGGCCTGCTTTCACTCCCGCAATAACTTTCCACTTTCACTGGCCGCTTCGTATGATAAGAAACGCGAAACGCGCGCGCGACTTTTCCCAAGGAGTTTGCCCAGTCCGCTACGATTTTCCGCCGCACTCTGTCCGCCGGAGTGAACAATTCGCCTGAATCAGCCGTCGACGACTGAGCGCTTCCTGCCGAAGGAGCGCCGTATTAAAGGCGGCTCGCAGGACACTTGTCCGCTTTTCCTTTGTCGACTGCCACCCACTCAGCTGTTTGTTGTTGCGTGTCGTCGGGAAAGCTTTTCGAGACCAGAAGCTCGCTCTCGAGCTCTATCTCGCTCTAGCATCTTCGGCTACCTGCCAATAGATGGCGTCTGCCTGACTTAAAATAAAAGTATATAAACTAAAGGTTTTAATTATAGGTAGTAATTTTTTTTAATTTGAATAAGCTAATTATAAATTATTAATTTACCCATTCTTATAATTATACTAAATATAGTGATTGCAATAATAAATCATAGATATTATAAACTTTATTTATAAAAGCAGATACATTTTGGAAAGTGTTTTAGTTTGATTTGTTGGATGCGGATCAAATCACCCGCTCAATTTTCCCCGGCAAGTGTTTGCTTTGCATTCGCTCTTCCAGCGCCACCTCGCACCAACTTCCGTTTCCGGCGTTATTTATTGCCATTCTTATTTACTTTCCTGCTGATTTCTGTAACTTGCCGCCTCAGTCAATGGCTCACGCATAATTTACCTACGACAATGGATTTTCGGGCAGCTCCAGTCAAGCAGATGAACATTTCGGCGCTCCAGACGTAGCAAATAAATTAGAGACACTTGCAGTGCAAGTGGTAAACAGAAGTGCTCGTACGGTACGGTAATTGAAATTGAATGGGTGGGCGATCCGTAGTCTGGTGGGTGGCGGGGTGGCAAGGTCGACCAATGGGGCGCAATGGGGTGTGGCTAAACAAGCACCTGTTAGCGACAAAACACCAAGGCAAACCCACTCGGAAAACCGCAACACCGGCCGTTGCAGAGTGCATCAGTCGGATATTCATGTGCGCTTAAGCGCTGCATAAATTAATTACTCTCCGCAAACATAATTAAATGCATTGTCCAAGTTTTAATTGTGCTGGCTATTCGCTCCCCAGCACCGCGGATCGCACACAGGTCGAAAGAGCACGCGCCAGCAAAGGCAGAGGCATTTGCTCACTGACAGGACATCGCTGGCGGTGACGTTGGAGGAGGAGCAGGAGCTGGCATTCAGGTACGCAGGTATCATAGTGAATGCGCTGCCTGCAGACTGTCAAAATCATTGTCAGTCTGCCGGGGGCTATGGCTCTACACAATCACAAAAACTACGCCGAGATACCCCTTACCCTTTCACCCATTCATGGTTACCACGAAACCAAAAGGATGGCAAAATACTGACAACGAAGTTTCAAATACCCTAAGGCACAAACTTTAAAAACAAAATATAGGGATGATAAATGTTTTTAGCTTACAACAACGTATCCCAAGTTATAAAGTTAAGGTAGGCGAAAGATTACCGAAGACCTTCTGTCCTGGACACTTGAGGTCGTAACTAGTCATCCTTTTGATTCGGTTTCAGTTGGGTGGGCACTGGTAAGGGAGCTGTGGATAACCGCGAGTTAAAAGAAGCCAACTCATCGAGAGGTCCTGCCAACATTGTGCTGGGGAAATGGAGCGCGTTAGTTGCAGGAGAAAAATACGTACAGCCCCTGGACTCTAATCAAGTTCGGTTGCCAGAAGATGACAATCGGGCTGGCATTTAATTAAGAAGCCGAAACGAAGAAAGGGTTACCAAACTTTGCTGGCATCTCAATTGCTATTGCTGCACACGCCATCTGGGCACGAAAATATTCCATTCTGTTTCGTTTTTTTATTTGTTTTTTTGTTTTTGGGCGGTGCCCAGCGGGCGTAACTAGCGCATTGAGACAAAGAACAAGTGCATCAGGATAATCGCATCACACTTGAGTAAATAAATTCCTGAAGTGGAACCAACTTTGCCGGAGCACTCCGCACAGCCGAAACATGTCTTCTATGACAATGAAAAGAAGGACCCTCTGCAGCTGCTTCGTCCTGCGTCTTTTTGTGCCGCTTTACGTGCCAGTGATGATATTGCTTCTGAGCCAAAACGAAAACTGGGGAAAAATGTTGCCATAGAAATGAGTATTCCAGCTTTCATTCACTCAAAGTAGGTCAAACGACCAATTTTCAAAATAATTTATGGCCTTCTTAAGCACTTTTCGAACGCCCAACTCAATAATACTTATTCTCGATAGCTCGTTTAATATTTAACTACCTAGAATGGCCACCACAAATGTGTTGGTATCTTGCACTACTTATTAACTACTAATTTACAAGCACACGCTTACCAAGCACAAATTTCATATTGTTGGAATATTTAATCGCCCTGAGGTGCAGACATTTGTGATAATGCTTCTCAGTTGAGGTAAATAATATCCTTGCCACATCATAACATCTCTCAATTGTTGCATCTTCCACTCGCATCAATAATAATTGAATCCAAATACTGCCAGTTGACCACAGCTTAGTGATTTGCAAGAACTGTAAACCAACTGCCAGAGGTCACAGCTATCTCATTAATCTGCGTGGATTGCAGCAGGGTTATTCAAAGTTCTTGAGTGGTAGAATCAAAGGTAATGCATATGATTATAGATGTAGTATTAATTCTACAATAGCAGGGGTGAATGTCATGAATAGCTCGAGTGGTTTTTCTTATCAACTCGACAACTCACAGGTGTATAGGAACAGTAGTACACACAGAGCAATTCATCAACTACAGCTCTGCTTCATCTTCTGCCGCCGTTGACAGATGATGGGGGTTCGCGAGAGTCTAGACTCTGAATTGTCGGAAAATATTCAGACTCGTTTCTACAAGCGCGCGCGAGTTCTCCAAACTCGAGTGGGGCTACTCAGAAAGTGAAAAAATATCAAGTGATCATTGACGATGTTGGTGGCAGCCATTCAAGTAGCGCATCTAATTATTCACGCCGTTAATTCCATCGACGGATTGGATCTTACGAGCTGAGAGGAGAGCACTGGCAAAAATTACGTGGCTTTCGGTATATTCAGTTTTTTAGTTTTAAAAACTTAAAAACAGACAAATTGTATCCATGCTTTTGCTGAATTCTTCAATTGAAATGCTCACCTTATCTCTAAAGATAAAGATTTCACAGCTTGAACAAGAGAACATTATTTTGTATCTGAATGTAAATATTTGAATATCTCTATCTCTACCTTCTAGCTGTTAGTAAGGTAAGTATCTAAAGGTGGCTGCTTATCATACATAGTCATTGTTGTTGACAGCCTCTAGCTACCATTCAATGCATGCATATGCTTATGGCAACTAGCAACTCAAAGTTGGTGTTTAATTATCGTTGCAATTTTAAAATCAGAGAGAATAACAGAAACATTCAGAAATGACACCCATTGCTAGCCAGAAGAAATAAAATCAGATTTTTAATTTATTTGTAATTCCTATTAGTTTTATCGATGCATGCAATGCTGTTAAAAAATGGGCAATTAAACTTTATCCATTCGGAGAATCTCACTTTTATGCGACAAACCAATTATCATTATCGTTGGGTGTATATATAAATTTGATAATTACCATTTAGCTCTTTATCAGGGCTATATGTTTTTTTTTTGTTTTTAATTAGGAAGTTCCCCTGATAAAAATGTGATCAAAGTAAACAGAACTACTGTGTATAAATAATACCCATTATGAAAGGGGTTCGTGCTATTTTCAAGACTTTCGCTGAGCTTATTGTATTCAAAGATATTTTGAAAAGTATTCTTAACACTCAGAAATAACGCACCGTTCGACCTTTGAAGATGCTGCAATTCTTATCGTCGACCAGAGAACCAGTTGACCTTGAGCTCCGCTCGAAGTAGACCAGCAATTCAAATACCCAGCTAGAACAGTGAGGAAAGTGGCAATTCTTGCAGGCCCTATTTACAGGGATGAGGAGAGGAAAACTCGTTTTATCGCCACTCGCATTTTATCTCCGCCTCGTCAGTCGATCGCGGAGCTTCGGGAGTGCGACATCGCAGCCTGCGCTTGAATTGGGTAAAAATAGATAGCAGTATGCTGCTGTTTCTCTGGTGGATTGCTGGCTATATAATACTCGTATCTGGAGGTACGAATGCCCCGCTGTACGCCCTGGATCAGCCGAATGTGGCCCGGTGTCTGGACTACTGCCACCTGAAGAACTTGCGATTCCTCCTCTGCGTGGACGCAGATGGTCAGCTGTCGCACAATCCCTACAAGGACTGCAACCGAGGATTCTGCAAGGCCGAGGACTTTGAACTGGAATACGAAACGGAGGAGGGCAAGGAGAAGCGAATCAATCGCGTGGAGAAAACGAGAGTTGGGCAAAAGGCCAATCTAAGGGATCTATGCCTGAATGAAAGGGGAATACCCATCCGACGGAGGTGCCAAATTCGCAATGGGAATAGAGTTTGGCAGAGCTTGGATCACGTGACCTGTAGGTCGGCACCGGAACTCAGCTCAAGTATAAACCTTCTCGCTGTGAAGAGCCCTCCGGATATGATTAGCCAACTGAGTAACCTCCTGACTCAGACTCAGGAGAAGCTGGCCGCCGCCGATGTCTTCAGTATTTCGGAGATATTCGATTCCCTGGTCAAAAAACCGGAAAGAAATGCTGCAGTCGTAGGAGACTTGATGAAGATATGCCAAAAAGTGATGTCTACAGACAATGAAACCCTTCGTCTTTCAGCAGACGCTAATGCAACAAATGCCCTCCTTAGCAACTTCGAGGATTATTTGGATGAGCTCAGTCCAACAATTTTAAAGTTAAACAGCACTATTTTTGCAAACAGCACTGAGTTCACATTCCATCCCTTTTTCGACATGGGTGTTATTGTTCTAAAGACGAGCGAACTCAGAGTATTCTTCGTGGATCCAGAAGTGAGGAATGTTAGTGGGATAGTGAACTTCTCTGGTGGCAATATGTCGCATTTTGAAATGCTTCACCTATCGGATAATGAGGAAGATATAAGGTCCATGGAGAATCTAGAAAGTGCGGTCTTTATTCCCGAAAAACTATGGAGTCAACTGAAGAAGAAGGGAGCCTCTTATTTAGTTTTTAAAGTCTATACTCGAGATGCACTCTTTGTGGAGACGGAAGAGGAAATCAAACGACGGCCAACTAGTAATGTTATATCCATAACAATACCAGGATTGAATGGTGAGTGTGTTGAGGAAAAATTATGGCAATTATGTTGTAATTCAAAAATCTTTTCTTAAGATAACAAGCTACCTGGAAAGTTGCCATTTTTCCTGCGCAATGCAAAAGCGAATGAAACTCAATTTGAAGGAGGATGTGGTTACTGGAACTATGAGACCTGGCTTAGCGATGGAATATCGACTTGCGGTGTTGGCAGCTTGGAAGCCTCATCGCACCCAGTGATCCTCTGCCATGCGGATCATCTGACCCAGTTTACATTTCTACTGGGAGTCAACAAAATGCAGGCAGGTCTGGACACCAATAAAGAAGATGATCACTCCTTGGATGTAATCACCAATGTGGGCTTGACCCTTTCTCTGCTGGGCCTCCTAATGATCTTTATAACTGCAGCCGTTTTTAAGAGCTTCCGCACCTTAGCCTCCACGAAGATATTGCTGAATCTTTGTGCTGCCCTGGGTCTTCAGTTGCTCTTCTTCCTGATCCTCAGTCAAAGCCATTTGCTGGAGCAGCTGGAACAATCTGAGTCGGAACGATGTACCCTGGTTGGAGCCGTGATGCAATATCTACTCTTGGTTGTCTTCAGCTGGATGTTTATCATTGGGTTTCTGCAGTATCAAAGATATGTGAGGGTCATTGGAGTTAATCACCCACGGCATTACATACTAATGTCGGCTGTGGCGGCCTGGTCATTGCCACTTATACCCACCTTGTTGGTGGTGTCTCTGGAACCCGGTTCCTACAGGCCCAATAATTCCTCAATGGACTATCCCATCCTCTGCTATCCTTCTGGCTATGGCTTAAGTCTGGGAGTCATACTGCCTATTGGTGTTATCACGGTGGCCAATGCAATATTGGTGGGATACATCTCCTGGAGTGTCTATACAGCCCTGTTCAAACGTGACCTAATCTTCAAGCAACTGGGCCTATTCGTGCTGCTCTTCTTTCTTTTGGGAATAACTTGGATTTTTGGACTGTGTACATACTTCGATTTCGGAAGGATCTTCGCCTATTTGTTCTGCCTGACAGCCACTTTACAGGGATTCGTTCTATTCCTTTACTTTATAGTATTTAACAAAGAAAACCAGCGGGCCTGGTTGGGTCTATGTTGCAATTCGAGCAAGAAGAGAAATCAGGAAACTATACAAATGCCCACTGACTCGATTTTGCAAGGCCTAAGCCATTCATCAACAAACAGTACTAGTATTTAAGTACATAAGCCTACGTATTATTAAGTTTATGTTAGGAAAACAAAATGTAAATAAATTCTACATAGTACCTATACATTGACTTGTAAGTTGTTGTGGATAATCTGATTCATTTTCCTGTAAAGCAATACAAAAACTTAGTTGTGTGCGAATAACTTTCACTCATAACATAAAAGGTATACAATTCACCATAATGTTTGCTGGCTGATTATACAATCTTCAATCTCTAATCTTGGTATCCATGTCAACCGGTTATCATACCCCTTGCGTAGAACATGAAAAGTAAATTAGGGGCCAGTCATCAGATAATGAATCATCAGACTTTTCAAATAAAACCCGAATGTAAATATTGGGGTTCATTACATTACCAAAGAACTTCCAAGTTTTGCCATTTTACTGCTGAATAAATAATATCTGTCAGTGAGCTTTAGTATAGGCAAAACCATAGCTTTAAGTCTTGCTTTCCAAACTTAGTCTAAGACTAAACCCAACAAGCGAAGCTTTAAGCTTTTGATTACAGCTGCCAGATAAACGTTAACCGGTTTTGAATACAGCTTTTAACCGTTTCGAACCAAGTAGTTCCCCGCTCACTTCAAATTTATGACTTCTAATTTATGTAAATGAGATGACAACTTAGTTTTTGGTGAATGTATTTCATAGATTACGACGGCATGTGGCTGAGTCTTAGTTTCGGATTTATTGGATGCGATAAGGTCGGAAGTCTTAGTCACGGACCCCGGGATGTGGTGGCTTAATTTAGATTAGCGAACTTGGGCCTTAACATAAACAACTAAACTATTGCTAGACTAGCGCTAGGAACCAGTAAGCTTAAAGCCAATTAGCCAACTACTGGTTGGGCATTAAGTATCGGGTGTCGGCATTCCGCCGGAACTTGTTTTCGAACAACAAAAGGCAAGCCGCCGCCCAAGATTCATATATCAGCCTCAGCGCTTTATCACCAGCAACCGCAGCGGTATGTAAGAGCTTCCGGGTACCACATCCTTGCCCTCGGGCAGGAACTTGTGCGCGTAGTCCTTCGGAGTGGGCGTGTTGGGCGGCAGGGCGTAATCAAGGACGTTATCCGAGGCCGCGCCGGAAATGGCGGGCGTGGGAACCACCCACAGGTGCATCGCCAGCGGTTTTCTCTCCGCCGGCACTTCCGATTTCCCCAGCTGCACATTGGCGCGGCGGGAGAAGTGGGCCTGCTCCGCCTGCTGGAAGCGCTCCAGGTGACCTTGGATTATCCGTCGCAACTGAGCCATCGTGCTGGGCGGGGGCGTGCCATAGACATAGGCTCTGGCGGGGGGGCGTGGCAGGTAGTCCCGAGCAGAGGTGGCGGCACTTGCCACCGCCATTAGGGTTAACAGCTGCAAGACAAATTACACTCAATTAATAATATATTTAAATAAGCAAGATAACTGCGTCCGAATGTTTAACCTTTTAAAACGTTAATGCTTTTAAGCGCCAACCTTGGTGTTGAATAAACACGCAGCCTTATCTTAAAAGTTAAATAAATTAGTTGCAAAATTTTTAAAAACAATACTCTAAAGGTTGACAACTAGTTGAGTTCAGTTGAGTTTGAATGGGATCGAACATTTATTATTATTTTTTAAAAGTCACTAAAAACCCATTACTATTTTCTATAAATAATTGAATAGCAAACGGATTAGAAACTCGTAAATTTTTTTATGAATCACGCAAGAAACACATTGGAAAATATGAAACCAATTCGAACTAGTCCAATTTATGAATAGCATTTGTATCCATCTCAATTTCCTTTCGGCTGTAAGCTTACCCAAACAAAAGTCCTGTACATGGTCCGTAAATTCGTATCCAACACGTTGTTTTCGAGGGGCAGTTCCCACTCTAAATTTTCGACCGATCTCCAGTTAACTCAGCAGCAAACTGAAGCGGTCCGAGCTTCTGCTCCGGCGACTCGCTTCAAGTTCAGGGTCTAGTCTCATGCATTTACATAATTTCTACCAACTAGTCAGCGAAGCCAGTCGCAGACATTCTCCGTTCTCCGATCTCCATTCTCTGATTTGTATAAAATCTGATTCTGTTTTTTCGGCACTGGCACGTGATTTATGCATTTGGCAGTCCAGTTGGATCGATCACGAGGTGCCCCCAGATCTGGACAAACGAGGGTCCAAGCCCCTGGGAGATACCATCGCGATCTTTGCCATTTTTTGTTGACCACCAAGGAGATCCAAGTGATAGATTTGTGAGTCTCGTTTTCAGGCTTAGACTTTGGGGCGACTCTATGACTGTTCACGCCATTATAATTATGCAAATTTGTCTTGATTCGGCTGCATAAATCAACTTTATGAGTGCTCAGTTTACATGGGCTCGGCTCTTCAGCTAGTAATTTGCATAAAAGTTTCTATAAAGATATATTAAGTGTGTCCAGAGCTTCCTTTGTAGTGCGTTCATAATAGCAATCGATGTATTTATATTGATTTTTAATCGACGCCTCTTTGTGCCAACAATGCGCATTAAAAGCGCGTCGATCGTTTGTCTTGCCATTTGATACGTCTAGAGATGTGATTCTCTAACATGGTTTTTGATCCCAAGATGGACAGACAGCCACAAAAGAAACCATAATGCGATTCATATGCTAAGCCATTAAATTTTGGTCGTGCAATAGTTGTTCGACCTGCCTGTGATCGATTGAGATGTTGAAATGGCCGATGATCAATCGATTGAGCAGATTAACATATATATACCTCGCAAACCGGTAAATGATCTTTGAACATTTTTATGACTACTCGATTGATTGTAAAATGGTAATCAGCAGAGCAGAATAGGAGCAGTCGCTGAAGTGTTTTTCTTTTGATCGATTATGTTAGTTAAACTGTTTACAATCACCATAAATTAAGGTACAAAGCTATTAGTTACATCTTAAATCCCCCTGGATTTCTTTGCAGAGCTTAAATTAGCCCTTTTACCTTTTCATCCAATATACATCGTTTGTGGCTTCGGCTTCCGGAAGTGGGTGCAATTTTAGTTCTTGCGCCAAAAGGTTGGGGTTAATATTCGATGAGTCAGCGAAACGGAAACGGAAACGCAATTAAAGCTCAACGACTGCGACTGGCAATCAGCTTGTGGCTGCATTACGTAATTACGGAGTTGCAAGATTACGTAAAATGCAAATATCGACTCGATTGCATTAGCATTTTGATTTATATGCAAACGGAGGGGTGTCTGCATACCTCTTTCTCGCAGGACTGCGTGTAATTACTATGTAAATTATTTATGCAATTAATTTAGCAAACTCGACTCAACTCGGACTGGCACTCAACGCGAACGTGGCCCACATGTCCGTCGCCAAATCCATATTGATGAGGGTCGTTTCCGGCTCAGCTCTTCGCACTCGTTCATATTTCATATGCCGTATGAGTTCTACAAGGGGCGCATCATAATCAGCCTAACCACCAGCTCTTCTCCTAATTTTTCTGCTGATTTGAGTCCAGCTGGCGCTGAGTGCTAAATCCTCTGTCACATACGCTCCACGTTTGGGGATTCGTCTGTCAAAAAATAAACAAAGAAGGCGGCTCACAAAACATGGAAACGTGGCCGAAATGGTCAGGCATGAATGCTACGTAATGAGTTTGATGGGCTTTTGAACCAAACCAAATTGCAGACAGGCATTTTATTTTTATTCCGATACCGATTTCGATTTGATGATGCTGCCAGGACTCGGGGATGGCAAGGGGATGCATGTAGCAGCAAATTGAGTTATGGCCCCGGTTGCCTCATATTTTATGCATGGCAAGGGCAAGAGAATTGCTTTCCAATCGACTTGGCGCACTCCACTTAAGACCCACTTTTGCCCGTTTTCCAGGGAGTGGCATCATTCCAGCCTTTTGGGTGCGGAGCGTCCAGACAGACCCATTACCATTACCTAATCACCAATCGGGATCGTAATATGGATCATCGACTTTATACTGCACTGGCACGACATCCTTTTCGGCTTCTCTCCTCAGCTTTTCAGTGAGGGCAATCCAGATGTTGAATGAACTTGTTGGTCAGCGCGAAGCTAATTAAGATAGTTTGCCGACTGCAGTCAATTGGAAAAGTGACAGAACTCTCCGTGGGCTAAAGTTCGACATTAATAGAGTAGCGTCTGCGGCCCAGAGGCATTGGTTTACCTTTGACCTTTGGCCCCGTTCATAATTTATGCCTCCTGGCCCGCTCGACAACTCCCCGCTGGCAAATCATTTATCATAACGCAGAGCTGTGCCTCAAATTTGCGACTGACAGCGGAGCCTTTCCATTTACCACAGGAAAAATAAGAGCCATTTTGCATATTTAATAAGTTTATGCGCTTTGTGCAATAATCCCCAAAGCCACATACAATTTTCGCTGCGGAAAATGAAAATAAATGATGCTTAAAGGGAATGGAAAAGTAGGTGAAAATTTTTTATTTTTTGCAGCATTTTGTACGTTATACTTACAAAAATGCATTTACTTTGGAAAAAAAATATGAGAAAATAGAGCAATCTCAAAAAGAAAGAATGCTACTACATTTAACAAAGTAAACAATTTTGAATTGGAAAAACGTTTGTATTTTTTGTATTGGCGATGAGATCTAGAATTCCTGCTAATCTAGTACGTGGAAACTTCTCGTTTGCCCCACATATTTTGTAGCTATCAACCCATATCCAAGTTTCAAGTGTTCTGCTGTATATTTTTATATTTTACCAAACGATGGCGCGTCTGTACGATTCCCGCACCACGATCTTTTCACCGGAGGGCCGCCTCTACCAGGTGGAGTATGCGATGGAGGCCGCCTCGCAGTCGGGCACATGCGTGGGCATCCTAGCCAAGAACGGAGTGCTGTTGGCCACTGAACGAAGCGTTGACAAGCTCATGGACACCAGTATTCCCGTGCCAAGAATCTCGACGTTGAACGAGGACATGGCCTGTTGCGCCACGGGCAACATGGCGGATGGTAACGTGCTGGTTGCCCAACTGCGATTGAGCACCCAACAATATCTTGTCAACTTCGGTGAGATGATTCCTTGCGAGCAGTTGGTCAGGAGCCTGTGTGATATCAAACAGGCGTATACGCAATATGGTGGCAAGCGACCGTTCGGGGTATCCTTTCTCTACATGGGCTGGGATCGCCGCTTCGGGTTCCAGCTGTATCAGTCCGATCCGAGTGGAAACTACAGTGGTTGGAAGGTCACCTGCATTGGCCGCAAGTCAGGGGCAGCCATGGAAATGCTTCAGAATGAACTATTCAGCAAGGGTTACGTATGTCCTTCGCTCGAGGAAGCCAAGGACGTAGCCATCAAGGTCATGGGCATGACCTTGGACAGAGGTAGCTTGACCCCCGCAAACCTGGAAATTGCTTCCATACAGCGTTTCTGTGACACCACTGTCTTTCATATGTTAGAAAAAAACGAGATCCACCGCCTAATCGAAAAGTATAACATTTTGAAGAAGCGGGTCGTAAGGCGAAAATATTTTAGTCATTAGTTACTTTCGAAAAATGTTTATATTATGTTTGATTATCTGTTACATTTTACTACAACAAAATGTTACAATTAAAATTCAATTGTTTCCTAACCAGCCAAACCTCATATATTCAAAAAGTATTCAAAATACTTCGACCACCAAAAAGTAGAAAAGTATGGGTACAGACAGTAGAATCATGAGAGCTTTATCTTTTTATATGCCGCATTTCACTCCTGAATTATTTATAGCATGCAGTTGTTTTATGAACTAAATAAGCACACTTTGTTGCATTTTTTTGGTTCAGTGTGCAGATAAGCCAATCTCGATGGAGTTGTATGAAAATGCGGCAACACATTCTCATTTTGACGCAATTCCCGGGGGCCATTTTGATGCGGTGTGGTTTTTAGCGACCATACGGTTTATTTATATACACATTATGTGAAATATGCAAATCGCAGGCTAGTAAAACTGAAACTGGACGGGAATAGTAGCAGCTTAGGTACTGTAGATGCTACATTTGGACTTTAGATTGCCAAGGAGCTTCTTTGTTTTCCTTCGCAAAAGTTGAGCGCTCGTGTGCAATAAACTTGGTAGTTTCTACGACTTTCAGCACGCCTGGAAAACTGAATAGCAGATACCTTGTCTGCTTGAAGTCACGCTGAATAAACAATGCAAATAGCTTTTCTGCTGGAGAAATATTTAAATTCCTTTATGGCTCACGTCAAAGTTATACACCGTACTCTCGCATTTTCCGGCGAGTAGCTCTAAGTGGCCAAAGGCCCCTTTTCCGCAGAAGGGAATATAAATTTACACTTGTCTACATTTTTTCACACCGGCTAAGGGTTTGCTCAGCCAAGGGAAAAAAGGAAGGAGTCCAGAGAGGAAAAGTCAAGCCAGCTGCAACAAGAAAGAAATGCTTTCCTTCGAGGCGAGTTTTCATTTTCTTGTGTGTCCTGTGAGAGCAAACAATCGCACGTGAAACGCTGCAGGAATTTCAATTAACTTGTTAGCATTTCACGCTTTATGAACTTTAAACAAAGCAACAGACAGCAGACAAATACAACTAACAGCGACTTACTGTGTAACTTCTAATGAAATGGCACCCCTTGTGTCCAAGTGATTGCCAGTGTTCTTTCTTCCACGGAATTGGCAAGGGTTCAATGCAACCGGTGGCATATAAGATAACCCCTTACTCAGACAGGATTCCCAAAAAGAGTTGGGCCCTCTACTCAGCCAAATCCCCTCAAATACACAGCCTATTCATCGGAGTGTAATCAAATTAATCGCATACTTGCGCCTACTTCAGCAAATAACCGTAATGTGCCTACGCAATTATTACTCTCGACAGGACCACAAAACATATGTGTGGATATCCCTCTGCACTGAGCGAAAGAAATATACTATTTGGGGAAAAAGCTTTTCAGAAACTAACTGAACTTTTGACCTATAATAATTTCCAATTTATTTAAATGTTTTTTAAATGCCACTGAATTCGGTTAAGCAAAATCCAAAAGGCTGGAAGGCAAATGTTAAACAGTCAAGCATTTTCTTTCCGTGTATCATTAATTCGGCTTGACTGACAAATGTGGTCGTGCTGCTTTCTTTTACTCCTCTGATATTTATCCCGCGCTGAAAACCTCATCAGGCTTAAGCGCATCGCATAATTGCCCACAATTCTGTGAGTGTGGGTGAGTATCTGTGTGAGTGTGTTTGCCGAACACACACTCAAATAACTTCATTTGGACAATCTGACATTCGTTGGGGCTGCTGTTTTATGGGGCAAACAAAGCTCAAAACGTAAACAAAGGCTGGCATTAGTGTCCATTCCGTTTACACGAGTTTCTCGAGGACATTACTCCTTTGTTACCCCATGACAACCTAATTTGAATGCGCCCACGTGTTCTGGGCTGTATAAATATTTAAGTTCTATTTTTGCTAATTTTTGCGTGCAAACTTAAACGCGCTGACCTTTTCGTCCCATCACAAAAACAAATTTAATATTCTGATCTTGGGCAAAGAGCGACAGGGGAAAAGACAACTATTTATATAGCGAATTAATTCAACCTGTGAAGTGGCGGAGCAGTAACTCAGCCATTGCTGCCAAATGAATTGAAACACTTTTAAGGCAAATACATTTCAGCAAGGATATTTCCAAAAGGCGCCTATTTCGGCCTGTTTGCATAAATCTTATGCGCCATTAATTCCGGTCTCGAGTTTGCCTTTTTAATTAATTTCGGAGCGCACCTTTTGTGTTTTATGCGCCACCCTAATGACACTTTTATGGATTTGAATTTGCGAGCGCCTTTATGGTGGTTCCAAAAAACACCTTTCGTCCCTAGAAGAACAGAAAAACTCAAGAGATGCCCAGACACGTTCCATAATGCCTAGAGAACAATGCGCCCAGGGGTTATCCCTATATATATAAATATGCATTATGTACGCCCAAGAATGCCAGACTGTGGATTTTGGATGTTTGTAAGTCGCACTTCCGCTTGAGTACCGTTCGAGTGCGTTGGATGCCGCCAACTGTTGGCAGTCCTTCGTCCTTCTTTGTGTCCAGCTAGTCTCTCCTTGGGACTACGTGGCTTGTGAGTAACGCATCGTTGCGTATACGCAACGTAAGCCGTGGCAGGCGGGGCATAGCAGCAACAGGATCTGCGCACAGCTGCGCAGGACCGCTCTTTCGCTCTCTTCAGCCCTCTCTTAGCCCAGTCTCTTTGGTTCTTTAGCCAGCATATTAAAGCTGGCTTAGAGGACAACTTGCTGGCAGTGCAATTATGTCAGATGCTGGGCTGTGAAATCGAAACTGCCTGAGCATTTTAATTTCCCACAACACACCGTGTGGAATTTCAGCCAAAGATTTAATGGAACTTGTGCAGGCCTATCCAATTTCCGCTGACTTTTTATACTCAATTAACTTTAATTATTTCCAACCAACATAAAGTTGGCAGCTGACCAGGACCAAGATCCCACACTACTCCTTGGACTTGACTAATTAAGTCCGGCCTCGCAGATTATTGATTACCATTTGGGGCATTTTACGCCAGGTAACTTAAATATTTAATGCTACATTGGGCCATGCCGGCGACTCATAAAGTGGACAGACGACGCACTTCGGGATCGCTGAATCCTTCAATAAGAACAATTTCGACTTAGGGTCACCCACAAGGACATCAAGTCGCTACGCTAATTTAATTTGCCTGGGCCTGCAATTCATTTGCCGAGTCATTGACTTTTAATGCACACATCCAAGACATTGTTGTATGTTTGCTAACTTGTTGCCAGTCTTTGGCTTGACTTGGCTTACATATATGGCCAAGTCTCGGGTCGGGAGCTTTGCTCCAACGGAATGCTCAACGATTTGTTTCGAGTTGCGCATGATTTGAGCTCTTCTAGCCCAAACTCCAAGCCTTCGAGCGCACATTTAATATTAATGCCCGGGCTTCAGCTTTTTTGAGGCTTTAAACCAGACACCCCAAAAGTTGGGTACGCAGAATGCATTAAGCCAAATTAACTCTGGCCATAAAAGAAGCAAATGCGATTTTCATGTAGTGCCCGTGCAACTAGGATCCGCTGTTAGTGCACTTTGAGTTTTTCGCTCGGCCAGGGCCAGTCGATTAATCTAACTGACAAGGGGCCATCAATCAGCATCGGTTGTGCAATCAGTGAAAAAGCATGGGCAGCTCCAATCTCTTTCGCCCTACTCATAATTAAGGCGCGAACTCAATCGATAAGAACGCTCCAATGAGCCGAGGGCCAGGTAACTTGGCTTTAAAGCCCTCCCTTTGGTCCCTTTACTGCTTTCAAGTTGCCACGGCCATTAATTTCGAAGCACTCCGGCACATTCGTTTAGACAATAAATATCCGACCGCTGGGGGCGGTGAAAATTCACAGAGGTCGTTATTTTTGGGCAATGAAATGTTTCACACCTGCCGTTCATCAAAACACAAGCCCGAAAAACACAAGAAATTAGGTTGATTACCACAAGGTAAAGGTAAAATTGTTGTAAAGTGCGCAAATTAATATCGTCTGGAGTTGATGAGTTTAATCATCGAACTATGAATGAACCTATGAACCTACAATAGTCTATTTCTATCATTGTAAAGCTTATATACCTGTACCCAAATGTTTTGTATGTATTATTTAAAGTGCCCTAATCGCCATTTCAGCGATTGAGGAGAGAGATGAATGGGCTTTATTTTGTCATTTCTTTTAGGTAAGCTAGGTCAAAGAAGACCCATCGATAAGACATCCTATCGGATGACAGGCAAAAATATGGGCCATTTGATTTAGGACAGCCGCGCAGCCTAATGCGGATTGGGGTCTTTAAGGCGGCTGGAGCAGGGAACCGGGGCCAAGTGGTTTGTTTGGGGTCTTCCTGAACATTCGGCATGGCTTACAAATGGCGGATAACCGAAGATACAAGACACAATGCGAGCGAGTTAAATATGTTTTCGTGGCATTGTCGGACTCGTAAATATACAAGCCTTTGAGCCATTTCGGACCCTCTGCATTTGCATACGCCATTAAATATGCACAGCACACTGATTTCCCTTCCAGGATTTCGCCAGGACTCCTATCCGCGCCGAAAACGAAGACGGACGACAGTAAAATGACCTGTATGTGCGTATTTATCTCCGGTTGTCAGCAACAAGGGGAGCCACCACCACCCGGCACAGCCAACCCCACATGGCAACATCGAATCAAACAAAGGGTCCTCGGGTGGGCTTTCCGGGCTCTCGTCTTATCTCCAGGTGATGGCTGCCGAGTCAGCGCCTTTGTTTTTGATAAATGACTTCCATTTGCGGCAGGGGCCGTGTAAATCCATCCCGGAATAGGCATTTGTCACGGCTTCGATTTGGCCCGGACAGCACTCGATATAATTGAAATTGTGTGCAATAAATGAAAATTGCTGGGTCCTTTATTTGATGGCCATGTGGATAAGGGGCGGTCCTGCAATTTCCCAGCACGGCGGCTGACTTAATCAACTTTGCCATTTGCCTAATTGGAGAGCATTGTTCTCGGCGGGAATTCGGCTTTGATGGGTTGCTATCACTGCACTGGCAGCCCTCTCATTGTGTTTACTCAATGCACTCGATTTTCCAAACAAATTCTGCAGGTGGGTTTAGACTGGATGCCAATGCTAATTACCTATAGACATGAGTACAAATGTTTCCTTTCGAAGTTTTAACAATACGCGTGTGTAGGATAATTGAAATTATGCGTTAAACCAATTAGTAAGCCCAGTTTTACGTTTCTCTTCTTGGCAACGCAATAGTTTCATTTAACATACCAATATCTCGTAGCAATTAGATGGTTGTTACCTATTCTTCGGTAATCGGTAAATGGACACCTGAAAATGCAAAATATGATGCGAGTCTCGGTTTACCTTCCTAGTTACTGGCCATCTCTGCCACTAATCCATTTGCGTTACCAACGAGCCCACAGCTTGTTAATCAATGTTGTTTGGGGTCTGGATCTCTTTATTGAAATGTCATCAGTTCGGCAACGAGTCAGTTTTATTGGGCCCAACGGCCATGCGGGAATTCGAGGAATGTGTCCTGTCAGCGACGCCAAGGTAATGACTTTGCAAATGCGGGTCCTTTCGGGATGTGAATAGCGATTGGAGGTTGATGGCTGAACATCAACAGCAGAGCAGCGAAAGGCTGAGAGGCTCGCCGTTCGGAAACATCAGTCTGGTTAATTATCCTTGCGTACATTTGCATATTAATTGAAATGCTGGCTGTTTGATGACCAACAGTTTGTTGATTTATAAATGAAATACTCCATTTTGCCAAGCTGGCGTGGAAAATTAAAAGTCAATTTTCCCTGACGCTGAAAAGAAAATTGTGGCCGTTTTGTGAATTATTCAGGCGTTCTGTGGGCGCTGTCAAAGTTGAAATCTTCAAATCGGCGCTCCATTCATTGGGATTCCATTCATTTGGCGCTCTCAGCTTTTTCACGCCACATTAAATGCTTTCCATTTTATTTGCCCCACAATACGGTTCGGTAAAGTTCGCGGGTGTCAGCTCGCAGGTGGCAGATTCGCAGTTTAACCTCTGCACCTTCAATTTGTTTTCGACCTGTTTTGCCAGCTGCAGCATATGGAGCCGGAGCCCACTGGGGTGCCATAATTGAGTATTGACCAAACAGCCAGACGACAACAAAATGTGGGGGCTGTCGTGACCAACGGCAATTCCTGCAAAATGTCCTGTCCAAAAATAGCTCCCCTTTGCACTCGACATAAATGCACGAATATAAATGTTCGAGTATATAAATAAGCAGCCTTTAATGTCGCAGGGAGTCCCGAGTACGTCATAAAGTGTTAATCGGACCATTAAGCCCGGCGGAGCAGTGCCTCTATCCAAAATTGAAATGCCCAAAGCCCGAATTTGCCCCAATGGTCCGCCACACGGAGAATCCGCAAATCCCAGCTCAGCCTTTGAGTCGAGTGCAATCATGTTAAGTGTTGAGCGCTTCCGCCTGCGATTTCTTACTTCTAATTTGGCACAGTGGGGAATAATAGTAGCCTTTCAATTCGAAAAAAGGGATATTTTTTTTTTAAATTTAAATGCAGATACTTTATTCGTGGAAAACATTAATACTTCCAATCGATTTTGAAAATCTGTTTCAATTTGAACAGAATATTCGTACCCCTTTCCCCACTGTTACTCTATTATCCCTTTTCAATCACAACGGTAACCACCGTAGCCCACCTGTATTGTGTGCGTAGTGCGCATTCTGCATTCTGCCTTTATCCTTGAGTGCTGCGTATTTCATATTGTGTATTGTGTTTGCATTCCTACTGTCACTCGCATTGTCAGCAGCAGGATCAGAGCGGCTCCTTCTCCTTGGGCAACCGGAAACGGAAGTGGAGGTTAAGGGGCAGAGTTCAATTGCATTGTGCGAGTATGCGGTTGTGTAGAGTGCAAGTGACGCCGAGGACAAATGGAAACGAATTGGTTTTACAATGCACAGTTCCAGCAAATCCCATTTGGCTTTTGACTCGACTGTTGGTCTGGGTTATGGTTTTCGCACTACTGAGCGGCTAGATTTATATGTGCCTCTAATTTCTGCCTTCGATTCCTTCAGTCTGTCAAACTGGCACCACTCATGTCCAAGCCTCAAATCGTTCAAACAAGTTTTCATTTCGATACTGGCCTTTCGCTGCGGACAGGAGGAAAAAAATCAATATTTACATGCCGCCGTGGCTTGCAGTTAAATGGGCAAACAACTGAACCAAAATGAATTTCCCCAGAATGCCAAATACGAGCACTTCTCAAACCCAGACCACAGCAAAATATTCGATTGCAGCCTGGAAAAACAGATGCTCTTGTTATGCAGTCAAGGTTTTTGGGGTATATAAGTAAATAGAACTATAATGAAATCTAGATGTTTTATGGCATGGAGGCAATTATAATTCAAGAAATAATTTGTAATATTTCCAGAGCAATCATTTGTTTGCTTGAGAAGCAGAGAATTGAGAAGTAAAGAATTTGCTAGCAACCACTAACCAACAGAGAGGGTAGCCTTCGGTCGAAACACTTGTTCTCTCCTAGTTTTTCTTGGCTTTTCCGGCAGAAACAAAAAGTTTCCACATAGCCCGGCTTGCATGTCGTATACGTAATGCGAGCAAATTAAGTTGCCGAAAAAAGAGTAAACAAAAGTGGAATTGAGTCGAGTCGACTCGAGAGTTAAGCTGTGCAGGACAGTCAGTGGGGCTGGCATGAATGGGTTAAGCCAAAGTATTTTGCGATTTTCTGGCTTTTACTCGTGCCACTGCCACACCAGGCCATCCAGCAGATTCGCTTTGCCATCGTCATTGTCATGTGGCAAAGTCAAAGGGCGTAAAAGTGCTCAGAAATTAATGAGGCAAGTGCTGTTAAATTTGAAAGTATGCATAAAAAGGGTTGACATTCCGAAAGTGCTACCTGTCAAGGGAAAGAGCCTTTCAGTCCGTGTGTTTGTCTGGCTGCCATTAGCATTTCGTTTCGCCCAGCCGAATGGAAAACAAATATCTAGTCGGAGAAATTCGTGAGGGTCTGGTTGTTTGTATATACGTATCTTGGGTTTCGCTTGAAAATTCTGCTTCATCTAGTCCTAACCCAATTTAAATGTTTGATTTATTTCCGCGTAGAAACGTTATAGAAGCCTTGTAGCTAATTAATGTCATACCCTCATATATTCCTGCTTTGATTAACCGCAAAGTAAGGTTTGTTGTACTAATTAGCAAATGAATAAGCAAATATGCTACTTAAATCTGAAATTATTATATTCTATGATTTGAATCTAAATTATAGCTATTATGCAAGTAAATATTTATTTTCATTCTAACCGACTTAAATTGGTTGTGTCAACTGACTCTAATTATATCAGAAAAAAGGTGCTTCCATGAAATAGTCATTTGTTGTTTTGCCTGAGGCTGAATCTCTTTTACGTAAATAACCCCAGCATTGTATAATTTCTGATCTATGCAACTCCCCCAACCTCACAATAAATTCTCATATTTATGTACAATATTTTACCATCGTTCGAACGCAATTTATTTGCGCTTTTATTTAATCTATTGTGTTTGCCGAACAGTAATGAAAACTGACTGCATAACTATCTGGAGAGTGGGCTAGTGGGCGGGTTTTCCCACCCGCAGCACGGAAAGCGCATAAATTCCGTTCTGAAGCTCAAATATGGAAAGTTTAGCATGTTCGTGACCCACCCGTTCCTGCCATTTTGAACTGCGAACTCGGTGTGTGTGTCTGTGTGTGTGTGTGTCTGGTTATAAATTTCCCATATTTCACTTTATTAAGTAATAGTTGCCAGTTTGCTGCTCGGCATTCATGAGCTGCTTTTTAGCACTGAACAATAGTGGACTTGAATGCGCCATAAAAGCGAGCACTTTGGCGAAATGAGCTTTAAGCCTAGCAATGGCAAAGAACGATCGATGCATTACTTTGTGCGGAGTTGAATTTAATCCCACTTGTTCCGAATTCGGCTGGAATCGGACCTCGTCCTGCGTCCTGTCCCTCTAATTAGCCAGCTTGTCCGCTTGGCCCCCTTGTCCTGCTACCAGAGAAACGTGATGCTGCACTGCGTCCTCCGCCCTCGAAAAGAAAACAAGCACATGCAACAGCTGTCCGCTTGGCACTCATTGTATTTAAATGCTCGTAAAATGCAAAGCAAACAAGTGATAAAAGTTGTGCACATACACGAGCACGGCGAAAAATGTTCGCTAGACGGATAAACTAACTTCACTTAAAGGGACTAACTAGACAATTAAAGTTGAGGGGTGTGACAGTCGTATGGGTCAAACAAATAATACCTTCAGTAATGCCAATCAATGCATTCGTATCTTTATAGGACAGATCATTTTAGTCACTCTTATACATATTTACATCATATATTATGATATTTTCGCTCAGTGCACTCGTGGCCACGAAGAGTGCCCAGTAATGCTGGCAACATAAAAAATGCATCAAGCGCTTGTAAAGTCCGCTGCAAGCACTCAAATTTGAGGCAGGGGCTATTGCTAATGTTATGAGGCAGCATTTTGAAGGCAGCTCCGGCTTAAAGTGCTCCCGGGGAGCTGTCTGAATTAATTTTCGAGTTTGCTTGGCGGAAATATTGAAATTTGCAATTGTTTTGGGTTTGTATCTAGAGCGAGTCCCCTGACATGCTGTTCCGCCGTTTTCCATTAACGAAACTTTTTATGTTCGCTCAGAGGGCTCTCGGGTGTTTTCTGGCATGCACAAACCAAATACGCGAGCAATTAACCCTTTTTTCCGGCAATTAAGCCCGAGCTTTATGCCACATTTTTCCATTTTGCCGTGGGCCTTTTCCTCTCTTTTGATGTTTGTTTTACTGATGGCAACGGATGCGGCGGATGGGAATCGAATTAAATATATATTAAAATCATTCAAGGTCAAATGGAATGTAATTGCAACCCAATTTGTCCAGCGATGCAATAAAAATGACCGCTTAATTGTTTAATAAGGACAACAAAAGTCGCATTACGCATACGACATGTTGCCGGCCATATGTTATGTGCGCCAGCTTTAAGAGCAGGCCCACGTAGAGTAATAAAATGTGGTAAGTACACAGTCAGCTCAGTGAATCTGAGTTATTTATCTTGTTTGGCCGACATTTGTGTAGCTGCAAGCCTGTTATTTCTGTAAGTAGGCACATTAAATTGGGAATCCCTGGACGTGATGTTCTCTGAGGACATGTCCTTGGCTATTTTCCCGTCGTTAGGCACGCTACAAACTGCATGTGCAGCGGCAGAAACTTTTCCCCAGCAGCATAAAGCTGACTTGTGGAGGGGCACCGGGACAGGATACATGTCCTGCAGCCTAAGTGGACTTCTTTGTCTCCGTCTAAGTGGTTTTTCATTAGAAGCACTCGCTCTCTGGTCGCTCAAACCTTTACCCATCGCAAAGTTTTCACTCGATGCGGATGTAGCAAACAACTCGGCCAACGAATTCGTAATTGGAAACTTTTTGCCGTGTGATATGTGAACGAACCCAAGCCGAACACTCTATGTATTGCCAGTTGGTATTTAATTAAATGGCCAGGCTTGCAGCCCATCTCATTTCCTTGACAATTTCCGGTTCTGGCTGCTGGATTTCCAATCGATGCCTGTGAATAAGTTGCAAAAGTCAGAGCCGAATTTAATCAAGGCTTATGCAAATGCTGTAGGGATTGCAGCCAATCCCGGCAAGGACCTCGGGCCAAAAACACGGCATCGTGTGGCAGTGTTTATGGGGCAACTGTTGCCCGGTCTCCGGTTCCAAATGAAATTAGATGATGCCGGAGCGGCAGCAGCGCCACCAGACGTTGTAATTAAATTAAATTGCTCGAAGTTGGCATAAAACACACAAATCCGGAAAGGTCGGGCGGATGGTGGCGACATCCTGGGCCACATGTGCCGTGTCAAAGTTCACGCTGAATCAGAGTGCACGAGCATATATTTGTTGCCCGGGCAATTGTGCAAAATGAAGGCAGCTGAAAAGTGTGTACATAATCCGGCAGATGCAAACAGGGTGTGCCTCCGTAAATAAGTTCTATACTTAATGTATGTAAAATGTCTATTATTAAGGATTAAACACTTGCTGTATCGTCTTGTGTAGCTAATGAATTTTTAAATATTTTTAGATCCACTTGCAATGTTCTCTTTTATGCTGCAACTGAAGGCCCCCTGTGCTTTTCGGAGTATTTATTTAGACGATGGCTACGTTGCCTTCGTCAGTTCCTAATTTCATTAAATCCCGCAACCTGTTGTCTGAGCCGATTCGAGGGTAAGTAAAGTGAACCGAACGAGTTCTGGTGAAAAAATTCAATTTAACTTTGCCCGCAAGCCAAAATGAATTTCTCTTGGCTGCAATTGACATGGCCCAAAATGTTGGAAGGATGAAGGACTTGCTCACATGTGGTTTCTGTGGCGCCACGTCTTTGTTTCCCGACCAAATTGTTTCCCCAAGAAAAGAAATGAAGAATGGCAGCTCTTAATGAGCTTAATGGGCGCCATCTGTAGCGGCCTTAAGCGCATCTGCATATGCTATTTTCCATTTTCATCTTGCCTTATTTCACTCAGATTTTCCGGCTTTCCGTTGCGTTAAAAGTGCGTTGGCGACGTCAGCGAGTCATTTAAGTGCTTAAAACTTATGCTTCTTATAGCCAATTTTTATCGAACGCGCTTAATGCGTGTCCCTGCCTCCTTTTAAGAGTCGTTAAAAGAGCGTTGATGTAGCCACGGCTCATTTGATATCGACTGAAAAAGACCTTTTTGGTCTGGAAAGGAGAAAGCCTCGAAGTCCAACCTTAATCTCGTTTTCCCTCTTAACCACAACCTTTTCCACCGACACCAACAACACTTGTTAGTGCAGCTCAGCTAATGCAAAAAATGGCCCTGCAAAATGTATTGCCATCGTTGGCGGTCACACCACCGCAGAGCTGGTAGTTTTGTTGAATGTTGAATGATTTCCTGGCTGCTGCAGCATCGTTGACTTAACTTGGCCAAGGCGAAATGGCAAAACCCAGCTTTCTGCCACTGCCAGTCACTTGTTGCCCCCGAGGAAGTTTACTTGCTGGCTCAGATCCAAGAGTTCGTTATGCTTTTGTCGGCCACACCACTAATTGGATTTTCGGTGGGACATAAATTAGGAATAGGACAATCCAAATATCATGGCCCACCACACTTGGCCAAATACTTGCTTTGGCTTTGTTGAAGAGTAATCAGAAAATTCGAAATATTTATATCTTACTTTTACATTTTCTTGGCTCGGAAAGGGAAGGAAAATCAGCTCGATTTTTGAAGCTTACTAAATTAAAGCCCAAATTCGAGATGGAAGGGCACCCATACTTTCCAAGTGCCACATTCAACCGCTCCGCAGCTGCAGGTTTGTCATATTCGGATCCCAATCCCAATAGCCTGGCAATAAAGGAAAAGTGAATATGTCAAGATGTGACACATTTGATTGAACGCATGCAGGCCAATCAATTTTTGCTGCCAATGGAGGTGGATTATTGGCTGCCTGAAAGCGAGTGGGCCTAGTGCTCGTATTTGAATTCGTCAGCGGCATTTGACTGATAATTGAAAACGTGTCAACAAGCCAACAACTTCCGCTAGCACACGCAGTCTACGTGCTGCGAAGTCGGCTGTAAAAATTACTTTTTGGCCCAAAAACTGGCTTACAATGAAGTCTGTACAGGTGGATTTTAATCGAAGGCTGAGTCTTTGGAAACGTGTAACCTGTCAAAATGAAAATCGCACTTTATGCATTGCATTTCATGATTTTTTTCAAGGCCAAAGGATCTGCTCAACTCGAGTGAATTGCGTAAATACTTATTAATGTAATGTAAATACTTTATTTATTTTCTTTTACATTTTTTAAAAAATTATTTTTTCTTTTTTTTTTTAAAAAAGCCATAGCAATGAATTGATCAAACAAAGCTCTCTTGAACGGATGCAACTGAAAGATTTTAGGACTGACCCTCATTCTGAAACTCGTTTTTAAAGTTGTTAAAATTTATGTATTTAATAAATATTGCGATAATCATTGATGTATAAATAGCCCCTGTACAGCCGTGTTTCCCGGTAACAACTTCTTATCTGGCAATTCAAGCGAGTAAAAAATGAATCAGCCAGAGCATTATTTTAAGTACAAAGACCCGTAAAAAGGCGTGAAATCGCTATTTGCACAAATAAAGACGACGTCACAAGTTTGGTGATACTTCCCTGCCTCAAAGGGGTCCGTCGGATTTGTCTTCAATTGCCGAGGTCGTGTTAATCACAATGTAAATTGTATCAAATGCCGCAGACTTGAGGTCTTTTCGTGAGTAGTGTGTAGATATACAAAAACGGGGGTCGATTAGCGCTCGTGGTGGCAACTGATAGCAAACACTTTGAAGGGGTCTACAGAAATCTAATCGATCGCCAGACAGCTCAGTATGCCGCGATATTTCAAGAACGTCGGACGTGAAAAGCACTATCTGCCAAAGAATTTGTAAACAGTTTCGGAGAACTGCCAACAGCTGTGGCACCTGATTCATCGCCATGAATTTCAACTGGTGTGTAGGGCTCTTTGTGGTCTTGGCCTTGGTTTCGCCGATCTATTCCGCCTGCCCAAAGGAAAATCAAATGTGCTTGAGAAACGGAACGTTTGCGTCTTGTGATGGAGAGGAACGTAATTCTTCGGATGAACCTACGCAAACAAATCTGGTTTACTGTACGTCCATGTTCTGCGAGCCGGAGGAGTTTCAGCACGACTACATAACTCGTAACCACGATCAAACACCTCACCAGAACAAGTGGAAACGGGCTAGAATCGGCGAACGTGCCACCCTGCACGATGTTTGCCTTCTGCGAAACGGAATGCCGGTCACCAGGGAGTGCAGAGTGCAGGACAACCGAGCCCACTGGGAGTCCACCGAGCACTGGGATCCCGTGGTGTGCTTGAGGCGATTCAGGGAGCACACGATCAGTGGCGACTTGAACACCCTGCATGACGACATTCTCGAGGGCAGGAGGCGCACCAATGACTCCCAGGGGCGCCGTGAGATGACTGGCATCATGAGGAACATGTTCCGGCAGAGGGATAGGACTCTTCTACCCGCCGATGTCCACATGACCGGACAAATGTTCGGCACATTGATGCAACAGAACAAGGATGCGACGATCAGTGTGGACTTGGTCAGTGTCTGCAAGGAGATAATGTCCTGCGACAGTCAGGTTCTCAGATTATCCGCCCAGCTCAACGCCACCAACTCCCTTCTCAGCCAGTTTGAGAGCTACATGGATGCCCTTCCGGAGCAACTGGTTCCCAGGGACAGATGCGGCAAGGTGGTGGCCAAGCCGACCAGTGATGAGGCAGAAACGGCCACTACTGGAGTGGAAACATACAACTTCTCAGATATCGGTGTCCAAGCTCTGATTACCGGCAACATCAGCGTGTTCTTCGCCAACCCCGAATGCGATCGCATAACTGGAATAGCTATATTCTCTGCGCCAGGGTACCAGCGAAGAACTTCCGCTAGTGGCTCCTGGTACCGCTTTATCCGATTCTCCGAAGACTTGGCTAAGGTCAAGCAGGAATCCAATCTGGAGACAGCTACATTTTTGCCGGAGAATCTCTGGCGGCAAGTGAATAGCAGGGGGGCAACCTATCTCATCTTTAAGGTCTACGCCCACGATGCTCTGTTCGTGGAAACCTCATTGCAACGCACTCGCAAGCCTCGCAGCAAAGTAATCTCCATTTCCATACCAGGACTGAGAAGTAAAGAAGGCATGAACATTTGTTTTTGAATACTTGAATTAATTCCATCACATTTAATAGGCAATTATCTTTCGCTGCCCCTGCCCTTTCTTCTGCGGAATGAAAATCTGCGCAATCCAGATTCAAAGGCCTTTAGCTTTGGAAGTGGATGTGGATATTGGAACTATGAGACCTGGTCAAACGAGGGAGTAAGCACTGCAAGCAGTTCGGACCCCTTGAAGGATGCCATCATTGAGTGCCACACTAACCACCTCACACAGTTTGCATTCCTGGTGGGGGGAAGCTATCGAGCCAACGACCTTGGCGAGGAGGTTCTAATTACTCCCATTAATGAGAAAGTGCTGGACATTATCTCGATAGTGGGCTGCAGCCTTTCCCTTCTGGGTATACTGGGAATATTCCTCACTGCCGCACTCTTCAAAAGCTGGCGCAGTCAGGCCTCCACGAAGGTCCTACTGCATCTTTCCCTGGCTATGTGCCTCCAGATGGTGCTCTTCGTGTTTCTCAATACAGATGATGTATCCGAAGCGCTCGTTGTGAATGGGAACACAGTTCGCTGTGTGGCTCTAGGCGCTGCCATGCAGTACTCCATTCTGGTCCTCTTCAGTTGGATGCTGATCATCGCCTTCCTGCAGTTCCAGCGTTACGTCACAGTTATCGGAATCGAGAGACCACCTCGCTATATCCTGAAGGCCGCCATTGTGGCCTGGCTACTGCCCTTGGTGCCCACCCTGCTGGTGGCTCTAATAGACCCCGATTCGTACGTCCCCTCGGCTGCCCAACTTTCCACGGACACTGGCATCTGCTATCCATCGGGCTATGGTCTCATTTTTGGGGTGGTGCTCCCTGTGACCTTGATTACTGTGTCCAACTTGGTGATATTCGTGTATGTCTTCTACAGCATCTCGCACTCTTTGAGCCAGAGCATCCATAAAAACGAAAAGAAAATGGTGGTTAAGCAAATCCGACTCTCCATAATGCTCTTCTTTTTGCTGGGACTTACCTGGATCTTTGGAATATTCGCCTTCATGCAAGCAGGTGTGGCCTTTTCATACCTCTTCTGCATCACGGCTACCATGCAGGGATTTGTGATGTTCATTTACTTTGTCCTCTTGGACTCCACGAATCGTCGGCTGTGGGTCGGTCTGATTTGCCCCACCAAGATGGAGCTGGATGTCCAAAAGCGCACCACTGAACTCCAGTCGATGACCACCTCATCCACCAACTACAACAACAGATCGCATCAGTAGATATACTAAAATACGTATTCCCCGACGAACAAAGGTCCACGACCAATGTATTGATAATCTAATATTTATGCTAATTGATTGCCATTATGTATAGGTCCCTAATTTAAAATGAAACAAATTCTAATAAATTCTAAGACAATGCTTCCAAAAGAGTCAATTTAATAAATATTACATATTAAATTTTCGAATGTAAGTACAAACAATATATATTCCTTTTTGCTTTCAATTAGACAGAAATATTTGTCTGCAACAATGGAAGTGGTGGTAACCCATCTTCCATTCATTCTCAATTTTCTGGATACTCGAGCTTCCAGCAGTGGATTTCCCTGCTACTGAACATCCAGTAGCTGGCAAGAAAAGCTGTGCACCTGGTAAGTGTTGAGGCCATAAAAATTTAAGCAAACCCGAGGCTTCTGTGTCTACAAGTGTGCACTTTTGATTCCATTGCCATGATGTCATGTCATGTGGAACGAAATGAACTTGATTTGAAGCCATGCTCGATTGGTATTTGCCACTACAGCTGCTTCAACCTCAACAGTTTTCCCATTTAACTCCAGCTGGAATCTCGGCAAGAAGACCCCCTTTTTGGGCTCACAGTTCCGTTTTAAAATACTTGAGCTTAAATCCATTGGCTGTCGTCGTAATCTGGCTTAGACAGTAGTGCATTGCAAGTTCTTTTAATGCACTAAACTGCGTTTCGCAGTGGGGGCTCTTAAGCCGATTACTTTGGTAACTATATTGTGGTGCCACATATTCAGCAGTTATTGGCCAATTAAAGAGATATCGGCTGAAATCCTCATCTAAGCACATGCAACAACTAAGGATAAAACTGGAATAAAAGGTTAAAGTCCGGCTATGGACTTTTTGTATAAAGCATCAGTCAACTGATATTTTCTTTCAGCATCAAGTAAGCAAATAACATTCAAAGTTTGCAAAACAAGAAAGCGCCGAGGGGAGAACGAAAATCAATCGATTTTTCGGCGTAAAGGACCTATTTCAATTTTGAAATTTCCACTCTATATTCGCACAAACAACACAGTACGTATATCAATTGCAATCAAACAGGAAGTGAAGGCTTTGAGGACTCGCCTGCATTCGAATGCAGAGACAGTGAAAGTGAAAGCGGAGCCAGGATTTCATTTTACGCTTTTACAGCAGCACTCGCCAGTTGCCAATAAGTCTACTCGAGTCAGTAGTAAACTTCACTTTGTTGCAGAATTTCTGCCAACTGAGTCTGAGCACCTGGTTAGTGCCGAAATCCTTAATTTTTTCCGAGGAATGTTTGCTTTCATCCCAGCAGCAGCCATTCCAAACTAAATTAAATGACGTCAAGTGGAATGAAATGAATTGGGAGGCACGTTTGATTGCAATCCCGCCAGCCTTTTGACCTCTTAAAGTTGCTCCTCAAACTCTTGAACTACATTTTAAATTAGTTGTGCTTAATGCCATTGTCTGTCTGTTTGCTGGCTATTGCGGAAAGATTCCAAATCAATTTTCTGCCGCAAAGTGCACTCTCGAAAGAAAGCTCCTAAGCCGATTACCACCAATAGCGACCAAGTGTAGCATGCAACTAAGCTGTTTGAACAGGAACCGCACCGTGTTACCTGTTCTGCGAAGGTACACACTGGTAAACTAATTGTTGCTAAATAATGCAGTTTTTCTAGCCAACAGCTTTCTCAAAAGGGAGGAGCTAAGAGGATTGTCAATAGAGAACTTTAAATGATTTTTCCCTCGATTAGGCGGTGAATAATGAACATCAATATTGAAGGACGACATTTGAAAATCATGCTCAGTAGAGGAAAGTTAAAGAAAATATATACAACCATATCAACCCTGGGGTCCAATAACCTAGAACTTTTGGCCAGCAAACTCTTTAACTTTATTAGAAGCGAACTTTTCAACGTTAACCTGTTTGCAGACCAGTTTTTTGCACATACGAAGGGAACACACCCACGAGGATAGGCCAGGACATGTGCCACTATTAAAAATTATTTTCCTTTGCGCATTTCTGAGGGCGTACGGAAAAGTATTTTACGATTCGAAACGTGCAAATGGGCAGCCGGCCGGAGTCGGATCGGAGTTCCTATGAAAGCCATTCCTTTGGACGCAGCACTCCCGTATGTGCGGCTGATATTCCGTACGTGCACCCACCACATGAACCCATAAATATGTATTGATTTTCCGTTCTCCTTATCGCCGGCTGAAGAGCAGCGCAGAGCAGGGTCCTCGAGTCGCAGGAGCTTCGCCGGCAACAATTGCACGAGATCCAAGACAGAGTTATGATTATGAAAGTTTTTTAATGCGGCGCTAAGGGGGCAGCCCACGAAATGGAAAATAAATGCGAGAAATTTGCCGCAATTTGCGTCGCCCTGGAGAGTCACTGAACCGCAAAGCTGCAGAAATGTTGTTTATCAAATATTTATCGCATTCACATACCGCATTTCGCTGGCAAATTGCAGCCAGACATGCAAATGGCGAAGCGATGCAGGCGAAGACAAAGGAGCTCCGCATTCTTCCAGTTTTTCGCCAGTTGCTCATCAGAATTGAGAAATTGGCCGTAATCCAAGTGAGACATGTCTACATCACGAGTTCATTAATTCCGCCAGAAAATAAACTGTGCGTAGTACTACTCCACGAATTTAGTGGAACCACATGTTTTAGCTCCATTTGGTCTGACTAATGGGCCAAGTGCGCCCGATTCTGCTGCCAGTGGCATGCATGTGTGTCGAAAGTTGTGCAAAACGCTCATAACAAATGTGTTAGATGTGCGGAAATTTGTCAAGAGCATTTGCCACAACAAAACACGCGACTTGCCGCATGTGTGGCATTCCGTCCGCCTGATTTTTTATCGAAAACCTGAACTCTGGATAGCAACGCAATTATTTCGTGTACGGAGAACTTATATAAATTATTATTTGTTTGATGGAAAGTGTTTGTTCTACATAACAATTATAAATCAGAATCGTTACGTTCTCTTAAAATGAAGATTTTTACTCAATGTAAACTTTGAAGTTAGTAGTGTGTGCTTTGAAAAAATAATCAGTGCAATACAGAATGAATGTTTTTCCCCGTGCCGATCTACAAACTAACCGAATATTACGTACACAATCTTCACGGCTGAGTTATTTGCGGAGTAATTATACCCAGCACAATAACGAAATGTCATTTCAGCTGAAGCGCTGGGCAGCTGAAAACGTGGCCAACGGCGCTGACCGGCCAATTAAAACTGCCAAAAACTAATGCCACCGCAAAACTACGGTTGCTAGTTTTATGGCAGCCAACTGGCCGCGAAGGACCCACTCGAAATGCTCTACAATGTGCCAGTAAAATCGAGTGACTGTAATTTCACAAAATTGAGATGTGAATCCGCTGGACCAAATAGCAACCATCGGACGATTATAATGTTGAATCGAAATTTATTACCAAACAAATGGGCAACAGCTGCCGCGGCTTAAATCGGCTTATGAACTTTCGGGCCGCTAAGCCTTTTCGGCCTAATTGTAAAGGACACTTGAGAAGCAAAAAGAACTGAGCTGCCCGCATCAAAGGAAGTATTTTTTAATATTTTAATTGGAAAAAGGCAAATTAAAATTGTCGCCAACAGCAAGGGAAACACAATTTAATATTGCCCAACTGCGTGGGCGCCATTTAAAAGGGTTACCATCTTTTTCTGACCTGTATATAGCTTTCGTGCTTATCAGATACGAAAAAATAATGCAAATTAAGCAACATTATTGGTTTACTGGATTACAGATATGGAGATAATAGCTTTATCTGGTTTTCTCGCAGATTCGAAACTCATTTAAGCTTCAAATAATGCCTACGTATAAAGTCGCAGTTCTGTGTTATTTTACTTGGTAGCATAAACATATTTCTGCGGCGAAACATTAATAAATCATCCGAAAAAGTGAAACTAAGGAGGATTTTTGGGTTCTCGCGTCCCTTTTGCCATTTCATCTCGGAATAATTAAAGCAAACAGAAATGAATTTGTGCACGTGCTGCGTTTAAGAAATTGCTTTTTCCCTCTACATTCTCTGGGGCGCTCTTGACTTAGCCGCCTTTTCTGGCCTTTTATGTTTTGGCTGGTATTTCCTTTTCGCCAGCCCCTATACACTCATTCTTTTTTTAATTTTCGCCCGGTTTGCACAAGTTGCCCCATGCCATTTGTTGCTGGTTTTTGTGTCAACAACACAAAGCCGCACACATCGCCAACAGTTGCCCCATTCCATTATTCCATTCCGGTTTTATGTTGCGCAACGCAATCCAAGACAATAGTTGCACGAACTTAGCATGTATGTTGCACAGCAGGACGAAACTCCTTTCGGGCATTCATATCTGCCAGTCGGTCGGTTGAGACCTAATATGCCCCGCCGGTCCGCAAAGCGGAAAAGTTTACAATTAGCTTGTCAACAATGGCCAGGCGTACGCGGCGTATGCGTGATGTGCCTGCAATGCATTTATTCTGCAGTAAATCCTCTATTTTGCAACGTTTTTCGGGAATTATTCATAGCTGCAACCCGGCAGCTTAGAGTTTTTCGATTTGAAATCCAAGAAGAAAAGTAACTAAATATTTCCACTACACCTCGACGATTAAAAAAAGCCGCACGCAGCTTAATGAACGCCCCTTGTCGGCAGCCAAATTAAAACCCCACAACAATTCCGAAATTATTTTGGTAAATGTTCTCCGTTCCAAGCTTAAAATCTTTATGCATATTTTATGCGAGGGGGAAAATAGTGATGTAATAAAAAGCGCGAAATAAGCGGGTGAAAGGGGACAAGGGGTTAAGTACCACCGCCAACATGTTGCCGGAAGTGTTGGCCTGCTATTTACACGGGCAAAGTTGTTCGCTTTCCTCGGCGGCAAAGACTTTTCTTAAACTTCGTGTGTGTGTGTGTGTGCGTGTGGGGGAAAAGTTTTCCAGCATAAAAGGGTTAAGTGCAGAGCCCTGTATTAGAAATTGAGAAAGTTATGGTTGCAAAAAACATGTTAAAGCCCTGCGATATATGTATGTATTCTGAACACAAGCATCGCAGATCAATCTATTCTAGTAGGTAGGGAAAAATTCCCCTACAATAATTACACACACGCCTATATCACTTAAAACCTATTTAAGCACATGAACGAAGCTTTTCAGATTCAGTTCGTGTTCGAAACTCGAAATTGAACTTGAAATTCTAGTCTCGCGTAGTCCGGGTAAACAACAAAGCCAGCAGAGCGATAAGTCGGATGGAGATAATATAAATAATATAAATGTACATATACCAAAAAAGATATTATGAAGGCTGAAAAACAAATTTAAAAATGTTACCTGATCAATCTCAATAATTTGGGATTGTTAAGTCCAGTGAAGTGAGTTACAAAGTTTAAGCTTATATAATGCCGTGATCAATGAAAGCGAGTGAATTAAGGGAGTTAAATTAAACAAACAAAGATAAGCAATCTCAATTAAAATAATGGAGGAGTCATCGCTTTCCCAACTCAAGGCTTTGGAATGGAGGCGTCTGTTCAACATGTTCTACATAGAACCGGTGCTCTTTATGCTGATATTTTCGCATATGCTGTCAGGTGGGCGGAAAATCAGATTATTGTGATAAGCCCTCATCCCGATCACCCCTTTAGGTACTGTCATGCGCAATCAGTTGATTTATCAGGCCTGCACGGTGATATTCCAGTACAATGAAACCGATTGTAAGCTATTGGATAGCAAAAACACCAGCTCAGAAATACAGGTTGGTAGCTACTGAACGCTTAAGGGGTTTATTAAACTTGCTTCCATCGACTTTTAGGCCATAGAAACGGAGCTTCAGGTTTACGTGGCTAACATGTTTCTAACCCGCACCCTCTTCGAAAGTATTATGCCCGCCATCTGTGGCTTATTCGTTGGATCCTGGTCGGATCAGTATGGACGCAAGCCCCTGCTGATTGTCTCGCTGATCGGTGAGTTTCTCCGGAAATGCGTTCGTTGAATGCTGCAATAGAAGTAAGACGTTTCCTACTAGGCTTTTCCGCTTCTGCCCTGATCTCGTCTGTAATTTGCTGGCTGTCCAGCTACTATATGGTGAATCCCTGGTGGTACACCTTGGCAGCCGTGCCACACTCTGTGCTCGGAGGATGGTGCGTGTTTTCTGTGGCTGCCTTCTGCTTTATCACGGACACAACGGACATGAAAACCAGACCCTACAGGTGAGTGCCACCTGAGCGCAAGTGCCACTGTTGCCGTCCCTTCTATAATTTACAATTTTCAGAATGATCTTCATGGAGATCATACTCTTTGTGGCCCTCACAAGTGGCTCGCTTCTATCCAGTTTTGTTTACGCAGCCACAAGTTCTGCGTTTGTACAGAGTCTCTCCTGTTTGATAGTCGTTATCGCAACATTATTTATTATTTTCTACATGCCCGAAAGTCTGGGGATGTCTCAAGAAGAGGCCGACGAAGTGCCTGAAAAAGAAAAGAATGTCGTAGCCACAATTTTAGATCAAAAAAACAAAACGAATGAAATATCGGCTGAAGCCGAGAGAAGCGAGAATTGTGAAGATCCCCCCAAATATGAGGCTACAGAAAAGCCTTCAGAGGATAAAGTCGAAAAGGCTGGTTTGTTCAGCTTTAAACACGTTAAGGATATGTTTAGCACCTGCTTCAAGAAAAGGGAAAATAATGCTCACACCATCATTTGGCTGGTTACTTTGGCCGGCTTTGTCTCCATTTTTGTTGCCGGTAAGTCTGGATAGATTTATTTTTGGGAATCTAATCATTTTATGTGCTGATATGCTTGCAGATGGCGTCATGACTGTTAATTACTTGTTCGTGCGCCAACAGTTTCACTTCACAGTGCGTGATTTTACTATTTTTGATACTTTCAGTCAATCAGTTCCCATGGTGGGAGCTATTTTGGGGATTTTTGTTTTGAGAAAGGTATTTTGAACAATGTAGTATATCGAATATTACATATATATTTATTCACATATGCTCAGTTTTTTGGACTGTCCGTTGTTACATTGGCGTTGCTGTCTCTGCTTTCGGAAGTAGCCGCCAATATGGCCAGAGGATTTGCCTATCTCTCCTGGCACCTTTACCTATCTGTTGTCCTAGGAATCTTTCGCTCCATTCAGGGTCCCATGTTTCGCACAATTGTATCGAATATAGTTCCGCCCTCTGACACTGGTAAGTAATAATCAGGAATGCACTTCGTTGCCACTTAAATGTTTTTGTAATCATCGCAGGTAAGCTGTTTGCCATCGGCAACATCCTGCAATCGTTCGCGCCCTTTGGTAAGACCCCTTGAAATTCCCTGAATACCTGCCCCATCCATCACATTGCCCTTCCAGTCGCCGCCCCCCTTTACACGGCCATCTATAAGGAATCCCTGGCCAGCAATCCTGGAGGATTTAATTTCCTCAGCGCCGCCTTCTACTTGCTGGCGTTCATCCTGATTGGGTGAGTATGGCCGCTATCCATTGCCACACTAAATGATTTTGAATAAATTTATTGCAGCTGGGTGATGCGAATTAAATTCAAGCACCGAAAGTTCTACGCCGAGACGCTCAAATAGCCAAGTAAACTGAATTTCCATCAATATTGATTGTGGCAAGTTTGCCAACTTTCCAGAGCTTTGTTTATGCTTAAGTTGAAAACTTTGTGTGGACAGCATTAAATAACTGGCTTTGTGTGAAGCACTCCTCTGTATTCAGCTAATTTAATTTGCATACCGCAAGGGAATTATGTGCCGATTGGAATTACATCATGTTGAAGGATTAACCAACGTCCGTTGCCATTTAAACTAATCGAATTCCAAAATGTCATGTTCTCCATGGCCAACAATTTGTGGAAACATTCTATTACATCAACTGGACATAAGTAAGTGACTACTTTGCCATGCATTTCCATCGAAATTGGACCTAATTGCCGTCCATGTGTAATGCTTTGTTGCGGTTATTATTTCTGGTCCAGGGTCCTTGTTGTTTTTGCTGCAGGGACATGGGGCATGCCTTATGCATGAGCTTTTAATAGTGCATAATTTATGGGACAAAGTTTGCGCAACATATTCGCAAAGTTCAAACATATTCGGAGAATCGTTTGGATTCATTTGGACTCGTTGTGACTTTGGCACGTAGCGCATGAATTCGTAATGTCGCCAATGCCAAAAGTTCACAGAACACACAATTCGCAGCAATTTGAATTGTTAAACGGCAGCCCTCGCTGATTAAATATTAAATTCAGACTCTACTATGCGCACAAAGGTGGGTCGTATGTCACTTGTCCTCTGTGTGTGTGTGGGGGGGCGACTACTGCCCCTCGTGGCGGCCACATCCAAGCCACGGCAATCAGTATCGGGTTAACTTAACCCCGCTCGAGCAGCAGAAATCGGCGAACCGAAACCGAGTCATCAAATCACAGTCTTGTCTGCGGAAAACCATTTATCGTGCGGCATTTAAGTCGAGGGTGCTCGGAAAACGCTTTAATGCCGCCGCGCGTGCACCATAAACGAATTCGCAGGACATGAACTTTGCACTTGCACTTGAAACCCTCGAACACGCCAACCCAATGGAGATGTCTTTGTTTTTGCCACAGCGTTAACCATCAGGGGGAAACTTTGATGCGGATGCATGTGCTGCCAGCTGTTAACCGTTCAGCATTTCCGCCCGTTTCCACGTCACAAACACTGATGGAAAAGTGTCAAATAAATATGCACAAAGAACGGAAATTTGTACGGAAAAGTGTACGAGAAAAATCGTTAAAAGCAATCGCAAAGTGGAAGAGATAGAAAAAAGGTGTATTGTATATATTTTATGTACTGCTACGATTTTCTCACAGTGCGCAAAGTAGTCAAAGACGCTGTCTAATTGAACAGCCCGATAAGAAGCATATAAAACTTTAAACAGGAACAACAAAGTGCCGACCGCTTCCGGTGGCGATGATTGATGGGCGTTTTAGTGCCCGAAGTCGCAGCTGAGGCTCGTCCACACGGCGCATACGTAATCGTTTATTAAACAAAACGAATTATGGGGTGCCAGCGGGCCCAACGACATGCAAGTGTTGACGAAGGTCAAGTTTAGCCTTTGCCAAGCGTTGGTTTTCCCAACAACAGACATCAAAAGAGCAAAAGAGCAGTGGGAAAACGTAAGTCCTTACGTTATCACGTAGAGTGAGAGAGCCATCGTGGTTACACGGACATTTTCGCTCTCATTTTCCTTCGTGGGGTATAAAGTCCGAGAGCGCAAACGAAGTCGGGTTAGTTCGCTGAAGACTTCCACACGATACGGTCGCCAGTTTTTCCGGGCTTTTCCGACTTCGCTTATCGTCGCGTCCTCGCCTCATTTTCCGTAGCTCGCTTATCAGCGCAAGAACGCGTTGCGTGAAAATGCCGTCGGTGGAAAAGCAGTTGGCATAATTCGTTGCCTACTTCAGGGCGCTGCAGCATATCAACTGGAATTTTCCGACAGCCCATTATTCAGGATACACTGCTGCACACCTGCAACCATGTTTTGGATTTTACGGCGCACCGGTGCCGCCAACTTCTTCAACTCCTTCAACAACAACTGCAGCTTTTCCAAGAGCAACTCGAACGGCGGCAATCACAGCAACAGCACACAAGGTTAGTTCCCACACCTGGGCCATCAATTAGTCCAGTTGGCTGCAAAAGTCCGCCCTCAATTAGGATAATTTATCAATAATTAGCGAACTAATCGGGTTAAGTCGCAAACTTGTGCGTAAATCAACCATAAATAGCTGCAGTGCTGATATCAAGCAGGGGAGTTTACTGGATGGTAAACGAGGAAAGGAGCTCTATTCCAAGGATAAGTAGGTTATCTTTAACTGATATCCCATAGAAATCTACAAATCTATAATTTAAAATCCTTCAAACGAGATCTCAATTCCATTCTCATATATTACTTTGTACTCTGGTTGCCTGAAACGTAACTCGAATCACTTAAAATTGATTGACATCCAATTGTCAGCTCGCTTCATTCCTGTAATTATTTCAATTAAATTACAATATGACATCCATGAAAATTAAGCAGATCATAGACTAAAGCACTAAATTTTGATAGAGAACATGATTGCTGGCAATCTTGGCTTCTCACAGATATATCTACATTTTCCAAGCAGGAATTTCAACAAGTCAATTTCCCATCAACTGCTGAGGTGCATTTCACGATTTTCTTGATTTACCATGCCCGACATGTATCAGTTCAGACCTGGCTTTCATTCATAAGCCAAACACTCGCTCGTTATCTAAACAAGTTAATTAAAATTCCCGAAATGACTTGGTGAGTATAGGCCCCGAATAAATGTATATTCTACTTGCCTGAACACTCCTATTGTTTGCCTTTATCTGTGCCGTATGGAAAAGTGGAAAAACATTGAGGGGTGGGGGGGTTGATTTTAGCAACTGGGGGAAACGGGCCAAAGTAAATAACATCGAGATCCTACAACCCACGCAATAATGAGGCTCTGCACGTGTGAGCGACGCAGAAAACGTGGTGCGGATGTGACTGTCGAAAAGAAAACACTTTGGGCTTTCGGCCCCAAGATGCTTTTGTCTAAGCGCTAAGTCTCGCACCCGCCAGGAAAATTGCTGGGGGAAAATAAAGTATGCTTCTGGGGGGATTTCGCTGATGGCTGGTAATTGAAATTTTTAGTTGCCTTCGTTGATTCTGTCGCGCAAATTGAAAGTTGCTGCACTTTTATGTTAAGCATCCATCAATAAAATATTAGGTGCCCAGACTTGAATCACATGAATATATAACAACGCACACATACCAATAATAAGCGACCATAAATAAATTGCGGCTTTATTCCGATTCTCAATCCGGTTTTTATTATAAAATAATTAGCGTATGTTCACGAAGCAAATTAAAAGCCAGCCTGGGTAAAATGCAATCAAAATGTTAATCAGAAATTTTAAATTATGTTTACCAACTTCCTTTGTTTTTGTGGCGAACGGGATAGTTTTTGGCAGTATTGATTTTCCCTGATTGAATTTGCTTTTGGCAAATTGGAAACTTTCGATTATTTGTACGTATAATTATGTTTGAAAAATGAAGAGTATATAAATCTGCTGTTTACTCTACGAAACAGCTGTGGCATATAAAGTTACTTAAGGGGCTTCTGGCATTTGCTTTACTACTGCCAGCAGCTGTTGCCAAGAAGACTTCTGCCTGAGCCACCCACTTTTCACCACCTTATCTACAGTTCTCGCCTTGGCGAAGAAAAACAATTAATATTTAATGAATTTCCACAGATAAATCCATTAGAATGGATACGTAAACAATGTCCTTAATGTCAGGACAATAATTGAAAGCTTTTTCGCACATCGCAAATTGCCATTACTCATTTTCCAAATTCGCAAACATTTATGACATTAATAGCAACGACAATTTTTCCAATCATCCGTGGCAGGCGCGAAATTTAATCGTACAAAATTTAATTTGCCAACTCGCACAAGTGACAGCAAAAACAAGACGACGCCCTTAAGCTTTTGTCAACATATGTACTGTTGTTCGCCCACGGGGCGGAAAAGGGGGCGTGGCCGAGATTTATGTGCGTTATGCAAATTCTGGGCAACATATGGCCGCGGCATTAACCGATAATTATGACAGCCATTTGTCATTGATAATAATGCGTTTGTGCATTCAATTTGGAGAATTGTAAAACAAGCAATGGCAATTAGCCATGTTGTTATGCCACCATGTCTGATGTCCACACACAGATATCATCGTACAAATGATGATTAATGGGGAAAACTAGGGAAAGGACCTGTTTATTAGCAGCGGATTTTCTCGTATTGCAAGCGATGGAGGAATCAAAATGAAATGTCATACGTATTTTCACATAATACAAACGATTTTCTTTATTTTCTAGTGGTAGGAGGAAGTTTATAAAGCTTTAAAAAGATAATGAGTAATTCCATTAAACTTATTTCCTTTAAACTATTTAACGAATGTTCACATTATTATTTTGAACACTGCTGTTTCTGCTGCCAATTAGCCGAAGGTCCTGCAGGATGTCTGTTTTGATTTTCGGTTTTTTCCAGCTCTGTTTGCTTTGGTTTTCTATGCCATCAGATGTGGCTCACTTTGGCTGCCGGCATCATTAGTTCGTGTCTTTGGTCAGACATCAGAAATAATAAAAATAACAACGGGGCAAACAAAATGTATCATAAATTATGGTTGCCATTCGGGCTGGCATCGAAAACGAGTGTGTATCCTAAACGCAGCATGAGAAGAATTATTAGGCATTTATCTGGCGTATTAATATCGCCGGTCCTGTCTGCACTGTACGCTTTTCCAGCTTTTCCGAGCCATGATTTATATTTTCTTGCCGGCGGGCGGCATCATTTGTAATAATTTGTTCTGTAATTCTAAAGTAAAATCGAGAGAAACTTTTATCTTTTGAGATTACGAGTCCGGGGCAAACTTAAAGCCCGTGGTCATAAATTTCCATCCAAGTCCCAGACCAGAAAACATCGCGGTAAATGTTTGCCGCTCTGCGGTCCACAATTTGACGATAAAATTGAGTTTTAGTTCGCCTCACGGTCTGACGCCTTTTCGACACCAATCTCGGCCGGCTTTCCACCAGTTTTTCACTCCGTCCGTCATATTCTGCGAATGTTTTCTCCCCATATGCGTTTTTTACTTCCATTTCTCGACCCACTTTTAATATTCATGGTCGTTTTTTCCTGGGCTGCCTCAACAATACGAGCTTTTAATGGTTTTTTATTTGTGGTTAAATAATAAAGTCGTCACAATGCGTTTGAAGATTCTAAACACCATTTTAGTGAGTATATAGGATTCACTCAAATGAAATGCATTTTAATTGATTTGTTAATCCATTAAATCATTTTAATTTCATTTTCTTGTCGGGAATTAACGAACTCGAAATGCCACAAAAATTAAAGACTTTGCTATAGCAACGTGCTTGAGCACTTCGAGTTTAGTTTATTTTAGCATTTAAATACGATTAAGCCGTACGATAGCAAATTTCGTGTCGTCACGTATACGCACTGTTGAACTCGATTGCAATTAAAACCCGCACAAAGACAAGCCCACATAATGAGCTGCTAATGGGAGCTCGAACGGCTAGTGCGCCATAAAAATACAGGGCCAAGTCAGCACACCATCTATTTTTGGGACCGTAAATAAAGGCTTTCCCAATCTCACCGCCAGCCACTATATTTATTGTCCTTTCCCCAATCACATTCACACAGTGCACAAACAAAGCCGACAATAAATCTCATTTTATCACTTCGGAACGTAGAGGACATGCAGGCAAATATAAGGAAGAGCGGAAACTTTTTGTCTCAACGGCAGGTCCTTCTGCAAATATCAAAAGTGGCACAAAAGCCTCCATAAATTGCCTGATGCATTGAGGCACATTTCTCAATTTCCACGCTCAGCAATAACAAAGAAACTTGCCCCACAAAGCGGAAACAAAAGTTATGCACTGAAAAAACTAACGCGTTACAGTAAAAATATGTTCAGAACCCACCGACATCACAAGCAATTCAAAAGCAATAAAAAAGCGATTGCGTTTGAATTGTTCTTTTTCCCGGATACTGGAAAAACATTTAAAATATTACGTTTTCATTCAGTTAGAGTTGTGAGGCAATTGAATTTTTCGAATATGTTTACATTCAGACTGTAATAACTATTCTCTATTCCATTATTATAAAAATAAACCAACCGCTTAGGTTATAAGGCAAGCTTAAAAATATAAACAAAGTTCTCTTTAGTGTAGGTTTAAAATATAAAAAACATATCTGTTTTTTACAAAAAAACACTTATACATACTTTTGTGTTGAACCATGAATAGAAACCAGCTCAAAAGCAAAAGTATGTCCATAAAGCTCGTTCAGAAAACGAACCCCTAAGGACTTTCGCTACATTTTCCACAGAATGTTTTATCAATACGAACAGGTTTTTATTTAGCAAAGTTTTTCATGCATTTTCCACCTCATCTTATGGCAGACAAATATGTGAAGCGGCCGCCACGGAAGGCATATGGACGACTGAGTGCCGAGGCCGACGATGCCGTGTCACTTGGCCACAAAATCGATGATCCGTTCGATGAGCTAGACGACTTTGAAATGCTGGCAGCGAACTCCGCCACCGCCGGCTGTAGCAGTCAGGCAGCAGGAGAAGCCAATGGCAACGTCAATGTCAACGGGGGCTCGGGTTCAGGCTCGGGATCCACAGGAGCTGCAGGCTGTGGGAACGGCAATGGGAACGGGAACGGGAGTGGAAACGGGAACCTGGCACTCCTGCCCTGCATGGATGCCGATTGCCAGGGCAACTACGAGGTGGAGAGCGCCCTCTGCGAACTGGGCTTGTGCCAGGCGAAAGCCAAAACATCAAAGGACCTCGGCGCAGGCAGCACGTCAACATCGAAGGAGATTAACGAAAACACAATAAGTCGTCTGCATGCGCTGGCCATGGCGGATGACGATGATGACTACGGTGAGTGTTGGGTCCACAAAAGCCCAGCGATAATGCAGGCGATGCAGGCGGATGAGGAACAGTGGTGCCTCGAATGGGCGGACAGTCTTTGTTTGTAAATCAAATTATATAATTTAATTTACCTATCAGAAATACTCTTAATAACATGTTCATTTACTGAACTTGAAACTATTACATTTTACTTTTGTGTTACCACCTGCTTCCCAAAATGTTTCCACATCAGATGAACACTGTTTCCGAAGCCTGCTTTATAGTTACCCAATTTTCAGACGAATCACTCACCTGCAACGTGTGCGACCGAGCTTTCCATTGTCACCGCCAGTTGGCTTCGCACCAGCAGAAGAAGCGACACTTCGGGTAAGGGAAATGCACTTAATTAAGCTAGCTCTCGCTTTTCATCTACTTCTCGCCTTTCTTCCGTGCTTTTCTCTCCCTTTTTTGCGGGCCTTCCTGGCGACTTCCCGACCTGCCCTCCACCAGTTGCAGTGGCTGCGATAGTTTGTTCCCGTCGCTAATGCTGCTGGAGCACCACAAGGAGGAATTTGAGCACTGGAGCGACGAGGAGATTGGTCGCAGGGTCTGCTGTCGCCGGAACAGGTGCGACGACGATTATTTCACGGACACCGACTCCTTTATCAGCGACGCGGAGAGCGAGGATCTGGAGAGGCTGTTGTAAATACCGGACACCGGGCCGAGCCGAAGGATGGCAGTGACTGAAGGGAAGGCGAGGGACAGGACTGGGTTTGAATCAACCCAGCCGAAAAGTAGCCAGCCGTCCAACCCCATTAATGCTGGGCGGAATATCCTGCGGCGCCAACTGGAAGGGATGGACTTGGTGGGACATCCAACTTGGAATTGGGCGCTCATCTTCTGATGAAGATTGACACACGGGGCGGACCGCTTGTCACCCTAATGAAAATGAATTAAACCCCAATCAGGCCGGACGCAAAGCCGCAAGCCAAACAATGAAAACTGTTGGCCAGGACCCAATAGCAAAAACCAAGAAACCAAAAAACCGATAAACAAAAACAAGAAGAGACGCCAGGACAAGATATAAAATACTTGTGGACTGTGTGTTGTCTGTACTTTTAGAGTTCAACTACGAGAGACCCCGCTGGGGGTCTAAAAACCAAGTTATAAATATATATGTAAATGTATATCTATGTGTGTGTAAAATGAGCTAGTCGAATACGAAACTCCATAAATGGAAATCATATCATTAACGACATATGTGTAAGCCCCAGGACAAATGCAAAACTATTTACCAAATGAGAAACCAAAGAAAACCCAATGTATTTTTCAATAAATAAAACTGTGCGAAACCGAAGCATGTTCAGCAATCTGTACTCGCTCATTAAGAAGCCCATAAATTTCCAGTTATTGCTGGACACTTAAGGAAAATGGCAAGCAATTAAAATTTCAGATTTATCCCCCTGAGCTCATAAGTATGCCGCAATATTGGGGGCTGGACAAACAACATAACTCCCAGAAAATAATAACGCCCCGTGGACATTTCTTAAATTATTCAGCGGGCGATGCGGGGTTTATTGTGGCATCATTAAAACTTGATTGACTTGATGATGAGCAAATGAAGTGGGCGAAATCAGCACGCTGCTTTGTAGGCGAAAAAGTTTGCCCGTCTTCAAGGTCATTTAAGCTCGCCCCAAAAATAATTTCCGCCGCAAAAGTTCAGCATTAACCTCGAACGAGCTCCTCTAAGTACCATACACATTTGCTAATGTCTCTCGCACTTCGGTAAGCAATTTCATTTGGCCAAAAGGGTTCATATTTCGGTTTAATGACCATCGAGCTGCGATAACTGTTTGGCACGAACATCTATACAAACTGCTTGGGGGAACCTGCTCTGCTTGCCATGCAACTGCTTGCATCCGGTTTCTGTGTTCTTAAATAAATAGGATGAGTGCTCTTTCAGATAAATACGTTTTATATAACAAATATTATCATTATAAATAGTGTATGTTATATACATTAAAATATACATATATATTCTCTTTGAGCAGCTTTAGGGAGCGTGTGTTTTCAAATAAAATCTCCCCTCCCCCATATATTTTCGCATACATTAAACGAGAAAGGACTTGTGTGTTTTGGGTTTTTTGATGACGACTTTCGCCGGAAGAGGAAATCAGCCAGTAGAAATCACCATGGGGAGTGGGGGAACATGAATTTACCCTAACAGATAAGTAAATTCATTTCTCATGCTCGAACAGAGAACCGAATGATCCGGAGTGCTGCTGGCCTTGCAATTGGAACGAATATCCATCCCCGGCACGTAAAATGGATTAGCAGAAAGTTTTCCACCGTAATACCTACTCCTACATACCACGAAAACCTGATTGATGTTCCAGGTCCAGAGTGTGCGCTCCTAGGAGGAAAACAAAAGTATTCAGTCCGGGAATTGGGAATCCTGGGCTAAGCATATGTCCAGAACCACCTCGTGTGGACAGCTCATTTGACATTTTGATGGATGCAAAGCCATAAAAGGATCTCCACTCCAGTCTGATGTAAGCATTAAATTTTGATTTGATTTTATTACGGCACTCGTAAACATTTTATGTGTACATCATACGCACTGTTGGCCAGGCGGCATTTACATAAAAGCCAGTCATCCAGATAGACAAAACCACAGGGTCGGCGCAATGTTTATGTGGCTACATATTAAAACTCGCTTTCCAAAAGGCCATTCAAGAGCAGAAATTTCCATAAACCATTAAGTGTCCTTTTAGCCGATGTTTCGTGTAGGTGAGTTTTGATCCACCTTAAATTGCCTTCATTAGGAGGTAGGTAGGACTGCAGGCTGCTGAAGGAAAATTGCATTTCCACCGCTTCCGTAAATCCTCTGACAGGCCATCAAAGCTTCCAACAAAATGGAGAAGCACCTGCATTATTATCAATGCAGCGAGGAAAAACTGGCATTTTTTGCATGACAATCAGGCCAATTTGTAACGAGGCAAATTGAGTTTGAGCCGACAAGCAGTCTAAGCCCTTTTTCGTGCCTGCAAGGCCGCAAGGCAGCAAGGCAACCATTAGCTAATTAAGACGCTCCGAGTTGCCTTGGAAGCCACCCACGAAAAAACACACACATTACGGGGACCGCAGACAAAGGACTTTCGAAGGCGCCAGCAAAAGGGAAAATTGCGGCGAGCACAAAATTTCACACATAACAAAAACTTCGCAAAACCGAAGAATAGCTGGAAACGGTTGAAAAACTATATAAAAGTATGAGGCGGAAGAGGGGGTTACATTTCTTACCACCGTTTTGTAACAAAGGAAATTCCTTAAACTGCTGGAAATCTATCTTTAAATTGGTTAAATTATTTTTATTAATGAGAGAAGCTTGCCTGCCTCCTTTTTACTTCTTTAAAACGGCCACAAGTATTTAAATTTAAAACAAATTGAAAACCTCCGGCTATAACCCATTCCTGTAAAGCATTTCCCCTATTTTCTGTACAATTTTCCAAAGCTCGCTAAAATCAAAGTCAACCACAACCCGCTATTTTTAGTCCTTAGTTTCCGCAGAAACGCGAGACTTGTAAAGTTAATTAAAAACCGCTGACTGTCATCGTCGTTTTGTCGAGCGCAGTGCGAATGATGATAATTGTTGGCACGAAACAGGAACTCTGGCACAATGGGTTAATTAAAATATGCCAAGTCATTGGTCACTCAAAGCCTGTGTGAAAGGGGAAAGAGGGGAAATCTAGTTAAGAGCCAATTTCAATTTTCTCTCACATACGTGTAGGCCTCAAGGGGTTAATGGTGCAGTCGCTAATCAGATGAAGATACACACTTGCACCTTCACAATAATGGAGATGTGAGATGCATTACTTATTATTTTACTATGGCACCCCAGGTGTATAATAAAATAGCAATAAAAACTTAAATTATCAATTACTCAAATAAGTGGTATAAACTCATCTCAAAAGGTATAGGTAATGTTGGGAATACCTGCAAAATATGATATAGATGCGACTGGCTGGGTAAATTCCATCACTGCCAGCAGTACATTGTGTATGCATTACTTTTTCCCCCGAGTCTTTCTCACTCAGTGAATGTGAAATGCAGACGTGTTCATAAAGAGCCGCACTCCATCCACATGCCAGAAGTTGTTCAATGTTCATTGATTAGGACGAGAACACACGCACAGAGGACACGGAAGGCAATGATGTGTATCAAAGTGTGTACCTAAGTGTAATGCCTGATAATTGAAAACAAGCCGGCATAAGCCCGTGGAAGGCAAAGGAGCTGGCAAAGTAGCAACTGCAACTGGGGTTCTCCACATGTAGCATCCACATCGAGTATCCATGTATCTACATAGGGACATCGGGGCTCGGGCAGCCCGATGCCTTTGCTAATGGAGGGGCTGTGTAAAGTCCTGTCCTTCGAATCGAGTTGATAGTTTCGCATCGCCCGAATTCAGAGATGGAGGGTCTTCAGCTGAGTACACGGCATGGACAAATATTAACTGAGAGCGCAGCTCAACTCAATGGAGACTCTATCTCCGGACAAATATTTGGTTTATTTAAGCTTCGACTGATGGGTAATCCAAACCCACCTAGGGGCAATTTGTGTCTCGTGAAAAATGTTGCCATGGAATACAATAATGTGAATTACCGAGAAAAAAATGTAAAGAACTCTGAGGAATATTAAATAACACTTTAATTGGATATTAAGCAATTATGAAAAGAAAACAGCATTATAAATGCAATTGGTTTGGAGAGAGTTTTAATTCAATTACATCTTCATGACGCAATTGTATTTAATAATGCGAGCACTTGTCCATTTTCGGCCAACGAAAGTGACTGTATAATTAGCCCCACTACCGGCCAACGGCACAAAAAGCGACTGCGTTGTAAAAACCGGGTACTTTTTGCATGTCACCATAAAGTAAGCATTTTTAATTAAATGGATGTGGCCATTTTCTGGTGATTTTCCAATATTTTATGCATCGACGCTGCCCACGTCTCGTTTTCCAGCAGCCACAGAGCATATTTTGTCATGGTGAGTGACATATATCACAGCAGCTGGCGCCGCAGCAGCATCCGCAGCAGAATCCGCAACAGCATCCGCAGCAGAAAAAAAGAAGATTATTGACAAATATCAATTTGATGCACTGCCAGCGTTTTTCGTACGAGTAGACCAGCAATATGATAAGCAGCATTGGCCTGACGCTGATTGATGGGCCAAATGCGCTGGTCCAAAAGTGATTTTTCGGCTCCCACACTTGGCTTGGCCACGCCCACGCATTTGCCACCGCCTCCGCCCACATTGCCAACGCCCCCGAAAAATCGCTTTGATTGATGCGCAAACAAAATTATTTCGCTGCATACTTTCGGGCGAGCGCATTAAAGCAGTTCCTCGAGTTTAGTGTTACTGTGTTTGCAGTTTCCTCTGCTCGAGCAAGCAGTGCGCGGGGGGAATGGGTGTCCGCAAGGGAGGGGGGTGGTCTTTGGGCAAGGACCTTGCCTAATGCTGCCCGCCATTAAAATCATCTTACCTCTCCTGCCGTTTGCCTCTCTGGGGCGGGGTCACATTAAAAATTGGAATATATTTCGGTTAAACGAGGCAGGTCAAATTGAGAAAGCAACTGAGGGATTTCAGTGTTTACCTTTCGGTGTTGGGATACCTAGTATAACTGTAACGAACACACTCATAGAGCGTTGTCCACCCCAACACACTCTGTCTACTATTTTTACCGGCATGCTCAGGGAAAATGGGCGTGGGTTTTGTGTTGAGATGAACAAGAGTGTCACAGCTACAATACTGTAGACAGAGATACGGTAGATTCAAAAAAAAACGATAACCAAACGGTTAAGAAGCGGACAAGAAAGTGTACCTATTGAAGATGAGGCCCAGATGTTATTGGCCTCATTCTATACCCACCCTACCTGTGAAATCCATTCGGACTCCACCCTAATACAACCACTGCTCTACATACCCTTTGGTGCCCAACAAGACATCAGATTAGTTCATTTTGGACCCCATATAATTGAAGATAAAGATAATATTCCGATACATTTTCCTAAACCTAATCCTTAACCTAAAAATTACGTTATTTACGTTAAGGAAATCTCTTATTGGGTAATTTTGATTATCTACGACAAAATGAAGGAAAAATAATTAAGATAGGAATGAAAATGTTGGTATTTAAGCTTACATTACTAATTTTGTTTGTTTTGCTTACTTTACATTAGAATTATGTATGATTAATGAATATTTAAACTTTAAACTTCTTTAAATTAAGAGATCTAGAAATACGATAAATTAAGGCAAGGTATTTCAATCAAACTATTTAGGAATATCTGACATTATATATGCATGTGTGTTTTTATTGTTTTTGTTCTGTACTCACGCACTTTCCATCGATGTCAGCAGGCCTGATGACTGTTGATGATTTGCTGTATGTATTAATATAAATTGGGGAAATCACATATATATATGTATACTTGTCAGATCTCCCACAAGTTAAGCTAAATTAAAATCGTAGAGGTTTATAAGTAAATATTCTTAGGTAAAATTAACACAAGTATGAAAAACTATTCTAAAGATACTTAATACTGAACACGATCATTCGTGTCGTGACTGCTTCAGGGTCGCAGCATACGCAGCCAGCAGCCTGGGGCTCGTGTTGTGCACAAATATTATCGGAATGCGCACGGATGAAGAAGAAGTGACGCTGATTCGATGTGTGCGACGAAAACGACGAAAAAGAAGCACACAAAGCTGACGAGTGCATAAAATGGATGCACGACGATCTGCTTCTTGTTTGCGGCGATGAAGAGTAAAAAAAAGAACGCCAACTAGAGGGGGGTTGCGATCCGTCGGCAGCAGAAAAGGAGAAGCCCAGCTTTCCGCTGCACGCGGTGGGTGCTCCTGAGGCAAGCAGTTGTGAATTTTGTCTGCGATCGATGAAGCCACAGTAAGTTTCACGCGTGGTCAAAAGTTGAGGGCGAAAAAACAATACAAACCAATACAAGCCTTGGCGACGCAGCCACTAAGAATTCTCCCTCAAAATGTGGGACCGGCAGCGGCGCAGTTAAAATTAGATAGCGATTTAAATGATCACTTGGCAATATTTGCCTTGAAAAACACTTATCCAAACCACTCGATGTTCGTGGATTTTTAATCATAAATTTTACAAAAAGTTAAACTGCACTCGATCAAGGCTTCACGAAAAGAGACCGGAAATATGCAAATCAAATGTGACCGTGGCTTGCTACAATCCTACTCTGGAATTTTGTAGTATTTTTATAGGGCAATATTCAATTTTGATAGGTTTTGAAATTGGCTATAATGGGTCGTTACCAAATAAGTGCGATAGCACATATAAGGTTGCCATTTGGGCTCGACTCCCACACTAGGATATTCTTATTTTTACACATTTAAAACGAAAACATAGAAAACATTCAAGCAGTTAAGCTAGTATGTATTTACTTCAGTGTATTATACAAAAACTAAATATAATTGACTTTTCTTTGTAGTAAATACATAAATCTAGCTGTCAAAGGCAATGTTGCCCGAACCTTATCACATTTTAATTTAAAATCCCGGGAGATTTATGGCGACAAGCTCATTCGCACACTAGAAGATGTGTAATCCGGAGAAATGTCTATGATTCCATCTTGCAGACACCATCTCAACCACCATCTCTAATGTACCCGGGCAAGAGTATTAAAACCGAAACAAAATTTCAATTTCAAGTCGGCAAAAAGAATGGAGCTTGGCTGAGGCTTTGGCATTACACATAACTTTTCTCGCCTTATATTTTATTCAAATGGCTCACATTATTATTTTCTCTTTTTGTTTGTACGCTGCTCCGCAGGATAATTTGAGCTGCTTGAGTGCCTGACATTTTCACATTTTGCCGCCGTTAAAAAAGAAATTGCAGAGGAAAACAACAGCAAGAATGCGGCCATTACGCGGCATCCCCTCCTATCCATTCGCCTCGCTTTTCCAATTTTTGGCACACTCCCCACTGGTCCAAGCTGAGTTTTCCGAGGAGGGTCAGAAGTTTCAACGGCCATTAGGCGGATCTCGTGTGCAGCTCAATTTGAATAACATTTTCCCAGGTGCTAAGCCGACGTCTAATGAGAGTGTCCCGTAAGCTCCATCTCCAATCGTTCAAGTTCTAAGTGAATTTAAACAGAGACCGCAGAGGAAAAGTTTAATTGAGTTATGCCGAGAGCACAGGGCACTAGCACGGAATGCCATTACGCATACGACACGTTGCACGACCAGGCGTAAAAGCACAGTTGGCCAAAGTTTGCTGCAAAAATCATTAGTTTTAATAACATTTAAGCAACCCAAACGAAAATGGATGCCCTTGGTAGGACTCGGATGAAAGTCGGGCCATCACAACATTTGTTCTCGGATCTTAATGAGGAATGACATTCACATTTGCTGGTTGGATGCATTTGGCTCTGCTTCCGATTTGCCACGTGAGCGAATTTCGTGCTCCCTCAAAATGAATAATGCTTCCCAAGGCTGCCTGCCAATCAACAAATTGAGTTAATTAAATTATTCCCTAATCATGAGTGTGCAATAACTGAGAACGCAAAGCAATTTCCATTTAAATTATACGGCAAATTCTGAAAATCAGTGAAGAGAAGCAATTTGATTAGAAGACTAAAACAGCTCACATATATAATTCAACGTAAAATTTTTTATAATAAATTAGTAATACTTTTCATGCATTCCGCCCTGTATTCTTGTCATATATATATTTTAAAATCGCAGTGTTTTAAAAATTCGAAACAACTTTCAGTGCATAACAACTCAAACATAACAAATTTAGGTACAAATAATTCAATCTAATTAACTGATTATTAATTTCGGCACGTACTTTTAAAAATCCCGCTTTAGCCCCGAGAAGTTTGCGATACTTTCGTGTAACTTTTGTGGCGCAACAATTTCATCAGATCTTCTGCCCAATCGGCGAAAATAATTTACATAATTTGTGAGAAAGCGTCCGGCGCCTGGCACCAAATGAAAAGAAGCGAAAAAATCGGAAAATAAATACTGCTCATAAATATGGTGTATTTATTCACCAGGGTTTCGCTAAACGTGTTAATTTGCAACTTTCGAAATTAATGCATACACATCTAAATGAATTTCTGTTTGCCCCCGGCCATTTTATTTTCCGGCCATTTTGGGATGGCCATTGCTTTTTCTTCTTTTCTAATAGCCATCTGTTTTTTTTTTTTTGCCTTCCTGCTTGCGCTTCAATTAACAACAACTTGTTACAGCCGCAAATTGAACTTAAGCTTCCAAATTTAAATAAATAAAATAAACGCCGTGCTAAATAAAAAATTCAAAAGAGTCGGCAAATAAAAAATGTGCGTTGCCCATTCGAAGCTGAGTGTGATTTTCATTTTGTCTCAAATTGTTTTGCATGGCAAAAACGAAGTGAAAAACCCGTTTGGTAGGCGGGTGTTAATTTCACTGGAATTTTTTTGGTTTTACAACGGTTACAGGTGCCATACAGCCAGGTGTAGACACTAAAGCCCAAATATGATCTGCAGAGTGTGGGAAACTGTCAGAAGCCACGCCCAACTGAGTGAATTTGTTCCAACCTCGGGCCATTTGGAATTGGGCATTGTTTCGAGGTGGGATACCCTACCAATTGACCAACTGAAAATTGATACCAATGTGATTACCTTTTACAAGTCCATTCCTTCACCTTTAAACTCAAAGATTGGTAGCTCCATTCTTAGACTTTAAATATTTATACTACAAAACATTTAAGTGTGTAAATCGTTGTCTATTTATTCCGTACTTTAAATAGGGTGTTATTTTCTTAGCACTGCTCATACATTCTCGTATACTATCTTGCCAATTCTAAACAATATGTTCTTACAAATATAATTTATTACTACTAGTTTATATTGCTTCCAATTAGCTATGATCTCGGTATTCTTGCCACTCACGGCAATTTCCATTTAGATTGTATAGCCATGGCTCTTTCTTCGATTCTTACTGGAATTGCATATTGATGGGGAAAGGAATAATGCAGCCATAAACGAAAATCGCAGCGATTAGCTTAAATTGCAGGGAATCTCCAAAAAGACCCTCGAGCCAGAAACACACACTCATGCACAGTTACCAGCTCACACGGACATTGCACAGACAATAAACCAATAAACGAAAGCCATCTAAGTGACCCATAAAGAGGGGCGGAAACGGAAGTGGAGGGGCAGGTGCACGGAGAGAAATTGGTTGTCTTGGGTGCAATGCATAACTGCTTTATGAGCAATTTTTGTTTATTTTAAATTAATTTATAACAATGTGGGGTATAAATATTTTAAATAATATTCGGAAGGGTAGAACAAATTTGGATAAAAAGGAATTAAAAAACTAATATGTAACATTTAGGAATGACATTTGAAAGATGAATGTTGATAACTCTGCCATTGGATTTCTCCTACTGAATCCCCAAATAAGTTTAGTTATACCGATGCTTTCTTTCTCTCTGTGCCTCACAACAAATGTGCAAATGAAGTAGCTTAGGGATTGACATAAGTGTAAGTGCCCCACAGATGATGCTGCGATGGATTCTGGTGCTGGTGCTGCTGCTCCTGCTGATGCGACTGCAGCTCCTGTTGCGGTGCGGGGTCACCCAGTGTGGGGGTCAGGGAGGCCGCCCCGTTGGCATACGGCTGCTGGGGCCCGAAGTTGGGGACCTGGCTGGCGGAGGAGGCGGCCGGGGAGTAGCCCAAGTGCTCGTAGTACTCCGCCACCGGCTGCTGCGAGCTGGCACTGGAGCAGGCCGAGGATAGCGAGGCGGAGGAGTTCAAAGGCGGCGAGTGCTGCAGTGGGTGGTGCAGCGGGTGCGTGTGGTGCGGATGGTGGTGCTGCGTCATGGGCAGCATTTGATCCATGAAATACTGGTCAATTTCCTTGGGATCGATGTCGGCGGCTGCAGGCTTGTAATTTAAGGCTTCACTGGCCTGTGACGCCTGCTGCTGCTGCTGCTCCTCGGCGGCGAAGTGGCCTCCGTTTGCGGGGTAGGAGTAGGCAGGGTAGCTCACCCTACTGCCCGTGTAGCCACCATACCCATTGATGTTCTCCAGGAAGTCCATCTCCTGACCTGCTCCTCCTCCTTCTGCTACACTCTGAACTCCCGCCGATGGCCCCTGATAATTGACCTCACCTAGGGCCACATATTCCCTGCCTGCCTCGAGGAGAACTCCATAATCATGGCCTGCATTTCCCACTGGCTCACTTAGTTGCCTTAGCAAAAGACTGGGGTTATTTGCTGCCGACGCTTTTGCATTAGAGGGGACTGCGTTGTAGGGTGTGGCTGGGGGCGTCAGCGAGGACAGTGAACTGGCCGTGGAGCACGGAGAGTCCAGGCCAGTTTCGATGAGGCCCTGCTCCATCAAACTGGCCGCACAGGCACTGTTCAGGGATTTCATGAAGGCCTCATTACTGAAGACATCCGAGGAGCTTGAGCCCACATTGGAATGGGGGGAGATGGTCGAGGCGCAGCTGCCCAGATCTGCAGCTGCATTTCCCTTACCAGCTCGCCTCTGGCCGTTGGAATTGCTGCTTCTTGGCTTCCCTGAGCTACCCGTTGTGGCGGACAACGTCATCTCTGGACCCAGGGATCCCCCTTCCCCGCTTTGCTGGCTCGGCATCACCCGCGTCTTCTTGCGCCGCGGCTGGTACTTGTAGTCCGGATGCTCCTGCTTGTGGGTCATTCGAAGCTTCTCGGCGAATTCCATGAAGGGCTTCTTATCACTGTCCTTTAGATTTCTGCAAGTGTAAGTGGGTATACTCAGTAAAGCATATTCTATTTGGAAAAGTACATACAGTTATAAATAAACATCCGCCAGGCTTACAAAACACTTGGATCCAGCACTGGATTCCACTATTCTTAAAAGCTATCTGCCGCAGATCGCCTCTTTCATGATTAATGGAAATCTGTCGGGCCAAAAGGCGATCTGCGACACAGCGGCGTCGTTTCCATATATTGTTTGTAATAAAATATTGTCCGGTTCGAAATTAAAATTTCACAGTTCAGCGCTTGGGGCGACTCGCGATAAGCAGTGGAGTCTTCGGCTGATAAGAAGTCGCAGCATCCGCCCCAACTAATTGGGAATGGAGCTGGGCCCATTTTTTGGCCCATAAATAAATCCTGTTTAATTAACTGTCACTGCGATTCGCAGTATTCTTGAGCATAATAATAAATGCGCATTTTCTTGCAAGAACGTAAGCTTTATGGAAATATCAGGTAAGGAGAGTACTATATACAAAGAAAACCCTGTTTTCCCAATGCAATCGAGTGTAATATTTCAGCTTGCAGCTCATGACTGTCCTTGGCAAGTGTCCACCAGGTGAACCTAATATATTTATCTTGGCCTCCTAGATTTTTATCTGACTTTATTTGCTGGGCTGCAGTTGGATGGATGTCCTCCGAGTAACTGACTCCTCCTTTTTGACAGTACAAACCGCCTTCAGCTGCAATTCCCTGTCCCGACGGAAAGCCCTTAACCAAACTTGGGCGTCTTCCCACCCCCTGCGGATGGCTTCTTTTTCTGGCCGAGAAGTGGGGCATGCCCCAGAGTTTACGCAGCCAGATACGTGTCTCTGTTTCGCATCTGCTCCGTATTTCTCCGTTCCGAGTGATGTATATATAGTATAGTGGGGCATAGAATGGAATAGCCAGTACTTACTTCCACAGCTTGCCCAGCGATTTGCTCAGCTCCGAGTTCTGCAGATGCGGATACTGTTTGGACATGACCCTGCGGGCTGCCTGGGCCCAAACCATGAAGGCGTTCATGGGGCGCTTGATGTGCTCCTTTTTGCGGTCCGTGGGCGCTCTGGAAATGAAGTGGAGAGAAGTCAGTCAGAAATGCAGTGACTTGTTGGCCGGGTAAACAAGTTTCATTAATTGCTAAAAGACGTCGCAGACCGAAAAACGGCACAACAACGCATAATGTCAAACTGAAATTTGCAATTAAAACTTTTATTTGCCGTGGTAAATAGAATGGCTCCCAGGAAAGTTCAAGAGTGCAGTCAAAAATGTATTTCCGAGCACAAATGGCAGCGGGCAGTGCAAAAGTGAAGTGCAAACAAAAGCAATCAGCAAAATCGTGCAAAATTCGAGAAAGGCGGGCTTTTGGCGGGCCAAAATCTATTTCAGCTGTGCCAAAAAGCATTGGGAATCCTTTAAGTGGTTGCCTCAACTCTTGACTTTGCATAAAGTGTACAACGAGTCTATCCCCAGCCAAGTCCATCCACTTGTCTCGCGCCAAACTTCCCAATAATTCCATTGACAGTGCGATACAAGCTCGTCCAAATAAAACCAACGGGGCGTATGATGGCTTCTATTCTACGAACACTGTGGTATGCCCATGTACCAAATTGCATAGCACAATGAAATGATAAAATACTACATACTTTTCTAAGAAACTTAAGCCTGCTGCTGTCTAATTCCATTCCATTCCTATAAATATTTGTATTCCTATTGGGAGAGAGAGAAATGAAGTCCTGTTGGGTAACATGAATTCTTCAACACAAAAATGTAAAAGCCTTTTTCTACGTATTTTCAGCAGTGATATATTATATTATATTATATTATATATATTAGGACACCCCTAACCAACTCTAACTCTGACACACACATCCGAGCACCCAGATTGTTCTTATCTATTCATTCATTTTTATTTAGCATGTCGAGCACCGAGGAAGACAGAGATTCAATCAAAGAGATAGGCGTTCCAGGGGCGGAACACTATGGCAGAGTGCCCCAGATTTCCCATTGGCTGCCCACCTTTTGGGAGCCTCGTATATTGAATTATTTATCCTAAGTAAACATGATCAGGGCAAGGATTTGTTAGGTAAATCCTTCAATTGAGTTGGGTGTGCGTGTGCCAGTGGCCTTGTGGGCGAGTTTATTCGATATGCCTGACTGCATCCTGTGCCTGGCCGGAAAATGGTAGATTCTCCATCTGTTTTCAATCAGTGCAAATCAATGAGGAGGTGTCTTCAGCAGACCCATGGATTGATTAGCTAATAGACCCTATATATTACCATTCTGCCTTTTAAATTTGAGTTGAAAGCCGCCTTGCTCCTGGACTTAATTACAAGTTCGACCGAGCTTATTAAGCGATTTAAAACGCAACCGGAGGCCAAATGGACATCGTCTTGGGGTTTGTTATCTGCCTTTTGGTATCGTCGGCGTCACGACCCCGCCCCGCCCAGCATCCCAACGTCCTCCCCCGATTCAAAAGTATCTGCGCGTATATATACAGATATATATGTATATGCAGCTCTCACGCTTGACAGCACGCTAATCAGAATCAAGTGATGTTCGTTTTGCTGCACTCAGTTCTGGGACTTGGGAGGTGGTGCACCATTCCCAGGCATACACTGGACAAAATTACTATCTAAATGAAACATTTAATTTTCAGGGCACGAGTAACTAAACTTTGTTGAATTTCTTCGCGTGCAGCGCCGAAACCCAGAGATACATGCACAGCATATCCGCGGGGCACTTGGCAACTCAAGCACGTCTTCATTATTTGCTGCTGTTGTTGCATTCGGAGATGCGCAAATCTCATTAAGTGATATCTTCAAGTGGCCGTTAGCTCATGAGCAAATATGAGAAATGAGCGGAGACTGCGAGGAATTTTGAATGTGCAGCTTTCCATTTTTCGCATATGCCAAAGATACAAGATACAGGGATGCGCGAAGATGCCAAGATACACTTCGGCTCTTGTTGCGCCTCTTTTATCAGCAACGGGCCATTTGCCGCTTTTGTTATTAAGTTTTACAGCGGGGGGCAGGGGCGAATCCCAAATATTTACGGCCTTAACACGAAGCTGTAAACACGGCATGAAAACTCCCATTTCCATTTCCATGCCCATTTTCATTTCCAATTTGTAAGCGCATGTCAAAAAGCGGGGACAAATGCGCCTAATTAGCGGCGGAGACGTCTCAGCGATTTTCACAAGTTCACAAATACGAAATGTATCTAACAGATACAGCGCGTGTAAACAAATTGCAGCCGCCGCAGCTCGTTGTTTTTTGTATCTCCAGTATTTTCGTTTTTATTTCTTATTTGCTTAGGCAGTGCCCACATTTTCCCACGCAGCCGCCGCTTTTACGACACTTTTGTCAAACAAATTTAAAATGCATCCAACGGATGCAGTTGCTTGTTTGCACTGCGGTCGGTTGGCCTTTCTTCTCCTTTCATGTTCTGCCCTCTTTTGGCCCCCGAAGTTCGTCCGAAAAGGTGGTCAAACACCCAGGGCACTGATAAGGTGATAAGGTGCTGGAACTGCCCCTTTCTTTTCAATCCGGGGGATCTGCTACCGTGAGACTGGCATCCGAGTTTGCTCAGTGTTTGTGGCTGTTCTGCGCCAGCTGCACTGGGAATTCTGGTGCATTCGGCAATCTTCAAGAGCTCTGTCTAATTTTACTCATTTTCTTGCTTCTGCATAAGAGTGATTTCAATATTTAAATGGACTTTCAATGCAGCTATGTAACGTTGAGGAATAAATACTATTCTTAAATTGTAGCCAGATTAGTTTCGTTGCATAGTTTTGCTCAGTGCTTTTGGCCAACTTTGTGCGGCTCTGGTAAGAAGAAAAACATCTCGTTATTGGCTGCTACTTAGGTCAGGGATCAATGGGAATGGCTGGACTTATTGGAAACTTATCGGAGTGGCATCCACACATGGCGACCTCTCGAGAAGCGGCCTTTTTGAGCTTTCCCTTTCGGCTTAAGCCGCCTCTTGGCCACTTCATCTCGATCCCGTTCGCTGTTATCATTTCATTTGGCCACGTCCTCATCCATTTCCACTTCCACCACCACTCTCATTTTCATTTCATTTTCCTGCTTTTTTCAATTTCCAAGTCAATTTATTTTTACAGCGCACTGTGCCGCACTCGAGCAAAGTGACAGAGAGTTCGGGGGATTCCCCGGCACCGCTGACCAGCTAGGAGCAACTGGATAGGCGTGAAAGGACACAGGCGAAGGGGGCGTGGCAGCTGGGAGCGGGAACGCGATGAAGAGCGACAGCTTAAGTGGCGTAGAGGAAAGAGCTCTGCTTCATCCTGGTTTTCGTGGGTGGTCCCTTTATTTTTGCTGGCTGTTTTGCGCCTGATTGGTGGGTGGTTGCAGCTACAACCAATGCTGTATATACATATGTCCCTGACATTTGATGATTGTCATTGTGGTGAAGTGGCCGTGAATCAGGACCTCGCGAGAAGACACTTCCCAACAAGGATAGCAGATTTCGATGGAATGGAATATTATTGGTAATTCAGAATTCAATACATTGACTTTTAGCTTACTGAAATTCTTGGCATATCAATTAGCTAAACTGGTGTATGACTCACTTCCAATCAAAGCAGTCGCTACAGAGTAGTTAAATATTTAGAATTCGTGGGAATATGCATGATTCACCCAAATGCAAAGCAAGCAAACACTAAATATTATTTATGGCTTCGCGCCCAGCGATGTTTGCCTGTTTTCTAGTGTAACGTGCGTTTTCGAAATCTCACAAAAATGAAAAGTTTGCTCTGAATTTCCACACCTATTTTGCCGCTGGCGATTTTCCGTCCATCCATCGTGAGTTTCAGCACGGGAAATCCGGTAGACTTCGGCATCCGAGGAATAATCGCGTGGGTGTTCCCGCCATGGAAACAGCGGCCACAGGATTCCCAGTGCCGCCAGAAAAACGCACCGAGATGCGGAATGGATACAGGACGGGGATTCCAAACGGAATGGCTGCTGAGCCATTGAACCCTTTTTGAAAGGCATATCGAGCGGATTTGCGCCAAAATGTGCGAGTACTTCGGCTAAAAGCTTATGGCCGGATCAAATGCGCCTTCAATTTGATGCGCAAATGTTGTTCAATATTTGGCAAAATACCCCGAGCTTAGGAAAAGTACGTGGAGCTCACTCAGTATTGTGATACCCTTGGATGTTCAAAGCAAAGATATTCTAGATTTTTCAGTACACTAGAAGACTTAGGCTCTTATTAAAATAAAAATTTATAATTTTTAATATTATTTAAGGAACTTGTCCCCTTGCTCTATACAGCAATCTTAGTAAAGTAACAGATACTTCATGAAATGACATACTCTTGAGCTAATCAAATCCAAGTTCCTTTTCATTTCCGTCCTGAAGGACCCCTTCCCTTTGGACAAATTTTTGTGGCCTTAATCGGGGCATCCTTTGAGCCTCGCTGGCTTTGGCCCACATCGTTCCAGCGACTTGGCTTACTTGCACTTTAGTTGCTGCCAACTTTTTCGGCCCTTGTCGCGCTCACCTGGCCATAAAACTCGCCCATTGATGCGGACTACAGGAGGAGGACAACACCTCGGGGAGATGAGCTCCCGATGTTTTGTAAATTCCTGCTGCAACAAAAAGTATGCAAAACGAGAGTCTAGGCTGGAAACTTTTGGCCAGCAGTTGTGGTTGTGGGGCAGCAACAAAAACAGCGCCATCAGCAACAACAAAATCAATATTTGCCTTGTAAGCCACACGTGTATCTGTTCTTCTTGTTGCCGCTGCACAAACTTTTACCGGCCACCAAAAGCTGAGGTTGCTACTCTTGGTGCGGATTTTTGGGGTCTGCAGGGGGCGGTGTTCTACCAACATATGAGGAGGTTTTACCAACATGAGGCGGAGCAACAGCTACAAACAGGTTTGCCGGTCCAGCTCCAAAAACCAGGAAACGGTGGAACCTACACTACTCTTTCAAATAATTGAGAATAATGCTGAGGTACATGTTTGATATAATATATTATGTTATGTTTCCTGGTTTTCAAGTCTGAACGTATAATTCTCAATCTGCTGGATCTGGATCTGCCCCACTGTCGCCCCATTTGGGTTGCATGGGCTGATGTGGTTGGGGCCTCCAGCGGAGCTTTCACCATGGGGAAGTGTTTGGTTAGGCTGCCCGAGATGACTTGTTGGGGCCATGTAAATTGACTCGTCGCAGCGCCGAAAGTGGAACTATCGGATGGCTTAGGGGCTGGGAACCGGGGAGCTCCGGCTCTGGCTCTGGCTCTGCCCACCTGGCCGAGGTGTACTCCATGGGCGAGTGATAACACCTCGGGCCGGACACACAGATAAGCAATGAAATATTTATAGCGTCGCCAAAGTCCTACCCGAAGTGGCGGCTCCTCCGACGGGCTCGCATTTCCTCCTCCTTAGTAGTAGGGCCCCATATCTAATCGAGCCAAGTAAATAGAGCAGGGCGCATAAGAAGGGTTCCGCACATGGTGTCTGTATTATTTAATAACAAACCCCAGCCCTCCCAAAGCATACACACATATGTTCATATATACATACATATATGGGTTTATATCGGGCTACGACGATCGTCTGACTATTCAAGTGGCTCCTCGGCACTTTGGTGTTGCTCTTAAGTAACAGTTTTCAAGTGATTCATGCGAAATTAATTTAACCAAATCAAACAGCAATATAATGTTTGCGGTCTCCCCTTCGCCAAAAGTGGATCATAAAAGTTGGCAGAAGGAAGTCACAAAACTTCAGATATTTTCGATACTTGCTATTCCATGGTATATCGTTTTCAATCACTAGTTACCAGTTACTAGTTACTAGTTAGTTAAGATTGCGACTAACTAGTAAAATAATCAAGAGACACCGAGGTAAATGCCAGTGCTTTGAGTTCTCACCTCATCCTAGCAAAATTCCAAGCGAAAAGCAAAGCAATTGCGAATCAATTTCTGTGGTCAATAAGGGCAAACAGCGAAGCAATTAAACGTATCTCCCACACAGCACTTTTCACCATTTAAAAAATTTAATTTTTAAGGTGACAGGGATACGTGGTAATCTGGTGAAGTGAGCGGGACTTGGAGGCAAACGATGTGCATTTAAGCGATTTTAAGTGGAAATAAACAAGGCTCATAAAGCGCAAGGTAAACAATTTGCAGAGAGTTGGGGGATAGTGAGTGCAGGAGGGCACCTAGCGGGTGGAGTGGTGGGCAGGGTTGATAGGGTGGGTTTTGGGCCGTGGAGCCCCACCGTGGATAGATAAAGGAAAGGAAATGGCGCTCATATCCTTGTGCAAACACACACGTGCTCTTGACAGCGCTTTCTGCGCATTTCGCAACGAGGAGGCAACTGCGCCCAAGGATGTTTGTCCCTGGACAGCTGAGAATCAGCTCCACTCGGCGGCGGCGGCACTGGGGGAAACAGAATCGCAAATCAATACTGACTCTGGCTTTTCTTCGAGTTCATCCGAGGGAGAACCCCTTCCTGTTTAGGTACACTTGCTCAAAACATGTTCTATAAATTCGAGTTAAAATTGATCAGCATCAAACTAAAGGAACTTATTACCACTCAAAACACATCATATGCCTTACTAGACTGTTTATTCCAGTGTAATCCCAGCCAGTGATAAGCGCCGTTGGGTACAAAGCGACTGAAGGCGGCTGACAAAGTCAGATAAGAATGGAGCCCTGCTCAAAGACCGGAGGTGGAAGCCCCGACATTTGCTAATTGCCGGTCAAACAGACAGCCAGATAGAGCTACCGAGCATCTGGGATCTGGGATCTGGCATATGGGATCTGGTGAATCTGCAATCCGAGGGATCAGAGAGATCAGCCGCTGCGGCCGCCCGTCTTTCCCACGACCTGCAGCACTACATGTACTGCAAAATACGGAACCAAGTGTCACCTCCCCGGTCCGCTTGAGCTGAGATCCGCTGGGGCTGGCCCCCCGAGAACCCCATCCCCCACCTTGTTAGCAGTTAGCATCTTAACGCTAAAAACATATTTATTCGCTTTTTCTGCCTGAATTGATTTGTCGTCGTCGTCTCGTCTTCATCTCGAGCATTTAGTTCCAGTCCGCCAGGCGCATTTATTGAGGCCTGTATTTCGTATCTTTGTATCTGGTGGCTTGTTATTGCCTCTTCCTATTATTGCTGCCTTTGGCCAATTTGTTGTTGCCGTCGTTTGTTTGTCTAATATGTGTGAATGTGTAAATTCATTTATATTTACATAAATGCCGGCGGATTCCCAATCGTATTCCCTTCTTTCGCCCATATATTTTCCTTTCCCTTTGCGGTTCGCCAAGTTTGTTTATCCAGTTAAATAAAAGAAAACCCACGTATGTGCATATGAGCCTGGAAATTGTGTTAATCAGCGAGCTAATCGGAGGTTGGTGGGTTAGTCATTCTTGGCTTAACGGCGGCTTCATATCCACTGAGGACTCGTTGTGCTCATCGGAATGCTATATTCTGAATTTAGTTCTCTGCACAACCTTTTTATGATGTTGGAATAGCCTTATAATCAACACCCTTTTAATTGTAATATGACAGGCATAAACCACAAGTCTGACTTACTTGGCGGATGCCTGGACTAGATTCCAGTCGTAGCCCTCGAGGACCTTCATCACCGCAGTGGTGATGCGCTCGTCCTCCTTTCGACCACTCTGTCCTTGGGCCTTCTTCTGCTCGGCTTTCAGGGCGTAGTTGGCCAAAACCAGGGTTTCCACCGGCTTAGCACGATCCTTCGAGCAAGTGGAGCTGGAACTGTCACTCATTTTCGACGGCACTTGTCTTAAGTCTCCTCTTAAACTAAATCATTCGCTGGTCACAATCGAAATATGTCACTGAATCACGATTTGTTCTGGCAGCTGCTTGGAGCCCACGCAGATCTCGGGGAATTTTGAATGGGGCCTTCGAGTTTTACGGATAGCAGAGACGCGACGAGGTTGACGGACTAACTGCGACTGATCTTGGGGATCGCTGGTCTGGTGCCCCAAGACGAGCTCGGCAATCGTCGGATTTCGAGGCGATCGTGGCGATAAGCTGAAGACGGTGGTTGGTTGGATCGTTTGCTGTCACTTGGGGGTGCTGGGGGTTTTGGAGCGGGGCAGGGGCAGGGTGAGGGGGAGGGGGCAGCAGTACTCGGCGGGGGCGAACATAAAAATCGCGGCGGTACGCGTGTAAATATTAACATGTTCATGTGAAATTAGTTGGCCCCAGAGCGGAATCGAAAATGGGGCGGGGGTGACGACTGTCACCGAGAAACTAGTGGCAATATATAAACGGCAGTGGTTCGACTGTTGAGTACCTAGTGTTCGAAATTTATAATTAGGAAAAAAACAGTGATTGTATCTCTTGGATGATTTAAATTAATACTATTATCTATAAAAATAATACTCCAATGGGGTTTTGTAATATTTCCCACCAAATATAGGACGAATACAACATACCCTCTATATCAAAAAATCCAGGATATCTAGTGATGGCAAAGAGCTGGGACATAAATCGAAATGGAAACAGAAACAGAAATTAGTAACACTTTACAGCCACATGTGGATTTATGGCACCTCGAAGACTTCGGGCCAGAGGGATCGTTAGAAACCTGCCACTTGTTGCAGCTGTATTTGGTGTCCCTTCCGGGAGGGGAGGGGGGCGCATAGGTCCTGAATGGGTAACGATTGGTAATGAGGAGTCGATAGGATCATTAGGGATTTAAGGGTTAACAGCGGTGAATGGTGATAATGCGAGGGAGTGGGGGTGGGAAGTGATCGATGGGTTCCCAGGGTGGACAGAACTTGAGGAAAGTGGGAGGACTATTTACCTGAAACTATTAATGTGTACTGATATAAATTAATATCTTATGAAAGGGTCATAAAACTAGATTCCTGCAAACTATGACCTACTTCCTTGGCACTCTGAGTTCGACATACTTTCAGATACAAGAGACGAAGTTCATCCCCGCCTCATCCAGTGAAATGCAAATGCTGTACCCTTTCATCGATCTAACGTTAGTAAGTCCACATAGAAGTCGAGATCAGGTGATCTGGTACGATCTTTTCATAACCACTTTGCACTAGATTTACTTTATGCTCCACACGATCCGATCCGATCCGATGCGATCCGAAATCGTAAAATGCGAAGAAAACACCCTCGAAGAAGAGAAATGAAATAATCGGCCAACGGAGGGCTATTCATTCCACGATCGTAAAAGATCGAAGAAGTGTAGTTTGGTTACGCTTTTGTTTTCCAGCTGGTTTCAACTGGAAGTTATGGTAGGACCCAAGTGGCTATCTGCAGCGCACGTATCTCAGCCGCCAAATAGTTTTGGGGGTTTTTACATCTTTATAATTTTTACAGCTCAATTAACTTTTTTCAAACGTCGCCGGCCAGGCAGACAAATCGAAGTATCGAAATTAAACAATAAAACAGAGAAATGCATAAACGAAATCATAAATACCTAGGCCATTTCGGATGTTTTATGCCAAGTGGGGAGATGAAATCGAACCTGAAAACTGACGTCAAAGCAGCGCCCGTTTTTTACTCTTTTTGGAAGTGTCATAAAAGGCATCAAAATGAAAATTATACGATACTCCATAAAAAAGAATGAAATACACAAACGCCCAGAACTTCGAGGGCAGTTCGCTGAACTGCAGCGACTGGAAAATTGATTCGCGTCTAGGAAATTTAATGGCCGAGCTTCTAACAATTTCCCCAGCCGCGTTCAAGCATTTTTTTCTGGACCGGCAAACTTCAAAGCCCGCAACTTGTTGATAAACAACTCGCTGAAAAAAGCTAAAAAAAATATTATGAATTAATTAAAAATATTTGCGCTGTACAGGAAAAAAATCAGCGCAGGCAAATTAATTTTCCCCCACTTTTTATGTTTCATAATCAAACTGGAGCAGAAAGGTCGAAATGCATCTGAATGCGCCCGTGGGCGGGGGGCGTGGCGGCAGATGCGACGACCGCTTGACAATTTGCGACTTGCCATGAAATCGCATTATTTGATCTAAGCCGCCGACGAGCAAAAAAGGAAATACAAAAATCTTCAAGCCGACTGCTAAACGAAACCAAATGGCGCTTTTTTAACTGCTGCGTTAGAAGCAGAAGCCCAGGGGCGTCGCGGATAAGGGGCGGGGCAGTGGGAGCCGCGAGGAGCTGGAAGCGCCCAGATATGCGACATGTGTTGCGGAAATATTTTGCGAGCAAGAAGAGCAGCAAGGCGCAGTCAGGAAATATGCAAAAATACAAAAGGGCACTGAGAAAAATGAGTGATTACCGTTTTTTCAAATATCATTCAAAATCAGTACCAAAGCAGCTAAGTCTGCGGTCAGATTCGTATTTTTGCTTAAAATATGAATTGAAAAATAGGTTTATATTGCATAATTAATAAAATAAATTGTCTCGGTATCCCTATGAATATGTCATACTTTTTTACAGTGTTCTTTGATGTATCATTTACATACACGCGTCTCACTCGGTTTTTATTGCTTCGCACCTACATATTTGGTTTACGTTTTTCGTTATTTATTTGTTGGAGGTTGACCATCGGTCGAAATAACGACGGTTTTCATTCGTCGGCGATCGCACGTCTATGCGTGTGTGAGTGGGAAAGATATGGTTTGAACAAGTGTGTGTGTGAGAGCGGTTAAACGAGTTGTTTTCTCGCTTTACTTGTTTTATCTTCAATTGCCTCGTTGGATTGCTTTGTTTTCTCTTTTTCCCAGCCAATGGGAGACAAAGGCGTGTTTTTATGAAGATCTTGAACGATCCACCACTAAATAGAAAATGGAGATTTCTATAGTTGCATACAAAAATGCAATTAAGCTAATGCATCTAAATAGCAGCAGTGGAAAACAAAAATCGTAGGTAATTGCAGTTAAGGTGATTTATTTTGTCTATATTTCATTTTAAATTGCCGGCTCCGATACCGAATCGTTACACTCTTTTCTCCCTTTTTTGTTATCAATTTCGAGTGATTGCTTATCTACCCTACCCCCACTTGAAATGAAACACACCTTGGCACATACTCCCAAAAAAACCATACATTTTCTCATATATGCATACATAACTGGCTCTGCTTCCTTTTTTATGTCACCGTTTCTTGGGTTACACAGCCGGAAAATGCACGATGTGAGGGGAAATGGGGAAAGCGGGTGGGCGGGCTAATGGAATTCACACGTGTTTTGCTTTATTCGTATTGCTGCAATAAAAGTATTCGTTTCAGGTATTTCGATACCTCGGCGTAACATCAAAATTGGCATGCTACCTATAACTGCAAAACATGCCAATAAAATACATTTTCAATTTCTATTTACACGTGAATGTGGAACAGAATCCTGAAAAAGGGTTAACAACTTTTTTAAAAGCATTGCATATTAAGACAACTTATATTAACATATTGTTGATTCATCAAATTTGTATATTAGTATTAATATCCTTACGCAAAGTCCAATTTATGTATTGGTATTTGTATTCTCCTTAAAATATAAAATTAAGGTGATGGTTTTCTTTGAATGTAAGATTCAAAAACATTAAATATATTCAATTGAATTTCAGAAATACAGAAATATTAGGCGCCATCTGGGTACCACTTTTCGCGTACTCATCCGCTAGGTGGCGCAGCTCACAAGTAGTTTGCCTCCATCTGGCAGCACTGGGTGTATCATAATAAGTACAGTGCTGCCTGATTTCACAGTGTAAGGATTAGTGTGCCCATATTATAAAAACAACGTTGACAACTTAGCAATTTCTCGCTATTTCTACTTTCTTTAAATTTGAATTTCTGGCTAGCTGTTGCAAAGAAATAATTTTGTTCTTTCTCTGGTTTTACCAATACTCTAGCTTCATTTTCTTAATGTGGTACTTCGAAACTATATTTGGACCATCACAACTAAGTATATGAATCAATGTTTTTCACAATTACATGTCTTTCTGGGCACTCGCGAGGGAGTAAATACCAGATGGTAATTTTCTTCGTTATCGGCGCGGTCACACTGCGAATATCAAGATGGCGTAAATTTGTAAAAAATCGTCGAAATCTATGTGAAATAGCCAGGAAAATTGAAACGAAAGCGCAGCGTTGATGCAAAACGTAAGTGGTCAGTAGCGTTTCAGATCGACAGACCCGTTTGCGAACGGAAAAGCGGCGGTTACCACGCGCAGGAAAACTCGAATTTCCCAGCAGCATTTCAGTGTCTCATTGAGAGTGAGTGTTTTCTTTGTGTTGGTGTGAAAATGCTGAAGCAGGAGGGATAGCAACGTGCTCGCGGTAGAAACAGTGTGAGTGCGGGCGGGACGACTAGTGTGCACGAATCTATTGCCAGGGCAAACGAGTCGCATAAGTTTGGTTTTTTTAATAAGATTCCGAGTTCCGTTTGGTTTCGTTTAATTTTCTCGAGTTGATTTGCAACCCGATGGTAATCGATGCGCCCATAAAATCCGAGATGAACAGCATAACCGACTTGAAAATAAACGATAAAAATAACTGAAATATGGCAGCAATGCATTATTATTAAAAGTATTGCATAAAATGCGCTTGCGTGTGGCCTCAAAAAGTGCGACTGTGTGCGTGTGTTTGTGTGCGACTGTGGCAACTACAACAAAAACAACGTCTGGGCTCTAAAACAAAGAAAATGAAAATTATTGTGGCAGAATCAATCCAATTAAAAAATTCGATTTCGATTTCAGTCGAATTAGAAGAAGGAAAAGCAGCGTCGCCAGCAGAGGAAGTGGGCAAAGCGGAATAGGAAACAAGTAAAATAAGAAAACAAGCCACGGTAAGTGCGGAATTTGTTCCACTGTGCGTTCAAGTTACCCTTCTCCACCCGCTATCGGCTGTTTCTTATCAGCCCCGTTATTCGCAGTGCATTCGTGGAGTGCCGTTAGTTTTCGGAGGCCAATAGCGTTTGACAATTAATTGCAAGTTTCCTTCCCCTTCTGAGGTTTCCCCGTTGAATTTGCTCTGGTTTTCCATTCCATTTGCTCTTCCCTGTTTACTTAAGCTTTTTATTTTTGTGGCGCCTGCTGGAACAACTGTTTTTTGTATCTTCTTTGTTCTCTTGTGCGTTTTTTTTTTGCGGAAGATTTTCGGCAGCCGCCAACGCAACGTGCAGCTGTTTTGCAATTGTAATCAATTCGTGTTTACCCGCTTGGCCGAAAACAACAGCTGGATACCCTGAAAAATATTCAGTTACCAATAGGAAAAACCGCGATTTTCCTGCTCGCCTTACAGTACACAAATTAAAGCTCTTTAAATTAATACTACATTCAACATGACTACAGTGATTTTTCTCAGTGTAGAACATGGAAGATACCAATAAAAAACGGTACATTTCGGTTAAATAAATCAAAGCCAAAGCAAAAACAACAACAAACACAGGCAGGTTTTGAGGTTAGAACCGCAGAGTGGGTGATAAAGAGTCGGGAAAAGGAGGGGAGAGAGAGAGAGCGATCAAAATGCGTGAGCGGTAAAAGCGCACAGAATGTCGGAAAGAGGAGAGGGAAGGGGTTAATGAGTGAGAGCCGCCGAAAACAACAATTAAACTAAGTTTTTTTTTATTTTCGGCCGCCAAGTGAAAACTTTCGGCTTGTTGCTTCTTTTTCTCACTTCCATGCGCTTTATCTTCGGTATTTGTTTGTGCTTTCTACCACTGAAAGTGTCATTTAAGTGGCATTTTCACAGTCGCTGCGTTTTATTTTACTTCTCTCCCTTTTGTCGTCGATTGTTTACTCCACGCATACACAAACACACGTCTCTTTTATCTATTTGTTGTTAATCTCTTCGTTGTCTTTTCCTGATTGCTGATTCACCTCTCCATGTTGCTGATGTTGTCACGTAAAAAATACACTTGAAAAAAAGAATTATATCTATTCAAACATGTATAAGCGTTGTGGCACATTTGCTTTATTTTTAATAGTACAGTATAATATTAAATTGACTAAAACAACAACTGTGACGAATGTCAAAAAGTAGTGCTTTTTTGCTTTGTGCTTATAAATTATCGTTACTCATCACTTATTAAATCTGTTGTTTTTCCCATTCGTAATCAATAAACGCTGCCGAATGCAGGGACGCGCTCACTCTTAAATATAAATATACGAGATAAACTTTTACTTTGTGCGAGGTTCGGGTTCTTATCATATTTACCCACTGTGCATTTGGATTTCGAATTGCTTTTGGTACGCTTTTCTCTGCTATTTTTGTGTTGTCAACGTAAGCCAGGCTTACTTCTCTCTCCCTCTCTCTCTCTCTCTCTCTCTCTTTTGTTTTATTCTTAGCTAACTGTTTTCTATTTTCGATATCGATTGTTGCCGTGTGTTGTTTTCATGTCTGTGTCCCACAATCCTTATCACCACAAACAAAAGCGAATTATGCACGGTAAAAAAAGAGGATTACTCAACAGCTGTGTGGAATTTCGATTAACCATGTTGAAGATCTAAAAAACTAACTTAGTACCTCCTATTTCAGAACCCTTCGAAAACAAAGCCATAAGCGACTGCCTTGAACAAATCGGAAGAAGAAGAAGAGAGGAGCTCAGACGAAAGGACAGCGCCAGGTGAGAAAAGTGGAGAAGTGTTGGGAAAGACTGTTAGCTGTCAAAAGTAGACTTTTAGCAAACTGTACAGAACAGCAGGGTTGTCAGACATCACGTGTCAGAAGAATCAAAAGTATTTTTACTAAAAGAAGAAGATGTAGTAGCTAACAAAATCCGACGAATATTTACTCCTATCGCTAACAAGGCGATCGATTAATATCTTCTATTAATATCACACATTGTTGCTAGTGGTCAATAGCCGAATTTTCGAAGTCACTTGATTCATATTTACTCGTAAAAACCTGTGACGCCGATGATATTTCTATAATTAGTCAAAGCAATCGTGACTAAGCACATTTACATCGAATTCAACCATTTGACTGCATCGTAGCAACCTTTCCATATCCTATCGGGATTACAAAGTAAAAGTTGTAGTCTTTGGCGTAGACATTTTAAACTGTATATTATTTTAAGCACAGCTAATCTGAACTGGGATCGACCAACTCGTGTAGTATTATGAGTAAGAAAAGCGTACAGCCTTATTTTCGAGTAAATGTGTTGTGCAATTAAAACTAAAATTGAATTCTCCGCTCCCGCAGAAAGGCAACGCAACTCCGGACTCTACCACACAGAAACCCACAGAAACAGTCGTCAAAAAATGGAGCTGCGCGTGGGTAATAAATATCGCCTGGGCCGCAAGATAGGATCGGGATCGTTCGGCGACATCTATCTGGGCACCACGATCAACACTGGCGAGGAGGTGGCCATCAAGCTGGAGTGCATCCGCACCAAGCACCCCCAGCTGCACATCGAGTCGAAGTTCTACAAGACGATGCAGGGCGGCATAGGCATACCCCGCATAATCTGGTGCGGCAGCGAGGGCGACTACAATGTGATGGTGATGGAGCTACTCGGACCCTCGCTGGAGGACCTCTTCAACTTTTGTTCGCGCCGCTTTTCGTTGAAGACGGTTCTGCTGCTGGCAGACCAGATGATCTCCCGCATCGATTACATACACTCGCGGGACTTCATCCATCGCGACATCAAGCCGGACAACTTCCTCATGGGTCTTGGCAAGAAGGGCAACCTGGTGTACATCATTGACTTTGGCCTGGCCAAGAAGTTCCGCGATGCCCGGTCGCTGAAGCACATTCCCTATCGGGAAAACAAGAACCTCACGGGCACTGCCCGCTATGCCTCCATCAACACACATTTGGGCATTGAGCAATCGCGTCGCGACGACCTGGAATCCCTGGGCTACGTCCTCATGTACTTCAATCTGGGCGCCTTGCCTTGGCAGGGCTTAAAGGCAGCCAACAAGAGGCAAAAGTACGAAAGGATCTCGGAGAAGAAGCTGTCCACCTCGATTGTGGTGCTGTGCAAGGGCTTCCCCAGCGAGTTCGTCAACTATCTGAACTTCTGTCGCCAGATGCATTTCGACCAGCGTCCCGATTACTGCCACCTGCGCAAGCTCTTCCGCAACTTGTTCCACCGTTTGGGCTTCACTTACGACTATGTGTTTGACTGGAACCTGCTTAAGTTTGGCGGACCTCGCAATCCCCAGGCCATTCAGCAGGCACAGGACGGAGCGGACGGCCAGGCGGGTCATGATGCGGTGGCCGCAGCAGCGGCCGTGGCAGCAGCGGCAGCCGCCTCCTCGCATCAACAGCAGCAACACAAGGTCAATGCGGCGCTCGGCGGCGGAGGAGGCAGTGCAGCGCAACAGCAACTCCAGGGCGGCCAAACGCTGGCGATGCTGGGCGGCAACGGGGGCGGCAACGGCAGCCAACTGATCGGCGGCAACGGACTCAACATGGACGACTCGATGGCGGCCACCAACTCGTCGAGACCGCCGTACGACACGCCGGAGCGCCGGCCCTCGATACGGATGCGCCAGGGAGGCGGAGGAGGCGGCGGCGGAGTGGGTGTGGGCGGTATGCAGAGCGGCGGAGGGGGCGGTGGCGTGGGGAACGCCAAATAATATTTTATCGTTTAGGTTGCGACGCTGGACACGACACAGTAGACAAACAACAACAGAACTCAACAAACTATACATGTAGGATATATAGTTATATATACCTAAAATATATAATACTTGCTTTATATATGCGGTAAAACACGTTGAATGTATCCAAGCGGCAGGATGACCAGGTCCCTGCCAGAAACGGAGGACTAGAGCAGTGAGAAGAAGAGCAGAGCATAGCAAAGCGCGGCGCTTTTCTTTTTTTGTGTACATTTTCGTTTGTTTTCTGACATTTTGGTTTCTGCTCCCAGATGTTAGAACGTTGAGCGCGCTTATTATTAATTAACTAGCCTAGGATTAATTTAATTTATACTATTAGAACATAAACGATTGCAACCTGGCTGCAAGAAACTGCAACAAACACCGCACTGTTCAATTGATTTGAGATCCCTGCCTGAAGATCGGCCAATAGATCGGTGGTTAATTAGGGGTCCGCGGCGGGGTTTGGGAGGGGGGTCAGCAGGACACGCAGGCATTTAATTCTGTTTTGCATTTGACTATTGCTCTTGGCCGGCTCAACTTTTTCTTTGTTAACTTGAAGTCCCAGACCAAATCAGGCAGAACATGCAGAACCGATCATGAACACATAATAACTCGATTGTAAGTGTAATATTTGTGTAAAAGAAACAAAGGACACCGCGTTCAGCGAGTGTCCCTAACCCTAGACTATAGGCTCTAGCTCTAGCGAATCCAATCCAATCCAATCCATACAAAAGCATATGCCACACAGCAAGGCACCCACATTGTAGTCTAAGTTGATGGCAAAATGATTGCGATTATCACGTGCAGTTCTCTAGCTTTAAGCAACGCTCTGACTTATAAGGCCCTCCTATGTTATCTTATGTATCCTTCTGTACCGTCTACTCTCCCCTTTATATATACATATATATACTTTCGTGGTCTGCACTTCGCTGCCTGTGTTCATATATATCTTTCCGAAATTTAAACACTTAAGCGCGCATTTCCCGAGCGGTGGGCAAATGGGATGCGAGATGTGGGAGCTGGGAGTTGGGGCAGCCCTTTGTTTACGCAACAAGATCATGAAACTAAGATAGAGAGCATATAAATTGCGTTAGACATACACAACAAAACAATTGCATTAACGTTTCGATTTAACAATGTAAGTAATGGCCCTGCGGAGGAAAGCTACACAACGCTAGCTAATAAACTATAGCTATAATATGAAATTTGTTTATAAGTAATACCAAACCGTAAAATAAAAGGAAAATGCAAAAAAAAAACAAATTCTAAATGCGCCAAGAGATAATGAATGGGCAAAAATATGAATATACATTAATATAAACTATATCTTATGAGAACGAACACGTAAACATGTAAACCCCACAGCGATTGGCTGGCTAAGAACTAACAAATCAAAGAAATGCAAACACAAATCGGATCACTGAACGCAGAAGCCACTAAAACTTAAATAAAAGTACATTACGTGATATTTCTTACAAATTGTTTTATGTTTCATCGACCTTGTTTCTGATCGGTTTGTTTCAGTCATTTCACTTTTATTTTTTACATTGGAACACAACTCGATTCGAAGCGCACGCCTTGCAAACGCAAACGACCAACCTTGTAAACACGACCATATAGCGCATTCAGATTAGGGGATCCGCGACCGCGGAGATGCCCCAAGCCCCCTCCCCAAACCGAATTGACAACCTAGTGAGTGTACATATGAATAATACCCGAACCCTAAAAAAGTATATAATTAAAATATATGTGTGATTTTCCTCCTAGCATACAGAGTACTAAACCTAAACCATTAGCATTTTATTGATAGAAGAAGAAACGAAATCGAAGCCCGACAAACTGATTCATAGCGATTATGAGCCACTAGAACTGGGGAACTAAATGATCTTGTGTGAGCAGTCCATTCAGCATAAGCGAAATAGAGAAACTAACAAATTGAGAACATAGTAATTTCGAAGTTTTGTATAATTAACTGTATATGTATATTGAGAATAGAATTTTGAACTAATAACTAATTATACTTGCATCGAGTTCGACTGTATCGTGGGCGATACGAGAGAAAATCATTAAAAATAAACCACCAGTGATATGGAATACAAAATAACCACAAACGAAATCGAAATCGAAGCGGTTCATGAAACATTTCAAAAGTACGTTGGATCGGAATTCGACGGATGTATCGATAAGTGCACGATAAGGCCACATTTATGTAATTAGCAAGTATTTCGAATTAAACCGAACATGGAATATGTATGTGTGAACAGAATAAAAGCAGCTACTAATAAGCCACACCATTCACAATAACAATTTCGAACGAGGCATTAAAAAGCTTAAACAATAATAACACGACTCATCGGATTTGCTTATTGTCTTGTCAACCAGGTGTTGGGGTAAATTGTCGTACTAAATTCAACTTTTTTTAAAGGTTTCTTAAGTGCAGGATTTGAATATTCGATAATCTGGCAACGCCACCAAGTAAAAACAACCTGTCCTGGTCGAACAGTCTGGCTACTCTAGCGGTCAGCTGTTTTGCGCATTTTCGTGCTTGCGCTTTAAGGTCACTCTGAGCACGTCTTATTTTTGTTGGGTTGGCCCTGTAGTTTTTCACCGAAAAGGGTAATAAAAGCGCCGAAATAAACAGATCGGAGTGTTGCCTGAGCTTGCGAAGACTTGGAACCCATTAACCAATCGCCGATATTCCAGGTTTTGCGCCACGATCAGCAGCTAGAGGAACTTCAAAGATGGGAGCCCGACAGTCTCAATCCCGCGAGCCCCGCTCCGTTTCGATGGAAAACCCAACTCCTGCCGGCGTTATTGATATATCCGACGATGTGGTCAAGCGACTGAAGGCGGGAATATCCCAGCAGGGTAAGGAATCCAACGGCATTGTGGAGTAGTATCCGGAAATGCCCATTTCACTCTGCCCGGTGTTATGCAACAATTGTCAAAACGGGCAAATGTTTACGCCAAACACAGTGGAAACTCGTTAACAAGCACAGCTGCAAATTGTGGATAGAGTTTCCTATATCTTGTTCACAAAAAACCGCACTTCAGAGGGTGTAGCTTTGGCTCTATTAGCTAATTTCCATTCCTATTTGTATGTGTTTTTCATTAAACTATTGATTTATATCTGTCCACTTCAGCTCGTGAGCACGCAGCCGCTGCGAAGGAATCGAAACCAGTGCCCAAGCCAACGTCGAAGTCTGCCGCCAAGCCAGCCGCATCCTCGCCAGCTGCTCCTCCTGCTCCGAAAGTATCCTCCTATCCCGCTGCAGTACCCATTTACGTCCAGGGAGGAGGACACACCATCAGCGCGGCCGATGTGCAGCGCCAGATGAACCAGGAGCTGATCAAGAACGACGAGTTGTGGAAGGAGCGCATGGCGAAGCTGGAGGAGAACCTCAAGAAGACCAACACCATCCTGGAGAAGGAGTACGCCAATGCTGTAGACAATGTGCACAAGCGATTCGTCAGCACCGCGTCGTCGCACAAAGTGCCTCCCTGCCAGGACCTGAAATCCCAGCTGCTTGCCTGCTACCGCGCGCATCCCGGGGAGACCTTGAAGTGCATGGAGGAGGTGGCCCAATTCCGACAGTGCATCGATCTACATCGCGTCCAGAAGCTGGATGCGGAACCAGAGTCGCCGAAAGCGACCTCAAAGGCCACCGTTCCTGCCAAGGCGGCCTAGGATCCTGGCAGATCCTTTTGTCCTGATTTGTTGACTTTTCTTTGAGGCCCCTTATGGGTTTTGTATAAACGATTGAGCGATCGATGGGGATGCACTCAAAACTTAAGCAAAAGTGTCATTGCTAGCGATAGTAAACTAACTTAAATGAATCAATCCATGGAAGTTTTTATGGCCGGGATTTTCTATTCAAGTTTACCATGACGAAAATAAAAAACATTGCATATTTTTTAGTGTATCTATTTGTTCAGTTGCAACGATCACTCCTCCATCTCGCTCACTCTCATTCAACGAAGCCATCCGTACGTCTATAATCTTTAATAACAATTAATATAATTAAACAACATTAATTACAGCCCGTGACCGCGCAAAATAGCCGCAGTGGCAGCAGTCAAAATGGGGATCAAGGAGGCTCCCACAACAGAGGCGCCACTTCTCTTTGGATTGGGCTTGTCCAGCGGCCTCTCCTTTTGGCCATCCTTGTGATCCTCGCAAGAGTCATCGAAGTCCTTGGCGGGACCCAGACAGCCCGCGTAGCTCATCACATAGGCCAAGTAGTTCTGCTCGAAGACTCCACGAATCAAACTGGAACCAGGTCCATATGCAAAGACAGCCACGTCCTCGCCGCCGTGGGTTTCGTCCTTTCTGGGAACCGTCGCCAAGTGGCGATAAGTGGGAGCAGCCCGCTCCTCAGCGGTAAAATGCTTCAGGGGCATCCACATGTTGGAGCTGTTCTGAGGTCTGGAGTCATTAGCCAAGTGGTCCCAATAGCCAGGACCTGAAAACATTCAAAGATCGTTTTACCAGATAAGTATGATAATGCAAAGGTCTAGCTTACCATTAGCATACGAGATGGTCTCATAGAACATGGGATCGTTTTTCTCGTGCGAATTGGCTGTCCCCAGGATATCAGCTCCACGGAGCGCGTAACCATTAAAGGTGACCGCGTGGGAATGGTCTGCCGTTACCAGGATCAACGTTTCGTCGGGATCCGTGTTGTTCACGGCCGCTTGGATTGCCAAATCGAATTCGTAGAGCTCGTGCAGAGCAGCGCGGGCGTAGTTCATGTGGTGACCCTGGTCAATGCGACCTCCTTCCACCAGGAGCACATAGCCGTTGGACTCATCGCCCCTTTCCAAGATTCCCAACGCCGTCTCCGTCATCTCCTGCAGGGAAGGTTCTCCTGCCTCCCTGGCTATGGAGTAGGTAATGTGATTGTTTCGGAACAGGCCCATCAAGTGGTCCACCTTCTTGACATTCACATTGAGCAGATCCCTACGGTTGTGTACCAATGCTGGAGGAACTGTGTCGTTGGCGTGATGAGCCAACCACTCGGCAGGAAGGTTTCTGTTATCACCTCGGCTGCAAATTGTTTCCGTGGGTCCTTCGAAAATAGTAGTCTTCACCTCGGAGGCATTCAGGATGCCCATGGGCGACATTCCTCCGCCCAGGATCACATTGAACCGATTTCCCGGAGCATTCTCCACCAACTGACGGGCAATATCGACATGATAGCCCACCGATTCCGCGGGCACTTCCGTGTCGCACTCCCAGTCGCGGTCGTAGATGTGGGCGTAGGTGGCGGCGGGCGTGGCGTGTGTGATCCTGGTTGTGGTGACCACGCCGGTGCGCTTGCCCTCCTTCTGGGCCCACTCCATGACGCTCTGGACCCTGCCTTGCTGGCCGTTCTTCTTGGAGCGGGTAGCGTCCATTCCAATGGCTCCATAATGGGTTTTCGAACCCGAGAAGATCGCAGTGGCAGTGCCCGCCGAGTCCGGAACCTGTTTGTCCACGTTGTAGGTCTGTAAAGGATTGTATCAACATTAATTTGATGTTCCTATTTAAACTAGCTCCCCGATATCAACTTACTTTGGCCATTCCAGTGTTTGGGAAATCGTCGAAGATGAGGGTTTCCTCCTCGCCGTAACCGTGCTTCAGGTACTGCCCCTTGTAGATGCGCCCAGCACTGATCGTGGATATTCCCATGCCGTCTCCAATGAAGATGATGATGTTCCGGGCCTTTTTCTGGTAGGAGTCCTCCTTCAGCCGCTGCGCGTGTTTAATGGTCTTCTCCAGCTGCCTGAGGCCCACTTTGTGCCAGAATTCCGCATCTGAAATCGGATTCACAGATCGAAAACATATTGAAACTAAATCGGATCGGAAATCGCTGGGTAAGTCAAGTGCCATGTCACGTATTAATTGCCCATCTCCAGTGAGATCCAGTTGGCACTTGAACATGTTCCGGATCGTATTTTAAGTACTCGACTAGTTAATGGGATTTATTTTCGCGACGTACGTCGCAGAAAATGCCTAGGCTTTCCACAATTCGGTGGCAGGTGGATCCCCTTCGAGTGGAAAACGACTTTTCTTGATTTATGCGCTTTAAGCCCTGCTCGATATATATTATTTTGCATTGTTTAATGTAAGCCAGAATTTCTGAACTCGATTTTCTCGGCTGATTTATATGCGCTTATCATTATTTACGTTGAAATTACTCGAATTTACATTTTCCCTGTTCTAATCTTTATTTTATTAGCCCGTCTAAATTTATATGACACGATCATTTAATTGTTTTAGTAGCAGCGACAGTATTCCTCAGACTTTCGGTAGTAAAATAGTTATAAAGTCTAGGTGGCAATCTTTATAAGACTTTTTAATAGTGATGGAATATTGAAATGGTCTTCTATTAGATACAAAATTACTACTCGAGTAGCGGGTATATCTATATCTCAGCTTAAAATGGATTTTCAGAGATTAAAAATTACTTTTTGGCTTTATAACATTTGTATTTCGCGATTTGGGGCGACGTCCATTTACTGCTTTACTTGCGGTGATGATAATCGTAATTAATATTCAGTTGAGGTAGCTTGTGGAAGGGGCGGGGTATTCCACCCACCACCCACCGCCTACGACCTCGGCACTGAGACAGGTTACAGTTAGGCTTTATTCGCCGACTGTTAATTTGGGCTTGTCAATGAAATCAAAAGTATATGTTTAATCAGTTTTGGTCAGCTGCTTAGCTGATTTACTCGTGTGGTTTTTCGAAAGCCAAAAAAGATTTTTAACTGCACTCATAGCGAAACTAAGCAATTAGGTGACTACAAAATTTTAAACTCTACTTTGTTGGCAATTCGAACTGTTACAGTTAAGCGCCTATTTTGTAATAGGTCACCACCATTCGTAATGCCTTTCTGTTTCACTGGATTACGTAGAACACTCTGCTTTGTGGCTGATTTCCCAGCAATGAGCTCTCAGTTTGGAAAGTAAACGCAAGTGACTATTTAGTGCCTAAGATTTGCAACCTTGATAGACCCAAGTTAAGCACTCGTTGCATAATTGAACTGGACAACCATTCAAGTTCAAGTAATTTAAATTATTTCACGTTCTGAGCGCAGTAGTGCTCCAGCTCACATTTCGCACGTTTGCAACTGCGCTGCAGTGGGGATCGGGATGTGGGTCTCACCTTCGGGTTCCTTGGGCTTCCCCACGTCGAACTGCGGTCCTATGTCTCCTCCGGCACTCAGGGTGCGAATCTGCTGCGGTGGCTGGGTGGTGACTCCTGCCCAGCTGATGGCCACCAGGTCACCCAGCAGAAGTCCGAGTATCACCAGGGAATGCATTTCTCTAATGTGCACAACACGCGAGCAATTGGGGGCGACTACTATTGCGACTTCTCTTCAAATGCGGATTCGTATCACAGCTTAGCTTGAGGCGCAGATTCTTCAGCGGGCCATCGAAATTGATTCGAAGTGCGGAGTGGAACGGATCGCAACGATTCTTCTCGGCTCTGCCTGGAATTCTAATTCTGCGCCGAGTGGTTCTCAACTTGCGACTAACACCGAAGTCGGCAAGCAAGCGCCGTTATATGCGAACTAACTGTCCACCCAGACGATCGACTCGACCCGAAGTCCGCGCACTCACACATGTGTGCGTGTGGATCGCTTCGTGTGGCGCTTCGGGAATTATACCAGGTACTCGTGGGCCATATCCAGCTTACAACATTTTTCGGCTTTTAGACACGTTCTATACGTAAAAAAAAACTGAAACACGTGTATTCGTAGTTAACCAGCAATAATATATATGTTTCCTACCGTGCATCCATAAAATAGTTACCTATGTGTAATAGTGTCATACCCATTACTATGGGTATTAAGTATCTACTAATGGCAATGATATCCAACTACAGGATATCCCGCAGTCCGTAGCCCAAAACGAAGCTATTAAGCTGCATGCAATTGCAAAACGTTTGTCTCAATTAAAATTACGGCTCCGCCGAGATTAATCCATAAAAACGTGCAAAGCTTTTACGAACTAAGGGCCCGCGCACCATAAGCACATTCCGCGCGATCATTTGTTTGCCCGGGATTCTGGCGCGGAATTCTCCGCCGGATCCCGTGTCGATGGGCTGATTTACGGCGGATCTTGCACGTGAAGCGGCTGCTGGTCGGCATTATCTTTATCTATATCTTTATCTTCATCTCGGCCGATGTCTGCAGAGGCCGCTGTTTGTCTTCGGAACAGATAAGGACTATCAAGGGGTACCCTCAGCGGCACACATTGCGTATGCGCGATATTTGCTATTTGCACTTGTCTGACTTTTGGCTGCCATTCCGAGGAGGGTTTATCGCCCATTCGGAGGGGGACCTCAATGCCACTTATTCGGTTATTTTTATATGCTGGGCTTATTATATTACTGGATCTGAGGAATACAATGGAGAGCGGCTTGAAGTGCGGTCTATTGTCATGGTCTAACGTTCTAGTTTCTATGCGTTTGCTATTCACGTTTGAGTCTAGTGACGCATTCGATTTTCCAGACAAAAATAACTATAAAAATATATAGGTACCATATTGGACGTTCTTAAACCGTAATGCATATCACTGTTCATCTTCACTCTTTGTTAAATGTTTTCTTTGTCTTCTTCAGAAACATTTGTTTTCATACGACACTTTTTTTTTGTGAGTAAAGACAGTCCCTTTAAAAGTTTGTGTACTTAACCTCTCAAGATCGCCGTAATGTTTTTCAAAAAAGCACGTGACCATTTTTATGCGATACTTACTAGTGCTTACAAAAGACAGGGGTGAGATCAAAGTCAATATTAATCTTGACAGTTAATGTCATAGTGGGCTACCAAGATACTGTGTTAAACTGTGTTCATACGATGCACTTTTCACTATTCTCAAAAATATGAAAGATAACTTTGTATTCAAATCGGCTGTATAACTTGGGAAGCCAATCGCCCGCATAAGAAATATAAATTAGCTAAACTTTAATTGCTTGAATTGGAATTGAGTGTTTTACTGTTGACTGCATATGAATGAGTGTGGTGCGTAAGAGAGGTATCTGATAGTCTGGTTTGGCATAACATCTTACAATACATCTTACATTTAATCAATGTTAATCAATCAAGAAGTACATTTGTCTCACCATCAAGCATTCCTATTAGCTAAGACCAAATAAAATAGTGTTGCTTGGATGTGTCGTATAAACAGTGGATTTAACGCTTTACAGTAATCGTGAAATCGTACACCATAAACGTGGTAATAGAAAAGCATTGGGGATGGTGATGATAGATTGTCGACATACATAGCGTTGTAAATCTTAATCTGCTCCGCCGGGCTATCTTTATGGCCAAACAGATAAATTGGAATAGAATATGGGGAATGGGGAAACTTCCATTCCCGTTCATTCCCCTCTGTTTGCATTTAGTTAATTATTATTACATCGTGCTGATTTTTACGCTTGACTAGAGAGCTCAAGCGATGTGAAGTTGAAGTGCACCTAAAGTACATAGCTTGGTACAGAGCGGAATAGCAATTTTTACATCTAACCCATACTTATCCGTTAAAGCCAAGGTAAAACATAGTCTCTGCTTTAAAATGTGTTCAAGTTTTTAAGTTATTTTATATTTTTCCCTTCTCAAAAACTACGTAGATAAAATAAATATCATGCACTCATTTGTTTAGCTATTTGTAGCCACCTTTTATTAAACTGTTTTTCATGTCACGTATAAATTTTTCTAATATCGCCCGGGAGTTTTTGCGGAGAGATTCTATAAGTATGCACCTGCAATCGAAAGCTGAGCAATCGCAGACTGCAATTTGTTGGTTTATGACTAGCATTAGAGAAAGTTGTTGTATAAAATTTTAGCTACAGCTAAGGTCAGACACTGAAATAAATTGGCGCAAGCTAGTGTCCTAGTTTCATGTTTATCTATCTCATATGCGAAGTTATCAGAACTTTGTGACGAAAGTTAAATGGTGGCAACCATTTGCGTTAATTTATGGCCGCGTCTGACCTTACCCTAACAAGGTGTAAACTTAAATGGGTAACAGAAGGTCGAAACGAAAATGATAGAAATCAGTGTTGAGCAGCAAGTGCTTCACCCCCTATGAGAACTTTTTGGCGGTGAATCCTGCCCGCACATTACTGGTGGTGGCCGATTTCACAGTCGTCCTGCTCGTTTTGGTTACGGTTGCGGTGTCATTACTGCTGGTGTTGCTGATGTCCTTTGTCGTCGTGGTGCTGCTGCTGTTGTTGTTGTTGTTGTTGCTGCTGCTGCTGCTGCTGCTCCTTGTGACCGTGGTGATGCTGCTGCTGCTGGCACTCATCAAAAGAGGACGACGCGGCGGCATCCGTTCGTTGACCGCATCCAGGCCCTTGGCCTCCGCAAAGGAGTGGATGTGCGAGGATGCGGTCAGTCCTTGCAGAGCTGAGGGTTCATAGAGTCGGGAGGTGATGGAAAACAGCTCAATTAAAATAATAATAATCGGTGTTGCAGTGTCTTGGCAAAAAGTTTCAATTCAACTTAACATGGGGGGTTTATTACTTAGTTATTAATTGAAGACAAGAGAGAACGCTATAGTCGAATACCGCGACCATATTTAAGAAATATCGGTAGAAATTGGGGAAAGAATAATTTTAATACTGTAAGGTGCGGGCGAGATATATTTGTTCGTTTTTTAGGCGCCAGAATGGACGTAAACGTTCTTACGGACGGAGAGACGGATCCTGATAAAGAATTTATATTCTTTATATTCCTTCTGCTAGTGACACACGAATCTAGTATAGAAACGAAGGCTAGTCTGCGATCAGCATTGGTTAATTGTCCGTGATAGGCAAATAATTAAACAATATTTCAGCAAACATCTAGATTTAAACTCGCTACAAATCGAATTGTAATGGCTTTTGACCAGTCTGCCCTTTAGCTTCAATCGCATCTGTTTACGTTGGTTAGTCAATTTAGAAAGATGTGTTCTAAGCGCATCGGCTTCATATTGCTATTGACTCTTCTCTATTCTGCAGTAAAGGTTATTATTTGAAGACACAAATATACACATTTTTAAATGTTAATCCACACTTTCAGATATCCGCCAAGTTTGAATTCACCAACGTCGAATGCAAGTCGTTGGATAAGTCCTTTGACGACTTTGAATATTGCCATCTGAAATCATTCAACCGGAGCTATAAGTATCTGTCGCTTAAAGTCAAACTATTCAAAACGCCGATTATGAAGGTGAAGGTACGCAAGATAATAACATTGGCCACGAATATTGTGTTTGATCCCCGATTTGATTAGGTCCGAGCCATTCTTTTCAAGCGCTACAACGGCTATAAGCCATTCATGTTCAATATCACTGTGGATGCCTGCAGGTTCCTGAAGAATACAAAGTCACATCCGGCAGCCTTGTACTTCTTTGAATTCCTGAAATCGTACTCCAACATGAACCACACGTGTCCCTTCGATGTGAGTACGTCTTAGCACTTTGGGTTGGCTTACTCGAATTGACCGATTCTAGCACGATTTGATTTTGGAGAAACTGGAAGTTGGCTTTGTGAACCATCAAGCAACAAAGGTCTTGCCCTTTCCCGAAGGAGACTACCAACTGGAAACCCACTGGATTGCCTACGACATCGACCGAGCCGTGGTGAAAATATATGGCACCCTCTCCTGATCGGTTAGCTATCACCAAACTGGTAAACTTTGTTGGCATGTGTAAATGATAGACACTAAAAACTATTTTTAATAAAAAAAACTATACCAAACTCATTATATGGGTTCATTGTGATTTTCTGGCTTGGTGGAGCTATTAATTGTTTTGGAATTTGATTTATGTTGCTTATTCAATAGAATATTAATGGGGTTCTGCAAACCCCATCGAAAGATGGGTATAAATTAATGTGGTTTTGTGGTTCTTTTGGCTCTTTCAATTTCAGTAGTCGAGGTAAGAGTTATTTAAACATTAGGTACAATACGAATCAATTCAGAATCTTCCTCAGATATCATCGAAATTCGAGTTCACCAATATCATTTGCAATTCATTGGATACAAAGTTTTCCGACTTTGAGTATTGCTACATAAAGTCGGTTAATCGAAGCTACAAGTATGTGTCGATCAAAGCAAAATTATTTCAAACGCCAATTACAAAAGTGAAGGTATTTCAATAATTCGGTTAACAACGTTTTCGCTTCCACAATCACTGTTCTCAGATCAACGGAGTGATCCTCAAGCGATTTAATGGATATAATGGCTACAGACCTTTCATGGTTAATATGACAGTGGATGCTTGCAGGTTCCTGAACAACACGAAGTCGAACCCGACAGCCAGTTACCTTTATGATTTCTTTAGGCCCTTCACCAACATGAATCACAACTGTCCCTATGATGTGCGTATATCCTTAATTAAACCCGATCTGTGCTTATGTTTCTGGTTTCCTATACAGCACGATCTCCTGATCGAAAAACTACCCATACACTTCGTTAATCAACAGGTGACAAAGGTCCTTCCCGTTCCTGAAGGGGATTACCTATACGAAACGAACTGGATGGCCTACGACATAAGGAGGGCTGTGATCAAGGTGTACGGAACTATATCCTGATTAATTTATAGGCATACGAAAAATCAACAAGTTGCAATTCAACACACACATTACTTCAATTTGATCCTGTATTTTGACTTACCCTCCTTGAGGGAATCCCTTCCGCCGGACAAGGCGCCCACTGGCAGCGCGCCCGTGGGCGTCAGACCCTTCAGCTGGAGCACGCTCTCGGATTCCTCCCTGCGGGAAGTGGGAATATTGAATTATTTAGCTGAATCCAGGGGATTATCGGGGGCATTATGCACCTGAGGATGGAGAAGACGCGCGACATCTTGCCAATGGCCCGAATCTTATTCCGAATTATCTCTTTGCGCAGCGCCGACATGGAAGCTGCGAATTGAGGGCTCGATTAGACGGAATCTCGCGGGGTCACGGGGTAAGTGTAATGGTAATAAAGCAGGGCGCAAGGCAATAACTAAGCTTTTCTATCTTCGCTCAGGCGGTTTTTTTTCGGCTCAGGCATTTTTATGTTTGGCAGTGGGAGTGGCAGTGGCATTTGCATTGGCGGTACTGTTTGGCTTCACTTTGGGCCTGCGCTTAATACCTGGCTTACCTGGCTTACTGGGCGTATTATTGTTATTGTTATTATTGCTCGCGTTCGCCGGCACGAGCACAATTTTCTTGCGGAGCTCTTTTGGTCGTGTTTTGGACGTGTTTTGAGTGGAAAGTTGGTGGTGTTGGTACAGAAATTATTATGGGTGTTGGTAGTAGATTGCAGTTGTCGTATTTCGGTATTTGGTTTCGGAAAATATTTTTAATAGAAGATTAGTTTGTAATTCACGTGTATCCGTATTGGCCCACAACATCCAAAGCACTGCGACATTTACACACAGTCTAGTACGGACAGCGACGCTCTGCGGATCCCCAAACTTACCTTCCTCGAGCTCGTCATCGGGTCCTGCCACCAGCTCATCGTCTGAGCAAATGTTCAGGATGTTGACCAGCATCTCGGTTACCTTTGGATGGCATGGTAAATTTGAATAGGTACAATTATCATGGATAGCTTGATTTCAAATCACCTATAAACTGGGTGGAACCTACCTTTTCGCCCACGAAGGGCAGCGACCAAGTGAAGACGTCCATGAAGTTGGGCAGCCAGTAGGGATGAGGCGAGCAGTTGAACTGGCGGATGTTCATCACGTTGTTCTCGTACTTGAGCACAGCTGCCTTTTGTCAAATGGGTTCGATGGTTGACAAAATCAGCGCGAGCGGAGAAAGAGACGGGGCGAGTGCCGGAGAAAGAGAGGGAAGAGTGGGTATTACGAACGCAGCGCGATTTGAACTCGCACCAGCTCGCAATGCAGCCAAAAAAGATTTCGTTATTTAAAAATAGCAAAGGCGGGAACAACAACAGCAAGATAAATAAACAACCCAGAAAGAGATAGGGCGAGCAGAGGGAGGGAGGTGGAACTATCTCATACCTTGTTGTTGTAAACATCCAGATAATTGGGGGCGGAGAAAATGGTGATCAGCGAGGGGAAGCCCGTAACCTGGTTCTTCCGATACATGCGATACCTGAAGCGGAGGGAGTTCGATACATGATCGTCGATATTACTTGGTACTTCCGATCCTACCCCGCATCCTGGGCCTCGTGGGCCCTGACTATCGACAGCAGGTTGTTCTTCTGCAGGAACTCACAGCAGGCCGAGTAGCTGAAGAAGTAGGAGCACCCGCGCACCGAGTTGTGCGAGAAGAACTCGTTGGTCTTCTCGTTGCCGAAGTCCTCCAGAGGATCCGACCAGAGCAGGTCGCACATGGGCCCGTAGGCCGGCGGTTCCCTGAAGCGATTCAGCTGGGAAAATCCGCACAGATGCATTATATTGTAAACATTTCAGCGCTGCTTTATTACCGTCTTGATGTCGTCGAGTGTGAAAATCTCGGGCGACAGACCGCCGTGAATACAGAGGAACTGCTGGTTCAGGAGGGCGGCGAGGGGCAGGCAGTCGAACGCCTCCATGCAGGCGTCGTAAATACTTTCCGAATACTTGATGATGCCTTCAACAGAGTAATATCAATGAATTAGCGAAGCAAGGAGATTTATTGCATTCATACTCGCACTTAAAAGCGCATTAAGTTCCTGCAACAACAATCGTAAAGTGGCTGAAGCAGCCAGGTTTGCTCATTTTGTAGCTTATGTAAGTCAACAGGAAACTAATCAACTTTCTCATAACTGGCCAGATCTGGCATCAAGTCCAACTTACATTCCTGTTTGAAGGTGAAGTACTCTGTGAGGTGCCTGCACTCGTGATTTCCTCGCAGCAGGGAAAGTGTGGTGGGGTAGGTTATTTTCAGGGACCACAGGTAGAGAACGCACTGAAATTAGATGGAAAACTCAGCGAATAGCTTCGAAAAATATATGTTGCTCTGTTGACCCACCTCAATACTGAAGTATCCCCTGTCCACGTAGTCGCCTAGGAAAAGGTACCTGGTGGTGGCCGGTGGACCGCCCACCTCGAAGAGCTTTACGAGATCGAAGAACTGCCCGTGGATGTCCCCGCACACGGTAATGGGTGCCTCCACGTCGATCATGTTCTTCTCCTCGCGCAGCAGGGCGGCTCCTTCGGTGATGATCCTCAGGGCCACCGCCTCCTCGATCCGCCCCTCCAGCAGAAAGTGCTGGCGCAGGGCGTCGAAGTTGGGCTTTCCGGTCTTCGGATCGTCGTATACCTCCGACATGGTCAGCTTGTGGGTGGGCGGCAGTGGAACATCTGGGGGAGTAAACAAGAAATTAATCAAATTATTAAGTAAAGAGCATCCCGTGATTGTTATCACCCATTTCTAGAACAGGCGCCTGATTCAATTGTTAATTATATCTTGCATCTTATATCTAATATGACGTGAATGGCACATCTCTATGAAAATGGTGTTCCCAGAATTGTTACAGTTGCCCTGAATTTTATCGGTGTAGGCCTGCATTGATAGAATTATAATAAACATTGCTGTCCGACGGCGATGTGGGTTAACGAGGTGCTGCAACTTAGCGCCAATATTCATTTGGTTTGGCCGCTTTTCTTGGCCCGGCTATAAAGAAAACCGAAATTCCGCCAGATGCAGCCACATGAGATTTGTACGCTAATTACAAAATTTGACTGAGTGAATATAAAAGTCGAAAATTGATTGGCACACACAAAACAAACAAACGTAATCGCACACTCACACATCGAAACGCCAGAGCGAACGCCATTTTTAATTGTCATAATTTGGGTAAATGTCTCGAATTTTGACGCAATGGCCAATAAAATGCCAATGTGCTGCAGTTCTTGCTTGTTATGGGTGCTCGAAGATAATTAAATTAATTTTTATGGACCCAATAAACCAAAGAACAAAAGCGAGCACCGCTTTTTCATTTAAGGGTTTAAAGTTACGATGCCGAATAATTGATTAATTAAAGCACTTTTCTGGCAGTTGCATCGGAATATATGGGTTATTATATATAAATTATATATATATAAATTTATATAATTTTATATAATATATATAAATTATTTATATATAAATGTTGGCCATAACGCATTTAGTATGGTCTGTAAAATAAATCAAAACTTCCATCAAGATCTTTTTTTGAAATAAGCTAAATTTACATGAGCTGCAAAATGTTTTCTTTTCTATGTTTATTTCCATTTGAAATGCCCATTTATTGGTTTTTAAACACGAAAACTTAACGATAGATGTACTGCTCCTCGAGAAGGTGCAGCCATGCTATTGTTTTGAAAATTACAAGCATGACTTCCCAATTCTCAAAACACACTTTTCGAAACGCTTGCCTCCGCTGACCGAAATGTTCAAAGGGAATAATTTGTGAAACCCTCAGTTTTGACATTAATGACGGCGGTCAGCACATCGGAATGCCATTGAAGCATGATCGCATGTCATTAAAGATACAATCGCAGGAGGGAATCGTGCTTGGGATAATGCTTGATTGGGCTCCGTAGTGCCCATAGAGAGTAGAGATGTTTACCATCGACCATGCGCTCCCTGGTTTTTGTGTACTGCATTTTCTGTTTGTTTCCACTGGCGGCTGTCGGGGATTTCGAGGAATTCGACGAGGACTTTGCCGATTTGTCTGAACTAGAACTTTTTGATAGCGATGATTTCCTCGTCACCGAACTTCGCGTGGAGGCCGCCGACATGATGCTTGATTATTTATTCGGCCCCTGCTTTTTGTTAAATTTTTATTTATTTTTTTATTAATTTTTCTGCGTTCTGTTGGTGCTGATTTTCGCGATGCCTTAGCTCGATATATATTTTTTAATGGCTTGACTGTTGCTGGTGCTGAAAGTGTTACTAACACAGGAATTTAGATAATTATACGCCTTTGCCTAGCGTCTTTATGGACGACGAGACACCAACACAGCAGCACACAAAACACACAAATATATTTAGGCAATAAATAAAACTTGTTGTTATAATTTGTATAGCTGTGGACTTTCTTGTATTTTTAGCCAGGCAATGCCAATATAGCGAGATAGAGACAACTTTGGCCCGCGGCGCACACGAAACAAATGGTGAACAATTAATATTTCAATTTGCTGCAATTATTCAGAGACGTATTAACTTTTCATTAAGTCATCACATTGTTTAACGGATGCTTTTGGCAAAGGGTAAGCAGCACTTAATTGAGACGGAAAATTGCTCGTCACTTTGTGCTAATTGCCCACAAAGCGAGCGACTACGAAAATAGCAATGGATTTGCGAATCGACGGCCAGACAGGCCACACATATATCACTTTGGTCACACTTTGTTTGCAGTTCGCCGTTTGCCGTTTGCCGCTTGCGATTATTGTTATTATTTTCGGGCTAATCCTTTGGGGATTCTCGGGGCCTTAGTCGCGATGATTTCTACGGGACACGACGCAACGCATTTCCCAAGTTGGCGCGACGCGATTTTCCTCGAAACTGAGCGAAATTCGCTGGCATCGTTTGGCATTCAGAAGACCCAATTTGAAAGCCCGAAGAAGATCGGCTGAGATCGGCCGATCTCACGCCCTTGACTCCCACTCTCCGCCGAAATTGAAAATATAAATAAGATACACCCCGCTCTCGTAGGGTTCCATCTATTTGTTTATTTTATTGGGTTAATGTCACACACGCACTCTGGTCTCATCTTCGTATCACTGCCCTTCTGCGATCGTCGACTGGGCGGGCGACTGACTGCTCGACCTTCACAGACATTTACACATCTGTGATATGTCCACCCCATCCCCATGCCCATTTCCACCTCCATGCCCCATTCCATGTCCACATCCGCTCTCAATGATTTTCAACTTGACCGTGATATTGATTGTGTGTGCGTGCGTCGTGCGTCCGTGTGTGTGTGTGCGATTGTGTGTGTTTGCCAGAAATCGGGCGCCAATAGGTGGGTGTCGCTATAATTATAGTCTTGACTTTGTGCGCGCCTCGTGCAAAAGTATATGCGATCTACAATTAAAAGGGGGTGTTTCGGTTCGAATAAAATTTATATTTGAATCAAATAAAATATTAAAAAAAATAAGCAATCAAAAATTTGTATCTAAATTAAATATTAAATAAATACAGCTTTTTTTTAAGTACTTGCAATAGTATAGTAAGTTGATTTTTGTGGTAGCGCATTCGAGGTTCTGCTTTTCATTTGAATGCTTCGCTGGTGAAACCGATTTCATGCAACTTTTATGCGAAGCGTGGCAATATTTGAGCAACTATCTGTGGGATGGCCACATAAAAAACACAGTCACAAACAATATGTGTGTTTTGCCCCGTCAATGTTGTTTGTCGCGATGGTCAATTGATATGTACGATTTGGCTGGGGAAGCGCTATATCGCTCGACAGCCAGTTCCATAATATATGCTGGGAAGGATGGGTCGCCCGATTTCGGTCGCTCGGAATCGGAATCTCCGAATCGGAATCCATTGCAATGCCAATGCACCCGCTGCCAGCCAAATGCGCATCGATGGCACTTGGATTTTCGATTTGGCAAAGAGCGGAGACGATTTTACTTGGACGCCCCCGCGAATTCGCAAGTCCCAGAGAGACAAAAGCGAGTCACACGACCGCCGCAGACTAGAAAGAAATACTTTCCGGTGCTAACCAGTGGGTGGGATTGGATTCGAGGGGGCTGTAAGTGTTTTAAAAAGGGGCGTGGAGGGGTGCGGTGGGCGGACCGATGAGAGCATTGCATTCCCATCGCGAAATTTTGGCAAAAGCGCTGACAGCTCAGCCCAGTCCAGCCCCCCATCCTTCTGGGGGTATCCAATGGCAATACGGGGTATTTAACTTTAGAAAGTGCCGCCGAGGAATAGAAGAGCTCAATAGGTGTCACTATTTATTTTCAATCACTAATATGTTTCAGATTTCACGTTTGTGATTGCATTTAAATTGGTATTTAAGTTTATGGTTTATTTAAACGCAGAGCGCGTAATAGTTGGTTGCAAATTAAATATCAATTCGGGTATAAAATATATACACCACCTTTACACCAAAACCGTGTGTTTCCGATCTGCGGCTATTAAAATAGCCCCAAAATGCCGTTGGCAGCGCATTTTAGGCGCAATTAGGAGGCGAGGCAACTGCGGTCAGCTGGCCGAGATTAAGTGGCCGACACCCGCAATTGATTCACCTCAAGATTATCTAAACTAGAGACTAGCCGATCGCCACGGCTAGAGCAAACGATGGGGATTTGCTGAATTATTTGCCAGTCAAGTTGAGTCAAGTTGTTCGCATTTCAACAGATTTCGCGCCTGACACTTTGAACACCCGTTTCGTCATGTCGGCATGTCACTTAGTCTTCGGGCTGATATACATTTTCTGCGTTGGACATGGCCAAAATAGAAGTGCCAAAATAGCAATCGCCGCGCACTAGCCGAGTATTTTTAAAACAATGTTTTTTATGCTCGCACGCAGAAAGCCGAACGGCGCTTCCTCTCTTTTTGCGCATAAACAAAACGGCAGTGAAATAAAAAGATAATATTGACACGCAACGCAAACATTTCATTCATTGTTTTAACTTTTTCGGCAATCGCAATTGTTGCTGTTTTTTGTTTAGCTTCTGGCGCTGTATAAACAATTCATTTGAGTTATGTGACCACAGGCATGGGGTTATGTGTGAATGATGGCCCATTTGTGGGCTATTCGGTGGCTGGCAGAAGGAAGCAGCAAAGCAAACACTTCCTCCGGGCCAGCACTTCATTTAAATTAATTATTTGCATTGATTTCCAAGCAAATAAATTGGGGCAAATGTCCGTGAGGAAAGCTCAGCAGATTCAGAAACCCCGACGAAAAGCTCTTTTCTTTTCTTCAAAACGAACGGCTCTGCTCGGGAAAACTGCGCCCACACTTTTCCGGGAAAAACTCCTTATGTCTGCGGCTGTCGTTTTACAAATTGATAAACTTTTCAGCTATCAGTGCTTATGTATCTTTCTGGTCCAAGCCTTCGTTCCCTCTTAACCTTTGACCCTTTCCTTAGAACCCTCTGCCCCACGTCATTGTTTTCCCTGCTGAGTGCCAAACATTTGCCAGGCCGTAAGTTTTTTGCGCTCACATTTGTTTGCTTGGGATTTGCCAAAAAAGAACCGGAGCCAAAAACTTCAGATATAAAAAGGCAGCAGAAATTTTATTGAATTGATTTATTGACTTACTTATTTGGGCGCTCAGCGCTCATAGATAAGCGCCGGGAAAACCTTTTCTCAATTTTCTTTGTTTTCCTGCTGTCAGTTGGCAGCAATAACAAGGGCCCAAAGTAAATATTTAGTTTTCATTTATACAATTCTCCCCCAGCCGCGGTCTTAGCCTCTTTGTTTGGGGCCAATTTTGTGTTTAACTTTATTGAGGGTTAATGCAGGTCCATAAAAATCTTGTTAATTGAAAGTAACCAAGGGAATTTACTTACACTGGCATATTATGTTATTGATAACAGTAGCAACAATTTAAGCTGAATGCTACACTAGACTCGCAATGACTTCAACTCTTATTTTTGCAATTTTGATAAAAGATCAACTACAAAACCAACACAATAACAAATAAGCTCGGCCATTTGTTCAAGTTATCAGCTTTCACTTAAAACACTCGATAAGTTATAATTCTGTACACATTTGACACTTTTATGAAATAGCAAAATAGACTCGAGTGGTTGCAAAAATAGATTTTCGGTGAATGAAGTGAAACTCAAACAGGTAATTGCCTTCGGGAATGGGAAGAATTTCAGTTACTCGGTGATTCAGAAAGCCAATGGGCAGCCTTTCCAGAATTAAGTCACTCTAAGCATGGTTAAAAATTAATAATTTCATATATAATAATTTCACTTCACTTACCGAGTAGGGACACGAGTGGTTCATATTGGAATACGCGGAAAATGATTCGAGTATATATTTCATGACCGGGTTAGATTTCGGACTCTCAATGAATTTGCATGCATCTACTGTTATGTTGTAGAGAAAAGGCCTGTATCCGTTGAGTCGTTTCCACATTACGAAATTTACCTGTAAGCAATTGAATTATCATTATTCATTATCATGAAATCCAATCAGCCTGTTTACTAATTGAATTACCTTCATGTTCGGCAGCGGAATTTGATGTAATTTATACTTTCCGGAAAAATATTTGTAGCTCCGATTTATCGACTTTAAGTAGCAGTACTCGAATTCCCCAACTCTCAGGTCAAAAGAAGTGCAGTTTAAGTTGGTAAATTCAAAACGAGAATTTATCTTGAATAAATGTTAAGATGTAATGTTATTGTTAAAATTTATTTTGAAATTTTACGCACTTCCATGATTGAATAAAGCATCGAAATGGTCAACATCAGGTTAATTCCCTTGGCGCTCATCTTCCATTTTTGGCTAACAACTCAGTACTGACTTTTTGTGCGGAAGTCAAAATTACAGTCGAAATATTGAATGATTATAAATTCATTAGAGTGATTTGCCTTATTTGGCCTAATAACCGATTGCATTAAATCGCTTATCAGATCGTAAAGCAATAATTACGACTTTTAGGAGCACGAGTTAAATGTTTTTAAATTATTAATAATTATCCTTATTATCTGTTTGATATATTGATCCAATATTATCGAGAAATAGTAATTGTTTACCTTTTATGTTATCAAAAGGTTATGTTATCAAAATGGGCTAACGGATGCACAATAAAATTGCGGTTATCCTTATATATCGGACACCCTTCCATCAATCCTCGATTACCTCGTTTTGGCAGCCGTTTTGACCACTTTTCCGCCCCGGGTCAATAGCTACGATGTGGAATCTATCGCCATGCTCATCACGTGGGGCGCATTAATTTGCCCACATGATAAGCAGGCAAACCGATCGATTGCCCGAATTGGTGTGGGTAATGCAACTGCCGCTAGATTTGCTTTATATGAGCTGCCAATTGGTTGCTCACGTAAATGATTTTCATTTTCCAATCATAACATTACGCGTGCCTGCACTGCCAATACTCACCTGCCGGGGAAAATATGTGGAAATCCGGTGAGCTGAGGGAATCCGTAAACATTTGCGGCACTCGCAGTTTCGCTGCCGCTGATTACAATGCGGTGAATTGAATTAACATATTGGCCGGCGGGCGGAATTATGGCTTTGCAAGCCGAATCCCGAAAGCCGAGGTAGCGGGATATGGCTTAAACTGTCTACAAATAATTTTTCGATGGGCGGTGGGCGGGCGAGATTGCCATTATTTATGGGCCCCGTGCATGACTTGTTTGCTTTTTGTTAATGACGAGGCGAAAGTATAAAGCACAAAGTGCCGACAATTGGCAGCAGCTGAAACCGGAGCGGGATCCGAAGGATCCCAAGGATCCCAAGCTGGGAAGCTCGCAAAAAAGTTAATTAAAAGTGCAATCAAGCAGCAGCCCGGACCGCAGAAAGAAAGAGACGGGTAGGGGCCACAGCGAGAGAGAGAGAGAGGGAGAGATGGTAGGGCATCAGGTCCTTAACGATGCTGACATTTTGCCTGCAACGGAGACGACAAAAAATGGATGAAGAAAAGCAATTTCCACACTGCGAACTTATTTTCAAATGAGTTAAAGGTTGGAAATTGCAAATTACAGTATACTTTTAGAACCATTTACATTTCTTATATGAACCATTTACAATTTATGGGATTTATTCGCTAATCAACACTCATGAACGATATCTATATGTTTATGATCCTTTCCACACTTTTTTTCAGTGCATCCCAGCATGGCTGTGGGGTCATGTGTAGCACGTTGTACATAAGTTCCATCTCAAATACGAGCATGTCCAGGTGGGTGGCATTGGAAGTGGTGAGTGGGGTTGTGCCTACCTGGCGCATCGCACAAATTGCTGCAATTATAGACGCCATAAATTATAACAACTTAAAGCTTAGGTAAACGAGCAAAGCCAGAAAATAGACGAAATGACAAGAGGAGTGGTTGGGCGGAAGCGGAAGAGAATGAGATGAGACTTCGGAAAATGCATTTAATTGATTTCACTGCTCGTCCTTGGCTTTTCCCGACAGGCAATATCATTTTTATTGCTTCTCATTCCCACGCGCACTGTTTCAGCACTTTTTTCAGGTGCCAAAGTTCCGTTGATTATGATTTATGGGATGGAACTGCAGACGATAAAATAAGTTCATGACTTGGAACCTTGCAAGATTAATATATTAGTTTTAGTGCACTCGCTCATGGGTCATTTGACACGTTGTCAGCGATTACATATTTTTAAAAAGGTTATCCAATTTTTGAAAATAACTCCTTTTTGAATTGGTGGATCCAAGGGAGCTCAGCTCTAATTGAGTTACACAGAAGACGTCAATGCTCAAATAAATGTGTCTGCACCCAATAGCCCCTGCGTGGGGAATTCTTGTGGTTTTTGAACTGTCAACACACCAATTAATTACCCATTAGGACCGCTTCATTGTTGGTCCCCTGAATGCCTGCGATGACTGCGGTTGTCATAATTACTAGCCCGATCGCTCAGTTCAACTGGCTGGGCATCTGGAATACGGAGTTGCAGGTTGTGGTTTCGTTCGACCCCCCAGACCGGCATCCCTTTGACCCCGGGTTCCTGTAGCTAATGTCCCATAAAAGACGTAGACAGGCGAAAATATATCGAGTAATTACGAACTCTGACCTTGGTAGTGAGTGAGAGTGGCTCTCAACATTTGATTCAATTTCCGCTGAGCTTTGCTTGCGGGCGGCCAATTAAAAATAATTTAATAGCCCGTTGTAATAATTCCGTTTCCACTTCTTGGCTCTGACAATTTTAATGGCCATACCTCTCGGGTTTTACTGTGGCAAGTCTCGCGTCTTCTCCTAGTCGGCAAATCATATTTATTTATTAAATCTAATTGCATTTTCCGGGCAGGAAGATGGAAAAATCGGTCGGAAAGGCAACCGACAGCTGTGGTATGTCTTGCAAACATTATATATATTACCTTTTCTATATATTTTTTAAAGGTTTTCTCTAAACCTTTTCAAATAAGCATGATTATTGATACGATGAAATGTTGTAATTTATAAATGAATTTATTCAGTCAGCCCTCATAAGTATCAAATTTTGGGTAAAAGCGAGAGATACTCGGCATTTCAATTACGAATTGAGCTTGCTCTTCCAATTCCATTTTCCGAGTTTCCCAGTTTCCCGGAATGATATTTCTGTGTTTTGGGCTTGTGTGCCGTGCACTTTGCAACAGCTGCAGATGAAAATTGCAAATGAAACTTAGCCGTGCTCAGCTGAAGTAAGCCGAAGTGGAATGGAGAGGAGTGGATTGGAGTCCTGTGAACTGAAGTGGGGTAAGCAGGACTTGCAAGTGCCTCTGAACTGGCTTCAGATCCTACGGTCGATGCACAAATCAACGTTAAGAGCATGTAACTCGCTCACACACACATACCACTACCCACACACACACGCACACGCACGAGTATAGAGTCCTTTCGGTGGCCTTTGCACTTGTGATGGTGTCAAAGTTGCATGTTATTGCATCAACATTATTTCTTGCTCTCCGAACGTGCGCTCGTGTGCGTGGATGTGCGCCATAAAGTACACTGGTGTGGGTGCATGTTTACAACGGGAATTAGGGTGCAACACAACACATGTACAAGCTGCAATTAGGACACATAACTCTCACCAGCCTTAATAGCTGGCATTGGAGGGCAATTAAGGCCGACCCACATCGATAATCAAAAATGTATAATATCTTATTGGGTAATTATAATAGATAATAGGGAATATCTTTTTGCGCTATCAATTATATCCAAAAAAAAAAAAGAAAACTACATTACTGCCGGTAATTCTCAGCTTTTGCTTGAAGGAAATTTCACTTATTTACTTAAGACAAAGTAACTGCCTTCTAATAGCCTGTTATCCACCCTAATTTCCAACGATATGTACGATACTCGCAAATGTTTTCGGCTTTGAGGTTTCTTTGCGGTGTGCCCCTTCTATCGGTTTTGGCCACAACTTTTTGCCATCATCGTGCACTGATTAATTGCATTTCAAGTGCTGGTGGGCGTGGGTCGGAGGTCAGGAGTGCAACCACAAGTGCAAACGAGCCAATTCATTAGCACCATTCGACACAAAATCCGAATTAACCCCATCTCGGACGGACGGGTCGTCCGTCCGGTTAAGTCGGAAACTCACTTTTAAAATTGCTCATAAACTTTTTCAATTTCAGCGGGCGCAAAAAATATTGGCGGAAGCGGTGGAACCGGAAAACCGGAAAAACAAGCAACTTGCCGGAGTGCTTAACCAACATGCTGAAAATGTAGACATCAACCGCACACGAAGCGAATGGCCCAAATGAAGTGGAACTTCTGGGGGCCACAAGCCCCAGTGAGCCCCCTCGAAATCCCTCTGTGGCAGCTATTTTATGCGCAATGCGTGCCCCGACTGCAGGGCAGGAAGAACACAAATCGAAGATGGAGTGGAGTGCCAACAATCGGCAACAACGCAGAGAGTCAATTGTTTTTCAGTCCCTTGGGTTAGAATGTGGCCAACATATTATTGTCATCCGATGAGGCCGCAAATTTAATACAAATCAATGGAACTTTCAAGTTTAATGTTTCCTTTTACTTCTTATGTTGTTATGTACTAAAATAGACATTCAGAATTCGATAGGCTTGGGAAGAAATATATAATCAATTAACTATAATTGAATAGTGTGTGGACTGCTTGCCATCATGGACCGCACAATCATCATTACCATCAGAGCTACTTCCCAAACTCCCGAGGGTCTGCTCCTCCGATTCTCGGACCGCTTTTCCACCTTCCCGACTGGCACAACTTTAATGCTCTACACCTTTTCCGTGTGGCAACATCGTACACTTTTGATGGGAAAAGTTTAATAGCTTTCGACAATAAAACTTCACCTATTATGTAACAAAGCCCAGAACTGAACAGAACGCTTACCGCCAACGACTCCATCGTTTGCCCATCCCGCAGCCCCCAGGTTCCTGTCGATCGACTCACGGGCTAGTGCTACACTGAGAGGAAGATAGTGCAACATAATAATATGAGAAGTAAAGCATATATTACTTAAAGAAGGTAAGTGCCTGGTATATGGTGATAAGAAATACTGATAAAAAACCGCATTGGACTAACTTTCATTTTTCCAAGTGTAAATTCCAGTGCATTGGTAGTATCTTCACTACCACCATACTTTATTGGCTGCTACCAAAGAGGCCCTGAAATAGACAAGAAATCGGGGAGAAATCCCAATTTGAATGCAGCACATGCGGGGCCGACGGCCCCTAAAGTTCCGTCCGTAGCCCCCACTCCAAGCCTCCCACTCAGCCATTGGCACTCCGCAATTCCAAACCCAATCCCATTGGGGGCCTGGCTTTTATTGCGCGCTGGCTCATTGCCTTCCAATATTAAATTTCGGCTTAGCAGCCGGGTTAAAGGCTCTGTTTCTTGGCTTTTCCTGTGTGGGTTATCTTCGACTTTCCATCTGGCCATGTTTACTTGGGCGCCCCGCTGAATGGCTCTATTTTGGCCGATCATCTGAGAATGCCCATGCATATAATTAAATTTTTGTGAATGTTTATTAAAATTGTTTGTGCCGAAAGTTTGCTGCTTTTTAATGAAAAAATTGCTCTTGCATCCGAAGAAAAGCGAAAGCTAGTCGAGGATAAAGTTTTTTGCTGCCAAGTCACTAATGTTGTTTTACTTTTCTACTGCGCTCGAGCATTAAAATACTTGGGCATTACTTTTGCCTGATGAAGGAAACAATTTGCATTGCAAACGGGAGGAAAGCGAAAAGTAAAATTGATTATCATTATAATTGTAAATTGTTTTGCGAGTCGACATTTGAAGTTATTCCCACAAATCCCTCTGTATCTCGATTGGTGACAGTGGCAGGGGAGGTGCTCAATTCTGATTTCACATAGTTCTCTTCTCGGTCAGAGAAAATTCAATTTCGACAACTCATGCGTTTAATAAGCTTTTCCTTTCTGTTTTCTATATTGAAATGGGAAATGGGAGTGGGAAGAACGAGGGAAGCCCGAGCCAGGAACATATCCTTTTAACCCATTTAAGTTATCCGAGCCCCGCAGCTGTCACAGTCTGGCGATTTTGGGTCCTTTGTCTTTGGATTTCCTCCTTTTCCCCAGCCGTGTCGAAGGTCAGCTTCTGTCGGACGTGGGCCCACATTCACCCAAATCGAGTGACACCCCCACAATGGAGCTCTTACTGCAAAATTTATTGTTTCCCAATATATGCAAAATATGTCGGTACTCCCTAAGTGAGACTTACGATTCAAACTTACCCATTTCTGGGCTAAGTACAGCGGAAATGCTTACTTTACTGAGAATATATATTAGAATATATTGTATCATAAAGTTCTGTATAGTATTTATATTTATACAACAATTAAGAAGAACATTAAATAAGTCAGGAGGCCAAACGTCTTGGATTACTGACATGCTTAGAACTCTATTTTTGGGTTTGCACCGAATAAATTTTTAAAGTTCCCTATTTCAGTAATGGGTAAGAATATTCCGTGATGGAGAGCAGGCATATCCTTGGAAACCCCAGCTCAATGAGTGTCTGTGTTGCGGTTGCCGCAATTGAATGTGTCCTGTTATTGCTGCTGATGCTGCTCCTGCGACTCCTGGCAGCAGAATTTTGACACAAAATGTGAAATTTGTCCGTCAGTCACTGGGGAAATTTCGTCCTGTTCGAGGGGTATCCTTTTCGGGGCTCGGAGGTGGGGAAATGTCCTGGCACACGTGCTCGTGATGCGAGTACAACGGTATCGCTTGCCGCAATGCCGCTTCTAACAATGACAAGCATATTTCCCAACTCAGCCCTTCGCATTTCTGGTCCTTGTTTGCCTGTTTGCCTTTTCGAGTGGAGCAACTTTACACATTTGGCAGTTTATTTATATCCTCGCATCCTGGATCGGGGCCCAAAGTTTATGCCAGTGCAATATCATGAAGTAGAGCAACTTTTCGGAAATTCGCAAAAGTTGGGTGGGCTTAGTGGGTGCAATAAAATAAGCTTAGAGATTGCCCAGAACTTGAATTTAGTGTTGCCCAATCGAGCTCATGTGGCAAGGTTGCATGCTCTCCTGAATTTAGAGAAAATCAATTTCGAATGCATACCTAGCATATTTTAATGGTGAAAGTTTAAAGTATAATTAATTAAGCACTTAAGCCAACGAGTTGGAATTTATGTGAATGCTTAGACTTAAAATCAGCTTTTATAAAGTGCTTCAAGCAATTATCTTTAAATGTGCTTTAATTGAATTATTTATTTAGTGGCTACAGGTTAAATGTGTTTTTCTCAAATATATTCTTCTGCATAAACCCGAAAAGGCCAACTGATTGTTAGCCAAACTAGCAAAATAACGTTGTTTAAAGAGCCATTGCTGCGGAAGCTATGCAGATGGAAAACAGATATGATTACCGCAATAATATTCGCCATTGTTGATTCGATTCGATTAAATTCTCTGCGTCTCTGTTGGTATCGTTGCGGGAAAGTGTTGCCGATCGATTGATTTAAATGGCTTTGAAATGCGAGCTGTGTCGTGGTGTTGGCTTACTAATTGTTGGAACAGCTCCGTCTGGTTAGTCGACTTGGGAAAGCTTTTGTCTCGAAAGGTTAGCCAAGTAGTGGGCCAAATTAAATGTTATCAGACAAGGGACAAATCGGTCTGCCAAAGAATACGAAATCCAATTTATTCGTCTGACAATTGTCCTGCTGAAGGGATCAATATCAATGGCCGCCCTGCATGTGTGTCTGCCTTTCTTTTGCAATTGAAAACTGCACTGGGAGTTCATTTTACGCTCTGCCAACTACAATTGGCCAAAAAGCACTTGGTCATGCTCTCAAAATCCAACAAACTTATGCAAATGCGAGCCACCGAGCTTGTTGTTCCTGTGCAATTTAAATGCGTTTAGCGTTTAAAAGTTGAAATCGCTTCCTATTATGATGCTATTATTGTTAGGACGAAATTCGGTAAGCGGCTTAACTGAATTTTCCAACTGGCGACAACACACAAAACAAATTTCAAACTATGTATTTACTTAAGGCATCAGGCATCAGATTGTGTTGCCATTGTTGTTCGCCCTGCTCGGCATTTTGGCTGAAAAAATAAGTTGACACATTTTCTGATTGTTTACAAATTTGGGCAGTCATGCAGAAGCGGTCGGTCCTTGGTCCTTGGTCGTTCGGAGGCCCTGCCAGGACCTTGGCAGGACCTCCCTGCTCGCCAAAACTTAAACCTAACTTTGCATAAAGGCATGTGGCAGGGATTTATATCCACTACACTATAGGTTTTTCGGCTCTTCTCCCCAATGCTTGTGTGTCTATGTGTGTGTTTATGTGGTGGCAAAAACTTGGCCTGGAATGAAGGGTTAGTTTTCGCTCGTTTTATTTGCGAACAAAAACGCAAACATGAAAGCAAAGATTTAGTGCGTGTCGGCATGAACTTGGATTGTCTGCAGATGTATTGTTGGGATTTTCCGGGGGCAGACAATGATATTCCTGGTGAGTTTCTTACCAGAAGCATCTTTTGCCAATTCGGTTGCGAGTTTAAGCCCTTGCCGCTGGCCAGGCAATGAATATTTATGGTTCCTGAATATCCAGGATATCCATGAGTGTGTCTACATAGGTAGGGAAAAAGGGACCAGGTGTATCTTTCTATTTAGCAAGGTTATCCACAGCTGACAGGCTCGACATTTTAAAAGGAAAACAACATTAATAAAACATTGTCTAGGGATTCGAAATCCATTAGCTATTAGTTGTGGCTATTTTTCTGTATTGGAAATCGAAAACTGTACACGGTTCTTCTTTAAACTTTCCACCTACCTAATTGTATTAGTTATTAATCTATCAAAAGGCCAATGTAGGTGTAATTAAACATTTGCAGAGTTAAGTTCAAGGGTCCATTCTAGTGTCATCGCCTTATTAACCTAAGCTAACCTTCACCCATTTTTCCCAAAAGTGTGCGCCAATCCTCGTAAAACTTTTCGCAGCCCACAAACCTCAAGTTACCTTCTCCGGAATGCCGACTCCCCCGCAGGAATTCCCGAAAGTAGGCAACAAAATTAATTGGAAATCACAATCATGGCAGACTGTTTCACACCTACACGTGTGCGTTTATGACATTGATTGCCCGCACGCACACTTAGGCGCACTCCAGCCGAAGCCGAAACCCAAGGATTAATTAAATAATTTATATGGGCTTTTGTTTGGCCGTAAGTTGATTAAGCCGTGCCGGTCCACTCAAAAGCGCATAAGGGACGTGTGTGCGTGTGACAGCTCCTATAGGGCCGAATTGCACAAATTGTCGAGCAGTTAATGATAGACAAACGTTTGGGCCACGTTCGACTTGACTCCAGTTGACTTGGCCAAATGTCAGTGACACCGCACAAAGGCAAACCTCGGGGATGGCGGGCCTTTGATTAGCCGTTGATATCCGAGGGGCGCAGACACGCGATAACACGTGCCAATTAGAGCTGCGAAACACCTGATCTAAACCCTGCTGAGACCTCATTGTCAGATAATTGCGCCAAATTCCATCATTCCCAAGTTGGCTAGCAGCTAAATTTAGACAAATCTTCGTGGACCTTTCAGCGCCGTCGCCATTTAAATTTAAATTAATAGCATTTAATTAACATGCTGGGCGATTGGCCTGATTGGAGTGCTGATTGTGTGCTAATGCTTTCGCATTTGCACCTAATTGTTGTCACCATCCGCCCAAGCAAGCATTTCGAATTAATAAGCAAATATTTGACCAATCAAATGGGAAACCGAACCATTTTATATTTATTAATATGACAGTGTAAACGCTGCGACCTTTGAGGAACGTGGCCTGCAGGATGGACTTTATTGAACTTTATTTCTACATTCTATTTAAATTAAATTCCGCGAGCGGCTCGCAACTGTTAATAAAGAGGATATAGCCCCAAAGTTTGAGTTGCCAAAGTGGCAGAACTTTCTATCACTACTGACGCATTAGTGAAATCTGGTGCCAATGAAATTTTAATCAACTCGAAGGGGCGGCTTCAAAGGCTCAATTAGGCCCGAAAAGAGTCCGAGTCAGTGGCACTTCCGCAGTCGGAGGACTTTCGGCGGCTTTTGGCGGCTGACTGTGTTTAAGTGCGACAAGCGGATATCCGGTCGCCGTTCAATGGAAACACCATTCAAGTGAGCGATAACAAGCAGGGCCAAACAAAACGGAATAAAACAAAACGAAACGAAACAGCCGCAGACAGCTGAATGGAAAATGACAAAACACGACTTGAAATTTGACGTGCACGGAAAGTCAGGGGTGCCTTTAGCTCGCCATTTTGCGGCTCTCCCCCGCTTTCACTTCCCCTTTCCCATCTCGCTCCCATTTATTCATTTTCCCAGCAGCAGCAGAAGCAGAAGGAAGCCCGCCGAGAGCAGCAACATTGTTTTTAATATCCGCTAAAATTGTTGTTTATACAATGTCGCTGCGAATGAGCCGCATAGTTGTCCCACGCCCTCGTTCTTCTGCGCTATTGTGGCAATGGTTGTTGCAAGTTTTTGTTGCTGCTGCTGCAAGTATTTGCGGTCGGCTTCGGGGCTTTTGGGGCAGCTCTGTTGGCGGCATCCGCGTGGAGCTGCAATAATGCAAATTGTAGTTGATTGCCCCGCCCGCAATGCCACACCAAATTGTAACTTAAGGCATTTGCATTTTGTCTTTTCCGGCGAATATTTCAGCTCAAAAAGTTCAGCGCGAAGCGAAGGAAGAAGCAAAATGGGATTTAAGTTCCAGGAAGGAAGAGGTCATAAGTTTGCCCATTTAACACCATTGTATTGTACAGGAAATCGTTTCCTTTTAAACAAAACTATACAAGCTTTGGGCTCCGAAGTATTAAAGTAACCGGTGGTTTTAGTAAAAATGTTTTACAAAACCACGTCTCTCTAACTCCCCAACCTTACTTCTTTGACCTCATTTTTCAAGCAGCCCTTCAAATTTGAACACAAAGCTAAAATAAAAATATCGTGGCCATGTCTGTAATGCAACTTTAATGTCCTACCAGCCGCAGCACGAGGGAATGCTTAAATGCTGACTGAGTTTAGTTTCCACTCGGTGACCCTTGACCCCTTCTCCCTTTCCAACCGGAAAAGTTGGCTCAACAGCTGCAACTTGTAAAACTTTTGACTTTCGGTTTCACTCCGTTGGGGATTTTGTATGCAGGTTTTTCAGTAATTGAGTATAATGGTGCATTAATTATTTACAATTGTTTCGAATTGGTGAAACAAAAGTTATAAATACTTTCAAGATTAATTAATACATTTGTTCGCTTTCTTGGCAACTTATAGAGATATTCGACTTTCTACTGCCAGATGGCTCCCCGAAATTGAAAAGTTTTTGTTCGTAACTCAAATGATTTTCATTTAAGTTGTGCGAAACCATTCATTCAATTTTGTGAGCTCCCTCATTTGTTATTCGGCTTATTTTGATTACTTATTACTTCATCTTAGTTTAATAGATAGATCTAGTAATGTATCCTCATAATAAGGAGTGGATCCCCTTTTTCTAAAGAACTACGTGTTTGTTTAGTAGAACTTTGTATTTAGATAACTTTACACATGCTTAAGTTAACAGAAATTCCAATTAAGTACAAAAAACAAGCACACAAACGAGGGTGGTGCATGCCTAAATAGCCAAACTTCAGGCATTCGACTGAGTACATACGAAAATTCTTTTAAATGTAATTTGCATGTGGAGCCGGAGCAAGTGTTTTGGCCGTATTTAACTTGAAATATTTACTGGACGACCTACCACCGGATAGCCAAAAAAGCGTCTGGCAAATTATGCAAAGTCAGCAGAAACTAAACGAATGCTAAATTGTGTAGGCCTCAGTGCGTATACTTAATTAACTACAAGCTGGACACGTGCCACAAAAAAGCTAGAGGAGAGCCGACCAATTTTTGGGAGGGAAAGGAAAACTAAGGTCTGGGGTTGGGACCTAAAGACTGATTTTTGTAAATATTTAGTTAGGCCAGAGAACTTTCATTGCGAAACTAATTAAATATGAAGTTTGATTTCGGGCGGAAGGTTCGGGTTTACAGTAAAGTTGTGCAAATATAGGCCTAGGTCCCATGAATGCAATTTTAAGGCAGGGCCTTTATTATTTGCGCAAAAGCGCAATGCACACAAAAGTGGGTGAATAGAAGGATTCACCAGGATTTCGGTTGAAAGTGGAAGCCCTAGTGCAAACATTGAGCTTCAGCCACAAAGTAATCAAATTTTACTGCTGGAATGGGAGGGGAGCTTCGATTTGTCACTTGGCAGCCAAGTTTGCTCTTCTGGTTTCTGGGCCAACACGTCGTATACGCAGCATTCCTATTTATATTTCCATTTCCATTTGCATGTTGCATTGGCAAGCAAATATAAACGACTATTTATTGCATTCGAATTGATTTGCCATGTAGCCTAGCAATTTCAATTTGTGTGTCAGTCTTATTTTCTATCCGTGTCCAAGTCCCTTTGGGTATCTTTTAATTAAGGCAAACGATTCGCTGGAAAGGTCACTTAATTAATATTGATTACAATGGTCTTTGAATAGACTTTTATCCCAGTTATGCATCCTGCATTCATCGCCCTTAATTGACTGGGGATTATCATCCTCTAACCGCTTTTCCACAGCTCATGCTCGTTCCACATTTCATTCATGGCTAATAAAGCTTGCTTCAGCATCTCGTAGCTGGAAAAACACCATTTAAAATGGAATTTTTTCGTTTGCATGAGCGGGAAATTCTTCCATCCCTTCGATGTCGAGGATTCCAGCGAAAATTCTAAACCCACAAAATCCTTACTCATGTTCGGCTTCCCTTGCAAATGCGTTTGTCATTTTCCATGATTTAGCTCTGCCTCTGAGCTGGGAAATTGAACCAAAAATTATGCTGCTGCTCGCAAATCATTTTGATTTTGATTTTTCCCCTTTTCAATTATGTGAACTTCCCTTGGTTTTTTCAGGCCCTGGCATTCGAATGTCTTGCCTGGAAATCTCTTTGATTCCAGTTCCAGCAATATGGGGGCTAATTAAGCTGTTGATTGGAGGCATAGTAAGATAACTTAATCCTGTAAGTAACTGGTTTTGAATAGCAAGAAAGTCGTCAATATTCTGCAGGAAAATGAAGCTGACTAAACCAAGCTTTGCATTTTATGTATGTATGCTACGACTTTAATTCCGTTGATGTGTGCATGCAAATTTAGGCACTAAAATATCATTTGGGCAACCGTGGGACTGGCTGAGTTAAGGCCTGTTTTGCCATCTAGCGCTGCCATAAATACCCTCAAATTATGTCAATTCGATTTGCCTGTAGCCCACGCACACTCGCACCCACGCTCACACACACATGCACACTAATGCCGCTGGCCATTTTGACGAGGCTATTATGGCCGCTACTTTTGTGCGACCGACTTTTCCGCCAATGCTATTGATGCGTGGAAATTCAATCTGTGCCGTGGTCGCTGCAATTTGTGTTTTTCTTTGCCCGTTTAGTTACAGCTTTTTATTGCCTCGATATTTGTTATGTACTGGGGGCGATAAAATTGTTGGTAGCAGGGCATTAGCCTTGGCAAAGTGTTTCATTGCCCGACGATTTTTCTTGCGGTTCAATAATATGAGTACTGAAACACTCATAAAAAGTAATGTGTGTTATGGTTCTACTAGTTTCATCAAGCTGAATTAAATTATTAACTTAAATTTGGAATCAATGAGCTTTTGTTTGTCGTTAACATAGTTTCTAAATTATTTTTAACTTTCCATATTGGTATATGCTAACGTATTTTGCATTATTCCACGTGTATCTGACGAACATTGTGATTAGTTGGATTTTCCTTCTTGTTGTATTTATATATTTTTATTAGATTCGCAATTTCGCAGGCCTGCGGCTATTCCTAGCACGCCCACGAAATGGTGGTGCTCGTGGGTGAATTCTGGGGAAACTAGACCCGCTGGATTTTACCACGTGCTGCTCGACTTCGGGCATACTTTCCCTGAGTGAAAGTTTTTTATGGCAGGAGGCGAAATTGCAAAAGGTAGCCAAATGAACGTTGAGCGCATAAAAAGCGTCATTCAAATTAAGGACGTTATTCCTCTAGCCACCCCGCAAACACTTTTCCTTTTACGCATTTAAATGGAAATGTCAGCGTTGCGGAAATTCGCGATGGTTTAGCTTTGAGTTACGCCCCTGCTGTCCCTTCTTATCCTGGGCTTTCTCCTATTTTCACTCGCCTTTGCCTTTCACCTGCTTTAATTGTCTACTGCATGTGTGCGCGTGTGTGGTGTCATAATACCTTTTTACATTTGGCACTTGCCTTTTTACGCTTCTTATTTATGCATTTCGTTCATTTATTTTTCATTTATTGTCTTTGTGTGCTTGACATTTGCATTTCGCTCTCGGTTTTTGCATACTTTTGAGCGGCGCGCCAAATGTTAATCATACGCCGCGTTGTCTGCCGCAGTGGAGCTCTAATTGAATTGCTTTGAAGGCGGGTCAACGGCAGGCTCAGTCGCAGCTTAAATCTTTAAGAGAAACACCTGCTTTGATCTCGGCCGCCCGATAATCAGCTGCCCCAGTGTTTTTCTTATCAATTTGTAGGGAATCTCAGGCCTTGCAGGCCTCTTCTGTGTCAGCAAATGTCAAAGATTTCACAGGCAATCCAAACAAAGCAAAACAAGTGTAACGAAAAATACATTTGAGATGACAGCAGTGGCGGCGTGAAATTTAATCAAATAAATTAGCAATAAAGTTTTATTTTCGCCGTCTCCTGCGCTACACGTTGCGTATACGCAATGTCGAAGTGTGCTTTTATTACGCGTCAGGTTTTTTCGTTTGGCACTCTGTTTATTTCGGGTTTTCAGATGTTTTCCGTTTTTTTACAGTTTTTACTTCCACAGTTTCCATTAACATTGTCAGTTTGGTGGAACCCCCAGCTTTAAGCCGAATTAAAACCGTCGGAACGGGATTACCCAATGGCCCCGAAACCTACGAGTACACACATGTCAAACTGTCGAAATGTCCATTTAATTAGGCCGAAATGAAGGAATTGATAAGGGTGGACATTAGGTGGACTTTAAGCTAGTGCCTAGCACCGATCCTATTTATAAGCCGTCTAAATCCTGAATTCTATATGCCGCTTTTCGGCGAGGCTCAGAGCCGGGAAGTTAATTGAATTTTGTTTCTGTTTTACTTTCGGCTTGCCGAGTGCGTGACTCTCTGATAGTTTGCAGAGTTGGGAAGCAGGCAAACATCAAATTCTTTGAACTGCGTGGGCCGGTACCATAAAGCATAAATACACTCATTAATTCCAGCAACTTTAGCTATTTAGAGGCGCCAAAGGTTTTGGCAGCGATTATCAACACAATTTGCCAACCTGCCAGCACATTTATCATTCAAAAATATGGCCCATACTTAGGCAAACTCGGTCGATTTACATATTTACTCGATTTCCCACGAACACGAAATGGGCGTCGAACAAGTTTACCTCCATATTTGTTTCGCACTCGCTTACAACTAAATAAATAAGCAACAAACAAACGACGAACCGCAAACTCGAATGCAAATATATACCAAAGCAAACACAAACCCGCAAAAGTATGCAACGAAATTTTAAACTCATGACGCAGCCAATTTATATGCACGAAAAAATAAAGCGAATCGAAACGAATCTACAATGAATTGAATACAAAGACCTCGGTTGCAGAGCTTGCAAATGTGGACGGATCGAACAATTGATACCCGTTAAATAGACAGAGCTTCCACCACATCTGGTAAATCTATTCAGATATCTGCGATGAACATATATTTTTGGAATTTTCTGTATATTTGTAAACGTTAATATGCTCCAGATGAGCATACCCATCAAATGCTGAGCATCTCGCATGAAAAGCCAAAAGAGTTTTAGCGAAATGAAAAATTGAAAAACGCTCAGCGAAATGCGATGATTTTGCGGTCGCCAGCTGAACTGATGCGTATCGACGGCTTAGGCTCTGGACAAAGGGCATAAATCATGGGGTATTTATTATAAATCAAATTGGATTCTCCTCAGCTTGTACCCTTGTATCCGCCGCCCCGAAATTCCGATTGGGACTCGATTGGGAGGGAGCTGCCTGATGTGTTTGCTTGGCGCGCATATTTTATTTATGATTCTTTTCCAGTTGAGTAGCGAATTTGTTTTGCCTCTATCTGTCGGCGTTTCCTTCTCGGCATCGATTCGTGAGCTTTCCTGATTTTCCCTGATTTTCTCCAGCGGATCAATCATTGTTTCATAATAATTGGCGAGTCGGGAAATTTAAAGCAGGTGAAGAGGGACTGTCAGCCCGACAGACAGCCCATCACCAGTAACTTAGACGATTGACGTGGCATTATCAACTCGTTCAAAAAAAATCGAAGAGGCCAGTAGTGATAAATGCGGTCTGCCACGGGAAATGGCCAGTTGCCCACTCTGCTCAAACACTTCGCCTTGACCATTTCCACAAATTACTCGACACTTTTCCTAGGGCACTCCGAATGCGAGTATATAGCAGTCATCATCTATTAGCTGAACAATAAATTCACTTCACCAATGCCAAGTCGGTTTCTTGCCGTTCTCCTTTGGAAGGGTCAATGATATGTAAAGGCCGGCGGTACAATTTGTAGGTATGGTTTTGTAATGGAAAGTCTGAAATGTTTAATATGATTTCATTCCGAATATTGTTGTTTTCGTTGAAAATTCATTTTGATGCAACTTAGGTATTATTAAATCCCTCAATGTCTCTTAATAAGGAATAGGCATTTAAAAATAATTATTAACTTTTAGTATCTATGAACATCTTGTAAATCAAATGCAAATCAAGTTCTGCTGCTGTTCGAAGCACTTTCATTCGTTTTGCATGATTCACTTTCCCGGCTTTCACTGGTCATTTCAGGGTAATAGAGGGTATATACTTTTCAGGACACCATTCATAGGGCATGAGTTTATACCGAAAAGGTATCGAATGCTCGAACCAGGACCAGGATGAATGTGTTTGTTCTGAACTTTCCTGCAGCAGCTTCTATTTGGATTTGTGGCACTTTTATTGAACACGGACCTGCATTAAAAAAACATATTTTATCGCACTGAGAGCTTGTTACCCCTGTGTTTTTGTCTTGTTGTTGTCGCTGCCTCTGTTCCGAAAGTAAACAACTATTTTTATTTTTATTTGTATTTTTTTCCCTTTTCCACCGGTCAGACCGCAGGCCACTTTGGATTGGACTGCAGCGGTAATATTTCTGATCGCTCGTCTGTTTAATGAATTTTTGTATTTAATGAATGAACAACATTTTTCTTGTTGCCTCCTCCGGTGTGTGTGCCTGGGTTTTTTGTCTGTTCTGTGTGTGAATTTTTATTCGTTTCTCTTTGCCAATTGATTGGAAATATTTCTTTTCATGTTTTTCAATTTGAACCCAAAAACAAGAGTGCGCAGCGTTGGAAACAAGGGCTGCTGAAGCCCCCCTTGTCCCCTCGGCCCCCTCACAATCTCAGTAGCAAAGTGCTTTTGAGCGATGGCATATGAGCTCCCCCCTTTTGTTTAGATAATAATAATTTCTGCCATTTTATTTCTGTTTGCTAGGGGCTCTCGTCTCGATTTATGTTCTCTGGCTGCCCGACAGCTAATGTTAGCTTATAAAGCTTTAATTTATTTTGTTTTGATTACTGATGATTATCGTGTCCATAAACATACTCGGGTTTTCTCTTATGATATTGCTCGAGTGGAACATTTCGGAATTATTCCCGATCCCATGTTATTGAATTCAATAGCTGCAGTTGAGATTAGTTTTGATTTGGTCAGCTGCGGAGTTTAGGAAAATTCTAGGCACCGTCTGCATTTTCTTTTACCACTTTGCAGGCAGATTGTAAGCCAGCCAAGCTGTTAATGTTAACTGAACGTGAATTCTCTGTTCAATTTTTGCAGATTTCCCCTGGCTGAGCTGAATTCAGTAACATTTCAGACTGGGCGCCAAATTTGAATTATAGCAGTTAACATTTCAACAACAGGTGAAAATATTTATTTTGTGAAATAACGACAATTTAAAAGTGAGTGAAAATTTGCTAAAGACTTCAACCAAATTGCATTTTGCAAACAGGATATAGAGTTTATATTTTACAATTATTCAGTCGGCTGCAACGTTTTATTTGTCAATGAATAATTCATGAAAGCAATGTGGCTTATTAGCCTAGCGCTTGCCATTTTCCCTAGAAGATTGTTAGACTCATCAGAGGTAATAAACCACAACCGAAAAGTTGGTCCTAATACAGACAGTCCTCTTTTACTTTTCTGTGATTCAAACAGACACTTTCCCCCTTTTAATAATTTCTAAAATACTGATATGTAAAATATTAATACGCTAACAGTAAGTTATTTGTCTTTGAAGATCTTAGTTATCTGACTCAGGCGTTGGAACGGAGTGAGTTAATTACACGTCTTTAAATGTAAATTTTTAGCAAACAGCATGCAAGCCGCCAGTTTGATATGGCAAATATTTAAACATTACTAGAGCCATGGTAAATATTTGGTTAGCAGTTGCCTTTCTTGATTTTCCCCGCCTGTTTTCGTTTCTTTTTCAAACGTTCTGCTGCGAAAGCAGTTTCTCGCATGCGACTTTTCATGCCTCCGAATTTTCCGCTCGCTCTCTCTCGCTCTCCGGCTGAGTTTCCCCGCCTGCGCAGACCCACTGACACAGTGATAAAGAATGGCCACTGATAACAGCGCGCCGCTGTGTTGGTGCGAGCAGAGAGAGCACTGTTATGGCGTATGCCGCCGCACAGGTACGAGGCTCTCTCCGTACCGCTCGGCAATCGCTGCTCGGAGGTCGGCGGTCGCGTTTCCAGTTAAACTTTTACCGAAAAGGCGGACGGACGGGTCTTGAAATCAATCGTCGGGCTCCGCAGTTTCTACGCGATTCGGCTCCTGGATTCCTGACAGCCTCCCGCGGAATTTAGATATTCGAGTAGTTGAAAGTCGTCAGAGATCTGAATAAATAAATACGAGTGAAAAAATACACGCAGGAATTATTCAATGGAAATGGCGAGCACAGAATTGCAAGAAAATTATTGAAACCACTGGGAATCAAAATAAATAAATAGTGAAAATATTTTCAGCAATTACTCAAATGAAAATACCCACAAAAATAAATCAATGAAAAATTCAATGCTATTAGTGTGTGCAAACCAAAAATAAATTGCGACCAGCATTCGCATGTGTCTACATAAGCATGAATGGAAAAGTGCTCAAGAGTAAATAGTTCGAAAGTCGAAAGAAATAATATATCTTGGACAAACTTGTGCAGTTCCATCTCGCATATTTTCCAACGCCAGTGCTATTATTAAAGTAATTTGTGCGACACTTGCCACCTGTTCGACGACTTTTGGAAGCACCCGCAATATATGCAAACGACTTCGAGAAGAAAGCCGATCCGATCCACGGCCAAAAGTGAGAGTGTCGCCAGTCGTTGACCCAGTGTAAGTCTCTGGTCAAAGTTGTTCTGGATTTGTGTGCCCCTTTGAATAGACCCGCCACTTTTGGCACCTTAACACCAATCTGCTGACGATCTGTTATCGCCGAGTGTTTGTCGGAGATTTAAATATAGATTTATGGCAGGCAAACATTAATTGGATTACGCGCTCCGTCTTGGTGGGGCATTTGAGATGATTGACCTAGACCAAGGGGAAATAAATAGGTACCACTTGCGCCGATTGATGTGGTAACTTCCCCGGCAAGCTTGTTCAGATACTGTTTTCGCACCGCCCTTTTGAGGGCCCTCGAAGTGAAAAGCAGCCACTGATATGCACAAACACTTCAGCCGGGGGCGTAGCTAATCAAATTACAAAGTCACAAACCGCTTGATTTGATAATTCAGTTAGGTTACGGCTGTATACCAAGGCATGTGCCTGTAGCTTGTCGCAGATGCTGTCGATTTGCCAGCGCTTCCGGGAATATGCAGCACTTTTATCTTTAAAGTTGGCAAATTACCTCCGCACAGGTGTGCACCCAGCGTGCGGGTGCGGCTTTGTGTATAAATTTACACTTAACTGCAAAACAACAAGCTTAATTGCCCGAAACCAAATAAAACTCATCATCCCAGTGGATCTGGCCGAGTGGTCCTGGGCCAAGTTCTTGAGAACAATTCGAGTGCCCAGCAGAAGGGTATATCGATCTGAAGAAAATTTCATTAATTCGATATAAATTACTTGTGTGGTTTTTGCTGTTACTATTTTGCAATTATACGAAAAGAAACTAAGAGTACTTTGATCACCTACATATATTTAAAGGCTAAATGACTTTGTAAACACTGAAAATTGCGTATGAAATTTTTTCAACCTCAGAGATATAGAATGGGTATCTTCCAGTTGCGACCAGCACTGGCGCTTGCTCAAAATTATTTCTTTGCAATTGCAACAACTGCTGTGCGCATCCTTGAACATGAAAAGTGAAACGAGAGTGCTGCCAAAAGATGTCGGGACAATTCGGGCGGCACTTACACTAATTACAGCAGCCGTCACTTAAAGTGAGTCACGGCCATACGAGCCACACGTGTTTTCCGTTTGCTTAAAGCATTTAGAGGAGATGTCGGAGTGACACAGTTTTCAACCGCCAGGGCTCCAGCCCTTCTTTCATCTATTGTAAATTGAGTCTCGAGAAAGAATGACCAGCACAATGGGGCGTATGCGTAATACGGTCGACAGTCCTCCTGCATTCACGCTGCATTGTCTGCGCTGAATGTTGCTCATACGCCAGGGTGGCTGCTACAAAGCAAACGGAACGCTCAAATCAAAGGCGACAACCCACAACAATGGAGCTCAAAATGCCAGCGGGCGTGGCGGAAATATAAAGTAAACTATTGTTTTGCACCATTGCGTCAGTGTTTTCTGCTCTGCGTGCTAGTGATTATTGCGCATACGCCGCGTGGCCCTCTTGCACCTTGGAGATATTGTTAATAAGCTTTTAATTATTTTGAGTTAATCATAAAGCAAAGTCAAGCTCATCATTTGTTGGCCAAACAAGCGGTCATTCCGACAGTGTCTGCGGGACTGCTGCCCACGCTTATCGTAATGGCCGAAAAGTTCTAATCGAGGCAATTAACGTGGCCAAATTTAATTTCCGTCCCCAAACGCTATCAGTCCCAAGAACAAAAAAGCGGCGAAAAGAAGACGGAGCGAGCGCTAGCTTTTTATTTACAAAATATTAGTTCATGCCAGCCATTGGGAAATCCATCATGTAAGCCCGGGATTTCTCAGTTGCATGTGTTTTTTTTTTATGTTTGTTTTGGGGTTCCCTGTTTTTGTTTGTTCTATTTGTTTGCCCTCCCCGCTGCTGTAGCCCTGATAAACGAACATAGCTCCCAGGTATTTTTACTGAGGGTTTGAGGAGTTCATAGGGAGTGCGACCGCCTTTGAGTGGCCATTAAGCAAATTACTTATGTTAATTAGTTGCCACGGCTAAGGAGAAATCTCAAGGATTTGCAGCCCGTGATAATTCAAATTTAAAGTGGGGCCGAGGAGAAAAGAGCCTTTTCCTGATTTCCACCTTCCGTCCCAATTTAGCCCTGTTGATTTATGATGCTAGACTTACCCAAGCGAAATCTCAACTTGAAAGTCAATTTCACAAAGCCCCGGGCCTTGCCATACAATGAGAATTCAATTTCCCCCTTTCTCCCGCTCCCTCTGGAAAACTGTGGAGTCGGATTGATTCATCAAATTGCATTTATTTGCCAGATGAGCGAGCTGCAATAAAGCAACAGTTTGTATTCGGAAAATTGCATAAATAAATAATACGGCACAATAATTGAGGAGCCGCCTGAGTTGGCAAATAGTCCAGCCTCACCATGCAGAAGGAAACCATTTCGATTTCAATATGCCATAAACTATAATCAACCCAAGTGAGCTAGGCAATAGCGTTATTTTAAATTCGAATAAGAGAGTGTCCACTAAAATATTATTCGAAACCATTGTTTTAAATTGATAGCAAAAATAGTTGCCTGTGCTATTTAATCCTTTAGCATTGCCGCTTATCTGTTTAACCGGCTATTGAATTATGTTTCCCATTTCATTTGTGCTTAATCATTGGCTTTTGTGAAAATCCCTTAACCTATTTAATGCAATGCAGATGTTTGCGTTAAAATTAAAACGCTGCAATGGATTTGTTAGCCTTAAGCCGTAAAATAATTAAAAACGTAATTAGCTTCGTGCAATTCGCAAGCATTAATGTATTCAAAATGCCGCCAGCTGAGATCGGATTGGAGCGAAAATTGGGAGAGGGAATCCCGAATGGCTTTCAGGTCAGTGCGTCAGTTGGGAATAATTTCATTAAAATCAACTTTGGTTGCCCAGCCTGCGGTCAGTTGAAAGGAGATTAATTACTGACTTTATTTTGGCTGGACAGCAGGCGACGGCCATCGCCTGCCGACTATATAATACAGTATTGACACATAATCGATGCTTGTGCAATTTATGAAAAACTAATTAAGCCGCATTAATGCAAAAAATTAATTCAAATTGCAACGCTTTGGTGAGAGTAATAATAAGCAACATTAACTCTAGTGCACAATGTATCTTAATTTCGGGCATAATTAATGCCTGCAATTAAGTTTTGTTCCCTGCCTTGGCACCTACATGTATATATAGGTATACATAGTGGCCACACACACAAGCACTGGGAGACGTAAACAATCCACTTAACATGCTGGGAAATACCATTTGATCCTGCCATCCATCTCCTGCCGCATTGCGTATACGCAGCATGGGCCTTTGGCAACATTGTGTCACGCACATTATTGATGGGCCGGCTCAATCGCTTCCCCTTGAGTTTCCTCCAGGGTCTCGGTTACAGCTTCTGGTTACGGTTTGTGAAGATGGAGCCGGAGTTCCTCTCCGGATTCTCTACGGCATCTGGGCAATTACGGCTCGTTGGTCCCTGTTTATTAAAACGACATAATTGCGAATTTAAGCCCGCAGCTCATCGCTGCCTTGACTGCCTCCAATCAAGTGGATCATCTGCGGCCTGCCGTTGGCAGACTTGCGATTTTCCCTGCCCAGTCAGCTTTCGAAAGTTTTCCCGGGAAATTGGCATACGCAGCGCTCTGAAACAGAGAACTTTGGCCTTGCCCACAGAAACAGAAACGCTGTCCGCACGCCTCTTTTTCAATTATGATTAATCATCAGTAATTAAAGCAATGAAAGCGACCTTTGGCGGATATACAAATTGATTAGAAACGGACACGTGAGTTGCGGACCTGACTGGCTGACTAGATGATTGGGTTGCAACAGCAGAATAATTAAATTATAATAAAATAATAAAAAATAGCTATCAGCGAATAAGACTATTTAATAAAAGATGTATAGGTGGCGAATATGTTGTGACAAATCTTTTGATCATAACCCAACCTCATTCGTTCCTGATCGTAGTTAACTATTCGTTTCAGGGACAGACCATCATAAGTCTGGCACATTGTCTTTTATTAGCCAAATTGTACACACTTGAACGAGGGCCAGTTTTCAAGACCCGGCGCCACAGAAGTCATTCAGCATAAATCAGGGCAGCGTCCTCCGGCCGAAATAGATTCTCAAGTGTTTTGGCTTTTCTTTAATTAAATTGCAGACCACCTTTCTGGGCCGGAATGTTTGTTTTGATTAGGCATTAGGCAGGGGGCACAGGGCACAGGACGCAGGGTAGAGAATCGAAAACATCTTTCTGCTAAGTGCAGGCCCTCGAGTCCTTCGAGTGGATCCTTGTTCTACTGTCTCGAGGGTGCATTATGGGCGGGTAATCAAGATTGGGGGCATGCCCCACAGACCCATTAATCACAGCCAAATGTCTGGCAAGACAGCCGCGAGTGTTGGCCCGCTACGCTTTTGATGGCTAATTGCATACAAGCCAGGCGATTGCGTTCCGTTCCGCCAGAACACGTAATTGTAGACATCTTGTACTACCTGATTGTGTGTTAGCCAGACAGCAGACAATTGCAAAGAGTTCGCAGCGTGTGCTAATTGAATTGTAATCGACTTGGCATGCAATTAGTGGCTGCACAGCGAATTAAAACGCCAGATGCAAAGTAACACGTGGTTGTGATAACAATGATAAAATAAACATATTAAATATTTGCTTAAGATTTTAATTTTTCTGGCAATATAACTTAATAGCTTAGGAGCTATTGTAAGAGAATTATAATTGGAAACATAATTTTATTCAACTCGAAATAATAACCTGATTCCGATTTAACTGTCGATTAGAATGTTTTTCCGTGTGCAGTCCACACAGTGCACCAACTGCTATTTACCCGCTCTTATATTGTTTAATAATATTATAAATTGCAAACTGCCAACTCTGGCCAGTAAACAAGAAGGTAATCAAGTGCGGCAGGCAATTAGAAGCTTTGCTCTTCCAACTCTGACCACTTGTGCACACACATTGCAGAGCAGCTCTCGTTATGGTTATGCCACAATCATCATCGGGTGGAGATGAGGAAAATGCAGCTGTGTTCCGGGAAAATAGCAGTGGCAGCAGTACTAATATCTGCGATGAGAATACGAGTGCCAGCTGCGAGATAGCCCAAAACAATGCGATTAAGCGCAGTTCCATTTCGCTCGGCGCACTTGGCGTATGCGTAATCCGCGCTAATGCAACGTTAAACTAATTGCCTCAGCTAATTAATAACTTGCGCAGGCAGAACTGTGTTTCTATCGATGGTCAGGCATCTAAACTTTCGCTGACGTTTCCATCAAAGAACAAGATATAATTGAGTTTAAAAGTCACTCCTTTGCCATTTCTTAACTAGCAAAACGCATAACAATTTGCTTGCTCGGCAAACTTGGTTTTTTTTTATCTCTTGATTTCTTTTATCTTTAATATCGTACGAAAACTGGGTCATTCAAGTCCAAGTAGCAAACTGAACTAAATAATCCAATTTAGCTAACTAGCTAATGAAGCGCAGATGAAGCGGCTGAGTTTTTAAAAGTAACATTTTAAAACTATACTGTATCTTAATTATTTGCTTAGTCGAAGCCATGGAAGTGCACCTCCATGTCATCATCCGATGGTGACTAACGCCTCTATCACCGCTGACCGTCCAGCCGAAAAAAAACACCCCCGCACACACATGGCTGTGTAAATAAATTAAATTCAAATCTAAATTGATATAAACTATGCTCATTGAGGCTAAACAGAGAAAAAAGAAGGCCCGTGCTTATCGCGCGTCCCACTCATCATTCCCCCAAAAAAAAAAAGAGAACAGAAATGGGGGAAAAGGGGCGACAGGGGCGTGGCGGCACTTTATCGCTGCTTAATTACGTTACTGATAAGCTCGCATTTTTCCTTTTGTGCTTCGCAGTCTTCGCTTTCGTGGGACTTCTTTTTCCTATCAAATGGTCTTCATGTGGTTCTTTTTTCCGCTGGACATATCTTGGCGCTTAGCTCTTGACTTTCGGAACTGCTCAGCCGAGATTTTGTTAATAAAAATTAATGTCTTCGTGATTTGTTTGGCCTTAAGCGCAAAATTTCCCTGTGTGCTTTTAATGCTGGTACCCACAGATTGCTGCATGTAATTCTGACCACAAACACTGAAGGCAAAGCTGACTGAATTCGAGTAAAATAAACATTCGGATCTGTTTCGCCATGCAGCGTCACTTTACCACATCATAATATTAAATAATCAGACGAGCTTCGTTTTCATATTCCATTGATTTATTTTGGTAAAATGCTATGTTTTATAGATGCAATTAAATTGGACTCTTTTCAAGGGTATCAGAAAATCTGTTTACCCCGATTAAACTGGGCCATATATTTGTTTTCGCTTTTTGATGCTGCTTTGGAATGAGGTTTAATGGGGATAATATTGCAGACTGGCTGCTGGTTTCGGTATGCAGACAACGCCCACTGCCAGCACTAATTTTGGCGTAATTATTTATTTAGGCGCTTTAATTACTTATTTATCGGTTGCAAACCAAGGCGGCGTATGCTTTATATCAGGAGTAGCGAACAATGGAAGCGGCGAGCGATTCGTTTTCGTTGCCAACGGATTGGATAAAAGTCAACGACACAATGCTAAAAATAAATGAATAACTATTTATACATATTCGATGCCGGCGATAATTGAAATTGGCTGACTATTTATGGCAGATGAAGAATGATTTATTCAAACACTATTGCCTGTCGGCGTTGATGTGGAAAACTTTTGGACCCCGGGCATTGTTTACAAGCGCTGCCAGGAAAGCGATTAACCCGTTCAATCATTTAATGGTTAAATCGCATAAATACGAAGTGCGAAAATATTTATTCGAGCTCATAAAACACTGATATTGTTGCCATTATTTGGCCATAACGAACTGTTTACACTCGCGTAGTGTTTTCCCATTTCCCAGATCATTTTCCACACCCATTTGTAGCTTGCATTTTTAAAAAGGTCTCGTGCACTTAGTCGGGTTAACAAGCTGCGTAATGAGTTCATATATATTCGGACCAATTTGTTTAGAAACTAAACAGGGCTAAAAACCACATAAATATCTGTTTGTGGTATCTTGCAGTCGAAAAGCTGGCTGGCTGGCATTTCGCTGTTCAATTTGTTCTCGCCCGCCAAGCTTATCAATCGAACATAATCTTTATGTACACTTTGGCCCAAATACGCGATATTTATTTCTTCAATTAATTTAAGCGCCGGCTCAATAAAAAAATATCCCCCGTTTCGGTGACGAGAGCCGCATTCGACTGGCAGAGATAAAGATAAAGGTTGGCATAACCATACAGTATCTGAAAATTGTCTATGCATATTAGAGTGTATCCGGGTGTGGCTGGTGCATGTGAAATGGCCAAAACATTCTGCATGATTGATGGGCCTCGTCGTATCCCAGAGATACGGATACAGGGAGCTTTTGCATATCCTGGCTTTGGGTATGCAAATTGGCTTTATTTATTAATCGAATGCATTTTGTGGTCAGTGCGAATGGCCGGAGTGCCGGAATGCCTCGTATCTGAATATGCAAACACGAGTAGCACTTTTTGCTGGGTAAATGTACAATTTTCTGCACAGGAATGGGTGTGATAAGTTTGCACCACTCGCCGCCCCCCGGAAGTGGTAAAACTTCCCATTTACTGCAGATTTAATTTTAAATTTTTTGTAATGTCCATATGAACTTTTTCGGCTAAATCCTCGCTTGTTTTTGCGGCTTTTCCCCGCCGCGTTGTGTACGTGTCACATAAATCTCCTGGCGAATTTAGTTTCCGATTTGCATTCGTGTGCGTCGTCAGGTTTCCTTGCACATAATTCATGCAGCTCGACAAGCTCCATGCCATAAATTTAATGTGTTTTCTGTCCTAAATTTTCAACACCATTTTTTACCATTTCCACCAAGACCTTGCACGCTGCTTCTGGCATCGATTTGGCAGCCAAACCGCGGCGTCGCCAATTATGCCATTGGATTCTATTTATAAATGGGGGCAGAACTCCATGGGTAACTTCAATCACGCAACCAGAAAGTACGGATCCCTCCTCAACCTTGCTGCTTGAACTTCACATTCCTTGGCGCCATCAGCCTTGGCTGCATTTTAATGGCTTTTATTGATTTTCAGCATTGTTTCAGCGGCACCCGCGCCAACATGCCAACTTGCCTGGAAGCACCATTCACCTGGTGCACTCGGAAAAATGGCCAAAATTCCTTATTAATCTAGGTCAAAGTAGCTCATAGTTCAAGCACTCGTCTAGGCATTGAACTTATGAAGAATTGTAATTTTGCTTATTAGCGTTGATTCATGTCTTAAAATTAGTTGCACTTTAAGGTTACGATTTTTCGCAGTGCATCACAGCTCGTTATGAGCATTCAACGCATCAATTGGCGCGTGCCGGGGTGGGATCCTAAAACCTGGTGGAGTAGGGAGGACACCTGACCGAAAGACTTGCTGCTCCGCCGAGGTCTGTTCCACTCGCACTTGCGACGACATTTAGCTTGCGGCTGCTGTCCTTGTTCCGAGCCTCCCATTGTGCACCACCTCCCTCAGATGCACCAGTTCCCTAATGTCCTCCCCACGAATGCCCCTCTGCTATTTAGGAATTCGCGCAGTTTTACGTGCGCCTTACTCGCAATGCCCTATACAAAATCGGGTCTAATTGCTCTGCGGTGCTGTTTGGATGGAACGTAGACACACAATGAAATTACCTGCCAAATTGGGCTTCGCTGGCCTCAATTCGAGTTTCAATGAATTGGGGGGTATAAGTCTAGGTGGGAAATAGATTGGCGAACATAAGGTTTTCTGTGACTTCTCCTCTTTAAAGATTTCCCCAATTATCAGCAGCTTTAAATATGGTTCTTGAATAAACAGCTCTTAAACAGCAATAGATGCCGATGTCTCGCAATAAATCTCTTGATTGGTATGTAAGGTTCGCCTTGGGTTGGATAAATCCTGGGATAATATTTCAAACTTTAAGTTATGCTAAGCACACTGAAAGTAGTCTGCACTCACAAGGTCCTTTTCTACATTTCGTTTCTAGATGGGGAGGGTATAAGCCTTGACGATGGGCACTTTACTCAATTTTTTTGTCAGTATGTCTGGGTATCTTTTACTCACTCACTGTTACGTTGGTCCTTGTTTTCGGTCGAATTTGCTTTTATTTCGCTTGTGCACAGAGGGAAAATCATATTTCCTCTGCTTTATTAGTAATAATATGATAACAGTGTTAAATGAAGTAGGTTGCAGAACTTTAAACACAATAAATAATTCTTCTCATTTAAGGACTTCTTCAATAACATGAATTTTTATTTCTGAACTGGTAAATGTTGGAAAAAAAGCGCAGTTAAATCGCATCCCATTTGATTTAAATTTGAATATGTCAAAAATACTAATTTGACAAACCAAATAAATTGCTGGGTTAGTCCGCTTGAAGATTCATAAAACTCCAAAAACTCTCGCAGTTTTAGTGACATTTTTTCTTCATACACCGCTGCTGCTTCCGGTGAGCACGCCTCGCTTCGCTTATCAGCGCATTTTCAGTTGTTCCCTGCTGGGTGGTGACTCCGACCAGCGTACATTTCCCAGCCACCCACCGCCCATCCACCCACGGTTTCCCCTCGAGCCTCGTTGCTTGTTTGCCTGTTTTGCATGTCATGCGCTTGTTTGTTTTTTGCTCCTGTTTTCTTCGTTTTGTGCTTCCTTCCGTTTTCAATTTCTTTCTACATGTTCACGTTGTCGGTGGCTCGTCCTGGCTTTTCTTATTTTATTTTTGCATATTTTGAGCTGCCATCCGAATGACATTTCTGCTGGCTCATGCCTTCGAACGTGAGGAGTCGCATAAACTGCATCTGTCTTTTGTGAAATCGTCCTTTCCTTCTTGTCTCTGTGTGCCAAGGATTTTGCAACGAATTAATTTCCTGGCCTGTGATCTGCCCGAATCGGGGTCACCCGCCTTTAACCTGCGACAGTATGCTGGGCTGGAAATATGCACCAACTAATTGTCTTCGGCATTTGATTGTGGGCAGCGTTTAATTGAAATCTAATTTAATTTATGGCCCCGAAACACAAACATCACAAATATTTGCACAGAAGGTGGACGGGCTTTAATTGGAATGCCTGTGCTGGGCGTCCAAGTCAACTTTAACGCATGACCTGTCAAATGGAAGTCGCTGGTCCGGCAGTAATTCATAATAATACGAGACGAGCCATGTATACATTAATACAATAATTTATCGATTTTTCATGCGAGCATAATTCCCGCACGCATCCGCAAAGTAATAATGGAATCGGGAAGGAAAGGGCAGGAGATCTGGATGTGGATGTGGATGGAGATTACTTCCGCTTTGTTTGCCTCCGTTGTCAATAAAAATATGTGGAACAGTCTGTCCCGGCAACTTCATAATCATTGACGACGAACCAAGAATGAGTGCGTTACCGAAGCAAAAGTTGTGATTCGAATTAGGAGGATTTACCCATGGCTCTACACAGGGAAAAATTGGGCAGTTCTTAGAATGGCGACGAAATCATCAGGATTTTGATATTCCTTCGATTTTCCAAATGTAAGCACCTGTTTAATTTGGAAGAAGTAGGTTCTGTGGCTGCCGTGAATATCCATAAGCAATATCAATGTAACAATTAAAGTAATCCTGTGCTCATTCCTGGTGTACCAAAGTCATAAAAATAATTTCCATCACGCTGCCATCTCTGAGGCTTACGGCTGAGTGATTGGCAAAACCGCAGGGGCGAGGACATCCAGGACATCGTCCTAATGGCCCATTGACAATTATGGCGCTACTAAATCTTGGCCAGCAGGGACACGGCTACTAAAGGCCAAGGAAGCCGAGAAAAGTGGGGGACAGCTGAGTCAGAGCCAAAGTAAACATGGCCCATGTCATATGCACGGTGCCCCGATGACTCCAACTGGTTGGGATCGTCGTTGTTTGTCTTCGGGGGCTGGGATTCAGGAAGGACTGCATGGATTCCATGGGGTTGGAGCACGGGGAACAGTGAGAATAGAGGTTGGGGTTCGGCTCAGGGGCTTGCATATTATTCAATTAAAATCGCACAGCCATTAAGCTTGTACGGACAACTGTCAGTAACACGCACGCAATCAATGTCAACACGCACACACTGCCCCACTCACACCCACACCCACACTCGTGCACCCGGTGAATGGCAAAGGAAACTTGCACACACACTTGCGCAGCTGAGACAGTTTGGTGGGAGTACGTTAATAGAACTCAGACTCGCATAAATGTCAGCTACAAGATTTGATAGCCCCGGGTTAAAACTAAGTCCATATGCGTGTCTGAAGAGCTGGCTGTTGAAGTGCGAGTGTATGGGTGAGTGGGTGAGTGGGTGTGGACTGGGGGTGTGGACTGGGGTGATAAGCACAGCTCTCCAGCGCTGTGTGTGTGCGTCCAAGAGCAGGCAGCAAAAATTGGACAAGTTGGGCATGCTTTAAATTTATGTGCTACAGTAAACAGTGCCTGGAGAGGACCCTGATTTTCGCAAAGCCCTGCGAATTGCTTATAAGACCAGAAACATCATGGTGATTTTCCATTCAGAAATGGCTAGAAAATGCACTTAGCACTTCTTTCGCTTTAATTTCGCACAAGATTAAGTCATTATAAATGGTCTCATTCCGTATCTCCAGGGGTGTTCTGTGTTTTCCTTAGCATATAGGGCAAATTAAGACGAAGCACCGAACACCTCCACACGTCACTTGTGAAAAGAGTTTTAGAGTACGGGTATTTCTGCCTCATCTGCCACATACAGGAAAACTTTTTCGTCTGCTCAGGGCCCGAAATGCCGTGCTTCTCGAAGGAAAACAACGTGGAAAAGCGAAGAAAAAGAAAACTGTTGGCCCCCAATGAACTTTTGCATGGGAGAGAAGACGGGGAAATGGGAACGAGACCTGCTGTCAGTGGCGTTAAGTGGCGCCCAACGAAGACGCAGCATCAGCAGTTGCCACGCCCCCTGAAAACCCCAGGCCTCCAAGGACGCCCACCTCGTGGTCTGCCTGCTGGGTAGTAGATAGCAAGCAGAGAATAAGGAAATATATAGAAGTGCAGGGAGGAGAGAGTTCAAGCGCTTCATTCGGAGAAAAAATTGAGTTTCGTTTCGAAATTTAAAATTTCCTCTATTCATCTGGAAGTCAGTTCTTAAATTTATCTTCAGAAGTCTAAGCTACAATTCACAAAATATATATATATATATATCTGCAAACGCTCTGCTTCCTTTAAATAATAAGGGGGTCAGCTTTATTTCCCTGTGTACGCCGCCAATGTAGCCTTATTTTTACGGCTATCGTTTCAATTTTTATGGCTTAAGTTGTTGTAAATTTAGTTAGAAGTAGAGTGGAGTTCAGCTTTATCATCTGGCAGTCGCGTCCCCTCAAGGAATCGAGTTCTGCGGGGCAATCGATTTTCTGCGGCAACAACTGGGGCTGCGTGTCCGTCCGCCATTCTATTAGCCGTCAAGCGGAAAATTTAATACTGTTTATTTACACAATTTTCCAGTTACCCAGCACCCAGCGCGGCGGTTGTACCTTTACTTTGGCCGTGTTTTTGGTTACGTAATGCTCTAGCAATGCGGTCTTCCCTTTAGTTTAGATCCTGTCTTTAAGTTGGACCTCCTTTTCAGCAGTTGTGGTGGCTGGGACCACACTAATACAGTAACTCACGCACACACGCTCGCTTCACCTGTTTCCATTCACACTTTGTGTGGAATATACGAGTTAACAGTACATTTGCTTTAGTATTTATGCGCCGATAAACTGGCAAGACAGCCCCCGACACGCCCACATCCAGGACCCTTAACCCCTCACTGCTCCTAGGGGTCTGTCCTGTGCGTTTAGGCGCCGTGTTTGTTATTCAATTTGGCTGGCCAACACCTGCAAATGTTGGCACAACACCTAGATAGCCTGCTTAACCCCCCTGATTAGCGTCCTAATTTCAGGCATTCGAAAGGTCAGAGGAGCGATCTTAAAAGGGGAGTGTGCACTAACTTTGGAAAATATAGAGCTCAATTTGAGCATCGATAAGAAATGGAAGGTCTATTAATATTGATGGTACCAAGCGAAGAATGCCCTGCGAATTCATTCATTAATTGTTAAAAGAATGATAAACTCTTTAAATAGCGTGAATTATTTAAACAAAGATAAGCGAAACTAAAATAAGATTTGCTGGCTGTCAGAGAGTGTTGATATCATATTTTGTACGCCTATGTATCTTTCTTTTAAGTTTTCATTAAAAAGTACAAAGCTCTTCAGGCAGGTTTCTTTTTATCAGAGCTGTCATTCAAATCCGTGGGGATTTCGGCATCTTTTAAATGATGAATATTCTGTAATTTTGTTTGATGACTTGCTTAAAGCAAGTTGTGGTTGCTACTCAATGTTTTCCTATAATTACAAATATTTCGGTATCAAGCCCGAAATCCTTTCAGAACTCATGGAGTAATAGCATTTAATGATAATGAGCTAGAGGCTCTTTAATTGCGATGCTCCGAAAGTATTGCTCAATCTTTATTGGACTTCCATTTATTTATTATCGCCTTTCGCTTTCGGTACATTTATTCCAGCAATTTTTGTCTGCTGTGGCAACCGACGCATAAATAATAAAAGAACTCCGGATCCGGGGCCCATGCGATGCCATGTGCACGGCGGAGAATGCAAATCCGGAGTGGAAAAGCACGGGGAATACTCGGAAAGGAATACGGAAGCTAAGCTGAGAGTGGTGTGCAGAGGGGGTGGGAATTTATGCAAAGTCACGTATGCCGGGGCATAAAAAATAAAGCACGAAAGACTATAAATAATGCAACAGCCGAAATGCAATGCAATTGGAGGGGCAGGTATGGAAGTTTGTTCGGGGCTAAAATAAACATGGTGCTCCACCAGGTGACTAGGCAAGCATAGGAAGCACACCCACCACCGATTCCGAATCCATGTCAAACACGACACTCCGACCCACTTTTCCAGCCCGGCGTTAATCTTTTTTATGTGCCCTGTGCTCCCGGGTCGCCGAGATTCAATATAAGATACTTCTCGAAAGGCCCCGGGCCCTTCAATTTTATTCAACATTTGGGCTGTCATTTTGGGCCTGAGTGGCACTTCGTGTTTGGCTTTATTGGGCTCATCAAATGGCCGACAGCAGACGTCAGCATATGTGTGATAGTTGGCATAGATACTCTGGTGCTTGCCACTTTCTAATAACCCCATGATTGAACCCCATCTTTCTTCCCTTCCTTTCCTTCCATTGCAGATTGAACGAGGTGAGTGCGTGAATTTGACTATGGAGCCATTTGGGATCAGGGATTTGGAATCCACTCGAGCGAGGAGCGCCAGAAAAATTTGACTCTAGATTAGGCCATAAAAATACGCATTAAGCTGTCTGGAAGAGATAACTTCATATGAATTTATTGACATTTCTGTTCGGTCGGCCAGTTGGACTGCCCACTTGTTTGCCCAAAAAGAACATTCACTCCGTTCGAGGCAAAAACCTCGCTCCTTTGTGCCCAACTGAGCATGAAAAGGCCAACATCCGTTGCGGCTAATGTGCCTGTGGCCAGGATATGGAAAAAGTGGCAGTTCGAGGGTCCTTTGTGTGAATGCGGCGACTAAGAAATACATAAATAAATTAGTTACGTGCCTACCAGAGGACCTTTTGCCGGGCAGTTGCCATCAACTGTCCGAATATGAGATTGAAATATGTTTACCTCCAGTATTTGTACACCTTGATGGACAAATTCGAGGATCTTTGGTGGTGCCTTGGGTGAGTGAGAAGCACTTTAATTTGTTTTCGTTGCCTTTTGAGGAGTCCATTCAATTGGCTTGCTAAAATGTATTTGTAAAGTGAACATTCACTGAAATTATTATTTTTGCTATAATTATTTTAAACAAAAAGTTTAAGATTCGAATGGCTTCTGATATGGTATGATGATATCCTAGTGCCCCATTTGCGGGTAAACCCATTTCACACAGGTTTGCTTTACAAATTTAATTTGGATTTCTCTGTTGAAGTTTATAAACATGTCAAAGAAAACCATATACGAGTACGATATTGAATTTTGGCAAAAGTTTTTTGTGGTCCGAAGGTGCTAACCAAGCTCCTGTTCCACCTTGCTGGACAAATTTAATGAGTCTAGATGGGACACACGGTTTGGGTACCGAATGTTTAGGATCCTCGTTATGCTCAACGGTGATATATGGATGGGGTTTTTGCCGTTGCTGACCAACTTTAAATCACGAGCTGGACAACGCTTAACTATGTGGTTGCGCTTCATAAATTTTGTTTATTCATTTGTTTCTTTTTTGCAGTCCTTGCCCGGCTTCGCTTTGCTGCGGTCCCGCTGTTTTCCTCCATTTTTCGTATATATTTTTGCTGGTTTTTTGTTGCAGCTTTTGTCTGTAGTTCAATTATTCAGACCGAAACGCTTGTGGTCAGCACAGTGTGTGCATAAAGGCAGCAGAATGGCTGGGGCAGTAGGGCATTTAAATGGCTTAAAGGGGTCTAAAATGGGAAAAGCGGGCTAAGCGGGGAAAGGCGGGAGAGGGAACCCAACGAGACGTGTGACTGTTGACGGGCTTGTGTAAATTGCATAAACTTGGTAAATGTGCAAAAAGTGTTGCTCGCTTTTGTGCGACAGGCCGGGAAGGACCTGTTCCATCAACAGGTGGGGTCTGCTGTGAGCAAGGGACAGGTGGGCCACCCGCCTTGGCAGTCAGTTCATTATGTGGCCGGCACTGGGTGTTTACCTAGGACCTCTTCGCAGCCCCTCGGCTGTTTACTGTGGTGTCAGTCATGGGTTGGTCACTCGACTGCAGCTCCAAGTCCTTGGGCACACTGCTCGCATCCTGTGACCACATCCTGTCGTCGGCACGCTGCCCGAATGTCCGTCCTGGCGAGTGACGAAGGAACGCCTTCCTCAGACTTATTGTTTGGCTATGTGCACTGAGCAGAAATGTTTTCCCTGTGAAGAAGCCATGCATCTACTTAGTGCGTGCTCGATAACATTTTCGCCTCAGTGCAGCACTCATATGACTTCGGCCAGGACCATGGCATTATAACGCCAGGACGCGGAAGCCGAAGAGTTGCTCCTTGCCAACGAAGGACGAACAAAGGGCTATTTTGCCGTTTGCTCGTCAAATGGGTGGCTGTGTGCATGTTGGGGCCCAAGAAATCAAGCGTAATGAAGCCCCACACGAAGGACAGACAAAGGCTTGCCCTGCTCTCGCCCAGGCCATTCAAAATTCAACGAAATGATAATAGATAAGCCGCTTGACACTAACACGCTTACGCACTCAAGGAGTGTGTTTTGATTTGGCCCAAAAGGTGTGCAAAAAGAGCAGTGCTTCCCGTTTCCCCTTTCTGCCTCCCATTTCCCTTTTTACCTACGAAAACACTGACCATTTGGAGCGGAAACATGCTACCGGATTAGCTGCGAATTAGTTATTGTAATTGAGCGCTACAAGACAGTTGTTAATGGACTGGCAGCTCGTTGTGTCCAGCGGAATGTACTGGAGCTAGGTACCAGGTGGGGCTGGAGGTTTTTAAACGGTATTATGCATTCCGAGAAACTTTTAAGTGGTCAAGTTTTAAGTGGGCCCGCCAAAAGTTTGCTGAATTCAGTGGAAGCGCCAGGAAAAGCAATCTGAGGAAACGACAGCTTAGGCAATACTTGCAGAACAACTTTTCGACGCTTCTCCCTTTTTGCCAGCTAGCCAGTCCATTACCCATTTAATGACAAGTTGTTTACTTTTTGTCCGCATAAATTACATACGTGTACCATTAAATAAACTAGGGGTGGCTGGCTTGTATCGGCCATAACAATGAAAATCATAAGCTAATTGCCATAAAAGAGGAGAATTTTAAGGGAACGTCAAAGGCAAGACACGAAAATCGCTGCAGGAAATGATGTGACGTGAGGCTTTTGTTTTGTTTGTTTGCTGGTTGGCCGGTTTGTTGGTTTTTTCCCCAGCTTGCCCTTTGCTGTCCAGAGCAGCAATAATAACAATATAACGAAACGTTTTCCAGGGTCAGGGGCCGGATCGAGTTAAGCTTTGTTGTTTTGGCCACAGCAACATCATTGAAATTGACTTCATTATTATTTTATAGTCTTGGCCTTAAGTTTTGCCAGCTCTGCTTTTTATGGCTTTTTATCAAATCTTACATTGTGGTGCTCGTGGCACGTTCTGCCCTGATGGCAGTCGTTGTGTTCATCTCCTCGTCATCTTGCTTATTAAAATCCGGCCCCAGGACCTGCTCTACATGCTCCATGGGCTCTATGTATGCACAGGATGTACAAGGATTTATAAGTCGGGCTGCGGGCCCCGGGCCAAACTGATGTAATGCATTTGCAACAGTCCCTGCCTTGAGCACAAAAGCCAAGGAACTAAGAGGAGGAACCATTAGCAGAACAGTGCAAAGTGGAGCCATTAGAGGCGACTTCGATTACAAACGGATTTTCTTGGCAGTCTCAGTTGCACTGGTTCTTAAATCACATGGAAAAGTCGAGCTAAATTGGATAGAAAGTACATGGATATATGTTTTATTGCTGAAGCTGTGACTGAATCTTGTATCTCAGTATCTCAGCAGCAAGTGTTGAGCTTAATGACAGATTTATATTCACCCCCTATAATTGCCAAAGGATCTTTAATTCTGCAGGACCCAGCAGGAGTTTTCTAGTTTATTAGATTCTAGACCTAACCCCTCTCCCCTCGATCTGCTCGGGTCACTCCATATTCCACATTACTCCGCTGGGTTTTCCATTTTCCGAGTGTCACTTTGCCAGTCACTTATGCGCTATCCTCATTTGCACGTTTGCCACTATTCGCTTTCATGTTTCCTTCAGCCATTATGTAAATTTTTATCGCCATTTTGGTGTGCAGCATTTTAGTTTTTGTGAGCGAGTAGACAGCTGAAGTCGAATGCTTTCCACATTTCCACTTCCGCGCCCGCAACACCCACTTTCCTTTGTCTTTGTTTGTTTATGAGCACACCCACTTGCACACAAGCACTCTTGGCGGGTTTTTGTTTTTTTGGGTCACTTTCAAAGCTCTTGACGTTTTTCAAGTGGTTTTAGCACACACTCGAAATAATTTCGTGGGTGGAATTTGCTGCTGGCGCGGCGCTATCAATGCGATTAAAAAACAATTACACTTGTGACACTAATGGCGCAGGCACACACATTCGCGGCTTCATGGGTAGGTAGCATACATGCGTATATTTTCCGCATGAATATTTGCCTTTTATATAGTTTTTATATTTATTTCGCGAGGCACACAAAAAGCAGAGCCTGTCTGTTCGTGGCATCTGCAAAAAAAGCGCTCGATTTGTTTACACGCCAGTGGCTGCTGGCCGGATAACCACATCAAAAATAAACAACAAATTCAAAATTGATTTCCAAAATCAAAATAAACAAAGTCCCATTCCCTGCAATTCATTTCTCTTGCTTTAAAGCTCTTTAAATTAATTGCCGTCAGAAGGGAAAGGGAAATAGAATGGGATGATGGAAAGGGGAGAGTGGAGGGCCTAATGGCGAAGGCTAATGGCTGGCCGACATCTTGCGGCATTATTAACATGATTGCCACGAGGACCGCATGCGGAGTCCTTTGAGGGCTTCGAGGGGAGGGCTTATCAATGAATCACCAAAGCATGTGATTGATGATTTGATGTGTATAGTGTCGCTCCATTTCCCGCCCAGCCAAATGTGGCTTCTCTGGCGAGGATTAGGTGCCCACGCAGAATCCGAGCAAATACCAGGAATCCCGGGGATCCGGTCTCTCTTCAAGGCAATGACAGCCCACATATGCATATATTCATTCGCCCAGGCGAATCGTGTGTGTATTGGTCGGGCTGATTCTAAGATTAAAAGTGAAGAGCCTGCGAAAAAGTTGTCACGTCAATTTCCACTTGGCTGTTTAATCTACTTGATTCCGGTTGACTAAAGCTGCTAAAATACTAAATTATTAAAAGTAATGAAAGACCTTTGTCCACTCGCGTGCCGGCAATTGTCCATTCAATTATTTAAAGTGCTTACCTGAAGAATGGGAGAGTACAGTAACTCAATTAGCAACCTTCAAATAACACTCGCTGGGCTTCAAAGTCGTCGAATTTATTTATTTAATCTTCGATGCTTGGTGACGAAGGGTATTAACCAGTCAGTGCTCCCTCAACGTTACCCACTCATTTCTTTCTGTTTACCGACAGCGACCGCCATCATCATCAGCAGCTGCTTGGGCTTCCGCCATTTGCTCGTAGGCGGCTTCAAAAGCTTCGCCAGACTTTTTCCCCCATGTCTGGTGGTAGTAGTAGGTGCTAGTACAGTTGATTTCCACACACACATTCATAAGGTTCCAGCCCCTCCGAGTTCTAGACCCGAATGTTTACACATACGCGCGATTTTCTTTTAACAATTCATCAAATGCGCTAAGCGCGCACAAAAACTTTGACACTCGACGTTTTCTGTGTTTGAAAAGGGGAATTGTCCCCCGGGAGCCGCCCGTCTCCCATTTCCCATTTCCCAAAAAGCCATATCAATCATCGCCCAAAGTGCGTGGCTGTTGGACACCTTTTGCAGGTGAGACGGCGCGAGGCTTTAAAATATTTATTCTACTTTGCCGGGAAATGTTGAAGGCTAAATACAATAACTCAAAGTGATTTGCAGGTAGAAAGAGCACGCCATTATTTGCATGTTCCCCCTGAATCCCCGTCGCCTTAACCATGCATTATTTATTTGACAGGCGCAATTTGTTTTCTGCAGACAATCGAGTGAGGAATTTGTAGCCGACGTTCGGCAATTAGTTGTGCTGTTGGCCAAAAAGCTGGGCTTTAAGGGTGGAGCTCCAAAATGGCTGAAGCTGAATCTGGCATTTGCATAATTATCTGGCTGGCTTACTTAATGCCAATAATCCGTGCAGGTTCATCGACAACATTGCGTATACGCCACGTATGCGCACCGCAACACAAATATGGGCTTAACTCTATTTATTTTCTCTGCAGCTCTGTCATTTAATTAGTGTAAACAGTTTTTAGGCCCGGCCTTGCTGCTGGGCCAATAAGCTTATTTAAACTTAATTACTTATTAAATGCAAGGGCAGTTAGGCGCGTGCATGTGTGTGAGTGCGTTTTGCAGCCAGCTGATTTATGTAAATTAATTAAATAAACACCTGTGGCCAGGGGCACTGCATGTGCGAGGATTTGTCTGCCGAAGGCCTTCAGGGGGCTGTTTTTCACCTACAGTCTGCAAAACGATAGTTCTGGGCCAACTGTCTCTCGTGATATGGCCCAATTTACCCGCCACCTAATTACAGCTCCCTGATTTATATCGAATGTCAACTGGAGCAAGTCCATAAATTCGCTGGGGCCGCCTTGCGTGGTAACTTAGCATTCGGGGAGCCCGACTTGACTTGGCTTACTCCCGGGCGATAGGTCCTGCTGCTGCTTCTGAAAGTCCTTCGAGGCAGTCGAGTGTGCGCATGATTTATTTTCATTAAAAACTTCTTTTTGCGGCTGCTTAAGCACTGAAACTTTTCGCGCCGCTCACTTCATAAAGCGGGAAAGTGGAAAACTCAGCAGAAAGAGCCGCGATAATTTTAATCTGCACATTATCAAGTTGCGGAGCCCACACAATGAAGACTTCTCTCAAGAGCGCAATCATTAATATCCAGCTTAATTTTTGGGGTCCCAGCTAATGTACTACAATCAACGACCCCCCTTCGTTAAGCTTAAAAAATGGGTGCAAAATGCTGCCCTCCGCCCACTTAAAAAAAATACAAAAAATAGCGCCAGCCCCACGAAATCTAAATTCATTTGTTTGCCTGTCCCCAGGGAAATACGTGCGTGAAGTTGCACTATTGTAATGGCAGATTGCCATTGCATTGGCACGCGATCATTAGTCAAGGAGCAGGAACTGCAACCTGACACTCGATGAAAGCGAAGTGGAGTAGAGTAGTTCTCCGGAAAAACACCCTTTGGTGGGCGAAAATCAAGATACTGCACCCTGTTCACAATTCAGCGCAGAAGTGTTGGGACCTACCAACGATTTGTCTTTCATTGCTCCTCAGCTGCATTCAATTTATTTATTTGATACATACAAAATCGGATCGGATCTATTTCAAATTGGATTTCGAATTTCAAGATAGAAGAGGCGAGCTTAAAGGTATCTTTTTTAATTAAGGATATAGTTGTCTCTCGTTTTAATAACCTCCTGTTTCGAACCGAATAAAAAGGACACCAATCCCCAACTACGAACTGATGGCCACAATGTTGGTAGATTGAAATTGCTTTCTTATCGCCTGCCGAGGACGATGCAATTAGTAACTGATTTAACTGAGGTAAAAGTCGGAGCAACTTTAGTTTTTTGTTTCGCACTCGTCGGTTTTCGCCCGGAATTTTCCGTGTTTCCATTGCGTGAGTTGTCAGGCCGTTGGCAAATTAAAAGTTCTCTTTCTATTATTTGATTGCCAAGCCAAAGCGAGTTTTTATATAAATTAGTTTGCTGGAACTGTTACTGTCGCTTGCTAATTAGACATGGAAAAGTTGGACTTGTCCAGGTGTGTAAAGCCACAACTTTCCGTTCAATTGCGAAACTTTGAAGCCCGATGCCCGAAGCCCCAAAGTCGCACTGATTTTCCCATTGTTGGCAGCAGGTCAAGCTGGCCTATTCGTATTCCCGCTTCATACTATATAAATTCCCCTCCACTGCGACATAATTATGTGGCGGCAATTTGCATTGCGCCCCCGACACAATAACCATAAAACGCCATAACAATCGGCCAAGAACGCAGCCAACGAAAGCCAAACAAAGGAGCCGGGTTGAGCGGTGCAGCAGTTATTTCAACACCTTTATGGCGGTGTTCCTACATTTGTTAACCGCAAATGCACACACTGCGAGAAAAAACATTCACCATGGTGTATATAGCAATGCAGAAAAATAGTGCAATGTTCTCTGACTTCAGAGAAGTAGAAGATAGTTAAGAACCTGAAGTAAGTGAAGTGCTGAGTGGCCTAAGGTTTTGGCCAAACAGAACTGCAGTTTTGATGTATCTAAGTTTATTAAGCTTTCGCTCAGTGTATGGTACTGGACACTATGGGCCAATGACCAGAGAAGGTGGCTTTGTGTAGTATTGTAGTACTATGTACGGATAGAATCCATCGGCCGACATGCAAAGCAAACGGTGTTCGGGGCAGCTACGTGGAAGTACATTTACAAACCGTAGATAGACATCTGAAGATAAAGCAAATTGCTGTGCTACAAAATCGTTAACTGTAATTTACCGCATTTGAAATGTTGGCCATTCGCCATTCACCATTCACCTTTCTCGATTCTCGATTCTAGATTCCCCGATTCTCCATGCAGTTATGAATGGTCGAGTTGGTGTGCAGGTGTTGACTTTAATTGTGTTTTTCAAACGGCCAGCCAGTTTTGGGGAAAACGGCGCAGGTAATTGATGCATACAAAGTCGGATATCGGAGGTGGTTGTAATGGGAAGCACTTGAGAGCCACTTGCGAGCCGAGAATTAGCCTCGGAGCGACAGCCAGAAATGCAAATGAGGGCCAGAAATGAGCCGCTTCCCCCACTTGCAGCCCCCATATTAATCATACGCACTGCGGCCGGCGTCGCCTAATTTACACAAAGTGCAATCAGCGCAGCTATGCAAACTCACGCCCATTGAGACACTCAAGTGCAGTTCCAAATTGAAAGCGTGCCAGTTTGGGCTGTCGCAGATCGGCAAACAGCAAATGGCTGTTTGCAAACAGCAAAAAATATGTGGGAAACAGCCCCCAGAATCGTCGTGAATGCAAATGAAATCCGCATATCTCCCACCCAATTCATCTAGATTCGCCAGTGTGCAATAAGTTTGCGCGAGAACTATAATATAGCTGCTGTCAAAAGTAATGAAAGGCCCGAGCAAAAGGCCTATATGAATACGATTCCAATGGAGCGGCGGATTTAATGTGGCACTCGAGGATAGACATTGTGTAAATATCTTTTTTATAACATAAATGCAATATCTAAAGTGGCACACTTAATCAAGATATAAGAATTGGAGACTAGTAAGTTATTTCCAGCACTCCAGATATAATGTAATATGTAACCATATGTCGTGCACAATGAAATTAGCGTCCGCGACTACCGTGTAATAAAAATTAGCGGACAAAGTTCGAGTGTTCCGTTGGGGAAACTTTATAATACAGTTGGCTGTGGTAGTCGAGTCTAGAAAGGTCAAAAGTCAGAGCATTTCATTCTAAATTCAGCTTTCAGCAAGTCAGCCTTCACATTGGTCTGCTCTTTTTCGAAAGGATATGCCCCGCCAACGTTCGGAAAGTCCGCGATCCACCGGATCAATGCGCCGCCAAAGCAGCCGAAGCAGCCATGTCTTCGCCACAAAGCCGTCGCGTGGTAGCAGCAAGGATCTGCCGGCGGTGCAGCAGCCCAAGAAGGAATCCCTACCAGCTGCAGGGCCTGCTGCCTCGTCAGCCACCTCCACAGAGACAAAAGGTCCTAGCACGGCAGATAAGTTCAAGGACATGGCCACCACGGCGGCTGGCGTGGCAGCAGGATCAGCTGTGGGCCACGCTGTGGGCGCAGGACTCACCGGAATGTTCCAGGGACGTGGTCAGGCAGCCCCGGCCAAGGAGCAGCCTCCGCAGGAGGGATCCTTGGGAGCTTCAGCTTCGCAATCAGTACCGAAACCTCAACTAGTGGAGGATGGTCCCTGTGCCTTCGAGCTGAGGCAGTTCCTCAAGTGCACCGAGGACAACAGCAGTGATCTCTCCGTTTGCAAGGAGTTCAACGAGGCAATGCAGCAGTGTCGGCGGCGCTACAATGTCTGAAATGCTATGCTGAGATGCTAAGATGATGACCTTATCCAGATCATAGAAGCAAATCAATGAGATTATTCTAAAGCATGCGTATATGTACATATGGTATTTAAGAATAGGCATTTTTTCGGAATAAAATGATAATGGAGTCCAAATCGAAAAATTGTCGCCTTCACACTCTCGTAGAAACATCCTTTTTGGTCGGCAATCGAATTTAAAAAAAATTTAAAAAAGTGAAAATTTGGCAAAAAAAAAATTTCTCGAAATTTGTAAAAAATGAATTGGGGTCGAAAGCTTAGGAAAACAAATGAAAAATTGGTGCGTTCCCCGACTTTTTGTGCTCGAGTTCGTGAAATTAAAACTCAAAATGTCTTCGGAAAATGGAAAATACACATGTTATTGTCATTCTTAACCAAATTATGATATTCCTCCTCGGTTTTTGTTCTCTCAATTGGTGCTATCTATCAATTTCGATTTACAATTTGAGCAATTGCCTTCCATTTTTTACGAGGACCGCTTCGACGTAGAAAAAGCCTTCGGAGAAGCAAATTAATTGGCGATATGCGGGCAGCCACCAACAAGAACGGGGATCCATCCAACGCATCCCAGAGCTCAAGGCCATCCATCTTGCTTGCCGAAACATTATTGATGTTGATTGATTTATAAACAGTGCTGGTAGCGAATCGTGAAGAGAGTTGGGCCGATTAAGTTGTAGCCAAAACAATAGACAAAATGAAATTAGCATCGCGTAGAGTTCTTTCCACTTTTTCGCAGCGGAAAGTGGCAGCAGCTGCTGTCACATTTATTCACATGGCGGCAAGTGGCACACAATTTCAGCGAGCAAATATAATTTGCTTAAATATTCATAACACAGGGAGTGGAAATTGTGTAGTGCTGATGAACACGTACCCAGCATTAAAGGGGGAATTCCCCTTCCACACTCCACACTCTGCGGCATTAAATACAGCATCAATCAAGCGGCATTTGCAGCGGGTCTGTTTTCGGCTTTCTGCGGTTGGCAATAATTTAATGAAATATTCCGTTTGCCACATGAACTCGCTGCTAAAATTCAGCATATGGGGCACTGCGTAATTCAAATTAGGCCCAAACTTTTGGCAGTTCGGCTAATTGCCGCTGTGTTTTCGCTTCTCCCCCAAAAGCAAAAATAGTCACAACTCTAGCATGCTGCCAGCCAATTAAAGAATTTCCGCTGCACTCGCTAAAAGCAAAGAGGTTTGACTTTGTGGAAAGTCGAAAGCGCTAGTTCTTGCTGTTTGAAATACTCTTCGGGTAAAGCAATTTCCTATGCGGTTCCACCGGCAACAAAAATCTAAAATCCATTTTGTTAATGTTTTTTGGGATGTTCATTAAGGCCCTTCGCTTGTTTAAGTCAAAAGGGTGCGAGCGTTGGGAAAAAAGGACACACACTCAAAAAAATCAATTTTAAGTTTATATGTACAGACCATTTAACAATAAATCAGTATAAATTATTCATTGTTGCTTTGCTGCATCTTAAGTTTAGGTCTCATATCAAGAGAGATTTAAGTAGTAGTTCTGAAGCTAACATTTTGTTCAGTGTATTTTGCGGGCCACATATCCCCACCAGATGAACCCCCTCCTTGGTGGAATTTTAAAAGGGAAGCCAGTTGGAGTTGTGTATTTGTATTGCTTTTATACCTCTCGCGTTTGCCGACAAATTCATTATGTGTTCGTAATTAGTGCGGGAAATGGGAAAAGCAAACGCAAAAAGTGAGAAGGGAAAACAAATTAGAATTCCTTTTTTCGTCCTCGCTGCAGGGTTCTGGCCACCAGGTGGCGCTGTTGCATCCACTTAGCAATTAGCTGACAGGGAATGCAATATAAATTAGCTGTCACAGCTGTAAAAAGGATTCCCGGAGCAGGCCAGGTGTCTATGAGCAAGCCATCAAAATGGCACATGTGTCATTCTAAATTCAAATCTACTTTTTAAAAGTCTAATTTTACTCGACACGAAATATACATAAATTTAAAGCCTGGAAAAGAGGAGAAAAGATGTCGCGCAAGCGGAGAAGTTTTTCGGTATCAGCAGGCCGCTCAAACTATATGCCTGTGTTGGTGCCCGCCGTCAAGAGTTCCGAAATGGTATTCAAGGAAGCGGCTGCCCATGCAGCGGGCGTGGCAGCAGGATCAGCTGTGGGTCACGCCATCGGATCAGGGATAACCGGGCTATTGAGGCGGGGAGACCAGCAGCCGCGCCACAGCGATTTGGTCGAGGAAGGTCCATGCGCCAAGGAAATGAAGCAGTTCTTGAAGTGCATCGAGGAAAATTACGATCTCAGTGTGTGCAAGGAGTTCAACGATGCTGTGCGACGATGCCACCGCCAGAACAATATTTAGGAATCTAGGAACGGGAAAGATTTTAATTTGTCAAATTATAAGAAGTTCATGCGCAGCCTTTTAAGTAACTCGCAATAAAATTTCAGTTATTAGACTTACCACTGCGGAATTTTCACATATACCAGGGATAATAGTAACCTCATTGCTTACCAGACATTTATTAGAGCTCCGCTGCCATGTCATTGTCACTATAATCTGCGCATTAGAGCCCGAAAACCCCTTTCCAATCATTAAATATTCCATTTTGTCCTTGGGTCCAATTTGAATAGACCTCAGCACTTCCAATCAAGTTCAGGCGATGTGGGTGCGCAATTAAAATGCTTTATGACAGGTTCTTCGTCCTTGAGCTTCCCCTTTTTTACCACTTTAAAGCTGCCCCATTGTCACATGCTCGCTGCTCCTTTGGAGCTGTTATTTTTCGTCATTCTCAGTTAATTGTGATTTGGTTTACTGTCATCCTTGTCTCTCTTGGCTCTCCTGGCTCCTGTCGCTCGACCCCTTGTCAGGATCTCGGCTTTGTTTGCCTTTCTACTTTGTCTGTGGATCCGGGCGCATATTTACTTTAATTTTGTTTTGTTATGTTACTTCGCCACCGTCCAAAAATGAAGGACCCCCCCCACCGATTTCATCGTTGAACGCGCTTTTCTCCTCGCTTTGAGCGCTTTTGTTTCGCGTTTTTGCGTTTTTCCCGCTTTTCCCAAACTTTTTCATTTCGCTTTTTTATCTGCTTGGCTTGCGCGCAATTAAGCCAGCGAAATGTTTTTGGCCACGTCAAGGCGACGACGCTGACATTGAGGACCCCAGAGAGAATACCCTTTTTAATTTCAAGCATATTTTCGCAGCACCCAACTCCTCGGAGGGATGCGTACGCATTATACAGTCAAGCCTGCCTAACCTGAAACACTTGGCGGTTATGACATGTTTTAATAATTTAAGAATGCCAATTCCGCTAAGAGGCAACGTAAAAATAATACATTCGTTGAAGCATTCCACAGCAATAAATGCAAATGGAACGTAGACTGTCTTCAAACTAAACTGTTAAATTCGTGTTTTCTATCTATAAAAATAGACACATTGCCATTAAAGTTTTTAAAGTTTTGAGCCAATTGGCTCTTCATTTTTACGAGTCTAACCAAATTGCACTCAAGGAAGCTGAACTGTATGTTTGCAGCTGTCTTAAGCGCTTTGCCCGGCTTAATGAAAACAAATTAAATTTTGGCCAGCAGCAGCGGGCCTAATAAATATTTATTATGTGCTCAAAACTTGCCCGGCTCACACGCTCTTAAAGAGGGCATCCTGCAGGCCCGGCCCCCGCTGATCTGGCACATCCAGGCCAAAAAGCTGGTCCTGGCAGCAAGGACCTCCCACTGCGGTCAGCGGAACTGGTCGGCACGTTAGTGTGAACTGGGGTCGAGTGCAGCTGGGATCTGACATGGCAGTCAGGTCAAGCCATAATTACGTCCAATTAAGAGTCCTTGAATTGGAAACTAGTGCTCCCATTTCAGTTACCACTGGCACGGGCTTCGTGTTCCCATTGAATTTTGCGGGTGCTTTTGCATATGAAGATGTCATCTATAATTAAAGTTTACTTATTTATTACATTTCTCAATAACGTTCTGTTGACGAGACACCCGAAATTGGGGTATCCTGTCATTTGCTGAATTGCTGACGATATCGTTATTTTGCTGTCATTACCAAGCGGGGAAGCACCCATATCTGATGTGAAATATGATGTACGGCAGGCAAAAAGCGGGAAACACATTAAGGATGAGATAGCAAAATCCAACACACAGATGGATTTGTAGTTGCAGTTGCATTGGCAGGTGACGGGTGCAACAGCAAAAGCGTTTCATTGATTGCCTCTTTTTGTTGCCACCGAATTTTCCTGTTTCCATTGTTTCTTTTCACGCTTTTCCCGCCCAAAGAAAGCACTGCGGGGGGAAACGCAGGGGGGAAAGTGTGAAATTCGATATGGCAAACACGCATTCAACTGCGACTCAGCCGTGTTTTAACTCTTTATTGTGGTGTATCGGGAACATTTTCCGACAATACTTTAAATACTTTCAACAATGCATTAATTTCAGTTTTATGCATAAGGGAATTTACTTTATGCCATACTAATTAGAGAACTAACAAAATTAGCTTAAATAGTTAATCACGACTTTGGTGTTTATAAAGATAGACCGATTACTGCGGATTTTTCAGTGTAATGGTCGCCGGCGTGTGTTTTTGTGTGCGCATGGGGGCGTGGCCACAGGAAGAAGGAAAAGCGAGGAAAACCGGCTGTGGGCAAACAATGAGAAATGGCTGGTCCACCTGGTTCACTGTTCCACTGGCCACACTAGGTCGGTGCGTGTGTGTGTGTGTGTGGAGAGCACTTTCTGCTGGCCGACCGAGCAGAACGTGTTTAATTTAATTCCCCGGGCAACTCGCTCCACGGACACGTGGGCAAATCGCATAAAATGCTAATAAAATCAAATCAATTTCACAAGTGGTCGGGCAGTGGGGCGTGCAATGCAATAAATTGTATCAAAATCGTGTAACCAAATTGGTTGAATGGCCAGTAAGTGCATTAGTTTTGAGCGCATCTGTCAAATTTCAAATTGATGTGCAGCAAACTGTGGCGAACGCTGCACTGCTGCAAGGCTGCGGAGCTGCAGAGCAACGGCCGGCGGAAGCGGAAATGCATTTCCGAAAACCGGAAATGCACTGCATTCGAATTGCAAATGGCGTCCAGAAACCCCATGAATATGGAGAGGACCAGCAGAATTGCTTTGGCTGCCCGAGGCCCCGAAAAGTTGGTAATTCCAGCATGTGGACCAAGTTGCCGTCCAATAAATATTTCAGAAACACAACTTTCCGGCGCTTCGGAGTTCATTAAAGATGGGAGAACTAAATTTAAATTGCTGCCCGGTCTGGCCAACTCCTTGCCTGCTCTTTGTCCATTTGCATATTAATTAAACCCTACAGCCGAAAGGTCAAAATACCAAAATGCCGGGCCAAAAACCATAAGCTGACCACCACACACACTCACCCAGTTGCCAGCTGCTTTATTAGATGGCGAGGCATATTTTTGGCCCGAAACGCCCACAAAAGTAAAACAGCTGAGCCCAGTTTAAGCCCATAAAAATTTAATTTCGCCTTAACAATGGGCGTATGGGGCAACAATTTGCCGTCAGCCGAAATTCATCCTGCTCACCCCGCCGCCGGAATGTGTCACTTAAATATCAATTTAATTTCCATAATAAAGCCAGCGCCTACAGGACATTTCCCCCGGGGGATTTTCCCTATGATTGACAGTTTGTTTAGCTCAGTAGAATGAGGAGGGTGGGGGCACACCCGAAAAGTAGTTGACAGAACATTGATTGAAATAAGTAGATCAAATATGTATTATTAGAACGGACGGAATTTCAGTAGCGAAACAATCGTGCAGCTATGGTTAATTGTATTTGCCCTGCTCTCATCGCCCGAAGGAAAAAAGGAGAAATGGGAGAAGGACCTTAGCCATTTGTGAGCGGAGTTTGTTTAGTTATGATTAAGGAAATTTAGCTGATTGCAATGCAAATACGTATTAACTTTATCACAGTTTACTCGGGTACGCCCAGTGGGCGGAAATCACTTATATAACGTCAATATTAGCATGCCAAAGGTATATAAATAACTCAATTTGGTGGTAAATTCACAAAGTTAATGAGTCACGGGGAAACAGTTTGAATTTCAAAGACGATTTTACGATGAATCAAACAAATAGAACTATTTTACATAAAATAGTTTAAAATGTTCGAGTTAAAACCTTTTTATCTTAGGACCACATTTTTCTACAGTAAAATGAATTCAATATTCCATTGCACATAAATGTATTCGCAAGTATACAGTGTATCAACATAAAGGCAGTGCAAATGAAACAATAAAGCAAACTTAAAAGTCCATTAAAAATGCTTAAGCGACTTTATAAAGTCGCCAGACCGCGTCAACTTGGTGACATTTGGGGGGAAATGGAAAGGGGATGTGGATGTGGATGTGGACTGAACTGAGCTGAACTGAACCCACAGAAATATAGCGTATACTTGATGAACTGCTGTCTATACAAAGAAACGAATGTGGAAAAATTATGTAGATCTGTGAATGGTTCCTACAAGTTATGGAATCTGCAGTAAAGCAGTCAAATGCAATCCATAAATATATAATTTTTATAGTAGCGCAAGTCTTTGCTCTTAAATTTACATGGGATAAAACTTTTTTGTCAGTGTTCTGTAGTCGCCGACAATAAATAGAAATCTCAATTTACGATGCGTTAGTTGAGCTGCCGTTCTGTATTTTTCCGAGAGGGCTTGGTGGTTACTAATGCCACTAGGACCTCGTTGTTCCTGCTGACTGGTGGGTGGTGGGAGCTGGGTGGAGGCGGCGCAGTGTCCTTGCTGGGATCCCAGTTGCCTCTCTAATGGCATTTGTGATGGCTGCGGTTATAGTCGCCGTCGCCGTTGACGATGATGTTGATTGGCGATTCGCCGGCGCATGCATGGATATGTCTCCATCTCCAGCTCCATCGTCCTAGTCCTGCGGCGATGTGCCGATGTCCTCTGAAAAGTGCACAAGGGGTGCTTATGCGTTGACATTAAAAACTTTGCTTCACTGGTGCGAAACCGAAACCAAAACTTAACCGACGCAGAGTTCAATTATGTCATAAAAGTTCTGGTCTCTCGCCAAAGTTTTTCACTCCGCTAATACGTGACATAATTTGTGGTAATACGATTGGATGGGTCAGAATTGAGTGGTGGCAGACAGTTCTCTGGGGTTCGACTGACATCCAGACAGATACAATGTTTGCAACTTGTCTACAACGACGAAGAAGAGCGCCTCAATTAGCGGCCACTTCCGTTTCGACCAGTCGAGCGAGTCCGAAGGGGAAATTGCTGGCTTTTCTTCGGCGAAAATTAGCGGAAAATCTCAACCGCAAATGCGCTTTCCAGCGCAGTAAGCCGGCTTTCTTCTGGTCAAGACAATTCCGGCCAGATGCTCAAGGACTTTCGCTGCAACGAAAAGCGGCAACCTCGGCTAATTGGTCCTTGAATGCAAAGTGGTAGTAACTCAATTGGATTGTGGTCGGGATAAGCACAAAAGGACCTTTCTTCGCTCCGTACTTGCCGAGCCTTTTAAATTGCAATTGTCAGACCTAACAAAAGAGGTTAGGTTGTTATGAAGTTAATGCTAGGATGAAATTAATTTGAATTATGCAAATGTTAGCTTCCGTTTTTTAAGCCTGCTGGCATAAATCATAATTTCATAAGTTGAACTCTAACGTGTATTATTTGATTTTCCAGTATTTTTTCTATTGCTACGGAATGTAGATATAAATGGTTTGAAATCGAAATAATTCGAAATATTTAAATAATTAAATTAGCTGAATGTATAAATTAATGCACGCATTTAATACATAAAGGCAGCATTGAATTAATTATTCCATTATGGCTCTGATAAATAATGATGAGTTTTGACATCGTTTAAACCATTTTTTTCTACTTTTGAAGTCGGGCTTTGTGGCCAACGGGGCTTAACATTTGATGGGGATACTACAGAATTTTATGTGCTTCAAATGTGCAACGATTTCGCTTTCGCCGAAACCATTTTCCCTCTGAAAGTGACAGCGCATAACTTTCCACAAATTGCTGCATCATTTCAGCTTCTTTGGGTAAACTATTTCAGCTCGGGCCTCGCATAAATATGAATTTGCAAATTTACATGCCACTAAAAAAGCAACAAACTTTTACTCTGTGTTTTTTAGTTGCAACTATGCGGCGAGCAAGGACATTTTTCGGAGGAGCGGCGGAAAACTGGGGAAAACCTCTCAGAAAATAGGCGCAAAAGTGTGCGCCGAGATAAAGCTTTGTTGTTGTTTGTCCCCTTGACAAACCCGCACTTTTGTTGCTGCGCCTCTTGTTCGCTGTTGTTGTTGCGGCTCTGGTGGAACGCATAAAAACTTTTTAATTAAATTCCCCTGCCAAGCCAGGAGCCACTTGTTGTGCTTGGTCGGAGCTCGGGGCGCGGGGCAAAGAGTTCACTTGGTGACAAGTTTGCATAAAGTAGTAAAAAAGCTATTTTTATACCGTTAAGGGGTTCGGTGCACTGAGAGAAAAACTAATCACACGTTTCTGTAGCTTGAACTTTAGATTTTATAAATAAATGCCTGTTATATGACAGTGTATAAAGCCAGGCTTAGGCAGTAGAAGTTTTCAACTGTACTGCAGTTGCATAGTCAGAAAAGTTTCGAATTCTTCTGCCGAGCAGCTGAGGAAACTCAAACTGAGGAAATTTCGCACTTGGCCTAGTGACTACCAGTTTTCTGGCAATTAACATAATCAAAATTTTTTTGCTTTCTCGAAACTTCTGGCACGATAAATCATTTTCATATATTTTCTGCAATTTTCCACTTCAATCAGCAGGGGGCAAATGGAATTGCAGCTGGCTGGCCCACGGAATCAATTTGGAAACGTTTAAATTGTATATTTCCTCCTTCCTCCATCTCCAGACTGTTTACCAAGGGCCTGGGGCACCTCATTGGGTTATCCTTGGAGTCCGGATGCTCGGAGCAGTTGCAACAGGCAGCCGGGTCCTCCTACATCCTTTTCCTTCTGCTGACGCATCCTTTGGCTCCGTCCTGCCGCAACAAGTGTCCGCTTGCCCGAGTTTTGGATGGACTCCTTGGGGTGGCAGCTGTTGCTCTCCGGCTGCTGTTTGCATTTTAATGCTACACTGCCTCGGGCGAGTCAATGTTGCTTTTTGGGCCACTCAATTAAGCGGGCTTTGCGGAAAATGCCGTGGAAAAGCCCATTAAGAGAGCTGCAATTATTTTATTAAAAATACATTAAAACGCTAGATTTAAATTGAGCTGCAGTCTTTGGAGGGTTGTATATTTAATTCCAGAAATGTGCTGCAATAAATACGAGAGATTTATCTTGTCTATTAGTTAATTGAACACAAAAATTGTGGTTAATTAACATTTATATAAAATGAGCAGTAATTGTTGATATTTTTTAGCTTGCCCGCTCACTCTGAAATTTAGCGGAAGGGTCAGCATGACAAGTGGTAAAAGTTTGCGGACCGCTGACAGCCGCTGAACTTTTCCGACAAATTACTCGACCCAGCAGCGACATTTGCACCTGTCGTTTTTGCCCGATGGAACTTTTCCCCTCGCCACGCCTTCAAAGATATATACGCACATCACTGTCAGCGGAAATATCTTGTATTTGGCTTTTTGTTTGGCTGCCTTTTCTAAATTTAGAATGTGCTCGGCAGAAAAGTTTGGACAAAGTCAGATGTGAAATAAACATGCTAGAATCGAAAATTCAATTTAAACGTCACAGCGCACTGTCATCAAATCATAACTCGGCGCAAGGGAACTGGGAAGGTGATATCGTATGCGAGAAACGTGTTTGTTGGCCTTCGGAAATCTGGCAAATGTCAGACAGATTGTCACAGAGGAAAAGCGGATGGCATCTGTGTGCGTTGGAGTGCCCCATGAATGGACCGCAAACGCAGCATTTTCCCCTCAATGAATGAGTCCGGAAACCGAAATGCACCGAGGTTGTCACTTGCCAATTTTCCCAGTTTTCGACAGAGGCAAAACGCCAAAAAAAAGTAGCTTTCATTGATTGCAAAGCCGTTCAATGGAAGCCATTCTCCTGAATGGGCCAAATTGCAGGCCGCCTATTAGAGCCAAGAGATTTGGTCGGATTTCAGCTACCCGGCATCGAATTAAGTTGGCACCACTTTCTTGGCGCCTTTCTCTTGAATATATGCTGAAAAACGAAATTCGGGTGACATATAAATGGATATTCTTGAATGAAAATCAATTGGTCGGAGAAGGACGAAAAAAGTAATGGTTAGTCACTAAGAGAAATAACACGATTGCTAAGAACTTAATTTCAAGTCAATATTAAGCAAATCAAATAATGAAATTGGTTTTGCTTAAGTTTAAAAATTTCGAGTCCAGCGATTTTCCATCAATTTTCAGCTGATCGAGTTACCAGCAGCTCTGTAAGTTCGATACTTGGATTTCAATCAAAGAAAAATATTTACATTTTTCACTTAGTCAGGCGGGCGAAATGAAATGAAATGAAATGCCAAACAAAGGACTCAAAATGCGCCAGGCAATAAAGTGTGGAAAAAGAAACCGAATAATTGTATAAAATAAGAAATAAGAAAACGAGCCACTAAAGAGGCTGAAGCGGCAGCCTTGAAGTTCCATCTCCTGCAAGGAATTAAACTAATATTTATCAAAGAGATGAGCGAGACGTGCTTCAAGCTAAACAAAAGAAGGCAGCGAAAGCCGGCGCCATCCTGGGAGCAATGAGGAATGGTCCCGCCAAGCCCGAGCGGGGAGAACAAGGAGCAGGATGAGCTGAAGGATCCCTCCGAGATGCTGCAGCGTCACGCAGACTAAGGCAAGTGACGCTGTCAAAAAGCGGAATGAATGGAGCATGGAGCCCCTCTCGTCTGCTGTTACACGGCATAAAATTGGGGATTCAACGTGGTATCACTTTGGAAATATAGTGGTTTCACTTTGGAAAAATCCATATATGGCTTTTGTATTGCCTCTTGAGGGTGTCTAAATGGATGCAGTGAAAGCATTAAAGCTAATATTATGGTAGTTACATATAGTAAGGCATTTCGTTGAAAGTTTGGGTGAAACTAGGCCGCACACTTTTCTGTCTCCACAGATTTTTCCAGATTGTTAAGGGCCTTTTTTCCCAGTGAATGTGTGCCAGAGTGGCGCGAAAGTTGAGCCAACTTTATGCTAATTAGCAGCTGCTAACCAGCGTTAAAACTTTGCACTTAACAGGCGCTGGAGGAGCAGGAGTGGAACACCCCGACATGTGTTCCAATGTCCTCCAACCTGGCGGCCACGCAATTTTCGGGCGGCCAGAATCTTGTGCATTGTGGCTCCTCAAATTGGATAATTGCCGCTTTTCGGACAGCTGGTCCCACAATGGACACTGAGATATATGCTTTCAGGGTATATATTCTTGGCTCAGCACTTTCCGCCGTCTCATGGAGCACTGAGCTCCCACCCTCCGCCCTATACCTTCAAAAATATCCATTTATAAGCATACATTTCGCTTGGTACGGCAGTCGGCTTGGGTAATTGCATTGAAATGGGAAAATAAAACGGCAATAAATATGCCCATTGTGTGCCAGTGCGACTTTAGAGCCAACAATGCGCGCCATAAATTAACTAAATTGAAAACCATTTTGGTGCAGCGCTCTCAGAAGCTCTGCACCTCCCAAAAACCCCGACCTTCGTCGTCGGCAACACTTTTATATTCATTACATTTCACAGCGAGCTCGAGTCTATTGTGGCCTGCGTTTGAAAGGGGAACTAAGCTCCATGAAAGAGTTGGTTATTAGATGACGCTATTTCATTGATAACTATGCTGTGGCTCATTTAAAAGTATTAAAAATCGGGCATGAAATGCTTGACCAAAGAAGACATATTCATTGCAATACCTTCCCAAATAATACGAAAAAGTCAGTTGGGAGTGTAATCAGCTTGTTTCACTTCCCAGTAAGAGCATTACAGAGCCAGCTCAGAATTTTGTGCAATATTTTCGCAGCTTTTTTCCCTCCTTGATGCGCTTTCCGCTCAGTGCGCACATAAATATGCAATAGAAACTTTTCTCACGTTTTTGATTGTATTTTTTGTGCAGCGTCATAAATATTTAATGTTTACTTTCGCCAGCAACCGGAAGTTTCGGAACTGAGCTTCATTTTTTATCCCCCCTCCAGCTTTCAAGATCAGCGCATTGCTATCCTTGCAGAGTAGCCGAGCATCCTTTATTGCTTTCCATGTGGCCGCCGGCGGTAAATAGATACAATGTGTTGAGTGTCGCAGATTTCCCCTAATGTCCTTATTAAAGGGGACTGGATAAGCACGGGAAACGCGACTCCTTGGCAATGTTCCTAAATGTGGCCAAAAACCACACGATGCACTTCATTAACTTAATTAAAAATCTTGGCAGACGCTCGGCAAATAGGGCATACGAGTGCATAAAGAACGGCAAGTGTATGTGCAAGAACCGCAAAGCGAGTCATTTCCAGCTGAGTGCAAATAATGCGCTTTCCCCCACACAAACACGGAGAAAAACCCTCCTTAACCATTTTTAACAAGGTATATAGGATATCCAATATTATGCTTTGCATCAGACCATATTTTTTTGTCTGTGTACCCACACACTCGCAACTGCAGTACACACACTTTCATAACGCAGCACACGAAGCGTAAACTCAATTAAAAACTGTCGAGCTGTTGCCGCCATGCCGCATTTCTCCTGATGACGGAAGTTGATTATCTTTATCCAGTGTCAGAAAAACACACACATGTCGCCTTCCCTGTCTCGCATTTCCCTGCTCACCGGGTTTTTCCTAGGCTTTTCCTAGATCCGCTGTGTTTTTTCCATTCGCACTTAACGGCGCATGTAAATGCATTGTGCGACTCTTTTTTGTGGGCCACTGGAATTTCTCCTATTATGGCTTGTAATTTGTATTTTCTTGTTACCTTGCTACCTCTGTTGCAGGCGTAGGTAATTTGATTTCAAATGCAACTGTATTCATAAATTAGCCATCTAACTGGTTCAGCTTGCACAATGTAAGGGCCACAACGCACCGCACAGGATGCAAGCGAATTCCCCTGCTGAATAGTCAGATCTCATAAATGTCATTCGGGAATCGTGCTTGTCTGGGAGTTGTGGGCAAATAAATTTGTCATTCACTGAGCCACCACAAATTTGCACTCAGAAAAATACCACACAGTTGCAGTTGGACAGAAGGTATTTTCTTATTTTCTCTTGAAACTAAGCCGAAACAAACAATCAAAAATGTAAATAAAAATATATATTTTTAATTTTATTGTAGACTGCATTCGTATTTGTTCAAGTTAACTTTCAGTTAACAATTCCTATATTCCGAATTGTTTCTTCTTATAGTGACAACTTTTCGTATTCTCTGCTATGTGCGAGTTCATCTAAATGCGGAATGGAGCAAACATAGTCACTGCGAATGGAGTGATTGGGGCTCCCAGTGGCTGCATGTTGGGAATTTTTATCGGCTGCGCCCTACGCCACCCACTTCAACCGACACTCGCCCCACTGCAATACCCCTCCCGCCTGCGATATCTGCTCCACTCTGCTGCACTCTGTTGCAAATGCAATGCCTACAATGTCTCGAATGCGACTAAGCATGACGTTGATGAAGCGCATGCAACAGCTCAACTTAGTTGAAGGTTCATGGAATGGCAGGTTGATGTTGCTGTGCTTTGCTGCTACTGTTGCTGTTGCTGCTGCTTTGCTGTTGCTGCTGCAGTGCGGCGATGTGTTGCTGCTGTGCAGTTGCCGTTGCCGGCTGAATTTGTTGCTGACAATTTCTTGTTAGCGCCCGCTGTTCATGTTGCGGTTTAGTGTGCGTGTGTTCTAGACGATAAATTTTCAATTTCGCAACTTGCGTGGTTATGTGTGAGTGAGCGCGCGCGTTTTAGCGTTTCCGCCTGTTTAGCCACCATTCAACGCAGCACAACATGGCGTATGATTGATGCCGTCTCTGCCAGACACTCGCACACGCAGACAGGCGCTTATTATATTTACATAAAACAAAATCTCGCATGGTTAAAGGGTGAGAATGGGGTCTGTCGTGGGGAATTCAATGGCGCAACTCACTCCTACGTCATGTCTCGCGATTTGATGGAGCACCTGACACTCACACATCCACATCACACGCCCTCAATAATCTGGTAACACCAACACCACTTCCAAACACACACTTAACTTCCATTATGCGTTAGGTTCTTTAATTACTTACACACACCTCATCACTTATCTCATTCATTGCAGAACCGCGCTAAGCCAAGAAAAAGACGGGCTTAAAGGCAGAAAAAGAGATAGCAAGTAGGTGAGCCTTTCATCGTAGGAAATTCCCAAAGAAATTAAGGCCCAAATATGTTTAATCTTTAAATTCAATCACGAAATAGGATAACAGGAGGCAAAAAAATATGATAATCAAGATTATCACATGTGTTATTGTGTGATTTCTTATAACATTAAATCAGATTAAAATTTTAACATTCTAAAGTATCATGAATTTGGATAGAAAACATGCTAGTTTAAAAAGTGTTGAGCTTTTGCCATTATTATTGGCAACTTATTCAGGAGCCAATTCGGATTTGAAGATGTCGCTGCTTCTTTACCCATGCTTTTTTATTTTTATGCTTAGTGCATCTACTTAAGCTTCCGAGGAATTTAATTTCGGCATTATACCGCACTGAATGCATTCTCCAGGGCTCTTGCAAAACAATTTAATTAGTGGCAGCTAAGAGACAAAGTTATCCGGCAGCCATATAAAAAGATTTTATGACTCACTCACAGGATCATGAGCAAAGGCATGCCGCGTTTGTCCGGCAGCCTCATAAAAGTCAGCACAAGTATATTGAGTGGAAAATTGTGAGCCAGCGACGCACTTTGTTGCGATGCAGCTGCTGCATTTTCCCCAGCCGGAGTAGATTGCATTAGATTAAAGCATCGGTATCAGATGTCCCTTGCTTTTGTATCTGAAACCGGGATTAAATGGGTTCTTCTGTGAGCAGGGCGAAAAATCAAATCGATTGCAATTGGCCCGACTGGTGGTGAGCCATTAAATTGATTGAAGCCCCTGACTAGTACGTGTTGCGAACGGAAGGCCAACAAGTTGGAAATTTGCCAACAATTAGCAGTTGTGATTACCGCCCACCCCACCACGTGCTGAAAGGGGCGGCAGGACAATGGACAGTGGACAATGCACAATGCACAAGGACAAAGGCGACACATCAACTGAAATATTTCCGTAAATAAATGCGAAATGGTATTTTTTATGATGATGTCACAGCGCGCCAGAGAAATAATTTTAAAACCAATAAATTGTGCGAAAATACAACCGACAACAACAGAATGAGCTATAAAAGGGCAACAACAAATGTTTGACTTGACAAAACGGGCATTTATGTAGGGGAGCATAAATTCCTTTGGCGGGAATCATCGATGTTTCTGTTTTCGGGGCTTCATATGGCGCCATAAATAATCAAATGAAAATAACAAAGGACTGTAAGACGCAGCCCCGAAATATGCAAATGCTGTGCGGAAATGTGGGAATGGGGAAAGCAAAACGTATTTCGTGTTGTTTTCCAACAGGAAACGGAAAAGAAGACGAAACGAGACAGGCCGTACCCGCAATTTATGTAAAATTCAATGCTTTATTACGTCGCACACGCTGACTAGCGCTCCCTCGTATGCAAATCATATCACTCATACGCCCACGTAAACTTTAAATGCAAAAACATTATCAAAAATGAAACACCAGTGAAAATGTCGGAACAAGAAGGATGCGAATTCCTAAAGATAAGCAAATGTTTTTGTTCTGCCTCTCGTTTCTACACATGTTTTGTGAACAAATTTTATTATGCACACAAATAAACAGGCCAGCACACACACACCCGAAATGCCTACATATGCCAGGAATTTTACACGAGCTGTTGTCAAACACTCTCAAACAAAATTAATGGTAAACAATGATCCGCTCACATTTTCCACTTATTTCTATGCTTTTTCCTCCCTGACCTTGACTTTGCGAGAGCGCGGCACAAAGGGTTGGCCACACACTATATCTGATTTTCCATTCATAAGGATATCCCAATCCTGACTGAAGGATTTTCGTCTGAAATTCGCCAACTGCTCTAAAAAAACTTTAAAAATTATTTTAAACAAAAATATAAAATATTTCACGAATAAAATAGCAATCAAGAGAATCTTTAAAGCTTGAACATTTTAAACTTAGCTCTCTGATTGATTCCCATATTTTGTTGGTGGGTGTAACTCACTGGCATAAATATATGATTCGAAATCAACGCATTCATTATTTATAACCACGCCAAACGCCGAGCGGAAAAAGTGTAAGGCAATGTAACCAGCAGCAGCTTGACACATAAACATCAAGTGCGGAGGAATTCACCCCTCGGAAGCCCATTGCGGGCCCCCTTTTCCCCGGCCAGACAAAGTACCCCAAAAAGGGGCGCCCATGTCGACAGCGGCAATTTAAAATTGCTGGCATTTTAACTCGCATCCATTTACAGCAATTTTGTGAGCTCTCGAGACGAGACGTGTCCCTCGTGTGATGTGTCAGGTTGAAATTACATCGGGCACTTGGCAAATGGCGAAAATGCTGCAAGGATAACGCTTGCGAGTGGGCCGTAAATAAGCAGAGTTGAGGCAAAAATTGAATGCGGAGCTTGAAAAATCAAATTTTATGACTTTGTAATTGAAAAGCGCTGGCAAAGCATAAGAAATGAGTGGGCGAACGTGGCGTATACGCGCACTCTCCGTGTTCAGAGCAGAGATTTTAATCTCCTGAGGCTTCCGTCCTGCAGTTTTCTGTCTTTTTGGGGATATATCATACATGCATACTTGTAAGCTATCTTAACTTACTGGTTGGCTAGGAATTTATATCTTGTAAGCATTTGAAAAGACGTAAAATGGCATGTTACATACGATTGCAGCTTAGGATCCTTTTACAAAAGCACGGTGCATATTTTCAGGCACCTTCTTAAAATGAACAAAAAGCGAAGAGATTTGTTCTACATTCTAAGATGGTTTTTGTCTGCTGCCTAAAAGAGGTCCTTGAGGAATTATGTTTACACAATATCATTCACTGAAATGATTGGCCGAACATTGCGCATACGACTAGTGGGCCGCACAGTTTAATCTTCCGTGGATTGCCGCCTGCACTTTCGCCATGTTTTTTTGCGGATTTATTACACTTTTTTCGCTGTCTCATTTCAGCAGTGAGTCACTTGCCTCGTGACTTTCGCTGCTCAGCCACAAATCTGCTTGGCTTTAAAAATGCTGTTTGTGTGTGGTAAAAAGCGAAAGAAAATCTTAATGCGCCAGAGTGGCGGCGCCAAGCCAAACCAAACCCCATAAAAAGCGAGGCTGGTGGACGGGTGGGCGGGGCAGCAGACCATAAACTGCAACCATCAACTGCATCGCATTCCCTTTCGAGTTTCGCAGTTCTTTAGCTTTTGAGTGGCTGCTGTGGGGGATACTCGAGCGGGCTGCTTGAAACAATTGCGGCGATATCTGCAAAAATTAAGTTTACGCTCGCTGATTTTAAAAAGCACTTTATGCGCATCCAGCTTTTATCTTTTGCCTGGATGAGCTTATTTGGGGCCGATGGTAACTTAAGGATTTGAAAGCGTCAGCGCGGCCATAAAATATATTTTGTGTTAACTGAAAGGCGAGCCAGTAAATCCGCACAGCACTTAATAACGCAGAAGGGGTGGCGGCATAAATCTAAATGGAAATATCCGCAGTAAACTATTTGCTGCCTTCCAACAAAGTGTAGCAGTTGGCCAACTAAAATTACACTTGTTTAGCAACTGGGTTTCCCCCGCATTTCGAATTGGATTCAGCTGCTGAAGAGGTCCTGTCAGCAAAGTCGAGCGGCTGCGGCAAACCTCAAGACGCTGCCGCAGAAGCCAGAGAAACTGCCAAATATTTGAAAAGTTCTGCGTCCGCAGGAGGAATGCCAGCTAAGGGGGCAAGAAGAAGCTGGCTGAGGGAAAGTTGCCCGTGCAGGACGAAGGACATAAATATTAAAACCTATGAATATTTACGCCCCTGTCAGCTTTGGCAATAATACAAATAAGGCCACTGCCAACAGAGGAGGCCTCTCTAAGCCTTAGCTGCCAAATCGCCCACCATGCGCCCCGAACGATTCATAATTAAATTACATTATTTATGTCCTGTTGCCAGGCGACCCGGACAGGAGTCGCAGCTCCGGACGGCGAGGCTTAAAGCGGCTTACGACTCGCTATTTGCTGACCAAATAATTGGGCCATCTTGTCCCCTTGATTAGCATAATTAACACCGAAAGTCACTCGAACGCAGCCACCCACCAAAAGCAAATAAATCCGAGTGCATTCGCACAAACTGGCAGCACAGCAATCACAAAATGAACTCGTGCGCATTTCGAAATTTCAATTGCCCGACAATTTCCCGCTGGAGATGAATTTTCTAAAAATTTCAAACCCAAACAAACACAGCAATGTTTTGCAATGCTATTTATCATTATGCCCGGCCGATTAGTTTGCTGGTTTTCGTGTACATGCCTCTTTGTTGTTCTACTTGTTTAGAATTTAGTGACACTCGGAATGTTTGTGCCATAAACTGTCAACTATTTTCAATGGTTAAATTAAGCAGGCTAATAATGAGCAGGAGAAATAGAACGTGTGAGTGTGAAAAACATTTTTAGAGTTGTTTTTAATAAAATATCCAACTTAAAAACGTATAAAAATTAGTATTAGAGTGGCAGGTTTCTGTCTTATGAACCAACTCACCTACTTGTAATTCTTGACCAGTTCGGCCACCAAGTTTTTGACCTCAGGGAATAGTTTTATAATGATGCTGGGCTCCAGCTTCGATTTGTTGCCCTCCAACTTGCTTCCAGTTTCACACAATTTTTGAGTGTGACACCTGGCGCACAGGTGTGGCAGTGTCTGGCCGTCTAGACGTCCTTGCCTCCCATTCCATTTTCCTGATTTTCGTGGCTCAATTGCCACTTGGTTGCCTTCAATTCAATAAATCGCGCAGGGAGACATGTAAGAACGGGACTCGCAAATGGCGTTTTAAAGCGCCTTCTCAATTGCGTGAGGTTCGACGACACCTTTCGAATGCCTAGCTATGGAATTCAATTAGGGAGAAATGTATAAATTGTATTTCTGTGCCCTTCCTTCCCCTTCCTCTAGGACTACTGACCACAAAGGCAGAAGGCCAGGGGGAGAAAGGCGATATAAATAAAAATGCCAAACGGAAGCTTACAACGAAAATGGCCGTAACAATGGCGGAGGCGCCACCGCCTTTTAGCTGCCCTTTGTTTATTTGTTTCGCATTTTGAAGAGCGTCAAGTGCTGGTGGGCGGAAGAGTAGGCGGTGGCGGGGGCGTGGTCTGCGGCTTGGTCAGGCGGGGAGCCAACAATTCAATAATCAAAAGAAGTATGAAAATTAATACAAAAGGACGAACGACAGGCTTTGATGATTCACCGCGTGACTGGGAAAATGGGAAAAACTCTTGGCGGGTACACAAACCATCTGCTGATAGCCGCCGGGCCATGAAAACGTGGTTCGCGGTTTCTTCTCTATTATTTTCCTTTTTCTCCCATTGTTTCATTGTTTAAAAATTTTCTGTGGAAAATGTAACAACTGTGACCATCATTAGGGCGACATGTGCGTGTGTTGAGGTCTTTGTGTGCTTGGAAAAGCGATGAAGGGAATGTAAAAGTGTAGGACGAATGACGGCCCCAGGCCCTTGAATTTTAAGAGAATTTAAATATAGTCTTTAAGACACTGCCATTTTCACTTTATAAATCCAGCTGAGTAATGAATTTCCTCCCCTTCTATTTTCCAGTCCCGACGACAATCACACAGTCTGCGAAACCGACTGCGGCAAGCCACAGAGATTTATTGAAAGAGATAACCGGAGTACAAGGCATAAACGTCAATGACCACATCAACTGGTAGCCTCAGGCAGCGTTTTTATTAAGTGAACGCCCCACATAAATTAGTAATCAAGCGACGCGGCTCGAGGCGAAACTAATAAGAGGGCTCTATTTTTATTGAAATTATGATTAATGACAAGAGTGTCTAAGTAAAGCGCGGCACGGTGGCGTATACGCAATGATTCTGAGGCTCGAAGAGGCGATTATGCTGGGCAGCAGGTCAGCACTGGGTTGCTCATATGCCGCGTTAGCCCGCTGCCACCATTGAAAGACTGCTGATGGCTTTATCTGGACAGGACTGGCGGCGCCATCAGAGCCACCGCCAGCACAGAAACCACAGAACCCAGGGAAACCACCAGAAACTGATCTCCACCGCCACGCTGACTCTGTTCGTGCTCTTCCTGAGCAGCTGGATAGCCTATGCGGCGGGCAAGGCCACCGTTCCCGCTCCGCTCGTGGAAGGCGAGACGGAGTCGGTCGCTTCGCAGGACTTTAATAGCAGTAGCGCCTTCCTGGGAGCCATAGCCTCGGCCTCATCGTCGGGATCGGGATCGGGATCGGGCTCGGGTTCAGGATCCTATGGCCTGACCTCGATGAACAGCAGCCCCATTGCCATAGTCTCGTATCAGGGCATCACCAGCAGCAATTTGGGCGACATCAATACGACTTTGGTGCCGCTATCGGACACTCCTTTGCTCCTGGAGGAATTTGCAGCCGGAGAGTTCGTACTGCCCCCGTTGACGTCCATATTCGTGAGCATCGTCCTTCTTATCGTGATCCTGGGCACTGTTGTGGGCAATGTCCTGGTCTGCATAGCCGTTTGCATGGTGCGGAAACTGAGGAGACCTTGCAATTACCTTTTGGTGTCCTTGGCTCTTTCGGATCTCTGCGTGGCTCTTCTGGTGATGCCCATGGCTTTGCTTTATGAAGTGCTGGAGAAGTGGAACTTTGGACCGCTGCTCTGCGACATCTGGGTGTCCTTCGATGTATTGTGCTGCACGGCCTCGATCCTGAATCTGTGTGCCATATCCGTGGATCGATACCTGGCCATCACGAAGCCTCTGGAGTACGGGGTGAAGAGGACTCCTCGGCGAATGATGCTGTGCGTGGGCATCGTCTGGCTGGCCGCCGCCTGCATCTCATTGCCTCCTCTGCTGATCCTGGGCAACGAGCACGAGGACGAGAAGGGCCAGCCCATCTGCACGGTGTGCCAGAACTTCGCATATCAGATCTACGCCACCCTGGGCTCATTTTACATACCACTCTCGGTGATGCTGTTTGTGTACTACCAGATCTTCAGGGCGGCGAGGCGGATTGTCCTGGAAGAGAAACGAGCACAGACGCATTTGCAGCAGGCTCTCAATGGCACGGGATCGCCGTCGGCTCCGCAGGCTCCGCCCTTGGGTCACACGGAGCTGGCCAGCTCGGGAAATGGCCAGAGGCACAGCAGCGTGGGCAACACTTCGCTCACCTACTCCACCTGTGGTGGTCTGAGCAGCGGAGGAGGCGCACTCGCAGGACACGGCAGTGGGGGTGGCGTCAGTGGTTCGACAGGACTCCTGGGCTCTCCGCACCACAAGAAGCTGCGGTTTCAGCTGGCCAAGGAGAAGAAGGCCTCCACCACACTGGGCATCATCATGTCGGCCTTTACCGTCTGCTGGCTGCCCTTCTTTATCCTGGCCCTAATTCGTCCTTTCGAGACAATGCACGTACCTGCATCGCTCTCGTCTCTATTCCTCTGGCTGGGCTATGCCAACTCCCTGCTGAACCCTATTATCTACGCCACTCTGAACAGGGATTTCCGCAAACCCTTTCAGGAGATCCTCTACTTCCGCTGCTCCAGTCTGAACACCATGATGCGGGAGAACTACTACCAGGATCAGTATGGAGAGCCTCCCTCGCAGCGGGTGATGCTGGGCGACGAGAGGCACGGGGCGAGGGAGAGCTTTCTCTAGGCCATCCACGAGGACCTCCATCCCGGAGAAAAGAGCGTACCCAAGCGAATCTGAGGTGCTCGAAGGGTCTTCCCCAGGTTTCCGGAAGAAGGCGACTCCTCTGCTCGACACACTCACACACTTAGGTATACACACTGGGGTGTACATCTTAAACAATTAGGAAATGTAAAGTTATAAGTGGGAAAAGTAGGCTCTGGGCTGTTTAAAGTACCGCGTCGGTATAGTTTATTTAGCAGAAATAATCATCTAATATTATTTGTAACTGAGAGTTTGATCATGTCCATTAATTGTCTATAAATTAATTTTCTATTTAATTTAAAGATGTGGTTTTAAGGGTTACATTGATTAGAGACCCCCATTGACTCAAAAGAAAACGTACCGAAAGCAGAGCAAATATTACCCTTCCCCGCATATTGCCACCCAGTACACACACATGGATATTTGTATGTAGTAGTGCTAGTAGTGCGTATCTCTGTATATGTGCACCCCCTGAAACTTGCAGCAAAGTGCGAATTGTAGACGACTCCTCTAAATGTAACTTGTTGTTGTAATTTTAAATGTAGAACTAAGCAATCGACGTGGTGCGAGCCACACACACAATCACACTCACCAACCAATCACACACACACACACACGGTTGTAACTGTGACAGGTTTCTACGGTTCCTTTTATGTTTCGAAAACAATCAGCACCGGATATGAGACACAATCGTTATCGAATGTATTGTTACCTCCCAAACCAAGAAAAAGATCCCACAGTCCCCATCCCAAAATTTGCCAGCGTAGTTAGTTGATTTGCGATACTCAAACTGAGCCAAAAATTAAATTTACAAACTGCAGATTGCAGCCAAATTAAGCCTACTGATTAACCTAGATATATTTACGTTTTGAGCAAGAAGCTATCCACTGTAAATACCCAGCCCCCTGCGGCTCTGTCTAAAAAGATATATATTATATAAACATATAGAAAAGGTAGCCTATATATATGTATACACTGTGCGGTTCAGGCTGCAGCTCAAGTGAGAACAACTAAATTGTATTTTGTAACTTTCTGCATTAGTCTTTCGTTGTATTTTGTATGAAAAGTCACGCCTCTCTGTGATACCAAACATTAAGCATTACTTTTATGTTTAGATCGAAGCTGCATCAGACGTAATACAGACATACCTATACATATAGATCTAGTCAACTAAGTGTGCATGTTTTTATTGTATGTGTATGTAGCACTGCGAGAAGTGCATTATGATATTCGCAACAAACAACCAACCAAAAACAATGGAAACTGAGCTATTCGTAACTTGATGAGATAAACTATCAAACTATTTACATAACCCACACGCATATACTCCCACACACCCACGAAACTAAAGTGAAATGGAAAATGGATAATGGAAAATTGAAAACGGCAATCGGATAATGAAAATGAAAAACAAACAAGGGCAAGCGAGCATGACAAACTAAGCGCAGCTAATTATACGCAACCGAACGAACTAAAGTTCATTACAAAAACAAACATCATATATTATAATTAAAAACAAAAACCAAATAATTGAGAACAACAAACAAATAAAACTAACATCACTTTCTGAGTGAAGCTTACAAAACTGCAAAACTGCATTTGAAAACTGTTTTCCCAACAAAAAACATGCGGAAATTAAAGCATCAAATAAAAGGCAACCGTATCAATGTAATTCACTTTCTCCCGAAGTTTTACTCGTGTTTTGGGGGTTGAACATTTATTGTTATTATAAAACTCTGGTGAAGGTATAGTATTTGTCAGAACATCTTGTTAATGAAGTTTAAAACATTTCATTTAGCATTACAGACTGTAAAAGCTCTTTAGTAACTACTCTCTTAGTTGCACTAATAAATTGAGCGACAGGTTTAACTTTCTAGGGTTCATAAATGCGAAATAAAATCAGAACTTAATTCAAATTCAACAAATGCGAATTGCAGCAGCTGCTGGCTGTTTTTGCAGCTGAATGTCAACTGAATGTGCAATTCAACGGACTGGCGGCCCAAAAAACATAGAAAGGCAGCTGCAATCCAGTCGCCCGCCGAGTGCATTCAGCTCATTGCGAATGACAAGTTGGGCAAACGTGCAAAACACACAGAAACGGAAACGGAAGTGAAGATCGAAAAATGGAAAGGGATAGCAAGTGGAAAAGCAAAAGCGACGCCAACATGGCTCTCGTACCAACAGCCAAACACCATCAAGCTAACAAACATCTGCGGCGGAAGCCCTCGAAATGTGCGAGGCTGTATGCAAATATCTGCACATTCCCCGGTTCTCAGTCCACTTTTTGTGAGGCATAAACAAGACAAGCGGTCCTAAGCAACCGAGATTCCAGGAAGCCGAGCTCCCAAAAAGGGTATGACAATGACAAAGTGAGGCGGATCTGACGGCGCCAGCACCAGAATCAGTTTCTCATTCGCAAAAAGCAGCACACCAATTTGACAGAGTTTCGGTATGTTTCTGGTAGTACACTGAAAAAAAAAAAAAACAACAAAAATAACGAATGGGATATGGGGTAAGCAGTTTTTAGGTAAGTTTATCTAAGCATACAAATTTTCGAATATGTAGAATCAAGTCCTCGAAATAGTAAAACGACTCATATTGTTTTACGCTCAGACATTGTTCATCGTGCATCTGGACCTCCTAGCTGCCTGCTGATAAATGATGATTTTGCACCCGCTCCTCCGCACTACAGGACACATGCTAGGATGCCACTTTATGAGCCAGTCGAAAAAAGGACTCTCGCCGAGCACAAAGCCACGCCTTCCGCCTCGGATGTGGACGGGGATATGTGTTTTCGGGGCGCTTTGCCGTTCAGTTCAGTTAAGCGGATTTCTGGATTCAAATAGCTGCGTTCGGCACGCGAAAAATTCGCGAAATGGAAAAATAGCTGACGAGTGCAGTGAAATTGTGCTGCAGCCGGGAAGCGTAGAATTTATCGTATCGCCAGCAGTAAAGTCTGCAGTTTTACGAGCACTTTTTCTGTTAGTATTTGTATGACACTAATGCGACGTTTATGAAACATCGGGAAACGACATGAGGGCCGCTCGATGTCCTCGAAAACTCTCCGACGCGTATTTCTTTATTTTTTTTTTTACAAAATACGCTTATGAAGATGCTTGCAATTGTCGGGCTCGTAGCTCGTAATCGTAGAGTGTTAACAAGCACTCGCCACATAAATCAACAGACAGGACCCTTTTTTGGCGATCCTGGGAAACAATAAAAGCCAAGGCGAAAGGAGAGGCACGTAGCAAAAACCCCAATTGAGCTCAATTTCCTGTGAGTGGCACTCTCCAGTTTTCCCATTCGGATGCCAGCGAAAAGGCCGCCAAAGTGGCTAGATTTGTTTCGATAACGCAATCGAAAATCGATGACCCTCCCCCGGCAGCCAAATGTCAAATGCGCTGCAAGGTAATACGACAAATTTCCAAATGTGTTTGCCCAAAAGAAATGGGCTCCAGTTTCAGCAATTGACTTTCGGATCGAGGGATGGCCGCCCTTGATGTTAAATTTAATAAATATCAAAGCAGCATCTCCACGAAATGGGAATTTAATATTTTCTGTGGGTATTAAATGGCTGAGAGCAGCGGAAATATAAAGTGTAATCAAATATTATTTACTTTTCGTACTTCTGTGACAATAATCTTAAGAGGACGTGTTGCCTGGACTCCTTCATTAAAACTTGCCATCATTGTCAAGTTAAATATTGCGTATCCGCCGGGTAAGCCGAGGGCAGCCTGAAAGTATGCAACACGCACACCTTCGGCTTTGTCAAAGTGTATTCAAAACAAGTTATGTAAATTATTTCGAGCGCTAACAACTCCATTTCAACGTTGAGCGATAGGAATCTGGGATCTTGAAGCTTTTCCCCTGCCTTGCTATAATTGTGGAAAATGTTTTATTAAATGCCGTCCTGCGGGGATTGCGTCACTTGCCCGAAATAAATGAAGGCACGGGAAAAAGTGAGCCCAAATGTCTGAGAATTTGTACTAAATTAAGTTGATTAAATGGACTTAGCAGCGCGATTACACGCAAGGCTGCCCCGGCGGGTCGCCAGGACTCCGTTTTTCCTTTGCGCTCCCAAGCGCCCACACATTTGGCCAACATTTTTCATTCGTTCTCGGAATTCATGGCTGTCGCTTTGTCGAACGCAGGGGGAAAAAAACTTTGACCATAGAAATCACAGTCTCCGGGGAGCAGTCGGCTTTAGTCTCGTTAAATGCCGCATGATTAACGCTTTGCTCTACAAGACAATTGATAAAGAATGGAACGGCGAGCCTCGAGGACCTCAAGGAGCTTTAAGCCGTGTCGGGCATCAAAAGGAATTACATTTCCGAGGAGCTAAGGACTGCAAACAATGGACACTGCAGCTTAAGTAAAGGGTAGCTGACAGGCTTTCCTCTGAACTGGGCAGCGTAAGGGGATTTCCTTAACTCGATTCTAGTTGCTTATGTCCAGGAAATGACAAATACCTGAGAATTCCTAAAAATGGGTAGGTACGCTATGGGCAGACTTGAGAACTTAAATACCTTACATCTTTCTTGTTCAACACAAATTCCATTCATTTATTATTGCTTTGTTTCGACAGGGTATTTGACATGCTTCCAATCCTAGTTTTACCATTCTCGCCTTTCTTCCGTCTCGACAATTAAGGTCTGTGATTCTGGGCGAAAACGGAAGTGCTCGAGCAGCCATAGAAAAGCAAAGCATTTAATGCAGGACTTACTTTGTTGCTGGGCTTCGTTGGATTCTTTGTTTTTTGTGGGCAAAAAACAAAACACAAAATAAAAGGTACCCGAAAAAAATTACACGAGCCATGCTGCGATGGCTGCTGCAGAATTCGCCATGATTAATGTGCTCCTGCACAAAGGAGCCGCATTAATGGGCGGTCAGCGAGGCGTTCCCAGCGACAGCTAGTGGCTTCATTTTAGCAGGGAAAAGGAAATCGGTACGGATTCCCTTGCCCGCCAAGTAGTACACTCCCAGAAAAGCGAAAGTGATTGCAGCACGTCTGGCTGAAAAATCCTGTTTCGGCAATCAGCGACTGGCCCATAAATTAACGCGGCGTATGATTAATATTCGGTGTTAGACCACCTAATGGCCAACTCGTGAGCAATTCAAAGTACTCGAGCCGGGCTCCCAGTGTACGATCTTAATTTCGCCGGCTGCTGACGCTTAAATCTTTATTAATATGCATGGTTGGGCCGGAGGATTTCGGTGCAGCTCGTCTCATCCGAGCGCCGGGTGAAAAATGGATTCCATTAGTGCCAGCAAATTTGCTCGCTTGTCCCGGGCAGAAAACAACGAGTCCTGGGCGGAAACTGCATTGATTTCGTGGCACGTGGCATGTTCTGCCCGCCTGTCATTTATGTTAATGATACAACCGAATTGGCATTGGGCTGCGGTCGAAACTCGTCGCTTTACAGATGGGTATAGAAAATCTCTGGTGATTGGAAGTAGTTGGGGGAGGCTCAATCCTGACGGTTTAAAGCCGAATGGTCAATAAATTAACTTCTTCAATGAATGTATTGGAATTTTTCAAATCTTTTTTAAAGCTGTCACTTGATTGTCGATCGAATATACACAAACTAACAATACCAATATTTTTCACCGATGTTCGACCATGGACCACCATGGAGTTGATGTTTCCGAGGGCCACGTCCACCATCACGCTTCTCATGGATCTCCGGCGCCTGCTCCACCGAGTTCCTCTCACGAAGGACACCATTCACCTGAAATGACTCATCATGGAAGCCATGGAGAGCACACTAAGCACGGCCATCACGAAGGTGGAGGCCACGACATGTCCATGGCGATGTTCTTTCATACTGGCGATGCGGAGACCATTCTCTTCAAGTTCTGGCGCACTGAATCCGCCATGGCGCTGACTCTTTCTTGCCTTCTAATTTTTGTGGTTGCGGTGCTCTATGAGGCCCTTAAATTCTTCAGAGAGTGGCTGTTCTCGTGGGACCGGAGGCGATTGGCGGGCGGAAGGGATCAGTATAATCGGCCAAGAAGATATAGAGAGGCCAACTACAATTACAACCAGCCAACGTATCCCCCAAGGACCAACCAACAATCGGGAACCCAGATCTACGCCTACCGCCCAAGGTCGCCATCGATGCCGCCTCTTCAGCCGCCAGGACGGAGCTCTCCTCAGGCGCAATCCTCGCTGATCCTGACCCAGCACACTCACCATCATGTTCAGGAAAATACCCCTCCCGCTGGCAAAACCACCAAGCTCAAGGTCTATTGCTCCGGGATGCACATCCTGCAGACCCTCCTGCACGTCCTGCAGGTGCTCATATCCTTTTTGCTAATGCTCGTCTTCATGACCTTCAATGTGTGGCTCTGTGTGGCCGTTCTGCTGGGCGCCGGTGTAGGGTACTACATATTCTGCGCCTTCAGGACCAACGTCCAGGAGCACTGCAACTAACACAGAAATGGACCGAGACGAGCTGTCTAGGAGCCCTGCTAATGTGTTTTTCTAATTAACGCAAGCTGTAAAAATCATAACGGCTTGGGTACCCGGCCTAATTGTTAATGTTTATGGCTCGTAAAACAATGAATGCAGCATCTTCCGCTGCCGAAATGAATGGGCATTTGCAGAATGCGGCATTTTGTGTGAGGTAACTGGGCGTATGCGCAATCTAGAGTTGCCAAAGTGAATTCAGGGCATTTTAACGCGTTATTCGGATATTTTTGTGTCGGCAGCTTTATGGTTTGCCCGCATTTACGAGGTCGCCCACATCCTGTGTGTTTTGGTTCTCATATGGCTGCCCAGGTGAGCCAAGCTCTAAGGAGCTAAGGATGCTGCCGCCGTTTATTTGACCGTGTCTGGCGCTTTCCTTACGCCGTAATTATGAGGGCGGTAAAGCAGCGCCGTGTTTACATTACGACACAGGGAAACACGGACACGGAACTGAGAAGGAAATGGCATGTAAATGGAAGGGCTGCCGCCATTGTTGTCGGTCAGTTATCGGCGCTTCCACTTCCAATTAATATTTTAATAAGCTGACTTTACGCCGTTTTCCGAGCGGATAACGCAATTCGCTCCGGTGCACACAGAAGCTCCCAGAATGAATTTCGCGCGGAGATTTCGACGAAAACCCATCGTCAGTAGGCCAAAAGGCAGATGTGGCTTTAATAATTCACCCACAAGCGTACAGGTTTACCTTAATGGGTATGTCCGCTCGGAACAGCCCATTTGCAAGTCCCTCGAGGAAAACGACTTGGCCAGAAGCATGTCCATCCACGGAAACGGAAATGCAACGATGCATAACAGGTGTACACCTGGCCGCTCAGGGACAAAGTGGTAAGCCAACTTTAATTGCGTTAGGTTACCTAAAGAAACGTGAGCAATAAGAAGCAAATAGCTCCACTCTCAATATGAAATCAATTAAAACCCTTTAAATTATTTATACAATGTTTAAATGAATGCGCCTTTTGTCGTACTTAAACTGTTCCAAGCTTAAAGGATCCAAAGTGGGCACAACCGCAATTAAATGCGATGATTTGCGGACAACAAGCAATTACCCAATTACCCAACTGGAGTTTAGTTAAACTACATTGTATGGAAAAAAGGCATATTTATGTACTAGTTGGCCAGTTCATTGGAAATTTCCATTACTCAGCTTACGGTATTAACAGTGAAGCCCAGGTCGTGGAAATGGGCGGGCAAGTAGGCCAAAAAGGTCTCTTCAGTTGCTAAATTGCAGAGATGGGGTTTCATGGCCGAATAAAAGACCCTCTCCACTTCCATGATGGCTTCAAGGAACTTATTGGTATAGCGTTCCCTGAGCTTCTTGGTCAACCCCCTCAGCTTGGCCAAGTCAGTAAAGTTGTCTCCAACCGGCAGGGTAGGAATCTTCTCGAGGTTGGTGTGCATCATCCATGTTATTTGATCCATTACCAGTTTATCTCTATTCAAAATCTGTTTCTTTTCCCCATAGGAATAGCGTTTTCCATAACGTAATCGTATCCATTCGATGAGGTAGGGCACAGAGTGGACATCGGGTAGGGTGGGCAATACATATCTCTTGTCCTGGGCCACCTTCTCTAGGCCCAACCTTAACATCTCCTTCATCAAGGGGATATTCTCGGGATCGTAAAACTCTTGGCCGAAATTCAAACGAGAATCGGGGTTATACTCTTTAGCAGCCTTTTGCTTATTCATTTTTTTTAGCTCCTCGTGAAAGGCCTTAACATCTTGCGCAAACACCCTCTTGGCTGCTCGGTCGACCAAAGCATCCAGAGAACGCTCTTCCTCGCCACTTAAGGCCGCACTGAGGTACTGAACATCATCGTCGATGGCTCTTACAAAGGCCTCCTTTAGACGCATCCGTTCGTCGTCCAATTGAGTCCTCTGCAGCGAGCCAAACAACTCACGATAGTTGAACCTCGCGCAATTCCTTCCTAAAAGTCCCAGATCGAAAAGCTTTGGTTCCTGAACGGAATGGGCGGAAGGATTAGCAGCCATTTCGTGGTGGGAATCCTCCTCCTCATTCCCTTCAGAGGCGCAATTTTGTAGGAACTGCATTAGACTACTAGGCCGGTGTTTTTTTGCTGGTTTTTGGTGTAAACCCTTTTGGGGGTCGAAAATTAGGCACTTGGCGCAGTGTTGAGGTTCCAATTGAAAGTCGGGACACCCTCGTAAAATGGGGTTTTCTCCTTTCAATAATCTGATCGTGATATCGCGAAAATCTTCCTTGGCCGTTCTGGGAGGGAGTAGAGGAGCCTCTGCCCCTACTTCAGGCTCTTTAGTGGATCGCGCTTTACTTTGAGGCTTCCTTGATCTCCTGCTTTTTGATCTAGATCTGGATCGAGATCTAGATTTGGTTTTCGTTTTGGCCTCTGCCCCGCTTGTTAGCCTAATATCACCACCACTTCCACTTTTGGGTCTATCACATAAATGATTTTCCTTTACCCGTTCCGCCCCAAATGTCTGACACCTTTCTTCATCGAAAGCATCACATCTGATCTCATTATCGGGACAGCCAAAATAAGTTGCCTTGACGGAACTGCCTCCAAACAGAGTCTTACTGGTGGAGGCCAATCTGGCTCTGGCCGCCATTTCCTGGAACCGCTTCAAGTAGCAGGCACTCATTTCTTCCAGCTCCTGAATCACCCGCTTCCGCTTTCTCTCCTCCAGTCTATTTTTCGCTTCGATGAGCTCCACGCACTTTCTCCGCTTCATCATCTCCAGCTTGTCCTTTAGGGACTTCTCCATCTCCCGAATGTACTGATGATGGGCACATAAGGATTCCACGTCGCGGGTTGGCAAAGAGGCTGCCTTGAAGGACTTGAAAATGCTGTTAATCTCCTCGAAGATTATGGATTTTCCCACGCGGTGAGCGTCGTTCAAGGTGTAGGTTCCGTACCAGCGTGACCAGAGGTAAGCTTCGAGGGGTTCCTCATCCATGTGAAATAGAGTGGCTGCAGTGTCTGGATAGTCCGACAGCAATTTTCGCTCGTTTCGAATCCTTCCGGGTATATAGGGTTCCTGAAAGTAAGGAGATAGAGGTCTCACGATCTTTGCCTTTCTGGCCAATTCCCTTTGGCGCTCATCCTCCTTTTCCTTCTTCAATCTCTGATTTCTCTGCCTTAGGGCGTCCGCTTTATCCCTATCCGATTGCGAGGAATGTGGTAGGGGCAGCCAGCGGTCCAGTTCCCTCAGAGTGGGAAAGAGGTCCAACCGGAATATAGCCGTCATGATGATCTGCTCGTTGACGCTGTAGGTCTCGCCGTGATTGGGTGTCTTGTAGCACATTTCCATGAGGAACCAGAGGAAGGCCAGATCATTACCCCGGCTCAGTTTGATCACCATATGCAGAGTTTTCCACGGCGGATAGGGATGGAGTCCCAGTTTCACCATTAGCTTCGCAACATTAGAGGTGGTATTCTTATCCATATTTTCCCTCAGGATATCGAACAATGCATTTGCTGCCGCCATCTGGGATTGGGACAGTCCTCGGTACCAGCTGACATTCCTCTCTGCCGCTTTGTATCCCTTCACCGGGGTCAGGTGCTCCAAGATACGGCGCCAGGTGCGCTGGGTGACCAGATCCTTTTGATTTTCCATTGCTGCTATAATTTGGTGATATAAATATAACCAATATCAAGTAAACGGATGAAATAGAACATTTAATTTCTATAAGCCCAGAGTTGTCAACGTAATGTGTAATGTGTCAAAACAAAAATTCCTTAAGGAATACCTTTTAAAGTAGAGAGAAATGAATTTTTAAGGCTGCAACTAACTAGCAGCCTAGGTTTCCCTAAATGGCCGTCCATTAATTGGTATCCCTCCCTTTCACAATAAATGGTTTCAGGCAATCGGCAGCTTGGTCTTATGATCCAGTGAAGTGTTTACATCTGCCAGTGTTGGCTAAGCACTTCCACAATGGCCGAAAGATAAATGATTTGGCCATCATTTTATGTGGGCCAGTCCAAGTGACGCCTCGTCCCGGCAAAGGACGCACACATCCTGAATTCGTCACACGGCTGCTGGTCCTTCCATTAGTGTCCTTCTCGGCTATAAATTGCCTCGCGTGCTCGTGTCGCCAAAGTGTTTGTCACAGGGAATCGTCCCCTATTCCTGCCGAGATTTTCGGAGGCGGCGCCCCGACGAGTATATCATTAATTTATTAGCAAGCCAAATAGGAATGTTTTTACTTTCACGCACGCCCGGTCACACACGTGTTTCCCCAGGACCTCCCCCTGTCTTTGTTTTTCCAAGTGGCACGGGGCATCCCCACAATTAGCCCAAATGCCGCAGGATACGCTTCCTGTTCGACGTCTTTGATACGACATATAATTTATGACTTTGCACTGTCAATTAAATTCTTTAGAAAATGACAGTTTTGCCATTTGCTGACATCGTGATCCCCTGTTTTCGCTTTCGTTTCTCGCATTCTCGGTTTCTATTTCGGATCCAGGCAGGTCGCCCATGATTTATGCATCTTTTCAGACACGGGTTCTTTGTTTTGGAGAGGTCCTGCTGCCTTCGCCCTTTTTCGGGATGTACGCTTCTTCGGGATCCACGCCTGCAGAGTTGTTTATGTTAATGACCCCAACTTAGGCCTAGAATCTGCTCCTTTTTGCGGCCACTGGCATGTGTTCCTGCTGATTGCGAACGGCTTTTTCAGATGCCAGATCTTAATAATAGATATGCTTGCATTGTCAGGTGGAACTTATCGGAACGGGCATATATCAAGGAAATTAAAGTGGTTCCTTGACAACTTTGCCGCCTCCTTCGGCTTTTCCGCATTGCGTGACCACATTTTGGGTTACACGGGGTTGCTGAAAGCGTAATAGTTACCGTGTTACCACTGAACCCGCACATAAACCGAAATGCCCATGGATTTATGGCAGCTCATCGGTTATTGATGTCCTCCCGAAAAAATATGTACACATAAATGTATTGGGGCGCTTTTTAATATCGCTCATACCAGAGCACTTTTTCGCCCTTTTTCGGTCTCCGGCGAAATTGATAAACTTTCTTTTTCGGGGACGCGATTAATACGAACGTTTGAGTTGCAACCGACTCGCTTATTTATAGAATGAAGTTAGCCTTGTCGAACTTGGGCAGCCAATCAATCATTTTGAAATGCTATATGGCTTGCGATTGGATTTTTGCCAAAGCAGCGTTATAAGCACATAAATTTACCATATTTTATTGACTGGTTACCACTTGAATTAAATTTGTTGCTACAAATTATTCAGATAATTGATTAAATTGAACAAATTAAAGTGCCTACTATTCAAGTAATCAAATTTAAATTAGGCTGTACTGTGAAGCTTTAGTAAGCTTTAAAATTTAAAATTAGTTCCCGGTTCCCTTTAGGGAGTTTAGAAGGTTAAAGGTCAAAGTGTTAATGTGTGCTCGGCACATATACATATCTTCTTTTGGTTTTAGTATTTGATATCCGTTCACAAATCATATTTTCGCGCCCTTTGCACCCAAATTTCGCTCCACTGAATCGGCAACTCGGCAGACCCTTCACCATATATATATATATATATATATATATATATACATATATTTATAAGCCCACGATATAGGAACCAAAGGTGGCGGAGATTTTCACCGACTGGGAAATGGTGGCTGGGAACTGGGAAATGCCGCAAGCCGGGCTTATGCTAAGTCGTCCAGCGTTCAACCGACTTTATGGCGTCACGTGCTCTGGGCCGACTTGAGTCGGGATTATAAAATATATATTTGGGAATAGCTGGCGGCGCACTTAGCTATCTTGAAATGGGTGAGCGGAACTAGGAAGGATATTGGCATCGCAGAAGGGGGATATGTCGCTCTTGACAACTCGCATTATTCAGATACACACAGCTGTAAAAGTGAAAGCATGTTCGCATATTTTTACCCCTTGGCGTAATTTAACGAGCTCCTAACTTTATGTTTGTTTGTCGTGTACACATTTTGTTTTTATTGGGGCTCGGGAGCAGCTTCCCTGCTTAAGTGAAACATTTTTAAAGGCGCACCACCCCACACATCCTTCTTTTCCCCCCTCAACAGTTTTCGGTTAATGCGAAAAAACCCCGAAACACGGAAAAAGAGGCAGTACGGCGGCGGGGGCAGGAATAATAACTGGCATTTGCTTGTTGCTCCTGTTCGAGTTCGTCCTTTAGATCCTGTGGTTGGTATACGAAACCCCGGGGCTTTCGCAAATGCACGATGCTTAACTTTTTCGCCAGAACAACTTCTGTTTGCTGTGCGCCATTTGTTTATAAATTTAATTTGTCTTAGCAAAAAACAGCGACGACTTGTTGACTTATCGAGGGTGAAGTTTCCATTTTCCTTTCGGTTTCCCGCCTTTAATTTTCCAGCTGGCAAATGTGTTTTGCATATTTGGCCAGGATTTAATGCAAAAGTAAATGGGAATTCATAACCGAGTTAGCAATGTCAGTTCTTGGTGCTCAAAAATTTACAAGGCTTCCAACGCGCTGATTCAACAATTTTGAAGCCAACTTATAAGGCAAGTATACACCGTAAAAAAAGTGTGGACTTAAGCGTAAAACCTAATAAGTTCTTTAAACATTTCAAGCTAAGTTATGGATTGGACAGCTCTTAAAAGTAGCGGTGTTGGTATTATTCGCTATTAAAATGTATTTTGCTTTCAGTGCAAGCACTTGAGCCAAACAATGATTTGTAATATGCAAAATATGCAAGTGAACTATCACCCGAAAACCCTCCACTTTCCCCTGAATATGTGAGTATGTGTGTCGGCTTCGAGTTTTTTGTGCCCTGGAATTTTATGCGTTATTGAATTTCACTTAAAGACAACTCATGCTTGCTTACGTATTTATACTGACTGGGGGCGTGAGAGGTTAGATGGCTGGGAAATGTCACTTGAGCCGGGACTTCAGACTTCGGACTTAGTTTGTGTCTCCGAGGACTCTGGGATATCCTTGGCATGTGCCTGGTCCGCTGGGAGAACCTGACGGAATAATATTCATATGCGAGTGGCTTAAAAAGTTTAAAAACTCTTTATCACCCGAAACTTTACGATGCGTAAAGTGTTTGCTAGTCATTAGAAGCTCGTAGAAGCACAGATATTTGAGGAGGTAAGGAGCCGAGGTGTCGGAAAGTCGGAGGCCAATTAGAGGAGTTTCCATTATATACATAGACATCTCCGTGGTTATTAGCCATTTGCCTTTGCCGGAGAGAATCACCAACGGCATGCAAAATGGCGGAGTATAGAGCATAGTTTCGGGCCAATTGACAGAAACGTCAAGCTGACACAACCATGGCAAATAGAGGTCCGTGTGTGGCGGTCTGTGTTGCCAAACACACACTCCAAACAATTGCCAAACAAAAACACTGGATTTCATAATGGGCTGGTGGCTAGTGGCTAATGGCAGGAGTTCCTGGAATCAGATTCACCAATTTAATTATGAAGCATTATCTTTGACTGCACAACTGGACAGCTTTCAAGCTTGGATGATCTCGTGTGTTAATTAAATGTACAAATTTTAATGTCTGTCAATAATCCCATAAGCTGGATTTCAACTAAATTTTGCCAGCTTTCATAATCATTAAATACGCATTGAAATTGTAGTTCGAGTATTGATCAGCACCGTAAAAATGAATTGTTCAGTATACATATAATTGACACTTAAAAACCTCAGATACATTTGAAATTGTAGATATTGTTGTGGCTCCTTGAAAGCGTATACATGTTGGACATTTTTCAGAACATCCAGCCGGTGGCACTTTGTTCGGCAACTGTGAGAAAGTGCAGTGGAAAGCATAAATGAAAGCCAGTGTGGGTCATTTGGCCGCAGAACATGCCCGTCCGCCATGCAAATTACAAGTGGCAGACTGCGGAGGAGCAGAAGATTGGCCGAAAAGTGCTCCCCGTTGGGCGGTGATGCGCTCATAATTGCCACCGAAATGCACATTAAAGCAAAGTGTTTTCTGTGGGGGAGGGCCACTATCTGAGGACCGGGCGCCCGACTGCTTTTTGTTCCATTTTTGCAGCACAATGTTGTATTTCATAATCCGGCGTCCTGGACGACCGGCTGGCTGCCATGTAATCAACTTGCTGAATTAGCATTATAAATGCGAAAATGTGGAAAGTTAGATAAACGCCGGGAGGTGTGGCCTGGGAAAAGTGGGGTAGGGGTCTGGAGGACTGTAGCTCATTAGCCGGCACAGCGTGAACTGCACTTAATGTGCTCCGTTTGCAATTGTTTTTTCGGCATTCCGCTCCTGCGGTTGCACTTCATTGTAATGAGCTGGCAATCCGGGGATTTGAACCGCAGATCCCCTCTGCTCCTTCTTTGCCACCCCACCACAAGCCGCAAACCAGACAATGGATACCCAGATACAAAACTAGGGACAAAGATACAAATGCATAAATAAGAAGCTGACAAAGAAGCCGCAACAGCTGCGGAGCGGCAGAATGTCAACGAACAGACATGCAAATTCCAGCTGGGACAACGGAAAGCAACTTAACTGGGCAAATGGCACATGGAGTAAACCAAGAACCCGCAACTTCGCTACTTTGCAAGAAAAAGCGTAAGACGGGCGCATTTCAGGGGGAAATTGGTATCGATGTCCAGGTCATAAACAACCCATCTGGCTTAAGGCCTCAGTCCGCTTGTCACTCACTTATGGGGTTCCACTCCGAGTCCCAATCACACTTCCATTCCACCCAACCGAGAAACCGAGTGACCAGCTCAAAGCGGGAATCCAGGGCACATGAGCAGCTGACGAGGAATAGGCGACGCCGTCGGATGCGAAAAGAATCGCTGTTTAGTTCGCATCAGAAACACAGAGATGTGCACTTAGAAAAATCAGGTGGAAATGCATTGTTTTGAAGTTATTAGTATATAAATTAAGGAAGAAATACTTGACTATATCCAATTACGTGCTAAACACATATTTATCTAAAATATCCATTTTGTTTTTGCAGTGTAACTTTTCGCTTCTGTTTCTTGCTGCACATCCAACATCCACAGGCCTTCGGGGCGTGTCACTAGCGGAGGTAAAAACATTTGCTCCTCGCCAGCAGTGCGTGGGCCAGGACATTCGGAGCATTGAGAGCATTCGGGACACCAGACAAACGCCCACGCCCACCCACCAACAAGGACATTGGCGAACGGAAGTGTTTGCTAAATTGCCGGCGAAGGCGGTGGCGCTGCTTTAAAAAGGTCACCAGTTCGCTGGCGCAGCAGGCCCAAGTTTTAGGATTCCCAACTACACGCCATACATATATATTACTGGCTCACACTAACGCACGCGCACACACACACACCCAACTCAAACACAGCTGAACTCGAACGCCTTGCTGGCGCACGTTGCGTATACGTGATGTTTGCGCTTTCATGCCTTGGAATCCGGAGGGACTGGAAACTAAGTCACCAAGTCAGTGGGGCTGTGCTCGCCAAGATATTCACACATAGAACTGCAGAATGGCAGGTGTTTACTTAGCCTTGACCACTGCGCAAAATGGAACCAAAATTATTTTAAATGCATTCCAAGTTATTTCAGTCCTTTGTTCGCCAGAAATAATACATTTCAAAAACTTTTGTGGCACGCAGCTGGCGAGTGTCCGGCCGGAGCTTGGGCTACGGCGCAGGAACAATAAAAGCAACATTGCCGCAATGAAATGTCCTGTCTTGTCACATGGAAGTGGCCAACTTTCGAGGATGTTGAACGCCTCTCTGCTGGCCGAACGAAAACAAGTTTGCCCGCACTTCCCCGCCCCGTTTGCACTTTTCCTCTGGCGACATACTTTCCTGCTTTTATTCGGTTTTAGCCAAAAGAAGCGGGCCGAGAAAAGGACGCATGCCCTTGGGCGGAATTTGTGCCGCTCCTAAAAGCATTTGTCTGGTCGAACGACAAAGGATACGAACTTGAGTTCCTCCCTGAGTCAATTTTAAAAAGTGCCGCAGCATATAATGTGTTCTCAGTCCTTTGGATTATAAGTCGGTTGTGGGTATGTGGTAGTGAAGGGGGCAGCAGAGGGATTATGTTATCGGGGGCGACTCGTACGAGGGAATAATTAGATTGGACCCATCAGCGGGCATTCAAAGCACGGCAAATTCAATTACAAGCATTGCACATCGCGAATCGCCAATGATGGGAGCGTAAGTGATCAGTTCGCTTGGATTAGGCAGATCCCAAACTAATTCTATCACCATTTGATATGATTTAATGAGTTTGCAAATCGCATTTCCAGAGTGCGAAGTAAAGTTATTTATTTCCCTTTACATAAATATGTATGATTGCCATTACACAAACACGTTCGTTTTTTCTTCGGGTAATTTATGTATCAAAGTTCATGCCTGATTAAATTAATTCAACAAAATCCATTAATGCGCATTTAAAATCCGATAATTTTGCAAGCGGAATGATTCGTACAAAGAGCCGTGTAAATGATTCCTCCCCCACAACATCATATCCTTTCAAATTACAACGTATTGAATCTCAATGCGCAGCATCCCCTGATGCAAAATGTATTAAAAATCTTTAATTGCTCTATCATGTCGTACGAGCAAAAAAAAGCAAAGCCGATACTCTCGGATAATGTATGCATTTGTTTATCAATTAAGCCTCATGCATTTTTCAATTGCACACTTTGTAATTATGCGCCAACAACAACTCCCGCTGCCTTAATTGCGCGGAATAATGTATTGATTATTGATTTAGTTGCCGTTGTGTCTGGTGTAATTGAAATGTAGGAGTACGTGACCGGGAAGTGGGATTCCAACGGAGTGTGGGATGGGGATGGGATTTCTGGCCCAGGAGTGCACTTGAGTGCAGAGTTATGCTTCCGACTAGAAAAACTGTGAGCAGAACAAACAGCAAAACGGGGGACAGACACTCGCGGAATTCCAAATGAGATACGGTGGGCGGATTCCAGCCAGGATGGGCGTCCTTAAGCCCCTGGTGCCCCTCCCCCTCTGACACCCCTCGCCCAACACTGCTGCTCCGTTTGCGGCTTAATGCATCGAGGACTCGGCAAAACAAAGTCCGGCAGTCTGAAATTCGCCATAAATGCGGAAGTGTGCCCCGCGCTGGAAACTTTTGCAGCAGAAGGATACAAAGGACGAGCCCACATGTTGGGAGTTTGCTGCTGGAAAGTTTTGGCTTTTAAATGGCTTTTACTTTTTGCCGTATGGCTCCCAGTGGCGTAATAAAACACAAAGGTAAATCGAAGTAGAGCCAGCCAGTACAGCCAGCTGCCAACCGACGTGGACGGTCACCTTTACGCCCGACATTAAATTCCGGCAGATGAAGACATGGCCCCGTAATCATCGGGCCTCAGCTGCAGCAGCCACCAACAATGAACCCAGATTGGACAAACTTTGCTCGCCAAATTGTTATTAATCGAGCTTTATAGTTTTTCGAAGCGAACTTCGTTAAACATTTACCATTTACCTACCCGTTGGCAGCGCCTGCCGTCGAGTGTTCGTAAATGTTAATAGAGTTTACTGAATAATGCATCCATCAGGGATGCTAATGACACCTCCGGGGGCGGGAAGGCGGATTGCTAACGAGGTAAGTGGACACTGTCGAAAAAGAACTATAATTTATTTAATGGGTTCATGAAAGGGCATTGAAACGCATAAAAAAGGATGGGGTGTGGTGAGATGTTTCCAAATTGTTGTTTCGCCACAATTTATATTTAAGATTTCAACGTCTTTCAAATAGACACACTACACTTTGAACATCATTAAAGGAAGATATAATTCCAAAGATAGTGAAATATAGCACACTTTCTTCGCTGTGTAAGTCCAAACAAAAACTCCTTGAAATAAACGATCCACTTGCGTCGTCTACTCCTTCCGATAGACAAGCTGCATTATCCTCCGCAAATTATCTCCTTCAGGAGCAGCTTCGTTTTCACAATGGCCAGGACATAATCTAATTTCGGTTTGACGTGCTGGCAATTTCAATTTGGAGAACTGCCACACACGCAGTGGGCGTGGCCGTAATCCGGGCGAGCGATCTCCGCCCACCAGGGGGCGCTGCCAATTTTTGGCGGCTGCATTAATCGAGTTCCTGGGCCGAGACTCGTTTCCTTTTGTGTCGGGGTCACAATGGCGGCGGTCACAAAGGTCTGCGGCTGGTATTAACCAGATGGAGGTTATTTCATTTGCTTTTAATTTAGTTTGGCAACAAAAACGGTCCAGGGTCCTGGGTCCGGGTCCTTTGTGGATTTCAATGGCTACCTGTTGCCAGCGGCTGTTTTGGTCTTAAATGGCAATGTAATCCTTTCTGATTTCTTAAGGCCAGGACAACACTAATTTTTTAATGCGCCACGGGGAAAAGGTGAAGTATGTGGCGGACAAAGGATTCCAAAGGCAAGGACACAGTTTGTTACATGTGAAAGAATTTTGTTTTGAGCTTGGGGATTGGGTTATCCTCCCCTTTTCCTTACTAGTGTGTGTGTGGAGTCGCAGTGTGCAACTAATTAGTCGAATTGCGTACACAATGGAGCTTTGCGGTGAGTGTGGAAACAATGGATAGCCAACTGGCTCATTAATCGGCTCTAATTAGGCGTGCCAAGGAAGCCGGACTTCCTGTTGACTGCATCCTGGCATCCTGGCATGTATCTAAATGGCCACTGAACTAGTGACCGCTATTGAAATCCCGGTCGGTGGACCACCACTATGCTCTTTTCCACCAGCAGTGCAAAGCAAAACGTTGGGCATTCGCCCGGTGTGACCGTTAATGCTGTTTTCGCCTAGTAATTGCTGCTGTCTTCCAAGTGTCCCAGCTCCGAGCAGCAGACTTCAATTTGAGAGCAGCCTTTGGGCAGGAACATTCAAGGAAGGACGGCAAGCACAACTCGGTGGCATTCTTTTTTTTAGCCAGTTTCCAACGAGCTCCTTTGGCGACCACGACAAATGGAAAGCGCATTGAACCGGTACTAAACCATCAAGTGGCCTTCCCATCAAAAGGCAAGCAGCATTCCTCCTACACTGAGAGTTTGAAAATATGTTACTCAGGCTTGAATTACAATTTATGGAAAACTTTCTTTCGAGGATGAGCAAATTCACGATATGTACTTCCTAAGTCTAAATTTTTCTTCCCAATTCACATATTTGCATATGTATATTTTCAGTGTAGTGCGATGAAGCAAATTGGCCACCAAATACAGAACCAGAAACTGAACAGGAGATGGCGGCTGGAGATGGAGACCGCTGGCGGATGGAGTCGAGATTGCATTCGACGAACCGTGGCATTTGCCGCCCACAAATGCTTTTGGCTGTTTAGCTGTTGCCAAAGCACCAAGTTGGGCAAGATGGGCAAGCTGAGGGCATCACTCAACGCTGGGCTTCGAGTGGCAAACTGTGTCGATAATCAATCAATGTGCATGTTCCTCCGCCCACTCAGAGCGCCATACATCAGCCGAATATTCATTTAAGCGGTTCGGGCCAACAACGTCTTTGCGCAGGTGTTTTGGCCCAAACGTCAAAGTTTGCTGGCAAATAAACAGCTGAGGAGATGAAGGGTTTGTTTTGAGGCGGAATAAGGAATTGATTTATTCTGTTGGCAAAGTTCCGCTTCTCTAGACGCAACGAGTCCTCGAGAGCACTTTCATTGTTCAAGGACTTAATGAGTGAAACTTTAAGCAGATTTCAGCCGGCCACTGGCATTATTCATTTGGCACTTCTCCGAAAGCTGAAAGCCTTCTTCTGAGGCTACGCAAATAAGTGGTGGCGTATCTGTTTGACTTCCTGCCAAGATGTTCACCTTCTCCTCGGATCCCTTAGTTCTTGAATCCTGGGCCCTTGTCCGATTTACCGACATCCCCTCGAACACAAAGTTGCTGTTGCAAAAGCAAACTGCAATGGTTTCCAAGCAGCACACCAAAGTTTTTCCAGCCCGACAGCCAAGATGAAAACTTTTGCACTGCAAAAATTCAATAAGAGCGAAACAAACTGAATTAAGGCATACACGAAAGTTCTTGTGATGGGTATTTTAGGCAAATGGAAGTAAGACATTTTCCCTCAGTGCACGGCAAAGTAACCGAAGTTGACCAGGCCAAAGCAAACAGTGTTGCATGCTACCAGGCTGAGCCGAAGGTAAAACATTTTAACCAAAAGTGCACACTGGCTAACGAAAAAATATTGCAGCCGATAAGGGTGGCCACTTTGCACCCCAATCAGCTCCCATTCCCCATTTCCCAGCTGCCGTAAAAGGCTGCAGCAATTTATTATGATCATTTTGAATAATTCATAAAATGCGGCCTGCTAGGTCCTTCCACTCCTTCGGCCCGCAACAGTGCTAGTGCTGTGAACTGGCCCGAATGCAAAAAGGTCCTGCTTCCTTTTCCTTGCCACATGACAAGTTAAGCCACCAGGGGACAATATCACTTTGCCGCTGCCACAAGGAGTGGCAGAAACAAACAAGCAAAATGTGTAACTAAATTTGTACCCCACATGGGCCACTGGTGAGATGTACGTCTGTATGGCAATGTATGTGAGTGGCATGCATCGTTTTTCATTTTACGGATTTATGATGAAGATGCTTTTAAAACGTTTCAGTAGCGCTGCGCTGCCAGAGTCCTGTCTTTGCCTTGCCTCGTCCTTTTGAGTGGCCCAATATGATTCGAAGGACACTTGAAAGGTCGAGGAACTTTGGCATACCGCCCAACAGATACTCCCTAAAATAATTAATACGGCCCGAAATCTCAGGAAATAAAAGCAAAAAAGGACCAAATTGGACTGCAATCCCCAATGATATACAAGAAAATAAGCCTAATAGTGTACCACACTGCCTAAGTGTGCATTAATCTGATATGCCCCGTAAGTTCCATCATACCCGGTGTAAAGCGGCAGCTGAGAAGACTGTAAGCTGCGTTGAAATCTAATTTGTAGACCTGCCCCTGACCGCATATACCACAGATACCCCCATGCCACGCCCCCGCCGCCTTCTCCGCCCCTTCAGGAGGCATTGAGTCAAGCCGAAATGGGTTTTAGCGTACGATTTGTGGTCGTGGCAAGAGCAGGTGGAGGTTCCCAGCAGCAAAACTACACACCTGACGAGGACGAGGATGAGGACGAGGACTCGAATGCGAATCCGAATTGGCAAGCGCCCCACTCAATGGCAGTTTCACGGAACGCTGGCCCCCAGTTGGAGTTGATTGTGCTGCCCCATTTTTTCGGCCAACGGATTATGACCCTGATCTGGTCATGTGTGCAGCTGCGTGAGCAGCATCGTGTGGCTTTAGTTTCACTTTGCCAACTGCAGCCCACCTCAACCCACTTTCCTCCTATTGAATCTCCACCCGCGCCACCTGTGTGCTTGCTAACTTTCTGGTTGCTCTTGGTTATTGGTTTATGGGTCCCATGTGGTTGTCCACTCGGTGTGTCATTAAGTTTGGTGTTTTTGCATTACTGCATTCGAGAAACATCAGCTCAACGAGCCCGTATCATGTGGATTAAGCTGCATTCCAAATCAGTTAAGCTTTGCATATTTGGCCAATTTCTCAAAGCTTTTCTGATTCGGTTATTAATGCCTCGGCAAATATGGAATAAAAAGAGCTAGGGTCCAGATCAATCGTTTTTTCAAAATAACTTTCCGATTGTTTTATGACCAATTTTAGATACATTGGGACCCCAATTAACAAAATAAATCATTTTTTGAATGAAATAGAAAATTTAAATTTTTTAAAAAATTTTGAATTATTGGTAATTTTTGCGAAAAATTGATAAAATTTACAATATCCAGTTTTGGACACACATGGATTGCAAATTTCTTCACGAGCAGAACGAAATATAACATTAAATATTTGGACGCTTATTTTAATTGTTATAGACAAAAATCTGATTGTTATCTAACAAAATCCAGGATAGGCACATAAGTCAAAAAAAAGTCATGAATTAAAAATTTAGAATAACATGCAAATAGATTAATATTTTCAGCGAGCTTTAATTATTTATTTTTTTAACAATTGGTTTTAATTATTACTGACACAATTTTGACAATTGTCTTACAAATTTATAAGAAAACCTTACCCACGAGGTTTGTGTATAGTCTTTCGTTAAGTTAGCTGGTACACGAACCGCTATCATTCTACTCATATCAGAGTTCTCATCCCGATTGTAATACACATCCTTAACTATAAGAATGGCAGCACTCAGAATCCTTATAAATTGGGGTGGCAGCGCCCGGAATCGAAATCACGATGCCAGCTGTGTAAATACTGTGAAAAATACTGGCGATTGCAGCGAAGGTGCGTTATTTTCAAATTGCGATTTGGGAAAATAAAAATTGCAGTTATAAAAAGAATAGCCAAACTAAAGTTTATTTCTTAAAAACGTTATATATATATGTAGTATCTGGAAAACATTTTGCTTTCTCTCTAGAAAAACAACACAGTCTTCCTTTTATATTATTGTAATTCGTAAAATTTTCTAAAAAAATACAATTTTGTATAGTAAAACAAATATTAAAATTTAAGACATATAACAAAGGGTTTTTTCTTTTTTTTTCGGCAGTTCACTTTCGGGGCGTTCAGCAGAGAAAACTGGAGTGACTCGTCGAAGAAAGCTGCGTCGCACAAATTACATTAAAAATGCAAAAATTCATAAATTCATGACGTGTCGCCGTGGCCCCCTTGCTCTCGCACTTTGGCACCCCTTTTCGCCCCTTCCACGACACCCACTCCCCATTTTCCGGCTCCTTTGTTGCTCCTTCTGTTGTTACATGGCATTCCTCTTGGCAAAACAAAATGGCGAATGGCAGGAGTCAGCAAATGGGGCTCTGGAGCCCCCTACCCGTACAGCCCACACCCCTGGAACGACTTCAGTTAATTATTCATGCAATGTCGCTGGCAGCCAGAGCAAAAGGGACAGGAAAGGACCCTTTTTAATATTTATGAACACAACCGATTCTCTAATTATAATTAGGAATTGAAAAGTTAGCACAAAGCAACAACAACAGCAGCAACAAGGGGAAAGTGGGCACGCAACAAAAGTTTGTGTGCACTGAATCATAATTAAAGGGGGGTCCTCCCCCTGCCCCTGCCCCTGCCCCCGCCCCTAGCAAAAGGGGGGTTGTTCGATGGGGGTGAACGCCGGCAAAATGGCGCGCACAATGGCATTTTAATGGTGGCACTCGAGTCTGCTAAACATACACTCATTCGGGAGTTTCTTTAACTGGAATTCAGGACTCTCGAGCTCCCAAGTTGGATTTTAGATATTCCGGGCATGCGACGTGATTCTCCGGCGGAACCACTCACGTTCCGTTCGACGGAGCGTGTCTCTAGCTTAGAATACGCACAAAATATTGACACGATTTAATTTCTTGTTTGTTTGTTATCCCAGCCAGCAGCTCAGAACGGCAAAGATGGAACGGAACCCATTTGAATATCCCTAATCCCCGAATCGCGTCCTGCTCTTCTAATTACCCAACAACTCAGAGACGTAATGAAGCAGCTCGTGGCGCGATTTGCTCCACGTCACGCTTCAATTTCACCCAAAAATTGAAAAATCCAGGAAGCCAAGCAATCCGGGGAAATTTAAATTTTCCCTCATCTATTTGTGGCAGCGCGATCGTATTTCAGATGAAACAATTGAGCGAGGGCAAGTGGGCTGGCGGGGCGTGAAATTGATGCCAATTATCGGAGGGGGGGAAATCTTCAGAATATCATCCTGCTCGCGGGTTTCACCAGGAAAGTGTAAGAGGAAGGCTCACTTCCATTTCTGATAACAGCTAGCTTGATTCTTTAAAATATAAATATGGATTCACTATGATGTATAGTGTTTATCTATTTATTCATGATATCAAATACGTTATGACAAATAGTTGGTATATAAATAACTAGACGTATCAAGCTCTACAATTTATATGAAAACTCTACTCCAGTGCCCTCTTGTCACTTTGCGGCGGAACCTGCCATCCCGGCGAAATCCACTCCACTTGATCAGCATCTCCTCCAGATGATGGGCAGATTACGAGGGCGCTTCTATTAATAGCGGACATCGGAGCGAACGAACCCATAAGTCAAATCGAACGGCTAGAGTCTGCCGTCCGCTTTCCCTGCGAGCTTCCCGCTTTCCCGATTTCCCGGCTGTCTCCGTCTTTGTCCGCTCTGTTTTTTAGGGCTTAAGTGGGCTTAGCCAGCTCGACAAATGTGCAGCGCCTCCGAGTTTTGTGTCCCGTGCCTGGAGCTGTTTTATGTTCTAGCTGCCACTGCTGCATGGTGAATGCTGCACGCAGCGTGCAGCAACCGACATGCAACATGCAACGTGGGCTTAAGTAGGCTTAACTCGCTGCAGCAGGCGCGTTTTATTTTTGGCCCGAATTTTCCCCGCTGCAGTTCATAATTTCCCGCCATCGAATGCAGTTCATTTCGCCTTAATTTGTCTCAAGTTCAGCGAGGGTTTCCTTCGCCTTCCCCGGCACTTTCGCTTTCCTTCATTCGCGCCATTATTTTAATGCCTCGAATGTCCTTGCCTTGGATTCCCCCCTCCTTCTGCTTGCCGAAATTAAAGTGTTTCCTCACGACATTTACATACGGCATTTAGCAAACATATGGCTGTGAGTAACTTCATTTATTTCGTGGCTGCCACCCCGTGGAATGAAAAAGCATTGGAAAGCGGGCCGGGCGCAATATCCATAAAATGCGAAGATAACCATAAGTCCTGTTTAAGTCGCCTGTTTTGTGGCCATTGGAAGGGGGACTCCTTTGGCAGAGGGAGCACTCGAAAAAATATCTAGTCAAAAATAGTACGTTGGAACTTACAGATTTAATTATGTATCTGATAATAGGTTTTAAAAGTAAAAAAAAATGGCTAGACAATGATGGTATTCATGGCTACAGATTTTTTCTCAGTGTACGTATGTGCTTGGGGTGCGTAGCGCAGCGTCCATCCTGCCGCAGGACCCCCTCATTGGCTTCCGTACTGTGCTGGTTCATCTACATAGCAATAAAATAAGAGACGCTCCTTTCGCTGCGGATGCTGCTGGCGAGGCATTAACCTAATTTTATATACATTTAATTTTATTTTATTTAATTTTAACACACACACATGCACGAGGGTGGTTTTTCCTGAGGCTGGCTTACTTAAAGGAGGAAAATCTCTATAAGAATGCTCACTATTCTGGATCATCGAATCATCCTGAACCAACTTGATTATCCTGCGACCAGTGTCAAGTGCATTCGCGGACAGTCGTAAAGCAAACGAGCAGCAGCAGATTTCAGCACGGTTTTCAAGGGGCTCTCCAGTGGGAAATTCCCGCCTGATAAACCCATTCTCCCGCTTCTCCTGCCCCCCAAGCCCCCCGACAATTTGTGCGAAGCTCGTGCGCATATTTCATAACTTTTTGCATAAGCTGCCCCAAGATAAATGTGCACAATCGAAAGCTGCATGGCCAAAACAACAAACAGAAAACAGCCAGAAAAACAGGCAGGACGATACAGATGGGGGTAACACAGGGCGGCCAATTTAGAAGCGATTTTTGAATAACTCGACTTGCGAGAATTGTTCGTGCGCCGTTTAGACTTTCTGAACAAGATTTATACAGCAAATGTGTTAACTTGTACATCATTTGATGGAGTTACTGCTGGCCCGGCAGAAGTTTTTTGGCCCGGCTTTTTATTTATGGCAATTGGATTTGTGAGTTATGTTTTTCGGGAGGAACAAGAAGCCGCAAGTGGGCGGGGATCATGGTGCTTTTGCGCTCGGGGAAAATCTAATTTAAACAGAGTCTGCCGAGTTTAACTGCTTTCGGCTTTGGTCAGTTTTATTGTTTTCTCGGTCCGGCTTTGTGATGAATTTGCATCTAAATCGAATGGTCGGCTCCATTAAAAGGAGTAAGGAGGAGTCTTGCTGGTTTTCAGATTTTTCAAGGCATGCGGTCGCATTGCATTAGCATAATCAGCCGGGCTCGAAGACGGACTCAAAGGATCAGCTTTTGGCTTAGCTGAGTATACTTTTTCCTTTCAATTTAATTTCAAATATTTTTCTGCATCCGAAAGCTGTTCCAAATGGAGATTCATAACTGGCAGGGCTTACTGCGAATGTCTCGCTTTTTGTGAATTTCGAATGGGTTAGGTATCCGTATTCCGCCAAGGTGCACTAGATCTCCACTTGACCGACTACATCCTCCCATTTTCCCACTGCCACATTTCCATTTTCCAGAGGCTGCAATCTACGAGTAACTTTTACATTTAAATTTTCATTAAGTATTCTGCATACGCATAAATAAACTTGAAACGTGCTCGAAAGCACACAGCTGAATGCAGCCCGCACCCACACACACACACAAAGGGGCTGAAAGGACGTGTGCATCCTTGCACATATATGCAAACTGACACAACAATCCCTTTGTTGTCCTGGTGGGGGGTGGGCGACGGGCCGTGTGGCGGTGGGTGTGGCATGCAGATTTTCCATTTTGGGTGGCCCAAACAAAAACATGTAAAGTTTGCAAAAATAAATTTATATTATGTTCATAAATTCATAGAGCCGCTGGCACAGCCAGAGCCTGCAAAAGGACATTACACACACACACTCATACATACGGAGGATGTCCTGCCCGTTTTTGATATGCAAATTTCAACAGTTGCCTCCTCCGGCTGCGTCAACACCCAAAATAGCAGCCAATCAACTGTGGCAGGACATGGCCATGTTGGAGACTGGGTGGCAGGACACTATGTAGGCCTCGTGGCGTAACTCGCAGCAATCCTTTCAACATGTTGGCCAGGCTCCGCTCGTGCCTCCTCCTGGAGGCCATTAAAATCATCGCACACCTTGGACAAAGGATTGAACGGCAGGAGGGAGTGAGGCCGAAGAGGAGCCGGAGTGGCTGGCAGGAACAGGACTGCGGCATGTTTGCTGTTTGCAACGTCCACAGCAGGATAAACTGGCCGCGAGTCCTGCAGTCGATGCCAAAGTGGAATACCTTAACTGCCCTTATGTTGAATACTTTCTTTTTAAAGTCAACTGATATTTGTTATCCCAATAAAACCAATAAAAATAATTAAATTTAATTAGACAAAAATGTAATAATAAATACATCGTGTTACTGATACATAACTATGCTTAATGAAAATACTTTTTCCAATGAATGATACACAAACTGCACTTGGTAGCTAGTATACCCTTAAGTTACAAAGGCGGCGAATGACAACGGCAATGCTGCCATCGATGTCCTCCTCCTGCCCCGCCCCGTTCTCCCGCCCCTACCATTTCTGCTGGATCCCCTTTTTCCGGAGTGTCGACAATGTTGCTTCAAAAATATTGCCACCGCAGCACATTTCATGTTTGTTGTAGCCGGCTCTGGTGTTTCTGCTCTTCCGGCGCTGCGTGCATTTATAAATTATGCTGAACATGTAAAGTGCCATTTTGAATATGAAATTTGATGCTTTTTTAAGCCCACCAGCCTGACCAGCCAGCCAGGACCGAAGGACGAAAAGGAGCATGCAGATGCGGCTTCGCATCCTTTGTTGACCCCGGAATATTTTATGGGTTGGCCGGTTGGCCGGAGCTGTTTTCTCATATTTTAATTACTTGCAGAATGCAGTGGACATTTTTCTCCATTGCGCCGCGTGTCTAATTTGGCCTCATCCATATTATTTTGCCGGATCCGCCCAGAGGCACCCCATTTGTACTCATTCCGTGGAACGAGTTATGAGGCTCGGGGGCCAACTGCAGCTAATGGTGAGTCATGTCAGCAATTGCTCAGCGAGCCAAATTGCAGCTGGCCTACTCAACCCACGGAGGAGATCCAGAAAAAAGCCGTAAAGGTCAGAAAATCAATCGGCCAGCCGGCCAAAGCAACTAATTCATTTAAATCTAGCAAAATCTGAGAAAATCCCCTGCAACGACCTTCGGGATTTTAAGAGATTTCACGAATGTCAACCGAACGTTTCAACGCCAAAAGCGAAAGCATTCCGCCGGAGATGGGAGCGGACAGCCGGATGGTTGGATGCCGGACACGGAAAGGAATACGGCGGGGCAGGACCCCGCCCCCCTGTTCCTGCCACCGCCCTAAAATTCCGGTCCACGTTAAGCTAAGCAAGCAAATCACCCGGCCGCGGCACCCGTGTGAGCTTTTGGCAAAAATAGTTGGCAACACCACATTAAACAATGTCGCCCACAGGCGGCGAGAAAGAGACGAAGCTTGTGCGGCCGAAAGAGAGGCAGCATGTAAGTAGAACGAGAGGGCGATTGCGCTGCTGTGCGTGAGCGAGAAAATGAGGCAACAGCAAAAGTCGCAGAACTTTAGCAATTTGAAGCTAATATGTTGACAATCTAGCCAAGGAAGGAGCGGGGCAGGACGAGAAAAGGACGAGGACCACTGGCACCATCTATGGTTATGTGTATTTAAGTCACTGCCAAAGCCGCGCTGAGAAAGGGGCTTCGAGGGGGTTGCGAGACGGAAAGAAAAGGACCTGCCAGTGATGATATCCACTCCCTGCGAATTTTGAATAATAACTATCCAGGATATCCTTATCCTCATAATACATACTTTTTAAGAGTTATCGCTATTGAAATGTAGTAATTTAAATCACCCATAAAAATATATAAGATTTCTATGACAATAAGATAACATTTTGCTTGGAATTTGGCCTTATATAGATAGACCTTTTTGACGCTCGTGATATTGTTTCGACTTTCACAATAAAAATAACATTATACTTGTCGCTTCGGTATAATAAACTAAATGTGAGGTATGGCATGGTTATCAAATTTCCTGACCGGAGACAACATAATTATTATAGAATAGATAGTGTCTAAAAGTCTAACGACGAAAATATATATTTCAGACTCCTGAGGCCCAACAGTATCTTAACGTTATAATTGAAAACAAATACCGGATCGATACCTTTATTAAATTAGATTTATTTGGGGTATAGTAATATACTTTTTTAGAGATACTTCCTATAAACATGTCGACTTCTTGCTCACCTCTATGCTGACACATATTATTGACAAATTTCAGCAACTGAATGCGTGCTCTTGGTTTTTCTTACGCTCGTATGAGTAACAACGCAAAGCTCCCAATAAGGGGGCGGAGTGGGAGTGGCCGGCGAAGCAATCCGGGGACAACTCGTAAAAAGTGGATTTTACTGCTTAACTGTGGCACATCAAATGAAACAAATGGAAAACGCACACAACACAGCCACTGGAGTCACGAGCGGAAAATGCGGAAAAATCGAAGGCAGAGGAGATCGCACGAGCTTTCCACATAAATTCGCCCGTCTTTTTTTGCATAAATAAAATAAAATGCAATATTTTCCGCTGCAGCTGCAGGCGGCCCAAATCCCTCGCACAAAAGTCAGCAATCAAAACAGATTAAAATATGATTTGACAGCTACGAAAACAAATATAAATGCAGACTGCCACACAGTCATATGGATATGGATATTCATGTCGCGTTCGCATTCACTTGCAAGTTTCAGCCGATTTCAGTTGGCATTTCGATATTGTTTCCATATTTAACTAGAGCCCCAGTCAGGAGGCTCTGGCTCCGGCTCCGGATCCGGATCTGGATATATCTTCCTGCGAAGAGGTAAGCCCGCGATTGCGCGATTGCAGCGTGCTGGCATTTTTATCAAAGCGCCGCCGCTGCCTGATGCCTATTAAAAATTTAAATCAATTTTCAATATGGATTTCGCATATCCAGCGATATCTTTGGCTGACACTTTTGTTTTATTATTACAATACCCCCGATGCCAGTTAAGTTCCTATCGCGCTGCTCAGCCGAACTGTCACTGTTTGCAGCTCGTATCTTGGCAACGGATGGCGATATTCGCGGATTTGGCCGCTTGATGTTTTATGCGCCCAACTCTGGCCGGCTCCCACCCACCTGGTGGCCAAAAGCCAGGTGATTGCAATTATCAGTTAATAAGGACGACTAACTGACCCAAAGCAAATTTGCTGCAATTAGCCAGGCCGCAGGATTCGCGTTCGCAGGAGTGCGTAAGTCGCCAAAGCCCGAAATGCCGGGCAATAATTAAATTATCATTAACGATGTCGGTTTAGCAGGGTCACATGAAACCCAGTTAAGCGGGCACTTTGAGGGGCGTTCTAGAGCCCACATGGAAACCAGAGGGGAAACTATCCAGTTTTGGGGATCTTTATCAGGGTAGGGTGACCCAATAATTATGACTTTCGTTGCAGTTGGGATATATCTGAACTGGGTGGGTTATCTACTTTGAAATATATATATATATATCTAATGACGATAATAGTATTGCATTGTGAATTCTTCGCCTAATATGGCTTTAAATATGTAACATCTCCACTCATATTTAAATAATCCTGAGCCCAACCGCAAATCACAGATTTGCGCAGTTTCGACCAACAAATTGGAAAATATACGAAAAGCAAACCGAAATGCCGCTAAATGGGTTCCGAATGTAATTGTATTTGCATTTGCATTGGGGCCGAGAGAGCACAACTGTACTTGGGGGCTGTGTGTGCTGTGCAAATCCACGCAAAATTCCCAAATTCCGGATGGGTTGGGTTCAAATCGGACCGAGAGGGTTGAAGTGTGCTTAAATTCTCATTAGACGCATTAGTGGCGTTGACCAGCTGCCACGCCCACGCCCGCCGCCGGCTCTTTGCACCTGACCATGCCCGAAATTCAATAACAATAATTGATTGCTTATTACAAACGCACTGCATATGTGTCTCAAATTTATGTGGATATTCAGGGGGGAGCGGGTGGAGTTTGCTAATATTTACGCATTAGTTATTTGCCGATGAGGAGGAGGTGAACCCCCTTCCAAATCCACCCTGTAAATGCCAAATGACCAATGCACCTGTACGGCCCAAAATCATCATTAAAGTTTAATGTTTTCATTTCGGTTTGTGCACGCAGCAATTTTAATTATTAACTTTATAATTATGCAAAATCACGAATTACATTAGAATCACTTTGTTATGCCGATTTGGTTTACGGTCTCTTTGAGCGTTGAATCGAGTGAATTGCGAGCTGATGTGGCACTTCTAATCAAGATTCGGATGGCATTCCCCATTCCCCTCCTCCCATCAACCCGGCCACAATAATTAAGCCCTGTGGAGCAATAAGCGAAAGCAATAATAACAGAAGTTTAAACTAAACGATTTTACAGACGACTATTATCTCACACTATTAATATCTAAGGCTGATTACTTTTGGTAAGTATGATATTTTAAAATGAAAGTTAAATAATGCATAATGTTTATTTTATATCCAAAGCATTGTTTTATTTAGGAATCATTAGGAACACTTTTTTAAGACTCTCATTGGAATAGTCCTCCTCCCAAGGGAATAGTTCTGGGAAAGGCCCGCGTCGCCTTTGCGATAAGTGGAGCCTATAAAGTCAGCTCCACGATTTCAAAAGCTCCAGTTTGAAGAAATTCCGCGCAATGTCCCACAAGATCGCCGTAAAGTGGTTCCCTATTTTCCTCGTGCAGGAGGTACTGGCAGCTCAACAGCCAGCGATATCCAGATCCAGGAGCTTTTCACTGGAATCCATCCCCACAAATGTGCTGATCATCTCCAGCGTAGTCCTGATCACTTGTACTTGGATTGGCTGCGCCTACTTCATGGCCAATCACCATCAGAAGGCGGTCCAGTATCTCCAGAGCCAACTTGACGAACTGTGGCTGCTGCAGGCCAAGCCCTCCGTTTGGCCACATGCTCCCTTCATCCCAAGTGCCCGGGAGCAGAATCCGTCGGAGTATATTCCGCCTAGGGATCCAGAGGAGCAGGAAAAGGAGGCGCGGGAGAGGGCTGAAAAAGCCATGGCATTTTTGGAGACCTTTAACAAACATAAAGATAAAGAGTGAGATAAAACAGATTTTAAGTGGAATTATAAATTGGAGGAATTTTAACTTTACATCCTTGCATATATACTAAAAAGTAAATTATACTTAAGTAACCACATTAGTTTCGAACTATTTGCTTTAGTTTTATTAAAATTCTTGTTGCAGTCAGCACTGACTTAGCCTTAAATTTATTTGAGTACCCTCAAAATTCATGCTATTCGACGTGTGGCAAAAAGTGCAGCATGATAGGCAATCTGTTGACCCTGGGCTGCCTTCTGGCCCAAGTTATCCCTCGGATTCGGGGGCAGTATGCGGCGGTGAACTGCTCGGATTCCCGGATGGAACTGACATCCTGTGGCCGCTTCAGTCCGAACGGGTGCTGTGCCAAGGGATGTGTGAGGAATGTGCGCGGAAGATGCGTCCAGGAGCAGTGCACCGCATCCTGGAGCGGCTGGCTCCAGAGGCCAGTGACCATGAGCTGCTACTTCCACTGGTTCCTGCTGATCTTTGCCGGGCTCATCACGGCCCTCATGCTGGGCCTGGTGGCCTGCAACGCGGCCTGTGAAATAAGGCGCTACTTTCGACAGCGGAGAGTCCAGCGGTTCAGTCGCTTCAGGGACCTGAGCGGAGTCTCCATTGGATCCACTCAGTGCTAGAGCACGTGTAAGCATGAGGTCCTTGGGCTGTGGGGCTGGGAATCAGGAAGGAAGAGCCGAGGGATTTACCATAATCTGCAATACATTAGCGGCAGCTTTGCTCTGGATTCCAATTCAATTCTTTGTGTATCTCCGGCCAAAGCCATGTAAATTACGATTCGCCACCTCGGAAATCCTATTAGTAGTTAAAACCTGATTAGGAAATACTTGCGGCGAGCCTCGGGCTCACATTTGCTGAAAGCAAATAATAATAAATGGCTCTCACATGCGAGATGCTTTGTGGATTGGATACATGCCCTCCAGGGTGACACCTCCTCCGGAGCAAGTCGAAGGTGGCGTGGAATTCAGATGGCTGTGGAGTCGAGTCAAAGGTGCAATAACCCAACCGAACGGGGCATATAAAACTAAATGGCTGCGGGTTGCGTTGCCAGTCCTCGAAGTCCTTCCCAGACCCCGGTCCCGGATCACCAGCTCCCTCCTCTGCGGATTCAGTAGCTATTGCGGTGGAGATAACAACCATAAGGGTACACCCGAGGACACTCAGAGAGGAACGGTGCAAATAGGATTGTGAAAGTGTATATTTTGTCACAGCTTCTTTCTGTTTTAAGTGAGTGAGACTATTAAAATCGGGAAACTAAATATTTTATTGAAATTTTGAGTCTTTAGTCTCTAGTCTATTTTATATTTAAAACCCCTCTGCTTCATGATAGTTCTTCGTTTTTTCATTTCCCCTGCTGTTCAGCTTATGTGTGCGGATATAAATGTATATATTTTTAGTATAACTGAAAGTCAGTCAGGCATGCAGCCAAAGCTAAACGCGCTGCCAGCCGCGCAGAAAATGAAATGGAAATTATTGGCGGGAAGGGGAGCTGGAAAAGCGGAAAATAAAAAGGATATAAACGAGCCAAAAAGGAAAAGCTTTGCGAAAAGGTTGCCCATGTGTGCGGGGGGAATGGGGGGTGGCATGGGGTCCCGGGTAGCAGATTTAGAGGTTGCTTATGTGTGATTTAGTACAGCATGCGCGAATATGGCGGCGATAATTCTTTAAAAATTGGAAATTGTTTTCCAATCGATTTCGCATTTAGCCAAAAAGCACTCAACACAAAGGGCCGCCAACGAGTGTCTTTTATAAACTTGTGTAGTTGTTCGCTTTCGGATTGGCTGGGCCGCACAAGCGACTGCACCCACACGCGAGTGTGTATTTATATTTGATAAAAATGTATGAAAAATACGATATTTCGTTATTTTTCACCTGGCTGCAGCTTTGAAAAGGATTTGGCAGCTGAAATCATGGATTTGGATTTGGCTTTGCCATTGGCTTTCCGTGTAGTTTGTTTATTTCCCTGGCTTGTCAAGTGAAAAGCGTTTGAATGAATTTGAAAGAGGGAGAAAAGGAGCTGCTCAAAAATGTAGGGCAATTAAGTTTGAACAATTAAATTACAATATCCAAGATAGTAGGGGATATCCACTTAAATATTTCATTGAAATTCATTTGACACCAAGTAAATGTCCATTAATTAATATAGGTAATTTCTGCCTGTGCACGGAGCAGAATCAAGGCTGGCCAACTGTTTTAACCACATCAACCGCCCATCCTCATTCAGCAAGTTTATATAAAAGCGATTCTCATTTCTTGATGCCAGTAAGCAACCAAAACATTTGCTCGCATTGTGTGACTCCTGTACAAAGGATACAATGGGCACAAAAGGTTAGATACACACACATAGCAGGGGGCGTGTTTCGTTTTTTTTTTTTTTTGGGGTGGACCCAAGGACCAAGGAGCAAAATGCGTGGAGTGGGCGATTCGTGACATATTTTATTTGCACAATGACAATACGAGTTACTCGACAGGGTCTAAAGGAGGCAGGGGTCGTGGCGGGGGCGGGGGAAGGACATCCGCAACCCGCCATTACACAAACACACCCTCTTCCGTTTCCTCTGCCCTTCCACCCACACCAGCCCACAATTACAGTTGGAGTTGGAAGGGAGGCGGAAAGTAGGTGGGGAGAACAGAAGCAGTGGCGCACAAAGTAGTAAAATAAGTGCAAAGGATAATGCGAATTGAAATGACAGAACCCGGAATAATCATTGGCTCCACACTCTCGGAGATAACGAATGGGTGGGGTTTTCGAAGTGGAGGAGGGAAGGGGAGTCCCCGAATGGGGAACGCTGATAAGGGGCAAACCTTTTAGCGTTTTGCCGACGGCTTTCGCGCTCAGCTGCTTAAACATTTCATCAGCACCTAGACTGCTCCATAAAAAGTTAGTACGCAGATAAAACAAAAGTAAAGATGGCAAGTGTACTAAATGGAATGGTCTACGGACTACTACAAATCAGAAGAGGCGTTTATTACCAAGTATTTGTAGGCGGAATATTGCCTTATTGTATTTTTTTGCTTTCATATAATTTTGATAACTTTGACTAACTTTGAATGCACTTTAAATTCAACCAAGATTGCATTTCTACAAAATGAGGCAAACTATCAATCAAGCTCCTTGGCCTTGATTTCTTCGGCTATACTTATGGCTCTTAGGGAAATTAAAATGTGCTCATTTTGTTGCCAAGTCCCAGGATTGCGAAAGCCCCACACACTGGCATGAAAATCAAATTGCGCGCATGACAATATTGTCAATTTTATTTGCCGCCATTTTTATTGCAATCTCGCTGCGATGTCCCCTTTTGCCGGGGACTATCCTATACTTTTCAGCTCCTTGTGCTCCGTCTATTCCTTCTATTCCCGGACGAGGAGGCCGGGCCTCGTAAAATATTTTTATGTATTTTTTATTTACCCGGGCTGCCTGCCATGCATGACCCCAATACGAGCTAGGGGGCCAAAGGTCGCGGCCCAGGATGCGGAAGCCACTGCAATTGGTGGAGCAGCTCCTTGGGCCGCTTTTAATGTGCGCCATTTTATTTGCCACAAAACCGACACACGGCACCATTAAAAAGGCATAAGCGTTGAGCCCGGCCTCTCTTTCTCACCCGGCTTTTCTTTTTGGCCGGACTCGCGTTTAGACGTTATTAGAAATCGCCACCACCTCACCACTCCCCCAGTCGGGAAACCACCCACGCTCCGTCGACCTTCTTCTTGTCGGCCATAAACCGGGCAAACATTTTGATTACAGTTTTTATGATTTTTAGGTCAAAATTTGGCATCATAAAATGGCCAGCGAGTAAATTTGAAATGAATAAATAAAGGCCAGTCAAATATGAGATGATTTTATGGCCATCATTTTGTATTTGGTCATAAATGGGGTCGACCTGCAGATGGGACATTCGAATATTATTATCATCGTGTCTGGGCTTTGTTTATAGAGAGAGAAGAAAACACTGGCGCAATTACTCAGCTTTCTCTAGTTAATATATCAGGCCCATCTTAACGAGGCCCAAAGCTGCGGCAGTAAAGGCGGCTCAGGAATTGAAATTTAAATTGTCGGCGACTCATTAAGCCGAAAACCCTTTGTTTAAGCAGGTGCCATAGGCACAGATCCTTGGCAAGTAGAAGCGAAGGACCTGACATATGGCCCAAGTGAAAGTCAGTTAATGGAGATGGCTGGGGCGTGGCGTGGGGCCAATCCGAACCAGAACTGTGTGCCTGGCAGATAACAGCGTCGAAGATTTATTGCCAACGCAATGAGTTAAGAAAGACAAGTACCTAAGGGAAAAATACAGCAGCCAAGATGGAGACCACGATGATGATGATGATGATGATGGGAATGATGATAATCATCTAGTGACGTGTTTGCACGCTGCAAACAAAGAAGCGGACCAGCAGCAATAGTAATGATGAAGCTGCCGCATACTGACAAAGTAAATGATGGGGAATCAGCCAAGGGTCGGGGTCCCAAGTAAGACAAGTAAAAATAACTCGCCCCGCTGCTCGACTGGTTCTCTGATTGCCTCTACATGGCATGGCATGGTGGGGGCACCAAGGATGGCACCAGATGGGGTGGGATCCAAGGGGGTATGGTATCCAACGGGGTGGGTTAGGCAAATAATGGCTGACAACATGCGTCGCTCCCTAAGACAGTTTCAAGATGGCGCTTCTTTCGCGGGAGCTATAGAACAGTTTCCAGAGATGCGAAATGATCTTCAAGTTGGATTGAATTGATGGAAAATATTGTTATTCAACATTTTGTTTGTGTAAGACAAAGGATACTCTGCTTTTTTACATGGCCTATGGTAAGTATTTATTACATTCCTTGCTAAAACTTACATTGGGAAATGTGTTTTTTATATCCTTTATTTTATAAATTTCGTTAAACAAGACTTTTCATCGTGAGTCACGCTGCTGTCGCCGCTGTGCTTCCCCCACCACCAACCCATGCAAATACATAAATAATCATGCATATATATATAGGAAGTTGATTTTAATTGCGGCTCATCCATTATGCGGCCTGTTGGGGCTGCTCTGCCCGGTTGACGGCCTGAGCTTGATTAACAATAATTAGGCTCGGCATTAATTACGCCGAAAAGTTAATTGCGAGAGTGAGTGTGTGCCGATAAAGTAATTCCAGTTAGGGGAAAAAAACTCCCCGAAACTCTCACATTCGCAAACCATCTTGCGATTTCCAGGCACGAGGAACACAGCCCAGCACAGAAATGGGGACAATAATAGAGTTGCTAAAACAGCTGGAGCGCAACTTATTAACCCTTTGACGCCCCAGCAGGCCAAATCCACCCACGCACAGAGGCGGCAATAAAATCAATCTTATTAAAACATTAACAGCGGGCAAAGGGGAATAAAATAAATCAAATGGTCGCCGGGTCGCAGTTTAGCCCCCCCTGCATCTCCCGCAATCGCCGAAATTGATGCTTAACGCAGCGGGAAATCCCATTTCCCCGATTTTCCCTTCTCTGGCCACTTTATTAGCCGCCTTCAATCAAGGCGGGCAGCATATGAAATTCAAATTTGATGCCCCGAACCAGGAAAACCAACCCCCCGACGCGGATGTCCTTTTATTATTATTTTTATTGTGCGGTGATTTTCCGGGGGGTTGTCACTTTGCGGGGTGCATATAAATGCGACATAATTTCGCCGTAATGAATAAATTGATGGATGGATCTTTTGGCACCAGGTCCACCTTGGAATTAAGCACTTGCTCGCTTTTGGGGGAGGAAAAGCTGCTTTAAATTAAGTCCCCATTCCTGTGCCCACCCCCCGGAAAAGGCGATTGGCATATATCGCCCCACCCCCTACGGCTGTAAATTACAATTTGATTTTTTAATGTTTCCATTCCCAGCGGGAAAAGCCATCCGTTATCCCAGCGGTTGACCGCAATTTGCCCTCGTAATTCATTATGCCGTCGCGTGGGTGCTTTTTTTCCATAATTTTTATTGTTCTTTTGATTCAATTTCTATAACTAGTAATGTTAAGTGTACAATTATTAAATAGTTTATATTTATACGGGGCTCTTTAGTGGGGATATACATGTACATGTACATATACATATACAGACAGTGTTGGTATATGCCATATGCGGATCTATACGACTAGACAACTCCTTAAAAACTGCTACTGCTTGATATATAGTTTAGCTTTAGTGTTCTTTTTTGGCCTTAGCTGTTTACAATCTTGATACGTTTCTGGTTTATATATACGATATATACGACTGGGAACTGAAGGTGGAACTAGGAGCGACTATATGATCTTTGGGCTGGCTATTTGGCTTGATTAGTTTTGGGTTTCGCTGCTTAACACTAGATATTTGCTTTTATTTACAAAAACACTTAATTGCTGATTTGGGGGCGCTCGAACAAAGGGGCATCTAATCTCAATGCAAATAAAACAGAGTTTGGGACTCTTTTCTGGTAAATTTAATTATTGTTCTTCAAAAAATTTTATCTTTTTGGTTAGGGGCTTCTTTTATGTTATTTATCTTTAGTTTGGGCAAACATCTAAAATTATTTATGAATGCTTAGGGCTAGGCTGCCTTTAGTTTGATTTAAGTTAGAGCGTTTTTCAATCGATCACGTCCTCGTCATCGTTGTCGTTGTTGTTGTTGCTGCTGTTGGCCAGAGGCGCCTCCATGGGGGATTTGTTGCTGCCCTCCAGACTGTGGTTGCCCTCGTCCTGGTGATTGGCCGGCCCTCCCCCCACCAAACCGAGATCGGAGTGGTTTAGGCCCAAGTTGCTGTGGTGCAGCATGTTGCCGGAGTGCTGTTGCATCCCATTCGGAACCCCGGATCCGCCCACCGATCCTCCCGAGAAGTGCTGCAAGTGGTGCTGGTGCTGGTTGAGCAGCGCACCCAGGGCGTTTTCTCAGACCACGTCCGTCACGCCCACTCCGGTGTACTGGCAGGCGGAGAGTCCGGCGGAGTTGGACCGCGACACGGGGGAGGGGGCGGAGTAGGGGCTGCCGAATCCGGCGGAGGCGTGCTGCTTGGCCTTCAGCCGCAGGGTGGCGATGCTCGAGCTCATGCTGCTGCTCATGCAGGGCTCGGCGGCGGAGCGGTACATATACGGATTGGCGGGGGTGGTGTACGGACAGGGGGCGCCCACGGCCCCCACGTTGCTGGTGTTGCTCAAGGACGAGCCCATCGAACCCGGCAGCATGGATGCATTGTTCATGCTGACCGCCACGCCACTGGCGCCCGTGTTGAAGCAGTTCACCGAGTTCTGGTGATGATTGCTGGCCACCATCGACCCGAGTGGGTTCACTGGCCACGGGAAGGGCTTGGTTCCCAGCGGCGAGGGCACCTTGGTCCAGTTGTTGTACGGATACGAGCTGTACAGCGAGTCATCCGCGAACGGCTGCATGAACTGCGTGCCGAATCCGGACTTGAAGTCCGCCGCCGCCACCGCCGCGTTCATCGCATTCCGCTCCCTCTTGCGCCACTTGGCCCGCCGGTTCTTGAACCACACCTGGAAATAAAAACAGGTAGGTTTTTGATTAGCTCACTGGGAGACTAAATTGAGAAACATTTAAAAAAAGGAGCTATGTTAAGAAGCTAGAGGTAGAGTTTCCTCCGAGTTTCCTCGGATAGCTGATGGTTTTTCAAAAAACTACACACAAATCTAAAAGTTTTATTCAAAGTTCCCAGCGCGACTTATTCGCAGCTTTTAAGCCGCACAGTCGGCCATTTTTCTTATAATTTATTACTTGAAAATGTATGTATCTGCCCTGGCAACGAGTGGCAAGGCAAAACTTCCCCCAAAAAGCGCTCCCACCGCAATACGCATGTGCAGTAATTATAAATATACAAATATATACATAAATACTCCCAGTCAGCCCGGGCTGCCGTTTTTAATGGAGAGCTTTATATAAATAAACTCGGCTTGCCACCCCAAAAAAGTCTGGGAGCGAGGGGCGTGGAGGAAAAAGTTGCGAGGGCGCAAAAATAAATCAAAATTATTTTGCACACAGAAAGTGCAGAGAAAGGCGGGCGAGTGCTCCCCAGAAGAAGATAAAAACAAAATGGCAACTTTGTAATTTATGGCTGAAGTTTGCACAGATACGGATGTTTGGGGGCGGACAAAGATACTCCTCCTCAGATACAGATACAAATGACAAAGAGCTGCGCAGACGTTGGCAGCATTTTGATGAGTTTCTTGCTCTCGAGCCACGAAACTTTAAGATACACTTAGAACAGAAACAGAAGCCAACTGGGAAAAGGTTCTCACCGATGGAGATACATTAGCCCGGGCAATTAAAGCTGCACATTCGAATTTCATGGCTTGTTGCCGCATTGCCACATTGTCCCTAAATCAACGCGTTGGTCGTCGGTTTCCACCACGTAGCGGCGTTGCAGATTTATGGCCAATGCTGGTCTGCACCCCTCTCTACGCACTATGCGTGTCCTTTATGTCCTTCGTGTAAACTTCCCATACCCCTAACTGGCATGACTAAAATCCGACACGCGCTGATCTATGCAAAAAGTGTTTGTTTTCGCCTGGGAAAACCCTGATTGAGACATTCCAAACGCGGCTAACAAGTGGAAAACTATGGCCGCGTGCCAGCAAGAGAATTTAGTGTGGTAATTGTCCTAATCTAATTAGTCGCGGCAGTTAATTGAAATCGCATGAGCTGGTTGCCGAGGCGAAAGCGAAAGTGAGAGTGAGAGTGAGAGTTTTCCATTTTCCCAGAACCTAAATCAAATCCCCTGCCTTCGCAATGTGTCAATTTGTCAAGGTACATCGCTCAGCCCCATCACCATCGCCATCATCATCATCATGGGCATCGGCATCAGCATCCGCATCAGGAGCTCAAGGATCTCGTGCATCATCAAGGATGCAAAACTAACGTCATCGATCTCGTCAGCTGTCATTTTCACGTATCATTTAGCAAGTTGCCAAAGTGGCAAAAAAAACACAAAAACCGGGGAGACGGAAAAACGGAAAATGCTGATGGCAAATTGATGGGCCGCCTGCTGAAAAAAAGGGAGCTATGCGCAAAAGTGAAAAAGTGAAATATGAGAGAGTGCAAAAAACAGCGCAATTTTCCACTCAACGGGCAGCGTCCTGTGGAAAATCCTAATTGGTTTTGATGAAAGCATCAACGACACTCGACGGCAACTCCTGCAACGCTTCATCAGGTAAATGGTGGACGTGGCAAAAAGATATGAGTGGCCAAAAGTGGCCATGTGGCAGAAGGGCCTCATTTTTTGTGCGGGCTGCCATGATTGATGGTCGCAAATTGCAGCTAAATACGTTTTTTATTTGCCCAATGTGAAATGTTAAATGTGAAATGGGTCGGGTTCTCATTTCCGGGGTTCTTCTATTCCAGTGATAGCCCTGCCCAAGTGAAAATCAGCAGATAACATCGATACGTGAACTACTCCACACAGCGCTGTCTCTTTGTGTGCTCAACTGTCTGGATGACTACACAGATACACTACTACCACTACAGTACGTACCGCCAGCGTATCGCCGGTATTAATTGTTCCGATGTTCGACTGCAGCTGCAGATATACGGACATATGTGAACAAAAAGTAGCCTAATCACGGCTATTACAGAAGTAAATACAGTCAAAGGGTCGGGAAGATACCACAGGCACAGTAGCCATTAGCTACATTTTAAATGGAATTATTAAAGCTCAAATATTTATGTTGGGTTCATTGTATAGCCCTTAAAAACATCACAATTGTTTGGCATAACCCAGTTTTCATTTTTTTGGGATTCCTCCTTCCCAACTTATCCACTACATTGAACCATTCGAACTGCAATCATGCCAGCATATTGCGGCTCCTTTGTGGCCACTTTCAATGGCTTTTTTATACACTTCCAGCGATTGGCAAATGCTGTTTCCATTTCCGGACCATTGGCGACACCTGACCATAAAAGAACGGGCAAAAAACACTCGATACAACCCCATGGATTCCAGTCGCATCCCAGTTCGATGCCACCTCCGATTGAGGGCAGCGACAAATGCTTTTATTTGGACCTTGTTTTTGCCAGTCCTTGGCTGGTAATTGAATTAAAAAGTGAGTTCTATTTGACACATTAAAAAGCGGAAGAGTGGAGAAAGAGCCCGGAGTACTGGGTACTGAGTACTGAGCACTGAGACAACGGGACAATGGGACAGACGGGGCGAACATATTGCCATAATTGCCGGCGCATGTAAATCCCCGGATTAGTAGCTATCAGGGCCCGAAGAAATGGAAACGGGGGCTGCTCTTTTTTGACAGTTTAAAGCCCGGCCAGATTTATACGGCCCATCCCGGAGCGGAGTTGCACCGCCAGTGGGCCGTAATCCTTTTGTATATTTGATAAATTTTATTGCCTCCGCTATTACAATGGGCAGCCGGAGTCGGAGTCAAAGTCAAATGTGAGCCACCCCTCAGACAGTCGCAAAGGCATGATCGCGATCATCATTAATTCGTGTGCGGTTTTCTAATTCATTAAACAACCCTTGGCTGGCGATGACAAATAGTCTGGGCATTGTTTTGCATCTTCCAAGGGGTGGAAGTGAGCAAAGTGAGCGAAGTGAGCAACCGAGCCAACCGTTTTGTCATCATCATATAATGGACCATAAAACAAACTGTATCAATATTTTATGCATTTAGCTGCTTTATGCGAGGAACACATGTTTAGATTGCCACCATTCCCGGCTCCGTCCCTTGTCATTCTGGGCCGCAGCTAATTTCTTTATAAATGTTGTCAAGTGCAAGGGGGTCGGTCGTCGGTCCGTCGATTTTTCTGGGCATATGCGAGAGTCCAGCGAAATTTGCATAGGAAAACCATGAAGCATTCGCCTTCCTCGCAGATGTTCTCCTTTTCCGCGGCAATTGCACTCGGATGGCTGTGATAGCAGCCACTTCTAACTGTACAATTAATGCCACGCTGATGTCGCCATACGTCCAATGACAATGATCACAAACCCGATCACCATCAGCAATCACCGGCAATCATCGATCATTTGTCTATCATATCTTCGCCTGTCTGCTGATTGTCTTTCCGTCCGTTTCGACGGCGAATGGAAATGGAAGTGGAAATGGAAATAGATATAGCCGCAGATATCTTCGATATGAGAGGAGTATTTGCCGCGCTGGCGCCACAACTCCAATTGTTTGCCCAACTAACTATCGTGTTTACAAACAATTACAACGCTTGTGTGGCCAAGATATCTTGTACAACTCGAGGCCCCTGTTATTAGTTTTTGCTCCCGATGAAGAGCCATTCCACACTGGGGTATAGCTTACTCCTCTCGTAAAAATGGTTAAAGAATGAAATATAGATCAAGAAATAGATTTAGCATTGCAACTTCAGTATAAACTATTGGAAAAGCGTTGGCGTTAGTAATGGAGTTCTATAGAACCCACATAATACCATCGTACTCCATTGTATCTCGGACATGGACAAATGCCCCGGCCCATGTCAATAGAACGGATATTGAGCAAACACTCCGATTCAGTTCACTTGAGGTCGGGCGTTCGATAAGCCCGCGGTTTACAAACAGCAAATGCTGCAAACGCTGCCAACTGCAGTTTTAGCTGCGGCAATTTATGGCAACACCCCGCCCCTTGGCCCGGCCTACCACGCCCCCCGGCCCACGCCCAAAAAGCTGCACATAAATCCCCGATGGCGCAGGGAAATCGGCTCTTCTTTCCGCGTCGAGTATTGGCCATATTGGCCGCGTTGGCCGTGTTGGCCGCATTGGGTTTAAGCCAACGCCAAACGAGGCGACATATTTACGAGTCTGTGCGGCTGCATTGCGGTCGCGACTCCTGCGGTCCGTAATATAATTGGGGTCCGGACTATACTGGCCGCATAATGTGGCAACCGAGCTGCCGGAATCCGGCGTTTGTTTGCCGTTTGCGGCTTGGTTGGCAATTAATTCGAGCATCAGCGCGGTTATGGTGGTGCAAAGTTTGTGGAAAGGGAGGGAGTCCCTTTAGCACTATGTGCTAAAGTGATTCGAACATGTCACTTAAGCTAACTCTATCTCATTTAGTTATACAAAATATAACTTAAAAATAAGTTAGGATGATCTAGTTGATCATGCGCTTTATCAAAGCCTACTCACCCTGACGCGCGCCTCCGTAAGATTGGTCCACATGGCGATCTCCTCGCGGGTGGACATGTCCGGATACCTGTTCCGGCTGAAGGTATGCTCCAGCTCCTGGAGCTGCTGCGAGGTGAAGTGCGTCCTCTGGCGCCGCTGCCTCTTGTTCTTCTTGTCGTTCTTCGGCTCCTCGCCACTGGTGGTCATCGGCTCATCGTGCCCGGAACTTGATATGTTTTCTGTCTTGATCGTGGTCTCGTTTACGCTGCGATTGCCTGTGGGAGAAGCATATAATTATATGTAGATATGGATATACAGATCGGCTGTCTAATGTGTTTGCCCATCGGTTGGAGTAGCTAAGCTGTTTTATGCCGTCCGTCTGGGTTTGCTCCGGTTACCAGTGGGGTAGATAAGCGCGAAGAGGAAAGGTCTTCTGAGCGCCCTCCGATTTCTGGCGTCATCGGAGCACCGTTACTAATTGCCATGCAACCTTCAGGCGTCACCAGCAAACACCAGCCATTCAGCACCCACCACCCCCGAATAAGTTCAAAGGCGACCGCCGGCAAACAGATTTATAACCAGTTAATGTATGTTCCCGAATGTCATCGATCATGCGGCGTGCTTTTTGTGTTTTTTCGTATTTATTCGTATGTTGTGGCCCAGAGAAGCCAGAAAGCGAGACCAAATCGAAATCGTAGCTGCCGAAAACCTAATCAAATAAACTAAATTACTGCCCCTGTGAAATATCATTTTCGGTCGGCTCCATTCTCACTTTTTTCTGTTCTGCTGTCGTCGTGAGGTCGCAAATCAAAGGCAGTCTAATCGAAAACTAAACGGACCCGGCCGAGTAAATTTCGCCGACAAAGGTGGAATCGTTGGCCACGCTTTCCGAAATTATTATAAATTATGTTCCTTATCGATGGGCCCCCGGAGATAGCGGATACGGTCTGGGAACAGCAATTTGCCGGGTGGTGCTGGGGGTTACGGATACGGCAGCTACTGCTACTCACCATCTTTGCGATCCCGACTCCGGTTCGATATCGAGGATGTCGACGACGTCTGAAAGTTGTTCAAGTGGGTGCTATCCAAACTATTTGCTACGGCGGTCATGGAGCTATGACTATCACGGAAATCGCCGGTTTCGGCCCAAACTGAAAAGAACAAGCCAGCGCAGGCAAGAGAAAATTACAAAAAAATTTATGCTTTAACCAAGGAGGTGCCAAAACATCTAAAACTGTCTAGCTTAGGGTAGTTAATCTTAAATACAGCTTGAATCTGCAGAATCTACAGAGCTTCCATTTCCTACCGTTAAAAGATATCTTCCTCTGCGGAAAACTCCAACCACCTTGCTATCCCACTATTCCTTTTTCCCTCAACAGAAAAGAGGAGCCCGTAAAAGAGCTCATAAAAGGATTTATGACACCGCAGCCTGAAATGGCCTCTTGGTTAACCCGATTAAAAACCGTATTGCTCCTGGAGGAGGACAACTTAATTGTTTCCTGGATTATAAAACTTCAGCCCGTGCTCAAAGTGTTGCCATGGAGAAACTTAATCGAGGGAATCGCCCGGGCCGCTTGGCCCCATAAATCTACCGGCGCCAAATGACTCAATTTGCTACGTAATAATTGCCGCAGTTAGTCACGTCTATTTTGGTATTAATTACTCTGCTATTGGCATGATTTCCCCAAAAAAAAAGGTATTTCGTCACAGATTTATGGCCGTGGCAATTGATTTCTTGGGGTTTTCCTGCGAAGTGGAAGGTGTGCACCCATATGGTCCGGGGTCCCGACTTTCTCCTAAATCTTCTGGACCACTTCCTTTGCATACAGCTGATTATTTATGGCCTTCTCACATGCTGTCACTTTAAAGTGGTTTTTAAAGTGAGCAAACACCCGGGGCGACATTCGAAACAATTAGCCTGCTCCTTTTTGGCGGGGGGAAGTGTGGGTTCCGGCACCCCTAGGAGTCACAAATGTCATCTCCTTGGAGGTGGCCCATGGCTCAATTAGTTTATTGCCAGTTGCATAATTTATGCCGCCGACAACAGCCTCACATGCCGTTGGAAAATTCAAATTTCTGCGTGAAAAGTATTTTTATGGCCTCTAATGAGTGCGTTTTGGGGTAATTAAAATTTCATTGCTTTATTATGAGCGTCTCGGATATTGGGAGGAAAATTTGAAAAACAAACATAGCAGCAGTGTTTAGCAGAGAATTAATTTTTGTGTAAATGTTTTGTCAAAATCGATTAAAATTGTAAAAAATCCATTCGCCTGGGAAACCCATTTCAGCTGTTAATTTGTTAATATGTCATAAGTTATTTGTCATGTGAGACTCAACTTCTCGCACCAATTCCACTGCATCCTCATTTCCACTTTCATTTTTTAGTGAACGCCTCGTTGCAACCTTTGAATTCGAAGACACAGCTGAATGAATCCGAAAAGATAGAATGCTCCCATTCTCGATCCCAAATCCGATTTCCGACCTGAGCTAAATTGGTCGTCATCGCCCATTTTTCGTATCGTAAAATATTTTCCTAACGACACGCTCTAAAAACAAAAACCGAGCAGACAAAAAATACGGAGAATTCGAAAAAACGCAGCGAAAATCACGTAGCACGGCGATTTTCATTTGTGTAAATATTTCCCCAGCATTTTGGCCAGCGACTAATTTGAGTTTGATTTTCCTGCTGCGCTGGTGCTTTGTTTTTTTGTTGTTCTGCTTTTCCGACTGACAGGTCGTCGGAAAAATTGTCGTCGTCTGTCAGCTGGCGGTGACATTTGTCGGCCAGTTGTCGCCCGAGTTTTACAATGTTTTCAAGGCTTTCGAGTGGGTATCGAATTTGGATGAGTGGCAAGTGTCAATAGAGGTGGGCGTTGCTTGTCGGGAGCATTTTGCACATGTCAGGCAAGAGTTCTGTGTTCTGTGACAACAAGTGTCGGCGTCACTTTCGCTTTTCTGATTTCCTGGCATTCCGGTTCTCTTATTGTCGGATTCTCCGATTCCCCGATTTTCCAATTTTCCGATTTCCCCGACAGCCATTTTGCAGTGGCATTAGCCGCTGAGCAAACAAATGAGCGATGGTAAATTTATTTGACTTGGCGACTATTGTGACGATCCTAAACAAAAGTCAAAGGCAAACACTCCCGAGGGGCGGGCACAATTAATCAAGCGAGGGTTGTCCGAATGAAACTGCACAAAAATTCGAAAATGATTCGGATTTTTTTCGCCTCCGAGGATGTGAGCATCTAGGCACCCTGCACCCATACGCGCCTCATTCATAGACAGATTTCCACATAAAAACTTTTGACACACGACACGGCAGCCGGAGCAATAAATTATCCGGGGCAGGAGACGCAGGAGACGGAGACTGTCAGAGGAGGAAAACCTCACCAGACCAAAACAAACAAAAATAAAAGGACGAGCCAACAAAGGACATGCCCCGGAAAAGGGAGGAAAACGGTTAAAGGAAAATGTCAAGCATAAGCAACGTTTAGTTGGTGACCAAAAACAAACGATTAATGTGACAGTTGAAAGGGGATCGGGATTGGCTTTGGTTGTGGGTCCTGGGATTGGGATTGGAATTGAGATTGAGATTGGAATTGGAAATGGGACCAGGACTTCGACCAAGAGTTGCTTTCGCTGTAAACCACTGGCTGGCCGACCAAAGGGTTAAACACTCCACCGCAAATGAAAATATTTTCCAATTTCATGCCACATTTGCCGCCGAGGTGTTGATGTCCGTGGAAATTGCTGGCCCATATGCCGCAAAAGAAAAACCCCTCCTGCATTCCTCGCTGCAAATTAGCCCAATTCGAAGTCATGAAAATTAGGCAACGACTTGTAGAGTTAATTTTTATGTCTCGCATAACTAGTCCTTTGGTCGAGACAATGGCCCCTGACCATATGTTATGGCCCTATAATGAGCTCCAGGCACTTGACCAACCGGAGCACAGTCGCATAAAAATCTCGGAAATCACATTGACATGTCCCAAGAACGGAGAACAACCCTTGGCCAAATGGCCCTGGCTATATGTACCAGAGGTCCTGGCCAAAAGCCCGGACTCATTAGTTGAGGCTGCAGATAAGACAAAAGGGAGAAGGACACCCAAAAAAGGGCAGATCTCTGTTTTTCTGTCCAGACTAGCTTTTCCCCTTCTTCTTGGCTTGTAGTTTTCCACTGCAATGACTTTGGCCAGTAATTTGCCCGACTGTCAGCTCGAATTCCTTTCCTGCCATTGGGTCAGCCAGCAAAAAGCCGGCCAACGGACCATACCAAGGACCTGCGAGTCCTGTCCGGCAGACAAGTTTGTTTCCTCAGATAATCTCTAATGCGACATTTTTACGAAATTGCACGATGCCCGGATAATGAGAAAAGAGGCGGAAAAGCGGACAGAGAATCAAGTTTTCCCGACTAACTTCTGCAACGAGGTAATTGCCTCAAGGAAAACGGGGAGCGACGTGGATTGGGGATGGTGATGGAGGGTTGTGGATTCTGTGTCTGGTTGCCATAATGACATTATAATTTATATAAACGAAATCAGTGCCAGCGAGGAGGAAACCTACAGATAGAGCTGTGCAGATGGATTGATAAATGGCAACTTCTGTGGTAGTTAGAGTGGTGCATCGAGTACAGTGGGTACAAGAAACAAAAAATACAAACACTAAAAAAACTATTGGCTTGCTAATACATTTTTTAAAAATTATATTACATTAAAATATAATGCTATGTTTGCCTTTTTGGCGAAACTTCTCCAACTTCGCCTTCTATATACCACTGTGCGGTCAGCAAGTGCAATTTATGTGGCATTCGGGGTGCTTGCATTGCCAATTGGAGTGTGATCCTTGGTTTTGCCAGTGCCCGATGACATATGTGAGCAATTTCGCAGAGATTTGCGGGCAATGCACTGTTCGCACACCGCAGGACGAAATCCTTTAAGGCTTTAAGCGGCGAAACAGGCGCCGAGCGGAAAATCGATAAAAGGTATTTATATTCATAAGGACCAGGCCTGACAAAACAGGCGTTGGTGCGGAATTTAAAGTAGCCCAGGTTCGGGTGTCCTGGAGGTGTCCCTCCCCATTGGAAAAGTGTGTATCTCCTGGATTTCTTAGTCTGGCGTTTTGTTTATGTGGTTCTGTTGTGTTCTGCTCTGTATTTTCGTGTTTTTTTTTTAGAGCCCGGCGAGCTGCACGTGCCATTAACACTTAGCGGGAAGATGGGCATTTACTTTCGTGTAGACACAACAGATAACAGCACGATTTCACCAGAAACCCGAAGTGAAACTCTGGTAATTTCATAATTTTATCAACGGCATCAGCCACAAACATTGTCATGGGCAAATAGTTCTCCATCTCGTCGTATCTGTGGTAACAACTTGGCAAACAAGCTAAGGACTAGCTGGCAATAAAAAATAGAAACAAAAAGAAATAGGAATAGGAATAGAACAACATTCTATTATTTGCCGAGCAACCAAAAAATAAATGTTAACTGCTCTGATTTGGATTTCGGCTTCGGTTTCGGTTTCGGTTTCAGTTTCGTTTCGGGTTCTGTTTGGTTTGCCTGGGGCAAATATGAACGCCAGTGGATATATGTTTATATAGTCACTGATACAGCGAGATAATTCCCTAATTGCCGCGGTGGTGAAATATGAAATACAGAGTCGGAGGGACAAGGTCGGTTCCTCGCAGCTGCTGACAACATAATTTAGGCGACAATCCCGATCTATTAAAGAGTTACATCTTTCGGCCATAAAAATCTTTACTCCTCGAACTAAATTAGTGTAGAACGTGAACTTGAAATCCTTTGAGCACCGCCAGCGAAATAAAAACACGCACCGAAGCCATAAAATGGTCTACCAAAAATAAAACGCAAGAATCGAGTCGAGTAGAGTCGAAACTAAAAGGTGGAACACGGCCCATAAAAAAGTGCAATCGTAAAAAATTATTACCTCTGCCGCACATATAAATACGCATAAATAAATGTGTATAAAAGCATGGGTTGTGGGTGTTTGTCTCTGTTTGTGTGCTGACCATTAAATTGGCCAATAATTGAAAATCCGATTGCAGCCATGCAATTCTGGAGTCTGATGAAAATCCTGCCAACCGGCAGCAGGAGCAGAATCACGTTGCGTGGCCATTATTTAAACAAGAGCGTAAACAATAACGACGACAAGGGGGAAAATCAGGGAAAGCGGGGGAAAAGCGGGAGCAAACAGGCGGACAGGAGTGGAAATTTGTGGCTCAGAGCTGTTAACGTGGCCCGCACCTGCAGCTACGAATATCTACGTGTTTGTACGGGTGTCAAAGGATAACTGCAGTCGTGCATATTTTAAATGCCAGCCATTTTTGTGCTAAATTGTTTTGGCACGCAAATAAATGGCAGGACATCTGCGGCCATGGGTTCACCCAGGCCCACCTCAGTTCGGTTCGGTTGGGTTCTTTTCGGGTGTTCCGGACATTTCGGGATGCAGACAAGTGCAAAGTTTGCCGGGCTGTTAACCCCGAAGGGGCAGAGTTGAGTTGACAGGGCGACAGCCAACAAATCTCTGGGCGAGGGCAGACAAATCTCTTGTGCAAATGGAAATTTCGTACCGAGGCACTCGACGGGCAGGACTTCCAAGTGCTGCTCCAGCGTTTCTAAATAAAGTTAGCATTAACAAAACTAGTTGCATTAAAGAGAGTTCCTCATAGTCATATATTTCCTACTAGTATTGATAAAATTGTGATCTTTGCTTTCGCCCAACAGGTTTCCTGCCCATCTGGAGTGCCCTGACTCCATCCGAAATCTTCCCCAGAACCAATTGAGTTGTCATATTGCCACTTGAAGCTGTGGCATTGCGCACTCGGCCGCCAATCCAGCATCCTCCGAAGAGTCCAAATTCCCATAACAATTAGAGCAATCGGAACAACAAACACTTGACTACAATGCACATATCGAATTTCAGAGGGACGAATCCAAGGGAAGAGGAAGTGAGCAGGGTAGAGTGTTGCTTTCGGCACTACGCCAGAAGGGTGCTCAATTAGCCGTGACATGCGCACAAAATTGAAATTTGTTTAGATGTATCGCAGCCCGACTCCTTTTTGGCCTGTTCCCTTTGTAACGCTTTGTGGAGATTATGCGCTAATGATTGCCCAATGATTATGAATATGCATGAGGGGAATGGAGATTCGAATGGAGCGACAAGTGGCCCAGGGAGTGAGCTTTTGGCACGGAGCGTGAAAGATGGCCAAAACGAATCGCATATTGAAATGACAACAGCTGCCACTGACAGAGGAAAATGTATAAAACACAAGCCCACCAAAGTGTCATGAATAGCAATGAGAATGTGGACACTTGTTGATGACTCGGATCGAAGGGAATATCTTCTGAGTAGCGCCCTAAAAATGTTTGTATCTTAGACTGAGTTATGAGCCCACTAATTAGCTGTCAATGCGCGAGGTGCCCCTCACAAATTTCACTACAAATTGCCCACGAAATGGTATCCCATTATGCCAAGGAAAAATAAACGTTTCTGATATATTTCGGGAAAAATCTCCTCAAAAGGGAACAGATCAAAAGAAAATCATGCCCAATAGTAACTTGAAATATTTCGAAGCAAATTTATGGATCTTTGATTTATCCTACTGACTATTATAATGCCTAATATGTGCCAATCTACAAACCTTCTTAGAAAAAACTTCCTATTATATCTTTTATATAGGATGCCCAGACATTATATGATATTTCCCCTGAACTGCTTGACCTGATACTTACTTCTGAGTTTCTCGAGCGGCTCGTGCTTGGGCGTGTGCGGCGGCACCACCGTGTGGTGCGGGTGCTGGGAGTAGCCACCCACCAGGTCCTGGCCCGCGGAGTGGTGCAAGTGGCTCAGGCTGCTGATGGGCATCAGGCTCGAGATGGCGGGTGAGATGCTGACCGACGAGCTGGAGTCGTGCAGGTTGTGGTGGCTGTGCAGGTGCTCCGTGCCGGAGGTGCTGCTGCCTCCTCCGTTGACCGTGGAGCTTCCGGTGCTGCCGCTGCTCAGTGCCGTGCTGGTGGTGGTGGCACTCTCCGCCGATCCTGCGGAGCCCGCTCCGTTGGCCGTCCCGGCACTCACCAGATCCTGCAGGCACAGGCCCGTGGACTCGGCAGACATGGCCTCCAATCCGTTAAGGGCGCCACTGACCACTCCGCCGCCCCCGTTGGTCAGGCCACCCGGTCCCAAGGCCGTGGCCGAGCTGGTGACCACGCCCACTCCCAGACCGCCGCCCCCGCCGCAACCGCCGACGGCGGAGGAGCGGTCCATGCCAAGATACGTGGGGAAAATGGTGGAGAAGCTCTGCTGCTGGTGGTGGTGGTGGTGCAGCGCCGACTGCTGGTGCGCCGGGTGGGCGGGGTGTGCGGGGTGCAGCGGCGGCAGGTGGTGGTCCCTCCCCGTGAACTTCGTCGTGACGACGTCCTTGAAGTGCTGCAGGAAAGTCGTCGTCTTGAGGCCGGTATCTTCCAACTGTGGTGAAAGCAAATCCAAGATGCAGCCGTTGCCAGAGCCCGAAAAGCTGGAAAGGAGTAGGCGGTATGTCATTAAAACACTGAGAAAAGCTGGGAAGTATTTCACTAATTTATCTAATTCGTTCCCCTAACTATAGATTTAGTTCAGAGATTTGTGCTCAGGTTAGTCATATCGAGTTCATTGCTACTCAGACTTAATTATCGCTTGGCTACCTGGTAGGCAAATCAACTGGTGGAACCTTTTATCGCCTCAACGGCGAAGGCAAACAGAGAGCTTAACCCAAACACCAGCCGAATGGCAAGTTAACACCAAACACGTCAAGGGGTTAATACCGCGGATGCTGGAGCCGGCGGCAAACGGAGTGGTAAACTGGGACTCTTTCAGTTGGCGTCGTAAATCGTATGGCTGGCGAAGCACCTGAGGGGATCTGGTGGGGCACATGGACTGACAACAGCACCGCCGCAGCACCGCACCACCGAGCCACCGAACCGCCTACACCGCTATCAGCAGACTGAAGGAGCAGAGAGGGCGGTGGCCAGGTGATAACAACAGCCTTATCGATGTAAAATATTTACATTTCTGCGAGCATTTCTCCGCTATTATTATTGTTATGATTGCACGTACACTGGGCGCCTTTGGATTTTGGCAATCGAAACTGGGGAAAGCTCGAAAAGTAGTAGAGCGCCGCACTGACAGTCACTAGTGCGATAAACTGTGCCATGGGCGTCCAATAAATTCGTTAAAAATAAAAACAGCCCACTGACAGTAGCACGAAAATAGCCATAAACGATCGTAAATCAATTAGCGAAAAGGGAGGGAACACCTCTCCAGGTTCCTAGGCCCCTTCGCCCGATATCGGCCGGGAACGGCATATATACATATACGTTATATATGCGGTCCGCTATCTGAGCAAACGAAACAAAACGAAACGAAACGTTGCAATAAATGGTTATCTAATCTCAATCACAACAAACTAAAGGCATTCAAAGGCATTCGAAACGAGAACGAATTTCATAAATCTAGCGGCAGCATAAATTCGCAGTGTGTGTTTAAGTGAATTTAATTAAATTTAATTGGAATGCCTTGGCTTGAGCTGTCACTTTCGATTTCGCTGATAATGCCGCTTGATCTCCACTTGATCCCCAGTGGATTAGTGCGGCTGTAATGTTAAATCCATTTGCGGTTGTTCAACAGCAATAATAATAGGCAGCCAGCCTTTCGTGATAAACATAATTTCACTTGAAGCCAATTTATAGGCCACACGATTGGATGGGTGGGGGGTCAGCCGTTGAAATGAAAAGTTCTGCATTTATTGCCGTGATGGGGATATTTATAATACTGTTATTTGCTCGGTCTTTGCCGCAGTTGTCTCAATTTCTGGCTAAATTATCTGCCGCAGCGTCTAATAAATAATTCGGTTGCCAGTTTGCCATTGTTTCCATTCCGCCAAAGAATATTCTCCGCTCCATTTCGTGTGTGTTTTTCAGCTTTCGGCTTTTCTCCCTCGTCATTTTATTTTAAAAGTGAGAATTTATTTACATAATGATTCCCTAAGACAAAGAATGCCAGAATTATTTTATGCCACTTTATGGCCGCGAGATCTCGTATGTTTACGGCCTCTTCGTCGCGAAGGTGGCAAGATTCCGATGTTGTGCCAAGGCTTTCCACATGCTTTCATTTCTATTTAATTTTATTATTTTATTCAAATTCGAGTTTAGCGGCTGCCCGGAGATCCGAGTCCGAGCATTGTGTACTTAGGTTTTTTCCACATCTTGTTTGCTAATTGTTCAGGTGACGTCAATGAGCCAGCGCCACTTGGCCGGGCTCTCCTCCAATTTTTTGGCAAAACCCACAGTACTGGCCCAGAAGCCCAGAGGCCCCCTTACGGGATGGCCGAGATCTCTGTTTATGGCGGCAATCCGGATCTCACTCCGCCGTGATTTATGCGCGGCGTGAGAGTCCGCCGTAAACTTAATTAGTTGTCCAACAAGCCGTTTATGGGCGGGCTCTGGGCCCTCAATGGGAACCTCTTCTGATCCTCGCTGGAAAGCTAGGCTGTTTCCCTAGCATCAGTTGAATTGACATTGCCCTTAGTGGGCGCTTAAGTTCCTAGCCAGGTGTTTACCGGGAAACTTCTGTTTGCTATGACCTAATACATCGTTGTTCCTGTTAATTGGGGCAGCTTTACTTTCGTTTTTAGAATATCCCTATATAATTCAATTTCTAAAATCTATTAATAATATCTGACAAATATGATTTATAAGGACGTCTTCGATATGCCTAAAGTTTTTCAGTGGCTTTCTTGCAATTGGTCCGCTAGCAACTCAAGAGGTCAGATCTTCTTTATTAGCCCTAATAACAAGTGTAACAAGTACTTAAACCCGATTTTAAGTCATGATTAACCTTATGCGATTGAGTCTCACCTCTGAATGATGGGAGAGGAATTCAAATTAATCCACTAGGTGGTGGGAACGAACTTCCGTCGGTTCGCTGGTTCCGTCGATCCGGAATATCAAAGGCGAACTTTGATGGAGCAAATGTCGTGGGCCCGTCAATAAATCAGATGGCCAGCATTTCAATCGCCGGAGATCTGGGAAAGTCTCCGAAAATCTTCCGGATATATCGCGTGGGCAGTGGGCTATAAATCTCGGGGAGATCGGTAGGTTTGTGCTGTGTTGTTGCAACAGATTGCTAATCAAATGCAGAGCGGCATTTAATAAAGCCCCAGCCGTTAAACAGTTTTCGCACACGCGGTGTTGACGTCGGCAGATCAAATAATAAAAATCACAGTGATTATGTTAGTGATTAATTTTAAGTAACTCGGGGATATGTTTTTAATCTCGCTGCCGCTTCACAGAAACACACACTCGCGCACACAGTCACTCGCGGCACTCTCAGTGATATGATTTGGATTCGATTTGATTTGATAGGCAAATCCTGGCGGATTTAAGTGTTTAATAGTTTAATCCGCGGCGTAATTAGGCTAAGTATCTGCTAGGGTACTCGAATCTCTGTATCTAAGTCTGTAGCTCTAGACCTGCAATTACATGTATCTGGTATCACAACGGAGGCGACGCGTCTGCATCCGTAACAGGACGTAGCTGGATTGAAAACGAATTCGGAAAAGTATCTGTTGGATGCGTGTACAGCGCATGCAGCGAGTATCTGGCTGGTGGGGTGTGCGGGGTGGTTGGGCCAGTGCTAACGGTAAACGTGGTGCTGGCGACGAGAACTCGCGGCTACTGAACGCAATACCCCGGAATTTCGCCTTTCGAACGCAAGAGCCCCGTGTATCGCCCGCTATCTTATCTCTCTTTTCTGCCCGTGCGTCGGCGAGAGGGTGTGAGGGAGATGGTCTGCTGGCCGACGAGTAGCGAGAGCTGCCTGTGCCGCGGCAGTGCGAAAGGGAGGTCCGATCATCCGAGTACATGGAAGACACACCCCCAAAGTCGCCACTCTCGCTCTCTCTCACTCAGACCCTGGTGTTTGCAGTGCGCCATTGCTGTGCTCTCCCTCTCTCGCCCACTCTCCCTCTCGCTCTTCATCCGTACATTATTTGGCCGCTCTCGAGGGTTTGATTTGTACTTTCGGGTTTGGCTCTGGTTTGGTCCTTTGTTCCGTTCCCCCCCTTTCAGGACCCCTGGCAGAGCCCTGCCCTCCGCCCCTGGACAATTGCTACGTGCTGTGTTCATAATAATAAGGCTACTTTGCCCACTTTTGAGGGCTGGCTGTCTTTTACTGGGTGTCAAGGGCGTTTTGTTATCCCATTATTCTGCGTTAGCCCGCCATTGTTGTGCCTGTGCCTGTGCCTGTTTAACCCCCCGACCGCCCCTCGCAAATAAATAAATAACTGCTCCTTTTGACGTATCCTTGCGTTTGTATTTGTATCTGTATCTCCTCCCTGGGACTTTCCCCTTTTTGATTTGTTCGCTCCGCCAGCACAGAAATACAGCCACAGAGACAGCGATACTTTCAAAGGAAGCTGAAACTGAAACAGAAACAAGCAGCAGGCAGAATTTATTAAAATTCACAACAGCTTTTGTGCAGTTCATAATTTTCGTTTTTATTTCGCATTTGCCTGCCTTTCCCTTAGGTTTTATCTTCCTCCTTGAGTGGAGGAATGGGTTTAACTGGGCCGAAAGGGGGAAGCTGGACGAAATGGCTGGGGAGACAGCCGACGGATGTAAATGATGCTGGCTTTATAGTCTCGTATTCCGCAACTGACATGCCAGGGAACTAATCAGACATAATTTTCAATGGCCATGCATGCGAGTCATAACTCATGACCTCTGGAGATCTCATGAAGTTTACTAGATCCCATGGTACAAAATAAATCAATTCGACAAGATGGAAGGGAGAAATCTAACCTACTTAGATATATTTATTAATTGTAAATATTTGTAGGATTCATTATATTTTGGCAACCCATGGTGTGCTGGTTTTGTTTATTACTGCCACCTCACAGAACGCACGACTCGCATAACCCAGATTGCAGATAGACTTGAAATGATAATCGCGCTGAGCGGAGGCCCTCGAAATGCTAAAGCCACTCGAGTTGCTCAGACCTTCTCGAGTGTACCGCCTTTGAACTCGCCGTCACACATTTGCCCAGTTACGTAAATGTGCCACAATGTTAGAAGGGCGGGCTGGTACTCCAGCGATCCACCCACTCAATTTCACCTGAGTGACGATGATGCAGTGCAATATCATGGTAAAGGGTTCTCCACCTGTGGTGCAAGGTCCGACTTTCACTGATTTCACCCATCAAAGGGTTTTCAGCACCCCGGGGAATTTATGTTTTACGATGGCGTAATTACACAATGTCCTTTGTGTCCCTTGGCCAAATGCCCGACTTTTATATTGATGACAGGCTGTCTATTTCTGGCCCAGCGCTGCGGGAATTTGCCAGGTCGTATTTCAATTAATAGGGCAACCGAAATTAGACTTTCGACTTTCCGATATCAAAGGGGGGGACCGTTTTCGCGGTATCTACTGTTATCTAGCAAACCCAAAAGAAAATGGCGTTCTTTTTTCCATCCAAATGGGGTCTACGTGCCGGGGAGTGTGTCTGCCATTTGGGGGGATCTCTTAAGTGTCCGGGGAAGAAAACTCATCATCCTTTGATGCTGGCAACAGAAAAACTTAATGCCGAACATTCGAGCAGTCGCACGCACCTCAAGAAATTGAAATGCCATGGCGCGCCAAAGTGTCAGATATCCAGGGAAATGGGGCTTCCCCCTTTCAGATTTACATCCACACACATTCGCGTCGTCACATTTTCTCGTTTTCCCCGCTTTCCTTTTTTAAGCAACTACCGAAAAGTTCACAGGCAGCGCAGTTGAAAAGTTCAGAGCATTCGGAGCCATTGCTCAGTCGCCAAAGTAATCCGGCCTAATCCCGAAACATGACGAAATGAAATACGATGGTGCGTAGGGAGATGCGACAACAACAGCAACAAAGACGCGGGCTCGCTTTCCCATTTCCCATCTCCACATCCACACAGCCCCACAACCCCACTCACCCCCGATCTCACTGCCCATTTCCCAGCTCACAAAATCCCCAGCCGACTGAACTAATTTTGTATGCCTTATGATGATGGTGAAAAACCACGCGGGTAGCGAGCGGATTCCCTGGCAACTCTTTCGCAAAATGGCGGCATTGATTTCCCTTTCCTGTTTGCCCCCCAAGAACGTCCTGCCCCACCAGCCCCCGCTGTCCTTGAGGACGAAGTCAATTTTCAGGATTTGCGGCCAGTCTTACATTCCTTAGCGAAAAATCTCTCCGTTTCTCTATGGAAAGCACTTCCCTTCAAGCAGTCAATAAACTATACAAACACACGTGCACTGCGAGAAATTTGGAGTGCCAAGGATGCAAGTTTGTGCAGAACTACGCACAGAAAGAGAATAATTAAGAAACATGTATTCCGTGGGAAAACTTGTATACATAAAATTTAATAACATATTTCAATTTTTCGTTCTTTTCTTTTTGTGTAAGCATGGCAAGGGTTTTCCCATCCTCCAAAAAAGTGCGTCAGTGTGTAGGTTTTGTGTATTAGTTTGCGTGGCATGTCCTTGTTGACATTGCCATTGGAAATGCGAGAGATGCGCGGAATATTCGCACAGCTGAGAGGTTTCAGCCACCTACAGTTCAATCAAACCGCCAAAGTAAATTACGATGCTAATTAATAAAGGCCAGGATGCCACACACAACCCACCCACCAGCTCCACCCCCTCCTCGTACACCCATGGCCACGTAGACAGCGCCACTCTGGCCGCATATCGATTTAAATTAATTTCTGTTAGAGGATGCTCAAGCGAAAATCCTCCATTACCGTAAAGTACTTGTAACCAAGTAGCAGGCACACGTCGGAAAAAAGGAAAACGAAGCTGGGTTTTCCGAGAAAAAGGAGGAAGGGGGAAAAAACAAATTAAGCGACGCCGAAGGAGCCGCATAATTTTGGAACCTGCAGAGAAATATGATGACATCTGTTCGGAACTCCTCCTGGGCACAAGTTACATCGATTGCTGTCCGATTTATGCAAGGCACGTGGAAAAAGGAGCGGAAAATGCCGAGAACGCAAGGCCAGGAGTGGAAAACAGGAGCGGAAAACTCACGCACATTTTGCTCCGCCGTCCGGATATTTATATTTCCCTCCCCGCGCGCTTATCTACAGCCACTCGTCGAAAACTCGCTGATTATTCACTCCCTTTCGATTGGTTTATTTCTTTTGGCACTCGCTGCTCACTGGCCACGCCCACCGATGGCGTGCTGTTTTAAGGGGCGTTGCCTCTATGTGTGCCATGTGTTACATGCGCACAGGGCGGCTACGCAATTTCCCCAGGACGACAGGAAAGAGAGCGAAGGACTTCCCCTCTCGACTGTTGCACTTCCTCGAGTTCTTGGGACGAGCATTTTGGAACTTTGCCTGGAAAATCAGCTGTTCGGATGGTAATTATATCGAGTTTGGAGATACTCGCAAGGGAAGATGCGGTGCGTAGCTGCTCAGACCACGAGAGATGGAAATTGGACTCGGACGCTAGACATAATCAATTAAGGGTGCAGATATCCTGGACAGACATCAATCGGATGATGGCAATAAATGTGATGGGAATGGTGAGCGATAGAAATGAGGTTGGCAGTTCCGCCACAAAGGATCAATATATTTGGGGATTAGAGGTTAAATAAAAATAGTCTTAGTAGGTTTATTCTTATGATCAGATTTAAAAGGGGTGTACACATTTGTTGTAGTTGCTCAAATAATCACTTACCAAACTTACGAAGCGCGGTCTTGTTTTTGGGAACCAGTTAACCTAATTCTTCTAATTTGGTTAGTACTCATTTCGACTCCTTTTGCATTTCCCAACCTTTTGCCGCAACGACTTCAAAGGCATCCGGGATCCTAGGCAGTGCAACCACGCACAAAAATAGACTACCAACCGCCGAAAATTCCACATCAAACATGGCAGACCCTGAGTGGTTCGGTGGGCGGTTGTGGGTGGTGGGTTCTTTCAACTTTTACCGCTGAGAAGCTTCAAAAAGGGCCGACGACAAACGATCTTGTGCCGCCGAATCGAAGTTATCGCTCCCTATTAGCCATTTTATCGACACTCCACGTAATGACGCACTTTCGGTCCGCACATAATTAATTAATAAATCACGGCGGCCAACGAAAGCAACAGTTGCCACATCATCATCGCCAGCAGGAAAAAAGCAACAAACAGAAGCTGAAGAATTCTTATCACCTGGTAACCAAGGTAATCCATCAATTTTTGGGCAAACGAGCGAAAAAAACACGAAACGAACGAGCGAGAAAAACTAACAAAGCAAATGCAGAAGGCACATCACAGACACCGCCGCCCATGTCGAAAAGTTTGATTTTTGGCTTTTTATGCGCACGGATTAAACTGGGGATTACAATATCAAAATGTTTGCTTATGATTTATAGCGCCCGAAAGACAGCAGCCGCACTCGCAGTGGGCGGGGGCGGTGGGTGGCGGTGGGTGTCAGTGGGAGTGGCTGACAGCAGGAGTGAGAGTGGGAGTATCGGTCGGCTGACTACACCACATATACGCATATATACCCATAGACTTCGATGCGACTGTCGCATGGTCTCAGCGATCCGCCAGTCTACACTGAAAGAATGGTCATCAGATAAGACCACATGATATCTTAACTTGGAATTTATTAAAGCGCTTTGATATATTAAAATATATTTGCATGGAGACAAAGTAAGTATTGCTCAAGTATTTCATGATTAGTGACGACACACGCTCACTGTATTTTCATAATACATACAGTTTTCAATTCATAGAAATATACTAGATTTTAACTCTATTTTTCTTAATGTAACTAACTTTTTTCCAGTGCGCCCCACAGCGCCGTCACTCGTATTCCTTGGCTATGTGGCCGCCGACTCATTGGCCCGCTGAGTGGGGAACCTGAAAATTATTGGACTGCCTTAGTCCGGTGGTTCAACTGCCTAAGCTAGCGGATCAAAACGGCGGCTTCCCCGACGACGAAGTTCCGACGTTGATGTAGCGGAGCGGTAAGAGTGTGTGATTACAGATTTATCCATCACACTCGGCCGGTATTTACCATATTGCATATACCATATTCCAAATTCCGTGTTCCCCGTTTTGGACAGGCAGGTGCCGCTTCCCTCCGGCATTCCCACGGCGGCACTGGGTGCCGAGATTTAGGTGTGTGTGCCCAAGGATTAAGAGATGATGTCTTGGGCTAACTACTGCATTTGTCGGGGCTTTTAGGGGAGGAAGTGGGCTCGCTATCCCACGATTCGAATCGGAACCCACCTCAATGTACGGCTATTCTCGATCAGCTGTTGCTTCGGATACGTGCTTATCTCGTTTACATAACTGGAGGTGATAATCCACTCTGAAAATAGATTTGCAGAGTTCCCAGGGCGCCAATGACCGCCAGACCTTGACCTCAAAGTGGTGTGAATAGTGCGAGTCCATAATGGGGTTTGTTTCATCAGAACCAACAGTTATTTCTCACACTTAATTGAACCAATATCTTATGGATACTTTATTATTGTTTCGCTTACAGTTGTAATATCAGTCAATGCAGCTGCTTCAGGTGAGATTTTAGAGATTTCCGCGAAGCCTCGAATGCAAATAAGGTTTTCCGGGGGGGAATGATGGGTGAAAAAGCGGATTCCGAGAGACTTTGACATTTAAATACGCGCGGGTGCGTTGTTATTTTTATATTTTCAAATTAAAAAAGCAAAGGCGTACGGTTCTTATTTTTCCCGCCCAGCGACTGGGGAAGGTGACGTCGAGGGGTGGCCAAATTGTACTGGTACTCAGTGCGAGGGGTTTGTCATCGTTTTGTCGGTTGACTGGTGCGCGTGAGAAATCCTTGACACGCGCGAACGCTTTCAAAATGCAAAAATAAATAATTTCAATTTAAATTCCTTGTTATTTTATTTTTGTTTTCTTTTTTAGAGCTTTGTTTTCTTTGACTGCGTGCGGATGGATGGGAGGTGCAATTGTAGACGGCAGCGGAACATAAGTTTTCCTTTTGTTTTCGTTTTGATTTCAGTCGCCAAATAAGGGTGCGATCTATTTAGCCACCCGTGTCGGGGGGCGAAATTAATTAGATTTTGCGGAGTTTGTTGGGAAGATAAGTCTGATATACTTCCAGCTGAAAGAAAAGATAATTTGTATATTAAACTTATATTATTAAAGAGAACATTTCCCAGAACTGACATGTAGCACCCAATTAGTCTTAACAATGAGACCCTCTACTTAACCGAGAGAAGCTTAGTCTATCTTAGATTTCGCAATTAAATGCTTAGAGTTTACGGCCCAAAGTGAGCCAACTACCAAACTGGCTACTGCATGATTCTGGCTGCAACGTGCTCTGCTTATTGTTTATTGTTAATGGTTAATAGTTTATTGTTTATTGGGCCGCGGCAGTGCTGTCCGTGAGTGGTCTACTCCAACGCCTTTGCCCTCCAGTTTTTCCCAACGGCCACTCCATCGAAAGTGGCTGGCTATCAGTAACTGCGGTTGCGGCTAAGCCAGCTTGTCAATTTTGTATAAAATTTATTGTTTTATTTGCGCCAGGTTCGCCTTTTTGTTTTGCCACCTTTCAGACGCTCAGAGTGGCCTGCTGTTTCTGTTTTCTGTTTCGGGTCGCAGTGAAATTATTTTGCATTGCCATTCGGCGGGAGGTTTGCCAGTCATAAAGCGAGCTGTTTGCCCTCGTCTCGTACTCGAAATTGCCCGAGTATACTCGTACATGCGAATGCGAAAATATCTATATGCGCATATATGTGTTATATGTGTATATAGTGGCCCCTGGAGAGTGCCATAAAACTTGCGATGCAATTGCACAGCCACAAATGTTTGCTCAATTTACGATCGCAGTCGCTGACGGAGGTGGCAATCAACAACTGTTGCATGTGGCTCCAAACTGGCCAGGGTCGTCGGTTTGCCAAAGATCGAACATAATCTGCACTCGCCCGAGAACTAATCACAATTGGCAGCTGATTGTCCGCTGACTCAGAGTCATATGATGATGTCGCAGGGCGATGACAGCCAACGGACACATCATTGACAGCACAAATAATATATGTAGGTGCAAAAAAACCAAACTAACTGAATATATATAGCAATATTGTGGGGAAGGAAGAGGGGCGCGCACACCGGGGGCAACCAACTTGGCAACGCTGCGTATGAGCAATGCAGGGGCACCGATTCCCAAATGGCTGGCAAAAACTCAACGACGACGGCAAATGAAGCAACAAAATTCAGCACAGCAGCCGCAGATTAAGAACCTTTTAAGGGGATTAATGATTTTAATTTTTTCCGTGCATTCTGTTTGCCTTGTTTCCGTTTTCCGGCAGTTCCCTTTCCTCGGGGTGTATCGACTTGCGGATTGACTTTGAATGGTGGTGAATTTTGAAAAAGAAATGATTTTAATCACACAACAAGTATTAAAAGGTACATTACGAAATCAAAATGAATTCTGTTGGTAATATATACGAAATGATTCAGTAATATTTGTACTAACAGATTAATACAAACATTTAATAATATATTTGCTATTAGCTTCCACTAATCCGGCAATATACACAACTTAAGAACGTAAAGTAGTTAGAGAATAAGTTCTAAACGAATAAATTAGCTTATTAGCCACACAGAAGGGTATTACTTATATCGACCTTTCGTGACCCTTGCCATTTTTTCTGACACTGTGTGGACTGCTACTGGTTCACGTTGCTGGGACGTTTGTTTGCTCTGCCATTGCCGTTGGCCTGGCTAAATGCCAGCAAGGACATGCACGCCAGCTCGCTTTTGAATGGCAACTCGGCCACTTCCGCTTCCGCTCCTCGCCACCCCGGCCTCTTCCGGTTTGTTTGTTGCGCGCATTAAGCTAATTATGGCCAAATAAAGTGAGACGAAACGAAAAGCGCGCTTCGAGCAAACAGAGGAATATATCCGAATCCTCTATCCCGCAGCCCGAATCCCGTATCAGACATCCTGTGTCCTCGGATGCATGCCGTCACTTAACTTTCACTGCCCTCCTCTCTTTGCGGCCGGGTTTTTTGATTGTTTTTCAATTTTCTGCATTGTTAAACTTTTGCTTCCCATGTTGCGCCTTGTTTAATTTGCCGCCTGTGGCACGTGACAGTGGCGTTGGCAAGTGCACCACCCAACCAGCAGCCATCCATCGCCATCCATCGCCGCCCGGCACGTGTCCTTGCTGGAAAATCAGGAGCCAGAACTTCCAAATTTCAGCAACAGCAGCAGCTGTTTAATGGCTGCCTGCCGTTGGCAAATATTTTGCTTGTGCTACAACCAAACCAATTTTGTATGCTCGCCCAAATGGAATACGAATACGAGTTGTCAGTGTCCTTGCACCACCGCCCATCCCACAACTACCCACCTCCGCCCAGGACTGGTGGTCACGTGTCGCTGCAGTCGCGCCTATTTCGTCTGCTAATCTATCAAAGGCGCTGGCAGCACACCAAATTGAGTTTGTTTGGATATCATTTCCATTGGCGAGGACACGGACTCGCAGGAGGAACAGTAACAGGATCCCGGACCGGACTCGGAAGCTACCTGCCACAGAAGCGGATTGGGTCTTCTTCCACTTGCGGTCCGTTGTGAAATCGTTTCTTGCCTTCACTGGGAAAAAAGCAAGGCAAAGTTTGATTTTAAAACGATTCACTTAAGTGGAACACTTCAGGTTCTATATATTTTTTTCAGTGCGTCCGCCTCCCTTTCCCACAGTTTCCGGGCGCGTTGACGTCAATCAAATTAGACCCATCCCAGAGCCGGAGCATCGTGGGTCGGCCAAAGTTCACACATCAAATTATGTCAGGGTGGGTTCGGACGGCCCCTTCCTGCGGACAGGATAACGTCGTTGCTAACTTGCGATTTGCGTTTGTAAATGTTTTTCTAATCAGATTTGTGTGCTATCCACGAGGGAGTGCAATTTGTTTTGATGTCGCAGGCGCAATCCGGTTAAGTGACATCCGGCAAGGAGTCGGGGAGCACGGAGAGTTCGCATAATTACCCCGGGACTAGCATATGCTGGGCGGAAGATTCCCCGGAAAGTTAGTTAGTTGGGATAGAGCTGTGGGCCAAGCTTCCGTTCACATGACACACATAGCTAGCTTGGTCACTGGCCCATTGTGATCGATTGGTTTTAAAGTCCGGCCGTAAAATAAAGCAAACAATAATCGCTGGCATTGTAAATGCATAAACCCATATATAAAGTGCGGTTGCAGTGGCAATCGATTTATTGCCGCTACTCGTAAGTGGGTGAGTTTTCCGCAGACGGGTCGATAGGGATCGTCATGATTTCAGGGCCACTTCTCCGCTCTCCTTCAGCCGGTGTTGGTGGTGATCACCCTTTCTCACCGACCACAATTTTCTAGCTCGGGAATTACTTTTTAAGCCCTTTGCGTTCCGTGGATTTTTATTGCATTTGCGAAGATTTTGCCATTCTAATTGATTGTTTGCCCATTCCGGCGCAGGAGTCGTCATTGGTCGCTTATCGTCGCCGGTTATCGATCTAGCTATCTATCTTTCTATCTATCTATCTGGCCAGCTATCTTTTCCTGCTCCGATTCCAGTTATCTAACGCCGACCCGGGAAATATGCGCATAATATCCATTCAGATATACACATACGACCAATGGCCGCACACCGCACCACCCATTTATTTGTCCGCCGCATTTATTTGTGCATTACAAACCATGAGCACACTTAAGTAGCCTTTAAGCTCTGGCGCCGCTCTATTTTGCAAAAAAAAAAAAAATAACGATGATAGATACAAGAAAAATGAAACTGAGGAAAAGGGCACAGACAGACAGATAGTGCCGTTTGTTGATATCCACATATTCCTTAACAGCCTTCAAAGACACAATTCCGAGATGTAAAATCGATTTTATTAGGCCATTGCACACTGATCGATTTGCATCCGAATGAAGACGTTTTTCACACGAAAGAATAATTTATAACAAATAATTTAAAGTCTGGATACATAAGTTATTTTTATAAATCCAGTTCCAGGAGGAGAATCCCAATCAAACTGGTCTTAACTCAACTAACACTGAAAAGCTACTACAAAACAATGCTCCCAATAAACGGATCCACATAAATGACTAAAATATAAATAATGACAAAGAAAAAAAAGAAAAAATTGGTAGCTTGTATTATTTTAAAAAGTTAGTCTGGAAATAGCTTTAATTGCTCCATATAAGTTATCTGATTAACCCCAACATCATAATATATAAATTATATATAAATTAGATTATCAGCTTCTTCCCATTTGAATGCATCCATTAATTTCTGTTTAGTATTGACTGATACTTGTGGAGCCCAGGCTTGCACAATTATAAACAACTAGTTTATTTGTAGGCACACATGGAGCTATATTGATGTAAAAAATTATATAAATAGATTCCGAATATTCTAACGATGTCCGTGAAATACAAGCTGTTAATCATTGTAATATTTCACTCTGTGAATATGGTAAGTACCAAAAGAAAAGAGAGTTCATTTTGTAAACATTTCTATTTAGAGCACTTCTGACTTCGAGTTCACGAATATCAAATGCACTTCTTTGGACAAAGAATTTGACGACTTTGAGTACTGCCATCTGAAGTCTGTGAACCGTACCTTCAAATACATATCACTTAAAGTAAGAATGTATAAGATTCCCGTTACCAGAGTAAAGGTAAGATTAAAAATTGTTAAATATCAACTATATGATACACCATTTTAGGTGAACTTTGCTCTCCTCAAAAAGTTTAATGGATACAAGCCGTTTCTATACAACATCACCACGGATGCCTGCAGAGTTCTGAAATATCCGAAGTCCAATCCGGTTTTTGGATTTTTTCACAGTCTTTTTGCGCATCACTCCAACATGAATCATTCATGTCCCTTTAATGTACGTAAACTATTAATATGAATATGAATATACGAGTAATTTATTTCTCGTACATACATACAGCACGATCTTATTTTGGACAAGCTGCCTGCCGATTTTGTAAATACGAAATTTACAAAAATTTTGCCTTTTCCCGTGGGAGATTATCTTTTCGATTCCAAATGGATAGTTAATGATATAAATAGAGCGGACGTTCAAGTTTATGGCACTCTATCCTGAAAAAATAGTTTCATTAAAGCTAGTAATATAATGCCTAACATACATAATTTAAAAAAGTGAGTAAAAAGAAAGGTTGTCTAACCAAAAAAAAATTATATTGTACAAAATTGTGAGCTACATATTTTTTGTAAATTTTATAAATCGCCTAAAATCTAGTTTCATTTAAGTTTTCATACGAAATGTCATCAGTGAACGTAAAAATATAGAAATGCTATTTGCTGGTCCAATAGACTGTGACAAATTAAAATAACATTATTACGAATTTAGACGGATGCAAATAGTTCAGGTTCATGCGTACTTAAATTGTGATTAATGTATTGTGATCTTTTTACTGCAAAGTTATGTTGGCTTGGGCAGTAATAAACCGAATCTCTTGAAGTCAGTATCATTGTGCTCTTCATTATGTGCAAACTCATAGGGCTGATGAGCAACATAATTATGCTCCTTGCTCTGATCACAGAAGTATGCATGCTATGCATTTATTAAAGTCTTACTAAGGCACATTTTTCTTTAAGATAGCCTCAATGGTGGAATTCACGAATGTCAAGTGCACCTCCTGGGATAACGCGTTCGATAATTTTGAGTATTGCCATCTGAAGTCGGTTAACCGGAGCTTTAAGTACTTGTCGCTCAAAGTAAACCTACACAAGCTTCCAAAGTTAAGGTTTGTCACGACTAAAATGAATACATTATTCAGTGTTAAATTAAAATTTATTGTTTCATTTTCAGGTAAACTTTTCTCTGCTCAAGCGTTACAATGGCTACAAACCATTTCTGTACAACATCACTGTCGATGCTTGTAAAGCCCTGAGACACCCGAAGTCCAATCCGATATTTAATTTCTTTCATGGGCTGTTTAAAAAACATTCCAACATGAACCACACCTGTCCATTCAATGTAAGTGTGCTGATGATTGGTGTTCGGTTGAGCATTTGAATACTTTCCTTTTTTATATTTCAGCATGATCTAATCGTTGAGAAACTGCCTACAAACTTTATGAATCAACAAGTGAGCGGGGACCTCAAGTTTCCCCACGGGGATTACCTCTTCCACTCCGACTGGTATGCATACGGAATTAATCGCGCAACCGTAGATTTCTTTTACTCACTTTCATGACTTTTAACAAATTATGCGATGAGGTTTATTCCTATGCTATAAAGAATTCCATCGGTTACAAAGTTTAACATAAACTAATCTCTAGACCTAACATATCCGGCTAACTCTAATTATTTACAACTGGGCTTTGGATAGAAGCGAACGGGGTAAGTTCCGAGGCAGGGAATCAGCTCCTTAATCCCTTGGAGTAATCTTAACCCGTAAGCCGTCCTTGGGCCGCAGAATGAGCTCGCCCAGCAGCGTGAGATCCTCCCGGCGATCCACAGCCTCGATTTTGTACTTCCTCAAAACCGTGGAAATCACGGCCTTCTCCTCCAGAATGGCAAACTTCTGGCCAATGCAGTTTCGCGGTCCGGCGCTGAAGGGTATGTAGGCGAAGGGATGGCGTCCGGCGCAGTTTTCCGGCAGGAAGTTGTCCGGATTGAACTGCTCCGGTTTGGGGAAGACACGCGGATTGCGGTGCAGGGCGTAGGTCATAATGATGGCCTGAGTTCCGGCGGGCACGATTTTTCCACCTATGGAAGGGAAGCCAATTAAAAGAGCCCTCGCAGGGAAAACTTTTAGATCTTACCAATGTTCACATCCTCGCCCACCATCCTAGCCATCATTGGGACACTGGGAAACAGGCGCAGCGAGTCCTTGATGCAGCACTCCAGGTATCGCATATCCAGAAGGTTCTTCATGGTGGCCGGCGTCTCCTTGTCGGCGCCGAAGATCGAGTCCAGTTCCTCCACCACGCGCTCCTGGTACTCGGGATGGCAACCCAGCAAAAATAGTGTCCAGGAAATGGCCGCAGAGGTGGTGTCGTGGCCCTCGAACATAAAGGTGTCCACCTCCTCTCGAATGTCCTCCTACAACAGAATTTCATATTTAATAAGAAAATCATTTTAGGAAACCTTTCTTTTTACGTTAGAAAGCACAGTTCCTTCCTTAGAGGCATCGATGAGGAGGTCCAGGAAGGCCAGGCGCTTCTTCTTTCCCAGGTCATCATAGGCATCGGGTTCGCTATTATTATTGTTGTTATTGTTCTCCTGGAGAATGGCCAACTCAGCCTTTCGCTCGCGGATCACCATGTTGGAAAATCCATGCAAGGTGTTTATGTAGCTCTGGTGGAGCTTGTAGTCCGCGGTCAGGCTGAAAATGAAGTCGCTCTGCAGCCAAATCTTCGACTGCCGACTCTGCACAATCGATCCAATGCTGAGAAGAAATATAACAATTGTAAACTCAAAGTTCTGTGGCAGTTTTCTTTGATTTCCAAATGAAAAGCTTTGCTGGTTTTTAAATAGATAAACAGTGCCATACACATTTTGTCCCGATTTACGGAGTTTCTCACAGGGAATGGGAAATGAGAAAGTGTTGCGTTAAATTGAAAGTTAGTCATCTGTGCACTGGGTGGGTGTGTGTTCTATGAGGCGTGGCTGGGAGGAGTGGAAGGATGGGTCCGATGCTGTCTGTTATCAGCTTGGAAGCACTTCAAACATCCCATTGACATCTTAATCTCGCATATTTTGCGCTTGGATGCACCACCACCCACTGGCGCACGCACGGGGCAGAAAGTGGGTGAAAGTGGGCGGATGGGGGCAGGTTGGGGAAATGGTTCGGGAGGTGGAAGGACATGTGTATCTAAAGGGTGTCTTCTTTCCTGACAGCTGTTCTGACAGCTCTCGATATTAAACTGCTGCCACAACGCTGATAACTCATCGCGAAATGAGGAAGAGTTGTGTTTGGTATTGATGATTTTATTCCCAGTGGTCGCCGGCTTTTGTGATATATTTTAATTATACGGACGGAAATATAATGTTCAGAGGGTCATAACTGGTTTTCATAACCGAAAGTATGCCGAGAAATAGTTTAATAACTGACTACGACTCCGAAGTAATGAATTGCATATTTTCAGGCTGGCAACAGATTTAATTGAACAATTTTCTTTTCTTTTTGTTATCCTAAATGAAGTATATTTGCTCATAACATCAATTTGTGTTGATAAAAAAGCTTATTGCATGCAACTACATATTTTGTATGATTTCAATTAATAGGTTATTATAAACGTTTAAATAAATTCGCGTGACGCGAAGTCAAATTTAAGACAAGCCATTTATGACACTAAAGTTTCTAATAAAAATCAAAAAGGAAACGACTTGTAATAGCCAATAACACTTTCAATCAACATCGGTCGAAATCTCAATGGTATAATATTATATACTTGATATACATTTTATGAATGCAATTTATGACTATAATTGAAACCAGATCAACAAATCTTTCACACTTAGCGGCAGCATGGATTAGATGAAAACCCGATTGCTTTAAATGATTATAGGTAATTTGGCACAATTTCGATCACAATGAAAATGTTTCTGTCGATTCGAAGACAGGATGTTTTATCAATTTAAACATTGATTGCAAAGCTGGCAAGAAAACTTCGACATGCAATCTGCCCATCTTAGTTTCGAGTTTTTAACAATATCTTACCCATAGACCGCCTTCACGTACTCCGATTCACTATTGCTCTGGGCGTAAATTCTGCGACCCATGGCGGTTTCTGTGAATTGAGTTACGTTTGCAATTAGCCACGAATAATGTCACCCGATCTGGAAAACGTATCCGATCCCCAGCGGCATTGACACTCACCACAAACAATGTCCAAGGTGCAGAGCGTGACGTAGGGGAACAGGTTGAACGCCTCGCTGCCCACCTCCACCGCCAATTTTCTGGCCAAGACTGCGCTCTGCTCATTGAAAACGTCGATGAAATCGTCCAAGATTTTGAAGTGGAAGGCAGGTGTGAGGATCTGTGGTGTAAATTAAATTGAAATAAGTACACAATACAGTTGTAAGAGCAGCTCAAAAGGACTCACCTTCCTGCGGGAGTGCCACTTGCGATCTGTGCTGGTGAGCAGACCCTCTCCCAACCAAGGATGCAGATAGTCGTAGTCGTGGCTCTTGTTCACAAACTTCTGGCTGTTCAGTATGGGCTGATATATATTTTAATTTAAATTAGTTATGTTTACAGGAATGCCTATGTATTCGAACTCACCTCCACGGTCTCAGGCTCGAAAAGGAGCACTCTTGGAGCTGTTCCCTGCCAAACGCGATTGATTCCGATTCGGGTGCCCCACAACTTTTGCATGCCGATGACGCGATTGAAGAGCTCTGCAAAATGATTGGAGTTGGTAAAGAAAACCAGTTTAGCTTGGTTGGCTCGAACAATATGGGTGGGAGGGTAATTTACGTCAGCATTTATGTTATCACTGTTGATTCATTAACTTATTTGTGGCCAAAATAGTTTGTTTTTTATGTATGTGCACATTTCCCAGATGTCAGAGTAATTATTTCGCGTTCGCTGCTGCCCCTTCGCCGACCCCATGAAGGTCGCCTCAATTGCTTTCTTTGTGGCCCAGTTAATAAGCCGGGCTCTTCTCGGCCGAAACTCTGGCCAAAACACGTTACTCATAGACAAGACCGTGTAAACATGTTTATGTGTCGCCGCAGCTCATGTGTGTTGCATTAATTAAAAGATGAAACACACAACGCAAACAGCGATACGCGGCCATTCAGCAATCTCTGTCTCTAATAATGATTTTATGTAACCCCACCGCCCGAAAAGCGAATCGCTATTTCGCGACCATCAGGTGGGGCATTTCTCAGGTGAGAAACGGAGGGACTCTGGGCCGCTCTTTCATCGGAAGTTGGAGCTTGGCCAGCGAATGTCGATCTGTCCAAAAGAAATCACTTTTCATGCAATCTCTTTTGACGCTCTAGAGGTCACTCCATTATCAACCAGGTCTACGAATGCGTGTAATTACTTAAGGTAATTTTAGACATGATTAGGTCCATAAAAAAGCATAATATGAATTTTTTTTAATGAATTTTTATATAAATGTGGCAGAACCTATATCATAGCGAATTGAATTTGAAGTGGTAATACGGGAATTACGTTACTAAGTGAAAGTGTTGTGGGATTTTGCCAAGAACAAAGATCGCTCTCGATTGCTAAAAGGGAAAAGTGTGTGATTAAAGCTTAGCCAAGTCTAAGTCGGCACACCTTCGCTGTTTCATTTGAAACTCAAGAGGTCGTATCACCTATGGAAACAAACCTATTTACAGTACGCTAGGGGAATTTGCTACCCTACCTCATGGATTTCCCTTCGCAACAGATTTTTGTAGATGTGTGTCATTTGGGTAGGCTGCGATTACGCAGGCAATTTGGTATAATTTGCGATTGTCACAATTTCTTGGCTGACATTGGTAGTGCAGATTAAAAAGCAGTTACCAGATCGCGCAAAGGCCAAAACGAACCCCCGAAACACCCACAGGCAATTGAAAAAAATCCGTGACCCCCGTTTTGTTGGCAGCAGAACTCTGAAAACTCAGAACTGGAAACCCGTTTGAGCCTTGGCAACACTCCACATCATTCCACTCCAAATGTTGCCGAGCTGCCTCTTCAACAGCCCGAGGTATCTTGGAAAATGTACGCGATCAAGAACCGCTTGACCTTCAGCCCGAGTTGCTGCAACATCATATTTCATTTTTCATTTTATTTTCAGTTTTTAGCACTTAACAAAAGCCTCGTAATTGCGCAGGCAAACAGACGGCGGCCATTTCGAGATTCGTTCTTAAATTAAATTATAAAAAATTAATAAAACTCACTGGCTGCTAATCGGTCCATAAATTATATGCAAGTTGCTCGCTTGCCTTGGCAGAAATATTCTTGAGCAAGTCTTTTGATTTTATCGCGACCTTAAAGTTTTGGATGTTGATGATGGCACGAATTAGCAAGGCATTTCTCTGCCTAATCAAACGGGTTTCTAAGGTTCTTTTCGAGACTATAAAAGCAGGTTGTAAATCTGTTAAATGTAAATGCTAATTGGACTAGACGAGGAGCATTGAGAGAACCCATAGAACCCCCAAATTAAGTATCCAAACTTGATTGGGGCTCCACAACCACGAAGACAAAGACAAAGAACTCGAAACGGAAACGAATTGAATCGAATCTATTGGGGCTTAGCACCCATCGAATGAGTAGCAATTTTTCATACGTTTATCAAATCCATTTCCTACACGAATCCACTGCAGTGGCCAAGAGCCGAATTCGAATTCGAACTTGTATCTTGTATCTTGTATCTGGCTCTTCCGCATTGAAATGTATGTTAATTCGCTTTGTCTTCGAAGGGGGGAGGGTGCAAAACGCCGGATCCGCGGAATGCGAATTAATCGATCGATCGATTGAGAATCCGCGCCAAGCCGGGTCCAATTACGATGGCTATATTATGCCATTCAGTGTCAAGATCAAGTCCGCTTTGGACCTTTTCTTCTTTATCTTTTTCTGGGCCTTAAGCTCCGAGCCCAGTCTGTTCACAGTTTATGGCTATTTTTATCACTGCGCCGAGTGTTTGGCGAGCTTGTTATGTGAGTGATTTATGAGCGGCTTCTGGCTGCTGTTTCGGCGTCGATTCTTCATATTCGGTAATTGTTTTTGGGATGAGAAAACCAATTCACGTAAATTGCGTGTGAAATAGCGGGTTAAATTGCCCTTTGTCCGGTGAAAGTCGGCGAATCCGGCCTTATATCGAGATCAGACGTAATTCGACTGCTTTATGTAGTAAAATTATTCAAAGGCTGGTACCTCTTCTCCACCGAAACTTTCCCGCAATTAAAATTCATTAGAATTATGCCAAAACTGCACGCTCAATTGCCCCTTGTCCCGGCGACTTTTTCACGTTTTATTTGCCTCCAATCGACGATGTGGCGTATCGCAAACAAATACAAAATTTGTTAATTAAATTATGTGCTCCGCCGGACGACTAAACAAAGAGGAACAGAAAATGCATAAATCACAGCTTATTGCAATCTAATTTTCAACAGGTTTTCGCATTTTGACATGTTTGCCCCTGCGGTTCTATAAATCAATTAGTTGGCTCTAAGGAGACCACGAACTTGACCAAAATCTTGGGCACGCCATCCTCCCCAACGAAAGTGAAGATCGCAAATTCAGAATTTCGAAAAGTAAAGTTCATTAACACTGGTCTTTAACAGATATTCGAATTATTTCGGGACGTGGATGACTGCCTCGTTGGGAGCTGATCACAGAAATTAGCACCTGTTCGTCGGCGATTGTTTGCCCTAGCAATCAGAGAATGACTCAGGGTCAATATCACTAACTGGAGCACCCACACGGCCGTAAGAATTTGTGACTCCGAGCACTCACCGTCGTGATCCACATTCATTTCGATGGCGTTGCCCAGGAAGGGCATAGCCGCAGGTCCCGGGATCTTTTCGATGTACTTCACCAGTCGGGAGCGGCGCTTGTTGTAGACCACGAGGAAAATTAGAATGGATCCCAGGAGGAAAACCGTGATCGGGGAGTAGCCGGATATCACTTGGCCCACTTTCGAGAGCAATATGCTCTCGGCCATTAACGAGGTTATCACTTTCGAGGACATCTTCGCGGAGTATCCACAGATCTACAGGCGTTCAGTTTCAGCGTTCACTTTCTATTCGCTATGTGTATGTATATCCTTATCGCACGGAGATTTGAACCCGGACCCGGCGATTCAAGCGCTGCGAACTCCAATAGACAACTAACCGAAAAACCGAGATTGCACAAAAATTTAAAAAGAAGTGCTAAAAATTTCGGGCCAAGCGTTTCGGGTTTCGAGCTCTCGTCTCGCGAACTCGGCTTTGAATAGCATTTGTATCTGAGGCTGAGTATCTGCGCCAGTATTGGTGAGTATCTCGATCTCTTAGCCGGGCTGGTAATAGCGCCAGTAGTGGTAACAGCGATAGACACACACATACAAAGAGGGGGCAAAAAAGGTGGCCAAAACAAGCGACTTGCAGTCGCATTGTTGCCTAGATGACTGGGCGTTTCCACTGTTTATGGGACCTACAATCGCTGCAGTTTGGATTACGATTTCATATGTGACGTTTGTGTACTTTTTAGCCTCTAGGGCATTTCAGTTCCAATTCGAAGTTTGTCAATGCTGAAGAAAGCTGTGCCAAAAGGGAAATGTATTATTTCATTATACCTGTTTTCGAATGCAGATGTTGGCTTAAACGTGTTTCTATGCAAATACGTGGTGGTCTCAAAAGCAATTTAAATTGAACTTGAACTAAATCTGTTCTTTTTATTAATCGATATAGCATCACTAGTGTGAAATGTTATAAAAATACCAGTAGAACCTCTTCTCGGTGTGGTAGTATTATGGCACACCATAAATTTTGGTTTTCGTATATCAGAAATTGAATTGGTAAGAGCAGTATATCTTCGTCTTACCCAACCTATTGATTCGCATAATTTCTTACTAAGCGCTTTTGTATCTCGCCCTTGTGCCTGAATGGCAAACTTCAAAGCTGAAAGATGTCATCATAGTCAATCGGCAAAGAGGGGCGTTTACTTGTCAACCCTTTTGAAGTCTATTGAAAGTTATAGGATTGGATCGGAGGTTGAGTTCCGCCCAGACATAGCCAGACAGCCTTGGCTAGCTTTTTGCAAGAAGGTTGGCACTGGGATAAAGCCGCTCGATTCTACGATCGCTCATTAACTGCAGGTTCGGATCTCATTATAAGAGTGCAATTAAAACAAGCTTAAACGCACTGTCATGTCCGCTAGTAGACACTTAATAATGGGAGCGTTTGATTCGAGGGTTTCAGTAACCGAAGTTATGGGTAGACACAACCTTCGTGAGTAAGAAGATTCTTGGACAATTAGCGATAGCTCGAGGTGGAGATCGGATTGAGATCGAGATTGAGTTCCGATTGACTGCCACATGTTAAATGTAACCCAAGGTTAGGAAGAAGTCTCCTAGTGTCCGTCATTCAAATTGTGCCCGTTCTTATTGATGAAGATCGAGTTGGAACCAGCGTAACTCGTTTTGGCTAACAAAATTAATATTATTTCGCCGTCTGCGTTTTGGGTTTCGTTTCTTTTTTCTAGTTTGTAAACCAAGGAACCTGTTCCAATGGAGCCCATAGAACCTTGTCTTACTGATGCATAACTAAAGACTTAGGAGGAGCTCCCGGCACATCCAGAGATTGTGACATAATCCCAGAAATAAAATACCTTTTTTTTAGGCACGGTAAATATATTATAGAACCGGACCTGAAGTCCCCAATCTAGAATTCTAAACACACTTTTGCATACCAAAATACAAAGCCTTTCGAAGAGTTCAATCGAAAGGTCAGACACCACATAGCAAAAGTCTTTTGTAACCAATTTCTATGAAATCGATGGCGCATTACAATCGACTTTATGGCTAGGAAGCCGAGTGATTACGAAACCCGGAGACTGAAAATATTGTCTAGGAAGTGGAAGAAGCCGGCGAGCGACTCGTTCTTTAATTAAAGAAGAATTAACAGCTTCGCGGGGAAAAAGCGCCAAGTCACTGCTCAAAACCACTTCTGTTTTCATTTAACCATTTTATCATCTAATTCTGCGTATTTCTGTTTACTTTATATAGTCATGCAATTCCACAGCAGATTAGAGCACAACACAGAGAACATCGCTCTTAAAGACTCAAGTATCTCGGGGGCTTCCCCTCCACAGCGGCTGTGTTGCGATGCTCTTTGTTTTGATGTGGCTTTCGGTTTTCTACTGGACCATGTCGATGATAATATGCCTACGTGCAGTCGATCCATGACTGATTTGCAGCGGATCCGAATCCGATATCCGAGCATCTCGCATGTCGGTGCTAATAGGCGGTGAGTATCTTAATGCGGAGGGCCGGCCGTCCTCTACTGTTTTCAAGATCAAGGGCACAACACGATACGAGTGGTATTCATTCATCTTCCTGCTTAGTCAAGTTTTCAACAGTGCAGAAAGACAAGAAAGAAGGCTGGAATTAGATGACCATAATTTCCATGGCACGTCTTTAGTGATAAGTTCTGATAAGTACCACCAATAGATTACAATATCAATATGTGCCTTAATTTATACACAGAACTGAAAAATAAATTAAGATAGTAATCTTATACAACTAAAAACCAAGTTAATATAAAAGTTCAACTTACCTAGAAGAATCCCAATTTTTGTTTTGATTTTTGAGTGAAATTCTTAATTACATGAAGTAATACACTTTCTTATCAGGATGCTTAATTTTTTAGATTTACATAATAATGACCGGTTAACGGTTGTTGACATTTCTACGTGAGTGTTTGGTTTATTCACTTTTTATCGATTCAAAATAAGCGTGGCAAACCTGTTTGGTTTGCCATAAACAAATCATGAGCGAAGTCTCACGCAAAGCAGTTCAATGGGTCAAAGTTTCCGAGGCTTGGTGCTTCTAACCCAGCTAGACTACTGCATCTGTATGGCCAAGTCCACATCTGAACTTGATGTGGATGCTGAACGGACTACGTGCGGAAGAAGAGCAGCAGTCGAGAAGCCTTCGCCGGAAGTCAGCTATAAAAGAGTTGTAGATCTTAACTATAACTTCAACTGTTTCTGCTTTGTTATTGGTGGGGGTTTCGTTCGTTTCTAGCCATTATAGACAGTATTTGAAGATTTGACTCACAAATTATTATGGCCAGCAGTTGTGGCTGAATTGATTAGCTGGCATTTGGCTGTGGCTAGCGGTCTTTTAGCCCCTCGATAAGGTCAAGTTCACTTCCGCATGGTGAGCCAGTAGTTACTGAGCTCCGTTCTCTGATCTCCAAACGACTACCCCGAAGTAACTGTTTCGGAGTTTCGGGCGGATTTCATGGGTAGGGAAAGGGAAATTGCCCAAGAGGTCAGCTCAAGTGGCCATAAAACAATTAGCCATTAGAGGGCCTTATGTGACGCACTTGGCAATCGCGGCAATCAGAGTTGTTACCAATCTCTCCGCGGGTCACGCAACACAATATGTATCTCGAGCCTCGATTTTATCTGCCAGCGTGTGAACTGCCGGAAATTTCACTCTTGTGGACGAATTTAATTCTTTCCGAAACTGATTTTTGACCAAGTTAGTTGGGGGGGAATAAAAGGCGTACTTTGTACTTTGTCCGGTTATAATTTGGCTTTAAATTCAAAGACCCAAGCGCAGTCGTTTCTAGAGTAAACAAATTTATGAAAGACATAAAAAGCGGATAAAAGCAGAAAATTATCTCGCTCTTGAAACTCCGAAATTAAATGTTAGTCCAATGATTTACTGCTTTACTTATAAGCGTGTTAATTGCATAAATTTCCTTCACTGTTGAACTTGATTACATGTTCTTTGGCGGTCCACTCAATTGCCATAATATCAATCTCGCAGCCAGACTTCAACAAGTGTCAAGTGCAGTGTCTGGCTGCAATTAACCCTCTACTGCCCCATAGTACCTTGCTTAAGGTCACATAAGCCTCAAATTCAATTCCAATTTAATCTAGTACAATTTAATATTTCCACAATATTTGGTTCTAAGTACCAAGTATTTCAGGCAGGTTTCAGCGGGTTAATCTCCGTCAAAGAACCGAAATGCACGGCAGGCGTTGCAATCCACGGTCAACACGACAGGTTTCAGGTTTCCTTCTAAGCCCCTGAACGGCCAAATCGTTGGTTTTGACACAGATATAGCCATGTTATGGCCGTATTGGCCGGATCGGCGCTTGCATTTGGCATTTCGTTGGCCAAACACCACCACCAGGTGACCTCGACTTTCAATCGCTGTGAGAATTTGTCTGGCATTCTTTGCGAATGTATCTTCAGACGATTCTCACACAGATCTTGATACGCACCTCGGAATCGAGAATTACACGCCGATAGGCATCGCGAGAAAAATCTACTGGCCGGCCATTACGAGTGAGATGCATTTTCCCCAACATTTATGCCTGCGAGCTTTACATCTGGGCAGGCTCACATCAATTAACCCGCAATTACAATAGAATTTAATCATGTGCCTCTGCTAGTTCACGTCGCACAGTTGGCCAAGGGGGGTTAAGCGATGGGGCTGGGCAAAAAGGGGCGTATTAATAACCGCGCTAAGTTCAAGAACATCGCTGATGGTTATTGTCATAGTTTTGCCGCGGCAATATGTAATTAAATCTGCGGATTGCAATCGATTATAAATACGCTGTGCTGCAATTGCGGGTGGCGAAGGCTTTGTTTGTTGAGTGAGTGAGTGATTTAATAAATTGTTCCGACTTTAAGAGCAATAAGTTCCTTCTACGATAATTGAAGTTATAATTTCAAAGACATTGTATTCAAGTACTCAAAGTACTTAACACCCTGCAGAAAGGTGGCCCAAATCTAAAATCTTTATTTCGGGTTACCTAATTATTTATTATAACATTTTAAGTTTAATGATTTGCTGACCCCATTTTATGCTGGCTTCCTCGTCGGTTTTTATGGCTTTTTGAAAGGCAAAAACAGCTCTCTGTTATTAACAACGCGCGGTTCAAGTCCATGCTCCGCCCTGATTGCTAAGTCTCCAGTGGGTTGGTTTTATGCTAAAAGCATTATCCAAGTCTTACTCCACAAGCTCTTCCCAAAACTATCGTTAAATTAATTTGACAATAATCCAATCGCTGACTGGTCGCACTATTATATCGCTACGGTATATATTTGAGGGAACAGACGGCGGCCACACTGCAGACAAATAAAAAATTTAACCAATCGTTGCAATTGCACTTCAGTCTTCGTTCAGAAATAAATACGTAGCTGCAAATAGAGGACTATCTCCACCGACATTTAAGAAGTACAGTTAAAACCGGGAAAATGGAGAGAGCAGGCCTCTTGGCCGTTTTGGCACTGTGCTGCGCCTTCGGTGAGTGCAGAAGAGAAGTGCGAAAAGCGACGTCGAAAGGGAACCACAATAATAGTTTAGTCATAGCTTATTGCGTATTCGCGCTGTGCACTCCGTTCCTCAACCGTTTCTCTTTGTTTGTTTGCTTTCTTGCAGGCGCCTTCGCCGCTGGCACGCCCCTTTTGGGCTCCAGCAAGTGCACCTGGGGACCCTCCTACTGGTGCGGAAATTTCAGGTGAGTGCGGAAAAGTGGGAGGCAAAATAAACGGTATATTCGGATAAATCGCTTGGTCATCGAACACTGCAAAGTTCTCGAAGGCGAAAAGCTAACCTCTCTTAACCCCGCTCCGCATAGCGATATTATTTCTCCGCCTCACTTGCCCATTGTTTGCAGCAAAGACTCGTCTGTTTTTGTTCTCTGCGCCGATAAGACTATCACTCGAATCGGAAATCGAATCACTTTGCTCTACATAGCTCTATTCGCCGATAACCCCTGTTATTGCAAACTTAACACTAGTGCCGCTCTAATTGCGTCCCCTTATTTTGCGTTGTATTGTTATACAGATTCCATGTTTTCTCTGAGTGCACTTTTCGCAATGCTCTCTGCCTCCATATCCCATATTTCTGGATTTCCTTTGTCCGCACATTCGCTTTAAATCAAATTAACAGTACCGCCAGTCGGAACATTTAGACGGCAAAGTTAAGCGCTCGTAGGGGGCACAACTTTATCGACACGATTATATGCATGAGTAATTCAGAGGAGCATATCGTTCTGAAACAGCTCCCTTTCCCTTTCCCCTGCACCGCCAAACAAACCACATGATTGCTTTGTTTATCATGTTCGCTGCAAGCGGCAACAGTTGTTCCTTATCAACGGATTCTGACTAATCCCTCAGGCGTATGATGAGTACAGGGGAACATCCGAAAGTGCAACTTCTAAGCACTGGACCCAGTCACAATGACCCCCACCTGAAACCCTTATCCAAGCCTTACTCATTGACAATGGTAAATTCCTCAATGGAGTGATATTTCATTGCGGCCATTGCAGAGGATCATCTTACAGAGGCTATACTGTACATATCATATGTAACACCACGATCAACTTCCAATCAAACTTTACATGGACTGCATCATTAATAGAGTAAAAGCGATCAATAGGCAACGGAAAACATTTGTTAAGCACCCATCCCTTATCGCTGGTCGTAATTCCTTTGTTTATTGATTGATTTATTTTTAAAGGGCCAGGAAAATCCGCCATTTCTGGCTCTTAACCGTTTCTTTGTTTCTCAATTAACTGCGAAAAATTGCAGAGTGTCAAAAATTAAAAACGTCGCCATTGCTGTTGAAAATTCAAAAAACAATATCTGTGAATGCGCAGCCAAGTGAATAATATATACGTGGATACGTCCAGATATATCATATATACATATGTACTGTTTATTTCCGTGCTTATCAGTGCTGATTTTTGCTTTTTAGACGCTTTGTTTGGTATTCCTGATGATTCAACCGCAGACGTCTCTTCGTGTTTATAGAAATTAGCACTTTCCGTTCGAATCAGTCAAATCGATTTATATTGAACAAATATAGGGGTTACTTTCCATCAAAGTGGGTAAAACGCTCTTAGTATCAGGGCTTTAAATGCTATTATATTTGCTTATATGGGATGATATAGGCTTTGATGTAGTCAGGATAAGCTTGGTGATTATTAAACAGAAGAGTGGTATCATTTCGTTCCGTCTCCGATGTTCAAAAATCGAAATATTACCACTCGTTGCTTCGTTGTATCCATTGAAGACCCAACATAATCATGTGAGCTGCGGGTGCATTCTTAAAGTGGATAGGGCTACTCCCTTTTTAGTGGACTCTGGTCTTTGCTGACTCGTCGATTCTGACTTGGCTACTCGATTACGAATGCGGGTCATTTGATCCGAACAGTGGCATTTCGCACAATCAGCTTACAATCCGACTGTGGGACTTACTCTGATGGGTTTATCTTAACACCACAGAGAGTTTGCTTACTTTATGTGTGTTTCCTTTCCAGCAACTCCAAGGAATGTCGTGCCACCCGCCATTGCATCCAAACCGTTTGGGAAACCCAAAAGGTGCCGGTGGACACGGACTCCATCTGCAAGATCTGCAAGGACATGGTTACTCAGGCCCGCGACCAGCTGAAGAGCAACGAGACAGAGGAGGAGCTGAAGGAGGTCTTCGAGGGCTCCTGCAAGCTGATTCCGATCAAGCCGATCCAGAAGGAGTGCATCAAGGTGGCAGATGACTTCCTGCCCGAGTTGGTCGAGGCCCTGGCCTCGCAGATGAATCCTGATGTGAGTTTTCACCTCCACAACATCCTCAACCTCTTATTGATATCTAAAATTCTTTCCTTCAATCCTCAGCAAGTTTGCTCTGTGGCCGGACTTTGCAACAGTGCTCGCATCGACGAAATGTTCAAGAATGGCATTCAGGCTGGTCTTGATGGAACCGTCCAGGATGAAGATGACAGCTCCGAGGAGACCGAGTTGGCCATGCAACCCAACCAACTTTCCTGCGGCAACTGCAACCTGCTTTCCCGTCTGATGCACTCGAAATTCGCGGCTACCGATCGCGATGACATGGTGGAAACGATGCTTCATATGTGCGGATCGCTATCCAGTTTCTCAGACGCCTGTGCCAACATTGTGCTCACCTATTTTAATGATATCTACGACCATGTGAGCAAGCACTTGACCACGGATGCCGTGTGCCATGTGTCCGGAGTGTGTGCCTCCAAATATCACCAGCATGAAGAGGAAAAGCAACCACAAGAAGCCCTGGTTGCCTTGGATGCCGGCGATGATATTCCCTGCGAACTATGCGAGCAACTGGTCAAGCACCTGCGCGACGTGTTGGTGGCCAACACCACTGAAACGGAGTTCAAGCAAGTTATGGAAGCATTCTGCAAGCAATCAAAGGGATTCAAGGACGAGTGCCTTAGCATTGTCGACCAATACTATCATGTGATCTACGAGACTCTGGTTAACAAGTTAGATGCCAATGGAGCCTGCTGCATGATTGGCATTTGCCAGAAGAACTCCGCCTCCTCAATGAAGGATATCCCAATCATGCCGCTGCTGCCTGTTATTGAGCCGGCTCAGGTGAAGATCACCATCGAGAAGTTGGAGAAGCACGATAAGAAGCAACTGGGAGCCAGTGAGCCGAAGTTCAGCCAGAAAGAGATCCTGGACATGCAGTTGCCCATTGATCACCTAATGGGTGCAGCGAATCCCGGAGCTTTGGTCGAGGGTGGAGAGCTGTGCACGCTCTGTGAGTACATGCTGCACTTCATTCAGGAGACTCTGGCTACCCCCTCCACGGATGACGAGATCAAGCACACCGTGGAGAACATTTGCGCCAAACTGCCCTCGGGAGTTGCCGGTCAATGCCGCAACTTCGTGGAGATGTATGGCGATGCTGTGATAGCTCTGCTCGTCCAAGGACTGAATCCCCGTGACGTGTGCCCCCTCATGCAGATGTGCCCGAAGAATCTGCCCAAGAAGGACGATGTCGAAGTGTTCATCCAGCCAGCCAGCGATGAGCAGGATCACCCAACTTGCCCTCTGTGCCTCTTTGCCGTTGAGCAGGCCCAGATGAAGATCCGCGACAACAAGTCCAAGGATAACATCAAAAAGGTTCTGAATGGCCTTTGCAGCCATCTGCCCAACGAGATAAAAGAAGAATGCGTAGACTTCGTGAACACCTATTCCAATGAGCTGATCGACATGCTGATCACAGATTTTAAGCCGCAGGAGATCTGCGTGCAACTGAAGCTCTGCCCAAAGACTACAAACGCTCTCAGCGACTTGGGCATTTCGCTGGAGGACGATGTCGATGGTGAGGACAAGTCCAGCAGTGAGGAAATCAGCTTCAATGACATTGAGTCCCTGGAGGAGCTGCCCCCTCAGCTGGCCTTCGACTCAGGATTCACCGCTGCTCCCAACTGCCTGATCTGCGAGGAGTTGGTTAAGACCTTGGAGAAGCGTATGGGCAAGCACCCCACTAGGGACAGCATCAAGCATATCCTGGAGGAGTCTTGCGACCGGATGAGGAAGCCAGTGAACGCTAAATGTCACAAGGTTATCGACAAGTACGGCGATAAGATCGCCGATCTGCTGTTAAAGGAAATGGATCCCAAGCTTATCTGCACGGAGTTGGGAATGTGCATTCTGGCTGATCTGTATGATCGTGAGTATTAAAATCTAGAGCTACGTTATGTATGCGCTAAAACTTATGAATTTCATTTTGGTGACACAGTCGAAGTTGATGAGGCTTTGAAGTACGACGTGATTGCTCTGCCGCACCAGGACAACAAGCTGTCTAGCATCAAGGAGCCGCCCACCTGCGTCCTTTGCGAGTTCATCATGACCAAGCTGGATGCCGATCTGAAGAACAAGACCGAACAGGACGACATTAAGCGAGCGATTGAAGCCGTATGCAATCGCCTCCCAGCCACGGTGCGCAAACAGTGCGACGCTTTCGTCGATGGATATGCCTCCGCGGTCCTGAAATTGCTGAGCGATGTGCCGCCCAAGCAGGTGTGCCAGAAACTGCAGCTCTGCTTCAGCGTGGCCGTCACCGATGAGGTTGTGGAGTGCGGTGTGTGCCATGGAGTCACCCAGGCTCTGTTGCCCTTCCTGCGCGAGAAGAAAGAAGACGAATCCGAAGTGACAGCCCTTCAGATGACATCGGTGGGATGCGAGAACTTGCCAGCCAAGTACTACAAGATTGTAAGTAACTTAAAATCCTAAATGTTATAAATATCTATAAGTTCCTTGGCGTTGCAGTGCTCTGAGATGATTTCCATCTATGGCAATAGCATTAAGAACTTGGCCAAGCGACCTTATATTGATCAGTCGCACATTTGCGCCGAGATTGGCAAGTGTTTCGATAGCGAGAAGTCTTCGCTGGCCTTTGCTAGAATTTCAGGTAAGCTATAGGTTGAAGGACTCAAATAATACATTGACTAATTTACTATTATCAACAGCCTAAGTGATGCGTTGTGATGTGCGAACCAGACGCGGAGGGAGGATTCGAAGGAGAAGGGACCCGATCCCACGCTTTATATATGCATATACCTTTACATATATCTGTTTACATTCTATAACGATTTACTGTAAATGAAACATAATTACTTACTTTTCGTTTTGTACCCCATTTTTTGGCTCTAAATTTGTTAGGTGAATTTGTGATGAAACTGATTTTATAAACGCACTCAAACGCCGGCTGAAAAAAGTTAAACTTAACTAAACTAACACTTACACTAAGCAGTACCCTAATCGTAATTTCAACCTAAAAATTAGCGAAATTCACGAGCCGCAAACTTTGTATCGATATCCCCATCTGTCCGAAGTCAGTTGAGCAGTGTGTGTAGTTTAAGATATCAAGCAAAACTGTGTAAAATACGAACATTGATCTTATAAATCATAAAGAAAACTTAAACCGACATAGTAGCACATTATTGAAAATTTCCAATTCCCCTTGGAACAGTATATATTTTCTAACCGACATGTTTGAGAACTCCCTGCTTATCATTAAGCCGGACTATCTGCACAAGCGGCGTCCGGTGCTCTTGAAGTTGCTGGCCGAGGGCTTCCAGATTCAGGGTAATCGACGGATTGCCTTTTCGCCAGAAACTGCCGCCGAGTTCTACGCCGATTATGCCGATGAAAAGGGTTTTATGCTGGAGGTCATTCTGCTTTCGAAGGGTGTTTCCGAGGCGTTCATAGTTACCAAGGAAAACGCGGTGCAGGAGCTGCTCAACATTATGATTTGTTATTTGTGAGTTTGCTTTTAAATTAAATAGTAAGTTCTCTAGGTAAAATTTGACATTAAGTGGTTCGGCATCGGATCTGGAACGCAATATACATGTCACCAAGAACAGTTACAGTGTGGCCCGTGAGATAAACTTTATTTTTCCCAACTGTAAGTAGCATTACAATGATTGGTAAAGTAGAAAATCAAATAAGTAAATTTTCAGATATTCATGAGCCCCATCAAATGTTTGACCACAACAACTTCTGCAACAGGCCTATGCTGAAGCCGCTGCTCGAGGAGATCTACGACATAATGCAGAACACCGACTGCAGCCAGGATAACTGGAAGGTGCGCTTGTCCGATTACCTGGTGCGCAGCAATCCAAAGATGCCGGAAATTAGCAACCAGTGCCAGCAGCGACCGGATGTTGCAATCCAGGACAAATCGCAGCAGACCACCATGACCTATGCTCCGAAGCCAAGTGCGAGGGCAGTGCAGCCGCGAGACAAGAAAACGCAGAGCAGCAGTGCACCCTTGTCCACCACATCGCCGCATTCCTCAATGCTGCTCTCATCGTCTTCCTGTGTCACCTGTGGAGGCTTCGAAAGATCTCAGCCCTGTATTTCGGAACTGGACCTCAATAAGCGCGTGGAACCTCATGACGAGGAGCCAGTTTGTGTGGACGATGAGATTTTGTGGAAGGAAGTTATTGTCTACGAGGAAATCCAACCGGAGGCAGAGGAGCAGGAGTCCAAGGAGGACCTGCACGACCTGGAGGAGGAAGGCGAAGGCGAGTCCGGGGGCTCAGATGCGGAGTCAGACCGAAGTGTTCATGAAGCTCCACCGCCACCAGCTCAAGATGAGGAGTCCGAGGAGGGTGACGCTGCTGCTGGGGAGCCAGGCGAAACTGCTCACGCTCCGGAAGTGGCTTATCCTGCCGAAGAGGCTACTCCTGCGCCTGAAGTCCCTCCAGTGGCTGAAGAACATCCTAACGCTCCAGAAGCTCCCGCAGAGGAAGCTCCACCAGCGGAATAAGTTCGTTTCTCTAGTACACCTGTTGCCCCATCATTTGTTTGGCGAAGCATAGAAAAAATGGACTAAAATGCGCGCAATTTTTGCATCACCAACCATTGCACCCGTTGAACCACCTTAAACTGGCAATTGCGCACTCGCAGAATTTTGGGAGGAGGGCTTAAAATGCTGTTCCTGCAGTTCTTTATTTGCCCCTAAAAAGTGCATCCCACACGGCAGGAAAATCAACAGGAGCAACAACTTTTTAGCCTCCAACTTGCCGCTGGTCAAATGCAAAGTTTTTTCGCCCCTTTCAAGTGTCCAATAAAAAAAACGTTGAAAATTAAAACAAACAATGAAATCAAATTATATTTATGGGCCAACTTTCGGTGCAAAAGTGTGCGTTGCATGTGGCACACTTTTTCGCTGGGCAAAGTGGCCTGCAGTGGCTGCAATTAACCCAATTAAAGAATAACAATAGGTTTCGCCTGGATTATTTGGATTCCAGCAACTTTAATAAAAGGAGTAATCTAGATTTGGGTATTGCTTTAATGTATACCTTTATATGTACTTTTGGTAGCCAAGCCAAGTAATATTTAAGCTGCATCGATCAGGCGAAAATAAAGTATCATTTTATATTTAAATGACTAAAGCATTGCATCACATTTATAGAATCCTTTAACACAGGATGCGACATCGAAACTGATACACCAAGACATCTCCATGCTTTGGAATCAATACAAAAATTATCTATAACTAAAAACAAAAGAGGAATAATTTTTAAATTTTAATTACTATTTTCCTTATGTGTTTTTAGATTTAGAAGCCTTACAAAGCAATTTTAGAAATTCCATAACCACTGTGCGTGACCAGCAGCTATCGCTGCGAATGTATGTGTGAGTTCGGAGAGAGGCGGAGAAAAGAGAGAGAGCAAAAGCTCTCCCCGCTTGGACGCCGTGAGGTATGCAACGCTTTTCGCCTTGCGTAGCGTACCGCTTCCGATTTTTGTGGAATAAGCAAAAGCAATTCGACAGTCGGTATCTGACTGCCTTCGCTCTGCTCGCATCCTACATCCGCGTTCGGCGTCCTGCGGCCTTCCAAAAATAACAAATAATTACTCAAAATAATAATAATTGCGGTGGTGTGGGGGCGCAGAGCTTTTGAGTCGACGTCGAGTCAAAAAAGTGGCAGAGAAGTGAATCGGTTTCGGTTTCGCAATATACATACACAAACAATAGGCACTGGGAAGTAGACGACGGAGAATCCTTGGCGGCTCAGCATTTCCACCGATTTCGCGTCGAGGAAAAGCGGAAAATCGGAAAAGCAGCGACCATTCTCGTATTGATTTTCAAGTGTGGTAAGCGGAAAACGCAAGCAAATACGGAAAAACATGAGAAAGTCCAGAGAAAAGCCCCACCAACTGGCAGTGAAAATGCATGTGGAAATGTCAATGGCCAGGCGGAACAAAAAGGGGCGGTGGTGGGTTAGGGAAGTGCTGAAAAGTGTCTAAAGCTGGCTCAGAATCCCCACAAAATGTCCAAAAATAGAAAAGTGATATAGTGCAGTGTCGGCGCAAAAAGGTGGGAAAACCCCAAACTCAAAAGTTGTGGCTAAATTATAGCGCGCTTGAAAATAAATCCGGGCAGACACGGAAAAGCCTCAAACCTCGGGCTCAAAAATGAAAAAAAGCTGAAGAAGCAGAAGAGGAAGCCCGAAAAAACGGAAGAGGAAGAAGCGGCCGGCATACACACACAACCACAAGGGGGTGGCAACAATCCAACAATCCGAAAGTTGGGCTGGGAAAAGCTCAAGTCACAAATTTTTGCGCAAGGGCAGGCCGAAGTGAATCGAGTCGAGTGCTTTTCCGCAAAGGGGGTGGCAGGCGCCTTCGTCGCTGCCGCAGTCGGCGTCTCGGTCGACGTCAGCGAAATTTCGCAACACTCGCACAAGCACCCCCACAATTTACAGTTAGGGGTGGCATTGACGATAAGACCTGTGAAAGGACTAGCTGGGATTCGAATACCCTCGCAGACTGGGAGATCCATAAAGTTCCATCAATGCTAACCCATTTGTTAGTGTATTAACAAAGGCTCTATCAAAAGTTAAAGAAGTTAAAGATAGTAAAGTTAAAAAAGATAGTAATACAATGCAGTATGTGCAATAAGTTGACAGTTTTTCGATGCATGGAATCTCTTAATTTATCTTTCCTAATTGGTATACCCATTAATTATTTATTTTACTAAATATTTCTCATTAATCGCCAGATCGGCGCCGTTAACATGGATAAGATGACGGTTGCCCAGAAGAACGCATATCTCGAGGCGCACATGGCGGTGCAGCAGCAGATGGCCCAGGCGGCCATTCAGTTCAAGCAGCAGCAGACGTCCCAGCAACAGAACTCCCCCACGGCCAACAACAACAACAACAGCCAGAATAACGGCAACATGCAGCAGCAACAGCAGCAGCAGCAGCAACAGCAGCAGCAGCAACAACAGCAGCAGCATTATGCAGCAACCATCAAGGTGCCGCAGATCAGTTCCTCCAATGTGGCAGCCGCGGCGGCGGGGGAGAGCACCTTTACAGTTCCGGACGACGGAATGGGATTCGAGGGAGGCGTGCGGGTCCTGCAGAGCCTGGGAACCTGGTCGGCGGCCGAGCAACTGACCTACAACATCCCCAAGCCGAACCTCATTCCCTTCACAGAGCCCTATGTCGAGGGGGGCTCCATGCATCCCGCCAGTCGACTCAAGGCCCTGCAACAGGTGCAACAGGCATCCTCCGGGGTGCGCAAGACAAATCCCTCAAAGTGTGAGTATTGTTAAAAGTTTCGCAAAGTTGGTAATAAGCACTAGTGTGGAAGTTCAACAATAACGTACTTTTACATGGATTTGAATCAATCAACCTTTCGCTTTTACAGCCACCAACAAGGCATTCGAGTGCACGGTCTGCGGCAAGGGACTCGCCCGCAAGGACAAGCTGACCATCCACATGCGCATCCACACCGGCGAGAAGCCCTATATTTGTGAAGTATAAGCTGCCCTCGAGCCCCGCACCTCTAGCCTCAATCAATATCTAACCCTCGCTCTCGAATCCTCCATTCCAGGTGTGCAATAAGGCGTTCGCAAGGCGGGACAAGCTGGTGATCCACATGAACAAGTTCAAGCACGTGACGCCCACGAACATTGCACCACTCGGAAAGCGGCTGAACAACATGGTGAAGAAGAAGGAGCAGCCGGATCCGCCGCCGGAGGACAACAAGCAGAGCCTGGAGCTCCAGCTGCAGCAGCAGGCGGTCCAGGTGGCCGCCCAGAACATAATAGTGCAATCCGCTCAAGGAGCGCCGACGTCGATTCCCGGTATCATCATACCGCACCATCAGCAGCAGTTGTCCTGGACGTGCGAGCTGTGCGGCAGGATGTTCTCGAGTCGGGACGAGTGGTCCATTCACGCCAAGAGTCATCTGGAGGTGAGAAGATGTCGGTAGACACTCCTGGTGAAAGTTGAGCCAAGGAGATATTTATGATATTGCTGGAGTGGATCTAACCCTTCACCCCTCTCTTTCCCATTGAACTGTAGTATTGACAGCCGGAACGGCTAGTCGCAGAGTCAACAAAACCAGCAGCAGCGGCGGCAGGAGTCATTGCTAAGACCACCAGCAGCAACAACAGTCGCAACTATCAAATGGATGCTAATCAAAACCAAATTCAAATGGAGGCCCAAGCACGAAAGCAGAAGATAATCATTCAAAACCAGATGATACTCAATGCCAGCCACCAGCAGCAGCAGCAGCCGCAGCAACATCCGCAACAGCAGCAGCACCAACAGCAGCAGCAGCAGCAACACGTGGCCCACGGAAAGAAGGCAGCCAGAAAACACCAGCAACATCTGCAGCAACAGCAACAGCAGCAACAACAGCAACAGCAGCAGCAACAGCAGCAGCAACAGACCAGTGCGCCTATGTACAATAACAATAGTAGTAGCAACCACAACGGCGACAACCAAAGCCAAGAAGTAACTACCTATTAATCAGACCAAATGAACTGAAACCACAGCAACACCAACAGCCAACAGCAACATTGAACACCAAAAAACACACCATTTCCGCATTCTGTATTCTGTTACCCTTCCGTTTACCCCTTTTCCCTGCAAATCCAGGTGTCGGTGCCGGTGTCGCACATCATTGCCAATTCGCCGACGGCCGCCACCTACATGCAGGCCCAGCTGAGCGAGCACGCCAGCAACATGCAGCACGGCATGCCCATTGTCACGTACAATGGGAACCAGTACTGCGTGATCACCCGGGCCCCGGATCTGGATGTGGAGGCGATGCAGAAGCCCCTGGACTATGGCCACGCAGCCGGAGGAGCCACCAACATAATAGTAATGTCGCCGATGCAACTGCTGCCCCCGCAGCAGCAGCAGCAGCCGCAACAGCAGCAGCAACAGCAGCAGTAAGCACCATCGAAGAGAAAGGCTTACTGCCTGGCCAACCAGCTATAAATACGAATTGTAAATAAAGTCTTAAGCAGCCGAGAGCAACCCTAAGTATATGTTTAACAACAATACCCAGCAAAACCAAAAACCAAAAAAAAACAAAGTTTGTAAATGTCAGGTTATGAAGCATAGATCCCCGTGTCAGCGAAGTCAACTCAAAATCAAACGTAGTCTAAGCAACCTAACATATCCCCCCGCAGAACGTATATAGTACCCATCTACATGAGCAGCCACCACACTGAGATATATAGATATGCCACAGACCCTCCAGAGTAGTATCCCCACATAGACCCGTATGCAAACCGAGCGTGTATGATATTGTATGTGTTTCTATGGCATTGTTTGTACATTAAGCTTATTACGTACTCCAATTACGTCTTCGACTAAAACGCAGCCTGGCAGGTAAACCAAATAAAATGAAATAATGGAAGCAAAACATTAGTAGCAGTAGTAGTGTCCATCAGCAAAGCTCCCCACACATCTCCCCACTCGATTCCAATGGCAAACCATGTAAAGATCAAGAGAAAATAAATTTAATTTAATTAAATAAGCACTATTATGTTTTACTGGGGGTTTGGTTTACTTTATATATATCAGTTTTTCTACAGACGCAGAGTATTAAGCTCCTCTCAAACTCAAGCCATGTAATGTTACGTATACGCAGTGTCGGCCATACTGAGCATCATTGAAGTGACACTTACTTGCGGCCAAAAGTACGAATTGAAGCCATTAAAGCACCCAATAATTATTATTCTTGGCCAAGATTGGCGGCATTCTGGCTTTTTTAGTCCGAACGGACTGGCCAAAAGCGAAGTAAAAACCAAAACATTTGGTCAACGCTGAGCTCACGAAAATCAACTTTTCGTTCCAAAAGTGAAAAATGCCGCGATTTGGTTTGACCTTAGATGGAAACTCGTCTCTGCCGCTGCGCAGTCGATTCCGCTGCCAGCGTCCACGCTGCACTGGCAGCAAATAAATTTTTGCCTCGAAATGCTGTTTGTGTTTGTTGTTAATAAGACAAGTCACTCGAAGAGTTTGCAAAAGGGTATAATGAATTTTTCAAACTGCCTGCAGTGAATGCAGCACATTGTTTTTTTGAGAACTCTAATATATAGAAATATCATTAAATGCTGTATATTTCCAATTGGTAGAGTATCCAAAAGTTTATAAACACAGAGACCCTCGTTTTTACTCACTTCTCGAGTTGTTTTTCGCAAGAATCGCAAATTAGTCTGGGGCCTGGTTGATCACCTGAGCAAACTCGAACTCGAAACTGAACGCCTACGACAAATGACAACGCCGATGGCGACGCCAACATCTCAGCCATTTTATTTGCTCTCGGCCTCCGCCGGATTCTTTTTGTGTCAGTCGGTTTGCGGATCAGTCTCTGATCAGTTGAGTGGACCACCAATCCGGCGAAGATTGGGCGACCATGCTGAACGGAAAATTCTACACGGGCCTGCCGCCCAAAATGGTGGAGCGCCAGGCGGTGAAGGTGTGCAATCGCCAGGAGTCGCACTTCTTCTGGCCAGACGATTCCCGCGCGGATTCCGCGGTGGAGACCCGAGCAAAGAGGAGAACCAGCCAGCAGCTGGAGAAGCCAGTGGAAAGGATTACTTCCAATCAGAATGCATCCGACGAAGTGGACACACGGCGAATGTTCCACAAGGAGTTTGCCAGTTCTTCCATACAGTTCTATGATAATCTGCAGTCTAATCCTGGAAACAAACCTTCATTGGCAAGGGGTCTACGCAGGGAAATAACCCCAAAACTAACCGAAGTGAGACCCCAGGAATCGGATAAGAAAGCCGAGGACACCAGCAGCCGTCGCCAGCAGGCTTACAGCTCCAAGATCCAGTTCTACGATTACGTAAACGAAGCAGATAACGCTACTCAAAATAACGCCAGGAGACCCCAAATGGACTTCAATGACAAGCGCGAAGTGGAACTGAATTCCAAGAACAGTCCCAAGCTGCAGGTCAAAAGAAATGTGCGCAGTTTCAGCGTGGAACTAGAGCCCAAGGTCACCAAGAAACCCCTGAACGACAGCCCCGAGTGGCGGCGACCACGCCCACTGCCCCTGCCCAAAAGGATACTGAAGCAAACGTCCCAGGATCAGGATCCCTACGACCACGTGGAAAGTCGAGTCCGAAGACTGCAACTAACCCGAAGTCCCGGCCTGCCCAAAAAGCATGTAACCTACAACGAGGAGGCTGCCGAGTACGCTTACTACGACGATCGGGTGGATCGGGAAGATCGCGAGGATCGCGAGGAGCTCACCTACGAGACTCGTCCACGTCAGCAGCCAAATATGCCGACAGGAAGTCGCCAGCAGCAGCAGCAACATCAACGCTCTTTTATGGAAACTAGTCGGAGCAAGCCATTAAATAATAATAATAATTATCAGGCCAGTGGTATTGGTAGTAAAATCTTGCCAAAAGTGCCACAGATCCAATCCGGAGTGGGTAACACACACACTACCGACGAGGATCCCCCCGTGCCCTCTGACCCACGCAAACACCTGCGCAGCAGCCTCTGCTTCAGCGGCGACGCTTTGATGGTGGGCGGTACGGCGTCGCAGTCGCCGCCCACTGCGCAGGCGCGCCGCAGCTCAGCGGGGCAGAGAGTGAGCGTGGGTCTGCCGGACTGAGAGCTCCAGTTCGCGTGTTTGGTGATTAGTGCAGCTACACAGCGAGAAATGCTGTCGATTGCGAAATCAAAAACAAATAACTGCAGCGATTGGGTCAGTAGAATAATGTAGCCATCGTACACGAATATCTGTTTGAAATAGTATTATAAATATTTCTCTGTGTAGTAAATCGACAGCAACAATCTGCATTGCTAATTGAAAGCCAACTGCGACTGCAACAGAAGCAGCAACAACATCTGCAGCACAACAGCCACATCAGCAGCAAAGTTGATGCGACAGCAGCTGCTTTTCTAGGCACGGCAGCAGCTCAAACTTTTTATTAGTTTTTACTTTTACGATCATCTACAATCTTTGCATTCACCCACATGTGAATGAATGAGTCGGCTTTTTTTGTTGTTTTCAAGCGTACAAATATACATAAACAAACCTTGATCTTGACTAATTTGTGAGCGATGCTGTTGTTGTGCACCACGATCATGTATTAATTTAGCTTTTAAAGCCAACGCAGAATAATCTATAATTATAATAATAGAGATATGCTAATAAACTGATACATATATAACCAAAAATGTTTCGAATCGGGAAACATTCAATTAAGCCTTAAACCTACTATAGACATAGAAAATTATACATGGGCACTTGATGAATTCGTTTGGTATTCAGTTTTTAAACTAATAAAGAAACTTATGGCCAACAGGAGAGTGAAGTTAAAGTGGCTATATCATTATATCGAGGTAATCGAAAGCAGGCGCACATTGAACTTGGAAAGACTTGGTGAACAGAAACTTATTGATCCCTCAATCTCACTGATGGGCCTGTAATCTGTTTGGAAATGTATGTTATTCATAGACCATAATGCCATTCGAGGCACCCTTTCGAGCGGCTTTTCTTTATCGACTCATTTAAATTCCCAACAATTTGCTAGTCTGGCAATCAAGTCCGTTGCTCTGGGCAGCTCACCTGGCCAGCCCATTTTGGGGCTGGGGCTGGGGCATTCGCAGGTCCCTGCCCCTAGCTCCTTTCACAAAACTTTCAGAAAGAAAGAGCCATTGAGGTGGCACTGTTAGGAGCCAGCGGAAATCCAACCAGCTCGCAGTCCAGTTGAAGTCCAACTGCCAGTTTAAATCGCGACTGGTCGGTTTCACAAGGAAGCGGGGCATTATGCGGAGTTGCAACCAATTGTCACGCGTGTTGAACTTGAGCTTGACCTTGTCTTGGAACGGGGTGTGGAATAACCACCCATTGTCCAGCCAGCAAATTGCAACAAGTGCGGCAATTATCCATCATATGCCACGGGGCTGCAATCAAGGCGGCATTAGCCGGGGATTTAATTAAGGCATCGCTTTAATTGCCGCCAATCTGCAGCTGCCATGGGAACCCAATTCAAAATCCAGAGACAGGATAAGCGTGCAAAATAATTGTGCAAATGAAGCGTGGTGAAATGTTACGCAACTCCCTGTCCATATCCACTGCCATTTCTCCAACCATTTCTTCGTACATTTCCATTTCCACATCCACTTCCACCAACTCCGGGACAAGACAAACTGCCTCCGCTCATGTACGTCCATACGGCATACATCTTCCGCATTACGATCGCGCATCCTGGCCGATAGAAAGTATTCCAAGCGTGCCGGCAAAAAAGGAGAAACGGGCCAAAAACCAGCTGGCTAACATTTCCTGGCTCGACTTGGCCCCGGCTGAACCTGAACTTCGGGCCAAATGAGAAGAGAAGAAAAGTGCAGCGTTTATTGGGTAATACTCGTGGAAACCCGTTTGCCGCGAGACTGATTTAAAAAAGTCGATAGGATAGGTGGTTCTCCTGCTTTTTAGTGGGTGGGTGGCTCGTGCCGGTCGACCTCATGCACATTAAAAAATTGCTGGCTTAAAGGGCGATGAATAGTTATTATATTATTATATTACCATTTTCGGTTGTTGAACCTTTATTACGAAAATATTTGTACACTTCTATGATGATTAATAAGCAATTGTAAGTTTGTTACTATCGAATAAAGGCATTTCTTTTACTTAGCTTTATATTAACAAGTTCGAGGTCAAATTACGCTACTCAAAAAAGCCATCAATCTTTGCCTATTAACTTTATTGTCGTACATTTTGCATATCTAATTTGCTTACTTTCCTATTAAGTCACAGACCACAACCTGAGCCCCCTCCGCAGTTACAACTTCGAAGAAGTAAATGGCCATCGTTATGTGTAATTACGGCCATAAAGAAACATTTTATTTATGCCCCCTGCCCCATCCGATAAGTTGGCGCTCTATTTCCTAGTGGAAATGCAAATGATGCCTCACTTTGCGCGCGGTAAGCTCTTTTTTACTCCATGTTGTGAGTAGTAAGTCCATGCGTGAAGCGGAGATTTCGATCTGCTACTGACTAGCTGCTCACCTGGCAGGTTTCAATTGCGATTGCCATTGCAAAACATGTTGCAGCAGGTTCGAGGAAGCTGGCATAAAACTGTTGCGTCCGTTGGCCGAACTTTCAGTTTCGTTGGGGCCACGCTGGTGGTTAATACCGTTGAAGAGAGTTTTCACAAGACGCAATACCCCCGAAAAAGCCGCCACCCAAAATGAAAGTGTGCTGGAATGTAAGCTGTTACACCCGAATCGTAGATTCACAATTAACCTGAAATGGATACTATCTCCTTAGTTCTTCGCTGCGGCGGTGCTGTTAGTGACGGTCACCTCGGGACTGAGACCTCCGCGATCCTACTATCGGAGGAGCTACTTCAGTGCAGTGGGTTCGGGATCTGGGCACGGACCCAGCTCCCTGCCAGGACCGGTGAGAATAGGACCTGCTGGTTACCTCCGCGCCGATCTGCAAACGAATGAGAGCAAGCACCGGCCACTGAGCAAAAAGTATCCCAAGAAGAGCCATTACAGACCCTACGGATCGGTGAGTTGGGCTAACAAAATAAGATATCAAATAATGAATTATTCCTCTTAAATATAGCAAGAGGAAGAGGACTACTCAGGCGAACAACGCTACAATTCCGCCGAATATTCAGGAGAGTCCTCCGTTCAGGACAGTCGGGAGTACACGATTGGCACCCAAATTCGCGTCCAGCATCCCATAACTGTGCCCAAGAAGTCCAGTTCCGGCTACCAGAAGCAGCCAAAATATGTGACGGCCATTCCCTACAAGGCATCTGGTTATGGATCCGATATCCACAAGCCCTCCGGTTATGGATCCGATGTTCATATTGGGTCTGGAGAGGATGTAGGACCTCCTCCGAAGAGATCGAAGTGGACCCCAGTGCAATACGAATCGGAGGCCGATCCCTTTCATCTAGTGCCACCTCCAAAGGCAACCGTCGCATCCAGCAGCAATTCATATAGTGTTTATGAGCCCGAGCACGATGACTACGAGGTGGTTCCAGTGCCCCGACCAAAGAACCACGATCGCTACAAAAGCGTCGCCTCCAAGAAACAAATAGAGGCCTACCTGGAGGATCAGCAGAAGCTGCTCGACGAGGCCATCAAGGTTCAGCTTTTGAACAATCCGAAGCTGCAAAAGTTCTTCAAGGCCCAGGCGCAGGAACAGGAGCGTGAATCGCGGCCAGACCTCGAGATCGAGGATTTTGAGGCCTATCCGCCCAACTTTTCGGGGCCCGGACACCTGCGCAACAAGTACATCGAACACCCACCATCTTCTCCGCCGAAGGGATCTCGATCACGCAGGCGTCCTCCAAGTGGAGATCTTAACCGACCACCCAAGACCATCATCAAGCCCAAAAGGAAATACCGATCCACAGCACTGGTCATCAATGTGTGAGAGGGATTACTAAGTCCTGACTTAATCGTTAATTTAAATATCGCTTATAAATACTTAGAGTAGTCTTGTTGTACAGAGTATTTTTAAGTAATAAAAGACCATTTATTTTAAATGCCTTTTTTTAATGACTTTATATGGGAAGTTGCGCATTGATATAAAAAAAATTATAGAAATATTTCAATGCATTTAATTTATAATTTACATATTTTAATATAAGAGTTATTTGGCACTTTAAACATAAATGTATGTATATTTTCATATCAAAAGAACGGTGGCGGTCTCTATCGGTTTTTTATAGAAGTATACAGTATCGGTTATTGTATCAGCTAAATGTTTGGTGTCCCGGCTATCTACCATTTCATGAGGAGAATTCGTCACCTAAGTGAATCCGATAAGGATTGCTTCTGGCTTATGTGCTTTTAAAAAAATAAGATTATATCACTTAACTCAATTGCAAATTACCTTTAAATTTAATGATGTTTTCAAGTTTATAATCCGCCACTTTAATTTAATATATTAATTACTCATCAATTTAATTGGATTCTGGATTCGTCACACCCACATACCCATAATTGGACTGAGCTCCAAATTTCACGACAAATTCTGGCGACGTTTGCCATTTTAAAAATAAACGCAGTCAATCATAAACGTGTGTTGTTTATAAAAATAGACGTATAAAGAACACACTGGAAGCAACACACCCATGAGACACCTGTTTCGGTCCCAGGCAAATTCTCGACTCTTACCTCTTTCGCAAATCCGAACGAAAATCCGCAATTGAGCAAGCCAATTCCATCGATTGCGATTGCCGCAAAAGTGGGTGCACAAAGGCACGCGGAGAAGAAATCATAAAAAACAATAAGCAGCAAAAAACAAAACCGAATTGATTTTCTTAATTGACTGAGCAGTTTCAACAGAAGCCAGACCCCAAAGCCAGCCAAAGCAAAAATCCAAACTCCAAGCCGGACCCTCGAGTCCACAACAAATCTGACCTTGAAAGCTAAGCTCTGAAAAGTGTTGCTAATATTGTTAATGTAATCGTTGTCGGTGGTGAAAAAGAATGCCAACCAATGGATGTGGAAAGTACAGAGGGAAAAATGATAAAAATAAAGTCCACAATAAAACGCTAGTCCTAAAAATGTTTATTATTTATATTTAAATATTTAATATTTATATTTTCTATATAAATAGAATATAGTTCTCATAATAATGAAGTCAAATTTGAATAGATTTTGAGAGATATGGAATGAAATCAATTATTCAACCATGTCCTGAATTAATTTATTATTTCCGAAGTAAATATATATGTAAAAGTGCAATCAAATAATAGAATAGCAATCGGAGCTCGAATTAAGTTGTAAATAATAACACACATATGCTGAGAACTCAACAGGTGAGAGGAAATAGCAAATTAGCTGTCATTCTTGCGTTCGATGGTGCATAAAATATGCAAAATATTTGGATGTAATTAAGTTGCACTAACGCAACTGGAGCCTGACGGATCGCAATACCATTGGGAATTGATTTAGAGCCCCAATCCCCTAATGAACCAGTGCCACCCCCACTTGCACATGGTTTTCCGGCTTAGCCAGAGCCAGCGCACCAGGCTGATTTCATTTTCATCGGAATTTTGCACAATTGGCCAAGATTACTGTCAAATGAGCGAAACCCGTTTGAGGTCTTTCCTTGTTGGCCGCATAGAATCGTAACAGAAACTCGAAACTTGTTTCGCACGTACGAAAGTCGGTTGTGTAATGCCGCTTTTAGTGGGCGTTCACCACCCGAGGTGTTTAGATAAATCTGCTGGAAATTAAATAAGCTGCCACTGGCCGAAAAATAAAAGACTGCAGGACACGAACTTGGTTTCCTTCATATATTGCTTTTACGCGTTTATAGTACAAATTGCTCAGACGTCCCAAGGCCCAAATTACCATAGTTTCTAAATTAATTTTGAACATTTTTCAACATCATCGAAGTTTATTGACTTCGCTTTTCTTGGGAAGACTTAAATGGAAAGTTTAATGGGAAAGTCACAGAGAAAAAGGTCGAAATTTCTTAAGTTTTTTCATATTTCAAAAATATGCAAATGATATTTTGAATATATATTTTGTAATTTAAATCAGCAATACCCCTTGGGCAGCAGCGATTAATTTTCTCTGTGTAGGATTATAAATTAATAACAAACAGTACGCATATAGGAAGTACGATACAATTGCTCTTAAACATATCACACGAGAGTTTGATGGAGTCAAGAAAAGAGTAGGGGTTTTAGTTGTGATAGGGAGAATTGGAAAAGAAAAGAGAGTCCCTAATAATGAAGACGATGCATAATGTCTGAGTGGGGGACAGTGGGGCTTAGACCTTGTTGAAGGAGTAGGTGAAGCCATCGGGCGTACGGTTCAGGGACAGTTTTCCGGGAGGCGAAAAGCGGTGTGGGTTGGGGGTGGTGGTGGTGTAAAACGCCTGCTGGGGCTGTGGTTGCTGATATTGCGGCTGGGGCTGCTGATACTGGGGCTGGTACTGCTGCTGCGGCTGCACGGGCTGTGGGTTGTACGCGGGCTGGGGAGCAGGACGGTACTGCGGCTGGGCAGCGGGCTGCTGGTAGCTCTGCTGGTTCTGCCCGAAGGAGGGATCGTTGTAGCGGGGATCGTAGGAACCATCATCTCCGTAGTCGTTGCTGCGGAAACTGGCCTGGGGCTGGGGAGCGGGAGCCTGGTACTGCTGTGGCTGGTACTGCTGCTGTGGCTGATATCCCGCTGTGGGCACAGGCTGTGGTGGAGCAGGTGGTGCCTGGGGCAAGTGATCTCCAGAAGCTTGGAAGCTATTTCGGAATAAACACCAATAAATTAATACGGGTTCGCGTATTGGTCCTATATAGTTTCCTTACCCATTTTTGCCAGCTGTGTACGAAATAGTACGCCTCTGGCCCGTGGGATCCAGATAGCTGTAGCTGCCATGACGTGTTCCATCCGCATCCGTCTCCTCCTTGAAGTTGATGCCATCCTCCTGCTCATAGGCGGCTCCGAACTTTCCATCTCCGGACAGATAACGCTGCTCACTAATGATGGCCGCCGTTTTGGGGTCCTGGTGGTAGTGCTGGCTGGAAGCCAGGGCCACCAAGGTGGTCAGTGCAAGCTGTCAAGAATTCAAAATTAATTGTACAATCTACAACTATTTAAGTGCTACTAATTCATTCATCTGAACCATGATCACTTAACGTAATATAAGGTAAGATTTTAATTGTCAGATGCTTTCACCATTTAATGTATACTCTAGAATATCCTGGTTGGAATTGACACTTTTGTCCGTAAGGTTGATTACTTTTCTCTTAATAGCTTTTAAATTGTTCGAACACCCTTGAATAAAACACAACTCACAAATCTGAACATTTTGGTGCGGGGAGTTTGGAATATCCTTGTCAAGCGTAAACTGCACACAATTTTCTCTTCTTCTCGAGGGGGATTCACTCGCGCCTTTACGCTTACAAGTCGGTTAATTGGGAAATGGGACCGACGGCAACGGATTTGTGGAGTTAACTGCCTTCCGCAACGGCGCCGCCCAAGCTTTTTATAGTCCGAGCGGGAACCTTGGATCGCTGGATCGCCGATCGGCTCCGCCTAGGCACTCCAAGCTATGTAATTGTGTTGGTACTATGAACGTTAACGGCAACAACAAGTCGGCCAAGTCGGCGTAACAATAACAAGAATCGAGCTAAGTGCTCCAATAAGTCAACTTTGGGCAAGTATTGGTATCGCGGTCGTGTTGCCAAGTCGTTTTACCAGTTTCGATCTCTTTCGCTTGGAGCGCCAACTTTTGCTTTCTATATATACGAATATATGCTATATGCACTTAGTTCCACCGTTTCTGGCTGCACCAGGCCCAAGCCCAAGACGAAACTATTTTTTAATTATTTCAAAAGTTTTTCAGCTGTAATCCAGCCTCAGCGCAGGTATCCTCATCTGGGAGGGGATCTATCGAAACCAGGAATTATCAATTGGTTCTGCAGAGCATGATGCAATTTTCATGGCAATAGTTTAATTTGGGCGTAGGCAAAAAATAAAATGTATGGAGCATACAAATAAAATGGGATATAAAATGGATTAAATAACATGCCTTTATATTACAATAATGTTCAACCTTTTGTTTTCTGCCATTAACGCGGCCTAAGCTAAAAACAGAAATAGAAAGTAACTGAAAACACCATGTGGAAGAAATTGGCACAAGCCTCGTTATTGTCTTTTTGATTTTTCCAGTGTGAAAAGCCCGTGGAAACTGTCGATTGTGATGGATAACTGGGCGGTCGCCCTCTGCTCAAAATCCGAACAGATCTTGGGAAATTCGCCAAATGAGCGTTGTTAACTTTTCACTCCCCTCTTCAAGTTGTAAAGTTGTAAAGCCGTTTGTTTGCCTTTTAGCTGGATTTGCATTCTGCATGTGCATGGCCAAGTTGATTTATATCTAGATCGGACTGAGAAGCTGGACTTTGTGGTGTGGCCAAAAGCGCTTGGCAACAATCGCCAGAGTTACCGCAATGTGTTTGACTTGTTGACTCTGCGCTGGCTTCAATTATTTATTGTGTTTGAAATGTCTGGCATTGTTTGGGCTTGTTTATGGCCAAAGCAGTTGGCCGCCCACCCACATGCCACATGCCACACGCCCACTCCCACGCCCCCACTTTGCGTAATGTTTGCAGAGAACTTTTGGCATTATTTATGATCTAACAATGCAAGCAGGTCTGCATCCCCAACTTAGGTGAAGTTTTATATCTAGAGTCAAATGAACATTAATTTATCTATATAGATATTCATTTTAATTGTAAACAATTTTTCTTAAGTCCTCAAATTCGACGCAAAGAGAATTAGAGCATTTAGGTATGCAAATCGGGTTTTCATATTTTAATGAGCGATTTCCACACAGCGACACACTCTCGCACACAAAGTAGCCGCATGGGGTCGAAGATTTCGAGTAGCAACACTCTCATTTACACCGTTATTTGCCCTTTTGCAAGTCGCCATCGTCTGAACATCGCCATCATCATTACCATCGTCATTATCCGGCGGGCTTGTTTGTGTGGCCAAAAGCGGAGAACGCCCTCTCGCAGCAGGAGGCGGTGATCAGAGCAGAAAGCGGTAAAAGGAGGAGGAAATTAAATCAGTTGACAAACAACAACAGGAACTGCAGCTATGGCATATAGCTCCGGAATATATACTTGTATGTGCGAACGCCATGGCAAGGAGGCGATGGCAAGAGCAGCGGATCCAAGGTGAGGCCGAGCAGTTGAGCATGGCCGGATTAGCTTGAGGGTGTGCCCATCGGAGGGTTGAAACGGTCCAGCTACAGTGATCACTCGGAAAACGGGAAGTTTTAGAATTTCTTATACTTAAAATATCCATAGAAATGGCAATACAGTTATAATTCAAAGTACTCCAAAACTATATCTTAATTCTCTTATGGAATAACATAAATTTTCAAATTTATTATTAATTAATTCAAAATATTTCATTAAATCCGTCATGTGCGAGCGTCCACTGTACTCCCGACACGTCCTTCTTCGCTGGCCTCTCTGCTGCTGCCTTTTTGATTTCCATTTCGATTTTGAGGCGTTTGCCTGATGCGACGATACTGCCACCCAGAATTTCGAGGGAGGGAGTTGTACCAGGAGGTTGATTTTGTTGTTATTTCTGTTGTGATTGCCCCGTCATCTGCAGCAGCCAGAAAGAGATGGCTGACGGGCCCATTCAGCGTTTTATTTGTCAGGCTTTCACTTTGGCCGAGTTAATCACAATCGGCGAAGAGATAATGAGGGTTGTGCCCTCAGGGAGGGGATGCATCATGCAAAGCAGAGCGTTTTCCTCATCCTCATCCACATCCATGCTGTCGTAATTCCGCGATGTCTCTCAATTATTTCAGCTGCTATTCCGAGCCCAGGAGCCCGGGTCAGAGCTGCGGATCAGGAAACTAGGAACTACCACCCGAACAAAGCGAAAACGAGCAGGCAGATATATGGGCAGACAATTGCGATTATTTGTAATTCAAGATGCAGTCGAGCGTTTTCTGAAATCGAGCGAGTCAACTCCGCGCGGAAGGCTAACAAAAATTTAATGCTAAACGCTTATCGGTTCCATCATCACCATCTACATCTCCATTTCCATTTCCATCAGAAGTCAAAACCAAACTCGCCAAACTCGTCGGGAAATACGATCCATTTATTCCTGGTGGAAAGGAGGCAAGTAGTTTGAGATGATGGGGAGATGGTGATTTGATAGCTGATTCACGGATGACCCTGCACACTCGTCAAAAGTCAGTCAGACAACTCTAGGTACACTGCTAAAAAATGCGCATATTACGCGGAATAAATATTAGGTACAGTTTATATGGATTTTTCAAAAAACTAAATGTTTTATGTTTTTTTGTAAACTTGAAAAGAATTAATATTAATCGCCATTATCATATAATTCCTATAATATTCATATACCTATAAATTTGTTCCTATGTATTTCCCTTAAATACTGCTTATCCAAATCCGACTTCAATCACTCATCCCTTATGAATGTGTAACTCGATATATACTCTTAACTCCCGTGTAAGTGCCCGCTAATTGCGCATCTGCTGAATTTTCACATCGCGTTTCCATTTTCCTGGCCACGGTTTCGCTTACCGTTTGACTTTTCCTCCGGCCTAGCAACTTTGCTTTAAGCCATAAACTGTCGCATAACTAACGTGGTTTATATGGCTTAAACCGTTTACAGCTCCACTGGACCAGTTTCCCCACACGCACACATACGCATTGGCCCGTTGGCAATATCAAGGTCATCTTACGTGGGATTATTGCGTGTTTTTCTAGTGGGGCGGGGGGGAGCGAAGAGGGCGGTGGAAAACGAGTTTTTCGCATGCGTAGCGGTTTTCGCAATGCATTCGCAGACTTCCGCATTTCGGGGGCCTGATTACTGGGTTCGGCTGTCTGCGCAGTGTGCGAATATGCAAATCGAACAAGGAGTGACGTCAAAATACCAGTGAGGTGGAAAAGGAAGCGGAAAAATAATAACTGAGAGAAATAAGTTGGATTAGAACCATAGTGCCAATAATTTTAATCGACTGCTGTTAACAAAAGGTCATCTTAATGGAGCAGATACACAATTTCTGATTCTGACAACATAAAAACAACATATTTTACTTCAGAGTTTTCCCTTTTAATTTGAATTGCCTATGTATGTATTTTTTAAGTTCTCCAATTTGTTTTATCTATGCCCTCAAAAAATTGAATCGTTTAAAATTGGTAAAAAACATTCAAGTCCATCATTTGGGTCTTCATCAGAAGTGGTTATCTGCATCCTGTGGCATTCGTGAATTGCCTTCTGCCCTTGTCCTTGAAATGTGGCATGCCACTGCCCAGTTGCAGTTGCTACACTTTTCGAAAGTTGTTTTGCAGCCACCCAAATTGTTGACCTTGTCGAAAAGCTGGTGCACTGAACCCTGATCATTTAGCTTGTGGGGCCCAGAACGTACGGCTCACTTTTTCGGGGGGAAGGAGTACTTTTCCACTTCCAAGCAACACTTATCCGAAGACCAAGAAAAATCTGAGATAATTTGAATATCATATCTGCAGCCAGAAGGTCAGCTCACAAATGAGACAATTAAGCCGATGTTGACATCTATTCATTGGCGAAAATGATTCATGATTCAACGCACATTACACATTAATTACCGCGCTATTAACCAACTTATGATTTCCATGCATAATCGCATTTTCAATGTCACATCGGATGGGGTTTATTTTCAGTGGTGTTACTTTTCGGTGTGACATGCAAACAAGTGAACGATTAATTGCGTTGGCAGCGCCGACATTTCGACAAATCGGAATCGCTCATTCACACAATCCCCTGAAAATGGGCATTAAATTCCGGTTGATTGTGCGCCGTTTGTGGGACAATGTCAAACGTCAAAGTGCAAGAATTTGACAGCCAATAAACAAACAGCCCACAGCCTCAAATAAAAAACAAATAAACCGGAGTGCCGGCGAGTTCCGCTCTCATGACACGGCACTAAATTATTATCGAAAAATATACCCCGTCCACTTGACGGGCTCACTTGTAATCGATTTGATATTTAGACCTCACCTCCACTCAACTCGCCTTCCGAGCCACTCAACTCGAGCGTTTCGGCTCCTTTTTCACAGGTGATTAGATGTTGGCCACGTCTGCGGCGGCGGCTCAAAGTGCTTAATTAGCCTACCGTTTCTTGCTGCCTTTTTTGTTATTACTCTGTTATGCTTGCCACTTTGTTGTGGCTACTTCAAGACAATCCAAAGCTGGGACACTGAGGAAATGGACTTTACTGAATTAAATTGAAATATAATTACGGATTACTAAGTTAAGTAGCCCATAGACAATTTACTTATTTTATTAATTTGGTCATTATATAAGTTAGTTGGCTTAATGGAACTCTTTGATATAAAAGGGTTTCTACAATGAACTTTGCTTATGATTTATTTTCGCTGAGTGTATAGAGCCGAATTAAAAACTGAAGTCGGCATGCGATAATGATATGCCAATCACAAAACTTAAGCAGCATGTAGAGCGGATCAGCTCATTGGGTTCGTTTAAAGTAGAATTAGCTGCGAATTTGGAAACCGAAACATTTCGAATAGTTGGCTAATTACAGCCAGGGAATTTGGCATTTTCATTAGCTCACCGATAGAATTTCCTGTACTATACCATACTATACGAATAGGAATAACAAATTACGGGCTTTTGTACAGGTAAATACCCCGGGCTCATCACTTCCTGATTACGTGAAACTGTCGCAATTCAGAGCCCGTAAATCTCCGATGTAAATTTGTTTATTTTAGCGCTGATCCTGATCCTTAGCCTGACTGACACAACAACGGGCCAATTAACTGCTGCCAAGAAATGCTGGGAATCAAAAAGTAAATAAATCAAGAAGAATGGACCCCCTTAATATTTCCTGGGCCTGTGCAATATTTTGCAACAATATTTCCAGCTACCCACACGAGTTTTGACAGCCATCGACAGTTGGCAAAAAAGAGAAGAGAGTTCCTGAAGACCAGGATTTCAGTTTCTTTCTTCGGCGCACAATGCCTGCGGTTGATTTTTTGTCTTCATGCTTTCCATTCTCCAGAGCCTTTGTCTTGCTTTTTTCCTGGCAATTATTTGGCAATTTCTTTAGACCGCTTTCGCTGGTAACATTCACTACAATATATGCTACGAACGGAGCAGGATTATTTTGGTCATTGCCATGTTCTCACATCCTCGCATTGTCCTGCGCCCATGAAAATATTTACTTAAGACCGGGCATTGAACACACAATTAAAAGGTTTTTCCAAGCTAATTGGTTTCAATTATTACGGGTCTCGGTCAGAGACCAAAGCGCAGAATCCGACCAGATGATCGGAGCTCTTCCAGATCCGAAGGATCTGGATTCAGGGATTCGGCATCTAGATCTCCGGCGGCGGCTTCTGCGTTGCGCGATTTCACAGATCATTGGCGTCGAGTTAATTGGCTCGGACGGTTACTCAAGATGTTTCGTCATCGATAGGGGCGAACTGTTATGAAAGATGCTCGAAGTCGGTTCATGAAATTCTTGGGAATCATTATGTTTTTGTTGAACATCTCAATTTTTCGTTTAATTGGATTAAGTTGGATGGTAAGGTGAAATCTTCAGCGATATATAATACATAGATTTAAATAGGGACTAGAAAGATATTTAGCCATCTGTCTATTTTGCGATTTAATAATCATATTCAAAGACCTCTAATCGCTAACCAGCCTATCTCAATATTCACCACTTTTGAGCCATATTTTAAGACCCAGTCGACCAGTAGCTGGAGTGTTTAGCAGCACTTTAGAGCATTATTGCTTATTGTCCATTCGGACTAATCTCCTACATACGCTCACGCCCTTCGGAGGTGAGTACGACAATTAACCACAACAAAGCACAAATTATGTCATAGGCGTTTTCCGCTGATGGCTTTTCCATTTCCCAGGGCTGAGAATTATGACAATAATGTGACAATTTACATAGCCGGCAAACAAATCGCGGGGTGCAAATGAGTTTTGCGTTCGGATGGGTTGGGGTAGGGGTTGGCAGAACCACCCCTTGGAGAACTAGTCCTATGGCCTAACCAGTTGAAACAGTTGCACTGCGGGCCAACAGTTCATTGCTCATCCTCGCTCATTCTCTCATTAAAATGGAACAGACCAGCGCACAAAAAGTGGTTCCAGCTCTGCGGAATCCAAAGCCCGTTTCATCATATATTAAGTATTTATATGCTGAAGGGATATATGCATGTGCCCTTCTAGCGTAGGACATCAGGATGTTGCCGCTGTTCACGTGACATTGTCACATTATAATTGCCAGCCCCCGCGCGCCTGTTTCCCCTGAAAATATGTCATGGACCGGCGCTTTCGGAACGCCGACTTAACCGTTTTGTCAACGGACCCGGCCCTCAAGTGTGATCCGCACGGCAAACAGTGTCCGTCCGACCAGCGTTTTTTAAGCTGCTCACGAGGAACACAGCACGCGCAGCCCAAAGACACCCCATGCACAGTGGGCAGAGTACTAATGAACTATATACAAAATACTAACTTAAGCTTATACCAAATTAAACAGTTTCATTAAGACATATATACAAACCACCCATTGCCTAACAATCAATGTGTTTCAATTACGACATCAGGCTCGAAGAACCAGTCAAAGTAATATGATTTCGTACAGACGTAGTTTGGTAAAAATTTGTTTATTGCTAGCTAACCATCACTTTTAACCACTGTCACCTAGCCACAGTGAAGCTGACAAGCCACGGCGAGTCAGTCACAGCTCGCGTATCCGTCAGATAGTTTTTTGGGTGCCACAGGGTTTCGGATTGGTTTTGACTGTCGCCATGTTTGCGTTAGTGCTAATCCCCGCAGCGGGTTGTCGCTGTCGCCAGCCGCTTGCCGCAGATGATGCAAATATTATATGAAGTGTTCGAGGGCACTTCAGAAATTAGTTCCCATGTAAGCGCTTTAATGTGGATGTGCCATCGTGCCTCTAGCTGGTCCTCCTCCCTAATCTCCTGAAGCAAATTGAAAGCGTTGCGCCGTCTCCCTCGCTCAGCAGCTGTTGTTCCTCTCGGTTGTCAATTGCGATGTCAGAAATCACGCGCCCTGATTCTCATTTCGGTTTTTTATATTTTTTATCGACACCAATTGGCAGCAGGCTCGTTAGGCAGCCGCAGATACATTCAATCGCCCTCTGCACCGTTTTCCTGGCCCGGACATGTCCCATTTTCGGATTAGTGGCTAAATCCCTTTTTTCTGACAAAATGGCTTCGATAAAAAGCGAAAATCACCAGACTAAAAACGAAATTGAAGTTGATTTTGTTGCTGTTCCCGTCGACAGCTGGCGATAAAACAAAATGTGGACAACCATTTGATATTTGGGCCACCACTCGATCACTTTTTAAAATGTGAAAAAATTATGGCAAAGTGTCTGAAAAGGTTCTTTTGTTTTCAATGAAATCTTGATAATTTATGAAAACATGTTTCAAGTGTATGTGCAATACCTTTTCAGGCTTACTATTCTAAATAACAATTTTTAATTTTGATTATTCATACAAGATTATATATTTTACAGAACATTATATGCAATAAATTCAACAAAATCTATGTGCAAGATGGTTTCCCTATCCAGCTTTTTTCCACTGTTTTTTTTTTCAAATATATTTGTATGACAAAGTAGTTTGCTTGCTGGAAAATTAATTTACAATCGCCGGGTCCAACACTCCAGACTCACTTGGAGTGCTTCAATTGCTGGTCCTACAAAATAATTCTCGAGCCTTGTTGATCCTTTGTGGCTTACTCGCGTCGTTCAGCGAAACAAAAGCCCTCGAAAATTGGTTTGCCAATATCCCGATTTCAGTTTCGAACTGCTGAACTTGCTTTTTTGTAGCGTTTCGCTGGCAAGTCCAACTCGCTAACTACCCCTTTTGTTTTAGGCGCTCCGCACATCCTGCACACATATCCTTGTATCCTGGGAGCGCAGCAAGCCCTAATGAGGTGATGGTGTGAGTGACGTGTAGCAAGCTCGTTCCCGATTTCGAGTGTTAAGTGGCCACTTCAAAACTTTCCAAGTGCCCAGAACCACCGACAACTCAACCCGAATCGAGAAACCGAAAGCGACAGTTTCTGTTTGGCGACTTCGCGATTTCCCAGGTCGAGGTTGAGTTTTTGAGGTTGAGGTCGAAGCTTTGTCAAAGTCGATTTGTTACATTTCTCAAGTGGCGAGTCCTTTCCCCTTCGTCCCCTTCGTCCCAGATCCTTTCTGGGAGCTCTTTCAATATTTGCCGAGCTCTCATCGAACTGTTGCGGAATGCGAGGGCAGGGTTGTTACACTGAAAGACGAACCTTGCATTCTGGAGGGGTGCTCTTGAAGAACACAAAGAGCAAAAAAGGGGTAAGAAATGTAACGATTTATTAAGCTAAAATCTAAAATTACATTCAGATACTAAGTTAATATCTATGGTACTTATATCTAGTATTTTAAACTACTTTATTCGCGGTGCATTCCTACTTCTATTGAGAGCTCAGTAGCTCAGGGTTGATCGGGTCTCGTTATGATGACATATGGCCTCCCATTGACGAGGGTGACGCGACGGCTTTTCACTTTTCACCGCTGCTGGTTAACACCGAACCCGAAGAGTTCCCAAGTTCCCAGGACCGTTGGCCGTTGGACATTGCGTGACCCGGTAGTAATGGCTTCATTCGGGGATGCACCTGATGACCGGCCACCTGCTTTCTTGACCGGAAGTTGAAAAGTTTCGAACTTTTCGAAACCAGGAAAATGGAAGTGGGAGAGCTTCGTGCGACGGCTTAATTAAATGATGTGCAACGCCTTTAAATGCCGGTTGGCCGCCATTTTTCCCGGAAAGGTACACATACAACCCCATCGAAAACTATCTACGCAATCGGTTTTCGAGGCCCGGAGGCCATCGGCGGTCCGCTTTGTTATGCAAAGAAAACATCAAATGAAAAGGCAACAAATTCAATTACCAGGCTGCGCAAAGATTCCGCCCGGAGGTACATTTCCATACGCAGATGCAGCTTCCACCACTTCCGATCAAAAAATATACGTGAGACAAATCCTCCATTAGTTTTGTAAAAGTTTCTCAACGGACAAGCCCCTATTCAATTCAAAATCTTCGAGGGAACACACAAGATGTTGCAGTCGCGGTGGTCCAGCTTTTGATTGCAAGTCCTTGAACCGAGGCCTCTTGTTTCGGAAAAAACTGTCGCAGATCGTATAACACTTGTTAGTCTGTCAATATATTTTCGCCGCAGCGGAGTTTCCATCAAACTGCATCCCTCGAACAAAGGACTCGTCGATCATCGAAATAATGCGGGCAATTGCTACTTTCTTGAGGTTAAACGCAAGTTGCTCTCAAGATTCTTCGAGGACATTGTTCGCCGGATCGGCGGCTCAGCGGATTTGCCCTTAATATTTTTCTCACCTCCAGGAGGTCCACTCGTCGCAAAACCACTACTATTGTCCCGTACTCAGATGGCAACAATCAAAAGGATGTGCACAGATTTTCGGAGCATCAAGTACTTAGGGGCATAAAAAAGGGGCAGATACAATGGAGGGACCAGTGCAAAAAGTACTTTGGATGAGGCCACGCTTCGATGATCCTGCAACGCGATGTCCTCGTCCTAATCGCCTTGGATAGCATTGATCAGAGCTGATGATCTAAGACAGCCTTGTTAGAAAGCAGCTGGTGTGCTTGAAGTGTTCTGTCTAATGAGGTCTAAAAGTCGCACAATTCGGTGGATAAATCGCTACGTTATTGTGGTCTCCTTTAAAAAAGGGTTTTTGTAAAGTACCTATGTAAAAAATGTCTTTTGCACTTTTAATTGACTTTATGCGATGAAGAGTCGAAAAATGCATACCATTTGCAAGTCGTTTTATGTGTACAACTCAGTTTTTAATTAGAATCAACTTTTTTCCTCAGTGCATTTCCCCCTCTAGTCCTATGACTGTTTTGTCTGGCAAATTATGCGACTAAGCGTCAAAGACAATGCCGCCACGGATGTGTATGCAAATACAAAGAACTTCGTAGAATTTTCCGCCGAAAATTTGCCATTTGCCCACTAAAGTAAGTTAAGCAGAACTTAAGGTACTAAGTAAGGCTCAGAGCAAGAAGCGAAACGGAAACCAGGACCAATACCAGGCTTAGTTGGCAGCGCATAAGCCACAGAAACAATTATATACCCGCTTATCTGGGCGGCAGATATAGAAAATTGATCTGGCGATAAATCGAGCTACTCAATTTACAAGAACAACGCCGCTTTGACTTTTGCTTGTCGCAGGACGAGAGAGAGACGTCCTGACTTCAGGTACAAACAACTAGGACAATCGGAAGCCGGATTTGCAGTATACGTATATACATAGACGATGTATGGTTGTGTTCTGGCCAGGCTCAAACGGATGTTTAATATTTTGGCTTAGAGACATTCTCATTACATTTGAAAACAAAGGAGCTGCGGTGCGCAGACCGCCCGGCCAGGATTTTGGTATTTAGCAAAAGGGTAATCCTGCCCATTAAAATCTATTTGCATACTCATATTTTTGTTTCGCTAGGTAATTGCGCCTGGATAAGGATCAGAGCCAGAAGGAGAGCCTCGAGGAGGGAGCGAGAGAGGCCCTGTGTGGGTTAAGCTTGCGAAACCCTTAACCTGTTAACCCACACCTGCCTTCGGTACAAACTCGGGCGGCAAACTCGTAAGCGGGATGTCGCTTACGCGAACTGCGCTAATCGGCCGACGGTCGCCTTCATTGAGCCCTTTGCGGGGATTACTTAATCAACGAAAATCTATGAATTAAACGCGTTACACAAAATCCCGCAGATTCCTACTTACTTGTTCCGAATTTCCCCAGAAATTTCGGATCGCCAGCCACTTGAGATTTCTGTCAGATGAGCCAGTTCCCACCCCCTTTCGACAGGTAAAGCTCGCGGATTTAATGCAGTTCAAGTGAGGCACAAGTTAGTCCGCGTAGATAGTCCGAGTCCTAGTCCAAGCCGCCTTCCACCTTTAAATGGATTAAATTGAGTCTAATCTAAGGGGAGAGAATCCGCAAACTGAGATTAATTTCTAAAGGACTCTAAGCTTTACCTACACCTAAACTAAGGACTTCGTATAACTCATTATTCAAATAATTATATATTTGAACTCTGTTCTGTTACTGTTATTAAAAATGAATTGTTAAGTTAATTGTTAACTTATATTTATAAGTAATATTTAAAATTTTTGTTTTTCAAAATGATAATTTTTCGCAGTTGATTTAGTTTTTGGTAGATCTTAATCCCATGAAGTAAGCCCCATGCTAGTATCACACCCGACGTTGAAGTCGTCTTAAAGATGGTCTCCTTCTTTAAGGGACATTATAGAAATCAAAAAGTGAAAAAATGTGAAAATCCTTTGCTCGCCGGCGAGAGTGCAAAACTACAAGAGAAAACTGCAAATTAAGACGCAAACAATGGCCAACCGACAATGTGCAGAAAAACGTCACTGATGACAGAATGATGAGGATTAGGCCAACACACACATCCACCAAAAGGACTCTCGGGTGCTGCTCTCGGTGTTTCTGCGTTGCTGTGTCCTGGTGCCTGAGTCTATTAAAAGTCTAAAGGCAGATAATAAAGGGCCATTAGGACTTAAAAGGGCTCAACAGCGCAGGGAAATAGAAATATCACAATTTGTTACCCCGGGTTCAACAGCATCCGAGTGAACCGCCTGAGCACCCAGGACACAGGGTCCTTTGGCGAAAGTCGAAATGGCAGCACCAACGAAGCATGCTTAATTCCCAATCCCAATCCCCGCAGGATGTTCTGGGTGCCGTGGTTGGATTGGAATCAGGCTTGGGCTCCGGACTCTCCGTTAGGGTAGGTTTTTGCACATCCTCATCGCTACTGCCATGGATGTGTGTCAGTGGAATACACTCATCTCTGTTTACTTTGGCCAACGCAATTCGAACAATTTGGCAACTGTTTGTTCAGCCTTCGCCAGCGAAAACTCATTTACCTCCGGCTGCACGTTGGTTGGCCATTGTGAAAGGATTCAATTGTCCTTCCGCCAGAGCGATCCCCGATCCCCGGACCCCGTACCCGGTCCCAGTCCTGCCAGCAATCCGACGATCCAACGCCGCTCGACAAAGTCACAAAAGTGAATTTTGCTTTTTAACTTTTCGAATTTCGGGGCGGGAGAGAAAGGATATCAAAACTGGGGCGGCCATTGCACTGTGTCCCTCAGGTTCCCAAATTAATGCCGACTTTGGTCTGCTCATGCAGAAAAACTATGCTAATTTTCCACGGTTCCTTCTGCGATCTAATATTTCTTTGTTCCAGTATTTGCATAATTCATTTGTGATTAACTGGGTTGTCCTGTGCGGTTGCTTTGTCGTCTCTAAGGATGCGAAAAGCCTCACGAAATGGCCATAAAAAGAATGATAATTCCGTGTGTAATCTCATGATTCCATGTTTGGCATAACACTTTCAGCTGCGAACGCATTAAAAAGTTGCGCAAAAATTTAGGACCTACTTCTTGTTTAGTTCAGATACATTTTTTCTAAGTTCAGCTCGGGATGCTATACTATTAAACGTTTAATTGATTTGTAAACCAAAAGACAGTTCAAATAAAATGAATCACTAGTTTTTTCTTTTTAATGAATAAATTATATTCTTTCAAGTGAACATATAAAAATATGTTTTAAACTTCTGATAGTTCAAATCGAAGTTCTGAAACCAATACCAATTCTTCCAAAATAGTATATCCACCCAAAAAAGTCCAATAAATTTTCATTTCGAAACCTTTAGGTTTATTTTGAATAAGTTTTTTCCAAATCCTAAAGCTAATAATATACGCTTAAAACTAAAGAGTTTAAAACTAAGCTACGATTGGCGTATTTAACAGGCAAAGTTGTAACTTTTGCGAATGCAATTTGAAACACATCTGGATGGTCTGAGAGACTTTAGCTAAGATTACTTCGAGTTCTGGTTAGGTAAGGTATTAAGGTGAGTGTTGTGTACGTATTTTAAGGCTCGACTTCTGGATGTGTGAAATCGTTGATTTCACTGATCGAGTATTGTCCAAAGCGCTTCTTCCGAGATTATCACAGTTCCCAGCACTTGGAAGGCACTTCGAGTGCGGCGATTAGTCTAGGCTCTATATACTGTTCAGATCTTGCGCTGACTGTACATGTCGGAGATGAGGCGCACAATGGTGATGTCGCCGATGGTCTTCCGGAAGAACAGCTCCTCGATGGTGAAGCTGGAGACCTTGTGCATCAGCTGCAACACGCCCAAGAGGGTCTGGAATCGCATGGGCTGCGAGGGATGGGTCCTCTGGATGTAGTTGTGCAGCGCACTCCGGGCATCGTTGTGCATGGCCGCCACTTTTCCCGACTCCAGGAGACCCCTGGATTCAGCAGAGGCCGAGGAGTTCGGGCTGCCGCTTCCTGTCAGGATTGAGCTGTTGGCCAAATCCTCGGTAGAACTTGCCGACGGCGGTGACTTACGGAAGAGCGAAATAGCCCTCAGACACTCGTACTCTGTGCTGTCAATGTTCAGATGGCACAGTTGGTTCAGCACCTCCTGGAAGGCGTGCACTTCGCGGGTTACCATGCCCATGATCTCCCGGCTGGCATTTTCGGACTCGTAGACGAACAGCAGCTGGGCGAAGTTCATGGGCATAAGGTACTGGGCCATGGCCAGGATGAAGAACTCCTTCCAGGACTCCTCCAGCAGGAGCAGCTGATCCGGCATTGGCAGTTCGGTGAAGGCCCGCACGCTCTTGATCCAGTTGACGTTCTTGAAAAGGTGTTCCGCCGCGGTTTCCTTGATGTGCTCAGCTGCCATCAGCGGAGGAGTGGGGGGCAGGGCCCGAGTGGCCAAGGCATTCATGTAGGCGGCGGTGGGCGAGAAGAAGCCGTGGTGTCCCTGATGCACCGGGTGGTGGGGCACTCGTGGCACGGACAAGTCCAAGACAGCGGCAGATGGTGGCGGTTGGAAGGCGGCTATGTGAGCAGGATGATGACCAGCTCTCTGGGGCAGGCCAGGCATGGGCATCGGCACTCCAGGAAAGCCGGTCAAGGCAGCCGTGTTCATCAGGATTTCAGCGGGTATTTGGGGCATCTCACCGGCGCCCATCATGGCATCCTTGTACATGGCCATGTGGCGACGCAGAGTGGAGTTCCGGGGTCCCCGCTCGTGCTGCACTGCATCCTTGTTCATTCCGACCTCAAAGCACTTCCTCAGCCGGCAGGCCCTACACTGGTTCCTGTGCGTCTTGTCCACCACACAGAGTCCCTGCTTCTGCGACTTGCACACATACTGCCGCGATCTCCGAATGCTCCTCTTGAAGAATCCGGCACAGCCATCACAGGCGTAGATGCCGTAGTGCTTGCCGGAGCTGTGATCTCTGCAGACTTTGCAGGGCACATGGTATAGAATGCGACCTGGAAATTCAAGAAGAGGGGAAAGTTTGTATAAGTAAAGGATTGTCTTGGATTTATATATTAGAAAGATTGATTTCATCTTTTTTTATCTATCTATCTGATTTCTTTGCTATACTTACTCGATGCCGCTGGCGAAAGGCGCACGCTGTTGTATTTCTGATCCATCATGTCTGGCGAACCCTCCGACGACTGCATACCGATGTGGGGCGTAATTTTGGCGATTTTTATAGAAACGGTTGCACAAATTGAATTTCACTTGGCACTTGGCACTGAAGTGTCTTTGAGTCGTTTTGGATTTTTATTTTAACGGTTTATGTGGACGGCTGTATTGCGGATTGTGATATATTCGATATATCCTTGGTTACTCCGATGTGGACTCGATGAGATCACGATGGGTTGTGTTGTCTGCTGTGAGGACCGCCGGCGTTTTAATAGTCCTGCAGACCAAATCCATTCATCGAGCAGTCGATCACCCTTAGGTAGACAAACTCCGCGTTCATTGGTCGAAACTCGGGCGAGGGTTGCTTCTAATGCCCTCTTTCGCATATCCTCTCTCACTCTCCCCTGGAGAATCCTTCGATCCTGCGGCAGGCTGCCATTGCGAAAAATTCATTGAGCAAGGAACGCAGCAGCCGTCGCTCATTCTCATTCTCAATACCTTGGGTTTTTATGGCCCTTTTCCGCAGGGTTCACTACCTGCTCTCTCGCGAACTCCTCGTCCGTCTGCTACCCTCTCTCGCAGCAGAGAATCTCTGCCCGTCCTGCGACAGTTGTTAATGAAGAGATATCCTTCCATATCCATGGCCGAGTATTTTATGGCGTTGCCATTATTGCCGCTTTGTGATTTGTGTGAAGTACCTGTGGGTTCGCTTCTAGTCCTGCGAGGCGAGTCCTTTTCGAGTGGCGATAGTAGCAGCAGGGGTTGAATACCACGCACTATTGATTGTTTTCCGTTCAGTAATTAGGTTTTTATGATGCAACCATATGAATGTTTAGGGGAATGATAAATCTAAAGACTTTGACAGATATCAGATTGTACAAAAAGATCAAAATTATAGACCCTAAACTGGAGTTTTGCTTGAGTTTATTAAATTTACATAAATCTAATATATAAGTTCAGTATGAATTTTTTAGCGTAATTTTTAAACAATCGATTCTCCCATTAAATGAATTTTGGAATACAACGAATTTACTATATGTATTATGTGCACTGATTTAAAATAAACAAATAGTTGCATTTCTGAACCAGCTTTAACAACTTATCAATAAATACTTTAAAAAAAATTATTGCGGAGCTCAGATTGCTTTTTTAAAGACCAGTACTTACAAAACTGCACCTATAATTTATAATTTTATAATAAATACAATTATTTTAAAGTAAAATCATAAGATGTGTAACAAGACATAGTTGGTATAAAAACCAAAGGTACGTGTATACTAAAATGGGAGCTAGCCATTTGAGATAGTTGCTCCCGCGGCTAAGCCAGATTAGGCGTTGCCTTTTGAGAGCCTTCAGGATTCAAGTGGACAGTGCCTCTAATCTCGCTTGGTCCTGCCAAGTCCCGAAGGACCCACCGGTTCCTCGACTTAAGCTCGCCGCTTAAGCAGATTACGGATTTTAGATCGCGGGAGTGGTACTGCCTGGAAAAGGCACTCTGGTCGGGAGGCAGCTAGATCAAGCTTTTCTGTCTTCGGGATCAGCGAATTCAAAAGAAAGACATTGTGCGAGGTCCCAGCATCGGGCGAGTACTTAATAATATTAAGCAAGATCCTGTAAGTCTGGTGCGATTACGCACCAACGCCTAAGGCCATGTGATCCTGATCCAGGACCCCGAACGTGGGAACAGCTCTCCGCTCGAACGGACTCGACTGCAGAAGGGCGGAGATGCAAATGCAATTCATTTGATATACGATAGACACTTGAAAAGAGCAATTATATTTCGATTCGTATTACGGATGCGTAACTTGATCAATAAAATGCTTGACATGATATCAACAACAGTCGGCAGGGGTTGCAATGTCCAGGGGTTCTAATTGGACTAGTCAACCCCTGGATGATGCTGCCCCGTAGGGGGTGGTTAATTGGAACTCAGGTGCGCTGCATGGGAATTCGCTTGCGTGTGCTGCTATTCCGATCATTAGCCGGACTTCCAAGAAGGAGGATGCTCTACTAAACCAGATGACGATGACATATCAATTTTTTGACATTCCCTTGACCGCTCATCGAGTTTGGAGTAATTATAATTGTGGGAACTCGTGAATATGCAGACGAGGAGGCTGCATCTGTTTGATCTTCCCACGTTGTACGAGTATGTTCATAACCAAACGAAAAGTTTGCCAAGCTATAACAACTATAGTTTTAGGAACAGTCTCCAAGCCCAATTTATTTAAGAACAGTTTTTAACTAATCGGGGTTTTTGGGATAATATTTCTTGATTGTGGCAATAAAGCAATTTGTCATTCATCAAGTTGTAGTTACGGAATATACGACTTTAGGAAGTTTGAGTTTGGTAGTGATTTCCCCTTTCCTTTCATTGAGACCAACTATCAGCTCCCTTGCTTAATGAACTCGGGACGCCGGCCAGTCGCTAATCCGGGGGATTAGCGCTAAATCCACCACAAGAATTGAAACAGCAGTCACCGGCAGGTCGGAATATTGCAGTCTATATGTCGCATACCTAAGCCAGGTAACCACCCACCGACAACATAACGGCCATTCAAGGTCGCCCATGAATAAAAGTGAATAAAAAATTCCCCGAATTTTTGCGACTTTTTTACAAAGTTCCTTGAGGACGAAAAGCGAAAGGATTTAGGTAGCGATTATTCGTCTTAATGACGAGTTACCACCTTTTGTCTTCGAAGAATGCAGGTAGCTACCGTTTGGGTTGGCTTCGATTTTTTTGCCACTTTCGCTGCGTTTTTATGAATTGCTCGACGGCTAGGAGAAAAGGGTTAAGACGAGGTTCGAGCGAAATGAAAGGGTTAAATAGCTGGGAAATTCACTTAATTTGCATGCTGGAGGTGGAAAATTCCCGCTCTTCGCTTTATGGCCCAAAAGTTGCCGCCGTCGCTCCGAATTCATTGAGCATTGAGCAAACTCTTCGAGGGAAGACCGACCCTATTTCCATGGTTATTTCCCCAGATATTCTACCGCTGACCCTGCGCTTTGGTCATTATGAATCGCGCCAGACTTTTGATGGGAAAGACCCGGAATGTCATTAGTTGAGTGTTTTGTTTCAGTTTTATGGCACGTCGCTATCTGGTGCCGCAGAAATATTGCAGTTCAGTGCACATGTCCTCACAAATTCATGCAAAATATGTAAATTGCTTAGGATTCATGACATAGAAATTGGGCATAATCTTTTTGAAGTCCCATACACCCACTGTCAAACCCTTCAAGTTCTAAAGGCCGCCGCTAGTCTCGACACAGTACTAATCTCTGAAGATGTCAAAATCCACGAATTAGATTTATTTTGGATCAGACAATGAATAAAATTTCAGAGCAATTCATTATCCAAATAAATCTACATTTTTGGCGGGCCTAACTCTTTCCCAAACTGTAACCAAATCCGATTGAGAATCCATCAATTATACCTTTTGGCGCCAAGAAGACAAAGAATCAGAAGTCCTTTGGCGCTCATAATATGCAAATGCACCCAGAAACTGCGGAAACGAAAACCTTTGACGACAACTTCCGCCGAAGCGAGGCAGCAAAGTTCACCAGTTCATAAGAGCAAAAAGCCTGTCAAATCCAAACTGAAAAGTGCAAACAGACAGGGGAGTGAAGGAGATAGCCCCGAATATCCTTTCGCGGGAACGAGATCCACAGGAAGCGACTCGCAAATCACGTCAAACTGAAGTGCAAATGGAACCCCAAGAGGCTTGGAAGGCAGGAAGTGGACTATTAGACCCTAAAGAGGACAAACAGCCTAGGAAAAGCGCAATAATTACACAGAGGGCAAATTGAATCAGGGGAACGGGGACACAGATAAGCAATCTGATCTTGAGAAATCAGGCGAACAATCCCAAACATGAAATTAAAGTGCTCGAATATCTTCGGAAAAATTGCGCAAGTCGGGAGGACACGCCGGCAGAAAGTTGAGCAACTTTTGTCGGGATTTGACAGCCAGGATCGGGTCCTTGGAGTGCCGAGGTTCCCAGACCTGCACGTGCAAAATCAAATCCAGATAGGTTTCATATTCGTTGCTGCCACGGAAACGCGGCCAGAACAATGGGACACACCTCCAAGATTTGGGCCACTACTACGACCCGATATCCGATGCGAGATTCCGAGTCTTCTCCGCCAACTTCTCCGATTTCAGGCTGTTGAATGCCCCCGAGATTATTTATGCAACAGGAGAGCCAGAGGAAACAAGTGATGAAGTCGCTGCTTCCATTTCCAATTCAGTTTTGATTGTTGTGTCCTGCACAAAGAGAAAAATTATACAAATGCTTGTTACTGATCTATTCAATTACGTAGATATTAGATATTTAATAGAAGGTTAATGTAAAGTTATAACATCTTAGAACTATATTTCGAATGGTGCCTTTTATTATTTTTTTTAAACGAGTGTTTTTAATTTTTCTTGGTGTATTAGTTGGACCTTGTATAAGTGCCATTACCTTAGTTTTGAGTCTGAATTTCAGGACCTTTTGTGGTCCTCGCAAAGAGGAGCCTCTTTGTTTCGCGCTCAACATTTGCCAGCCAACATAACTTAAGGACTTTTTGTTTGCCTTTTTTACAATTGAATACCAGCTCGCTGCTGTTAAGTAGGATGTCCTGTTTGCCGCTGGCCCTTTGTTTTTGAAAAGATTTAGAGGGCCAGAAACCAGGCCACGTCTCGTTTGCATCTTTAAGTCCTAAGATTATGTCATACGCAGATTATTGCAGATAGAGAGTAGTCTAATATCTGCGTTACATTTCTCACGCCCGAGACTGTTGGCACAAGTTTCCGATTTCATTCCCCGATATGCCGAGAAATTTTACACATTTCTTGCAACAATTTGCGAGTAAAATGTGTTTATGTTTTCGCTTTTTCCACAGGAGATAGAAAATCTACGAATTCTTACCGAATTTGTCCCGCTTTTCCGGCTAAATGTGTTCACAGATCTTGGCAGATAGTTGCGTTAGGAGCGGTAGATCTCTTTGATTTTATTAGACAGCCCAAAGGAGGCTTGCTTTCAAAATTATCTGAGTAAACAGGAAATGCAAACTATGATACAAACTCCCTTGTATCTTACCTCATTGGCTCTTCGAAAAATGTATCACCAATTTTGTGTTTTTAAACTGCAAATACGTTTGAGAATATACTCAATATTCTCAATACTGCTCCCAGGACCCCTTCATTCCTTTCAAATTTCCATTTATCCCCATCCTTTACATTCTATGCAATTAAGCGAGTTCGTTGCTCTGAAGGGATCATTAACCTTCAACCTTTCAACTAGCACTTGGCTCCACAGTCATAATAGAATTACAAACATCATCGTCTTTTTTCTGTTTCGTGGGAAGAGAGTTGTAAGCTCCCACTCAAGGATCCACGGCTGATTGAAATTGAACACAGAACGCTGGCAATTCGGGGTCTATTATTACGCACAATGCACCTCATGGCACCTGATGCCCTAAGATTTTACAACGAAACATAACAATCCATTCACCATTGATGCGGGAAATTTTAAACTCTACATTTTTCACAAAAAATATGGGCATTGAATAAATGGCGAATCTTGAGCAACTAACTTCCACGAACTGAGCAGAAAAGGGTTAGCCAAAATGAGTGGAAGAATGCACAAGAAAGGATTTCAATTTCCTTGGCCTTTTTTTAGATTGCAAACAAGTGGGCGATCAATCTAGCATGCGCAATATGCTCTTTGTTTCAGTCATGAAATTATTATCTATCCAGGAGCAGGGAAATCCATGGAAACCCTCATCAAATCGCTAACTGGAGGTAGCTGAAAAGGGGCCATTCTGGGCATAGCTTATCGATTGGATAGAATCTTTGGAAGGTGGAGTTGGAGCTGGAGAAATGTGGTCCACAATGGACTACCAGAGAAGCGGGTGAGTATTCAGCGAAGGGAGATTTCCATGGAAGATAGATGATTCTTTCTCCATGAATAAATGTGAAAGTTTCATAATAATACCCTGTAAGAACGAATGGGTTGCTTTGGCTATTCCAAATAAAGTGTAGAAATAAAGAGGAATAAAGTCAAGCTACGGTATTGGGTATCATCCAGTCGACAAACTACACTTTAAATTCACTTCTCGAACGATGTAGGATAATTTGTTTTGTGATTTGTCTACCAATTAATGCACGATCATGACTGGGCTACTGACTGACGGCATTTTGATTTTGCCTGCCAGCGAGTATCGAGTGTCAGCGACGTGGGAAGCACGCACAGGATTCCAGGATCGGAGCTCGAATAAAGAAGCCCAGTCCGTCAAGATGAAAGATATGCGAGATCAACATGTAATCTTTGGCATAAATACGAGAAACGCTTGAGTAAAACTGACAACAACGGCGGGACAAAGAGCGCATGTTGCATGCCCGATCGAATGTCCTTTGATATCAAACGTTAAAGGAGCACCGAGCGGTACTTGAATTTCATTATGCGAAAAGGTAGAGGCCGCTCCATCCTTTGTGCCTCGTTGACGAGACCTGTTGTCGTCTGAGTCTACATTCTTCCTTTTAAGTCTGAGTCAGTGCACTCAAAAAAAGGATGCTCATAAACAAACTACAAAAACCTCTCCATCACTTTTCAGAATTTTTTCACACTGAAACCCATTTAGTGATGGAAAGTACATGTTTAAAACGAATTCTTACACTTTTAATTTTTATCATTGAACAATAATTTTAATTTGCAGCCAGTCTGATGCCAAAATGAAGTGCAAATTTCAGGCCGCCTTTCTTGAGTGTGGCAAAAAAGCAACCCCAGCAGTTCGGAGGAATTTCGAGGTCGATGCTGCCAGTGCGGCTGCCTCGATCCTTTTTTACCCGGAACGCACACTTCAACCCTCCGGAACCCGCACCCGTGCCTGTAGTCCTGCACTCCTGCCCCGAATGTCCTGCCTGTCAACTCCTTTTGTCATCGCCATCATTTGCGGCCGCTTGACACTTGCAGATTAGTAAAGTGTTGAATGCGGAGGAATACTTTTCCTGCTAATTGCCGGCGGACAATTAGTTGTGCTCCAAATCGATTGCAGTCTGCAGGACTTGCAGGATTCACAGGACACGGCAGTGCAATGATTTGCATTCTTCATTGTCTGAACATCTGACCGTCCCTCTCGATTTTTTGTTGAATTAACTTCTCAGCTTGATTCATGACTTTTGGTAATTTTAATCTTCCTTTCCGGTGTTGCACTTTTTGTGGGCGTTTTGCTTGGCCTGGTTCTGTTTAAATACTTTCTTTGATTCAAAATATCTTCAAGTGGTTGGGAATTTATAAGAAAGGAACTACATTTCTTGCCTTTAAAACGAATATTTCATAAGGGATTACCTTAATTAATTGCTTTAAAACAATACTAAAAAGCAAAAAACTAATGTAAATTTCATTTAAATAAAATCATCCCCAATATGATGAATATCAACTGTAAGACATGTTAATTTAAAAACTAGTATGCTTTTAGGCATACTTGATTTCAATACAGCTACAAGTTTTGACACAAATCGTGTAAAATTAACGTATAAATCGACATGAGAAGTAAATACCATACAAGGAGATAAATATGTATTATTTTTACTTTTATGGTCTATATAGTCATACATATATGTATTATATATAATTATATATACAGATAAATGCATAGTTAGACCGGTCTTAATTACTAGTATTATAGAACGCAGAGATAGATGTACATCTTACTTATTTATTTAAATGATCAAGCTTTGAAAAGTAAACTGATACTTGATCTTTTTCATCTAGTTGTTTTATCTTTACTATTTTATCGTCCGCGCATTCTTCATTGAATGAATATTAATAGCTTGTAATAAAAAAGTGATTTACTGAAGTACATCTTCCGCTCGTTGCAACAATGTTTCGTGTTTTATCACCACGTTGTCCTCTCTGAAAATAATCCACCCAATATGCATAAATTAGGATCGCCGCTCTGCGCTGTCTGGGCTGTGTACACGCTAATTATAATGACAAATCGGTCAATTATAATGCCATGTCATAAATTTCCGAGCCGCGATCGATCAGCCATCCCCACTCGACTCGTATATTGAATAAAATGGTTCGTAAATTGTGAAAACATGCCTGTTCACCGAGCTCACCTGCATGGGGGCGACTTCATTAAGTGGCCGTGGTTCCATGGGACCGAAATAATTAACAGGACTCGCTGGCTAGGCGAAAAGTGCCGATTCTTGTAAGCCAGATCAATGGGCGAGCAATTTGCCAGCTGCTCAAGGCAAAAGTAAAAGGAAGCTGGTCATCTCGCGTGCACATGGATGCGGATGCAGCTCGAGATCGGGGGCTTAATGAAGCCGGTGGACAGCCTTCTCGAAAGCTGTCAGAATGCCCATTGCGGCGCCACGCCCTCCGCGTTAAAAAGCCACTAACCAGGACATGGGGGCGGGGGGCGTGGCACCGTTCAACCTGTCATTGCGATCGGCGCTCATGTAGTTTTCAAATTTATTGACGCCCCCTAAAGGCGAGAGTCTACACAAAAAACAATGCAGTAATGGAAAACACTCCTCATATAAATTTTAATTTTAATCTTTAACCCGTTGGTGCACTGCCTTAGTTTTCTTTAGCTGAAGTAAATAGTAATAATCTAAAGATGCTATCTCTAAAAATAGGTTTCTAATCAATCTTCATATAATGCTAAAAATATATGTGGTCTTTTAAAATCAAAAGGAATGATCGCTGTTTTCTGTGCACCGTTGGAACTGAAACGTGTTTTGCCGGCATTCATCATACTGCACTTCAGTTAAGTTCTTTCACTCCTGCAAAAGGCGCGGAGAACTGTATCGCCCGGTAATTGCCGCACTTAAGCGCAACGGTATAACCAGTTCCTGACCCATCTCGAATCTCGAAAGCCAGCTCCTCCTCCCGGGAGATGTCCATCAGGCAGCTGACCGCAGAAAGGGCACGGCCAGGTCCCCATCTACAGCTCCAAACTCATTCCATCCCATCCCATCCACATCCACATCCAAGCCCCATCCACAAACTTTTGTCTCTGCCTCTCTGGCATTTCGCATTAAATCTGCAACTGCCCAGGCACATTCTCTTTTTCCATACCCTTGAATAGGGGTATGGTAATTCTTTTAAAAAACGGAAACCAACGGAATAACATTAAGTACTTCATTAAATTATAATCATATATATCTATAATATAAAGAAGAGCTTAGATTACTTGTTGGTTGACCTGAGACTATACTAATCCGTACATAGCCGATTAGTTTATAAGTGTTAAGATTTCATTTGGTGTACCTGATTTCCAAGTGTATTCTAAGTCTCGGTGCCGGATGCTCACGTTCCCTTCGTGATTTTATGGTCATGTGCTGTATTTCTTCACGCAGATCGCGACGCCGATGCAGCCGGGTCAGAATCGCACTCAGGGGGACTCGAACTCGAGCTCGGGGTGATTGCCGGTTTGCGATAAGACAGCATACCAAAGCCCGAACTGCGATTGTCTTACATATCTAAAAATAGCAGGGACTGAAAATGAATCTGAGGCTGTAACTGCAACCTGGCACTGGCGCATGCAATCATTAGTGGAAATTTTACCGGCCACTCTGCAGTCCAATATCCAGTCCCCAAGGGGCAATAAAACCAGCCAAATGACGACACGCAAACGCCTAAGAAGCAGCTTCGTTCGAGGACGGAGGATGGAGGCATCCAAGGTGGAAAGAAGGCGACCGCAAGCAAGGTCGCTCAGCGACCTTCACATCCACTTGGATTCCGTCCACTTGGTTTCCCGTTGAGTGCCGCATGGGCTCGGTTTCTTGGGGCAGATCAGTAAACAACCGCTGGACATTTATGGAAATGCTGCTCTTAATTGGCCAAATGTGGCTCTATATGGACCCTAAACTGCCGCCTTGACTTTGTCACTGGCTCCTTGTCCCCGATCTCGGAGCTTCAGAGATGCCACTGCTTCTCTGTCTTTCTGCTTCCGCGTTTCACTCGGAAGACTGATAGCCCAGCAGGTTTTGGCTGTCAGGGCATTATCATTATCCCAAAACAGAACTGTTTATCTTCTTAATCCCTGAACTGGGAAAAATACTGTGAAGAATATGTAGTTCGGCTTAGTTGAACCGCACTCTCCTTTTCTCTCAGTGTAGTCATAAAAGCAAACTACCCCGTGAGCTGCGAATTCTTGGCGTCAGCTGTCCTGCTGCTGCTTTGTCACTTGTTCATATCAATTAAATTTTAATGATATTGTCCAGAAAAACGACTCCCTCCGCCGCGCCGCAGGCTGCATGTTTTTAATCAATTTTAAGGGGCTATTTACTTTGCGGATCGGAGGAGCTGCTGCCCCCAGGACAACCTGTTTCCCAATCACATCCGTTGCGATCCCCGCCCGCTGCGAGATTAATGGGTAATGCACAACTGCGGTTTAGTCTCAATGGAATTTAGTTTATTTCACTACACAAGTCACTTAATGCTCTAATTAGGATATTTTTCGCTCGTTCTTAATGCTGGTAGGTGCTCGGATTGTATGGCAAGTTGCTAGTTCTGCGCAATTTCGGGTGTGCTGGTCGGCTGAATAAATTAGGCTCGGATTTGAGATTACAATTACAATACCAACAACTACAATAAATTAATTAAAACATTAACTAAACATTAAACAAAATTCGTTTACTGACTAAACACACACACTGATCTCGTGGGAACTCAACTAGTGGCTAAGTTCTAGGGTACATCTATCTAGGTTTATCTATCTAGGTTTAGGTTGCCTAAGCTAACTACAATACGACTTGGATCACATGTGAATGCCTTTGCAGCTGTCTCTTCAGTGGGGAAGTGCGGGGTTCTTGTGTTTTGACACTCGGGAAATCATCGACATGAATTGGGAAAGTCGCCATATAACTGTGTTTTTGTTCTATAACTAAAATTTACGTTTACAACTTATAAAATGTGAAACTTAATCAGACAGATAGGTTTCTTAGCATATAATTGCTTGCTAGTTCTCGCTTAACTTAACAAGTTATTAATATTTCTAGTTATTCCAATATTTTTAACGATCTAGACCTTCTTGTAAATGAGTAATATACATTCATAATTAAAAATGTAAGTCCCAAAACGGTCTGTCTTTATTAGTAATTTCACAAGCATCCCTGTACTTTCCAAAGATTTCCCTGTATACTGGCGACTTTCCTCCCTCCACTTCGAGTGCTTTCCCGAGTGGAGCCTGACCATTTGGCCCCTACTTGAGCTTCAGAAACGTGAGCAACGCCTTCTGTATCAGACTGCGATTGATGGTGGAGTCGGCGGTGTAACGCACTCCCCACAGGTTTCCATCGTTGTGGTCCACCACTCCGTACTCGCCGACGATGAAGCCGTCGTCGGTCTTCTCCTCGACCCGGTACTTTCGGTAGTTGCGTCCCTCGACCACGTAGGCGACTTTGTCTTCGTCATCGGAGGCCGCGTCGGGGCCTCCCTGGCCCTCTGATCCCGCGTCCCCGTCCGCATCGCCATCGTCGTCGCCATCCGAGTAATCGTTGGCATTTGCATTGTAAACCACCGAGCCACGTCCTCTGTTGATGCCACGACTTGGGCTGGCGGTGGTGCTCGATTGGGACACTGGACTGGCTGGCGTTGTGATTTGCCCCACTGCCCCACCGCCGGCAGCAGCACTCCCTGCACCACCAACACCACCACCACCTGCACCGCCCTGCGGTCCATGGGCTCGTCCGTTTGTCATAACACTAACGGACTCCTCAATTTCGTAATTCTGCTCGGAGGTCGGAGTGTAGAGCTCGGGGCGCTCGGTGGTGAAGTGCTGCATCTGCTGGTGCTGCAGATGCGGCTGCTGCTTCGCGGACGAGGTGGCCGAGGATGAGGAGGACGAGGATGACGAGCTGGAGCTGTACGAATAGCCACCGCCTGACCCCGAAGATGATGGCGGCGATGGGTCCACCGCGGACGCCGCTGCTCCATGTTGGTGTGCGAATTTGGAAACACACTTGACTAGATCTGCGGGGCGAGATGCAACAAAAGATGATGTTTGATAAGTTCAAGATTAGTTGGCCGGGGTTCAAGTGGTTGCGTTGTCGCTGTCTGTCATAAGTACACTGGGCAACTGGTTGGAGTACTTCCTAAAAATTACTCCAGTAATGCTACACGAATGAATAATGAGTAATGATCTTTAATAGAACCCCAATCGATATCGGCTGTCTTTACTCTGCAAACGAATGGCTAGCTACTCCCTAAGTGAAACATAATCATCCAGCCAAGCAGGTCGTTATAAATGATATACGATTAAACCTGATGGGCCCAGAAAATTGATCTGTTTAATTTATGCATTGCAACACTCGCCCTGCTGCACAGTGTAATTTGTTTAACCAGATTCAGACTCACCTCTATTGGGCAATCCTTTGGCATTTTGATTAGAATGTTGATGCGGCGGTGATGAATGCTGACGTTGTTGCTCCCAGCATGGACTTGGCTGTTGCGGTTCGTGTTGCTGCAGATGTGGCTGCTTCTGCTGCGGCTGATATTGCTGGTGGTAGTGGTTCGGACTTGAGTGCTTCGATAAAATTGGCTCCAATGGATGCGGCTGCGGTGCATTCAATAAATCATAAGGCAATTTATCCAAATTGAAGAGTACTCTGCGAGTTGGATGGGCCGGCTGGGGCTGGTGGCTGTAGCTGTGATAATGGTGCTGCCAAGTGGTTGGCCTGATGCTGGATGAGGTGCTGCTTCTAGGAGGCTTCACTGTGGTGACCCTGCTGGCCACTGTTGCCGCCGTGCCGCTGGATGTTGCTGCCGTGCTGCTTGGTGTTGCTGCTGCCGTGCTGCTTGGTGTTGCTGCTGTCGCGGTGCTTGTGCTCTGGGCCTCGCCAAAAGCGATGCGCGAGACAATCGCGGGTCTTGGTCTGGATCGCAGTGGCACAAAGGTGGTGGCTGCCAGTGGTGGTTTCTCGGAGGTGCTGGTGGAAGATGGGGAGGACGAGGTGGTGCTACCCAGTGGTGTTGCGGCCGTTGTGGTCAATGTTTGTGGCCAGTATGTCTTGGCCGGTTCACCATAAACTTTCGAGGGTTGCGAGTACACTTTCGCTGGCTCCGAGTAAAACTTGGAGGGCTGTCCGTAGACTTTCGAGGGTTCTGAGTACACCTTCTCCGGCTGTCCATACATTTTAGCGGGTTCTGAATACACCCTAGCTGGTTCGGAGTAAAACTTACTAGGCACACTGTACATTTTCGATGGTACTGAGTAGAACTTGGCTGGTTCAGACGAGTGCGCGTGTTTCAAGCTCTCACTTACATTTCTCTGGGCCTCCGCCAAAATGCCACTTTTCGACTGCTGCCAGGTTTGCAGGTCCTCCACGTTTTGGGAGATGGAACTGTAGGATATTGACCTGGACTGAGGTCCTCTTCCCTGTTTGGTGTCATGGTAAATAACCGTTTGAAAGGGTAAACCTGCTCCAGCTGCGGTTCCCACGCCGGCTTCCTCTTCAGTCACTTCGCTTTGGTTTTTTAAAAAGGAATGCGTAGAGGAAGCCGCCAGCAAAGGAGCAGCCAGTACACTTTGTATATTGGAGGCACTGTTTAGGGAATCCACATCGCTGTCCATGGAATCCGCAGCCAATCTGGGCTCCGTTTCCTCAATCGAAAGTTCACTTTTATGAGAGCGGTTGACAAAGTCCGAACCCGTTCCTGTGACGCCAGAAACACTGCTCCTCGAAGGACCTCTCTTGCTGGAGGAACTCACACTAACGGCCACCACTTTGACCTCGCCGCTGGACTTTCCTTTCAATTTATTAGGGACATCTTCGAGGAACACTATTTTACTGCCTGAGGTTACCAACTTCACCACCTGCTTAGAGTCGGATGGCTCCTCGGTCTGGGAGTTTCCGGATGTCAGGGAGTTCCTATAGCGGTTCCTGCCGAGATCCAGGCTTCTTCCGGTGGCTGCTCTGTGGTGGGGATGCGGAGACGACGATGGTGACTCTGCCCTGCCCCCAAAATCCTGTTCACCGCTGTGGAGGCTTCGTTGCTGGTCATCATGATCGAGGAACAGCTTGAGGAACTCGTTGCCCGCGATGAGCTCACTCTGTCTGCCACCTGGAAAGGGGGCTGGGCGCGTCCGGCAGCCGGACAACATCTGAAATGTCAGAGATGAAGGAGTGTTAGTTATGCTCGACATTACTTAAGTGCAATCGGTGGTGAGAGCATCGACACTAGAAAACGGGTAATTCAAAAAGAAATCTTTAGCATATTTCATCCAATTGCAGTGGGGAATGACTACATATTGAGCTTATCTCAGCGATCTATTTATAAATTTGCGTAATTTAAATATCATTTGTATCGATCCACATAAGCTGAGTTATGTCTTCACGTCGCTAGCAAATATGCAAAAGTCATGCAATGGACGACCGAGATCTGGACTTTAGCTCAATGGCATTTGAATAATAATGCGGCTGGTCTATTAAGACATCAGAGGAATGCTGCGGTGCTCCGTTTGAAGTGGCGCATGTTACTGTGGAGTCCCTAGTCAAGTGGCGAATGTGGCATAATTAACCGCGTTGCAAGTGCTCAAGTGGGTGGCGTAAGGTAGCGAAAACACCCATCGAACCAGTAAACAGTTCGAGCAGTGGATTATTGATTGTCCAATGGGCAAATGGCAGCAGATCGCTCGAGTGGAAAATGGAAACACTAGTTAAACGATGCCGGTCAAAGTGTCACTCAGTGTCATTAAGATATTTATGTTCCTACCGATTTGCATGCATTTCATTGACTCATCTTGTGACTTATAAACTTGTTTGCTGCTGAGGAAGTCAATTTCATAACCTAACTGAGCGGCCAGTTTTTCTGGGAATCAGGTCGCATTTTGGTTTTATCCCTTTCGATGACTAACACTTACATTTTGGAAAAAAAAACACGGTCAGAGGCTAAAGTATGTTGTTAAAAATCCCTTACATTTTCTTCACCTTTCCCTGCCATTCAACACACCATCAATTTACATTTAATGCACCATTAAATTACTTTAGTAGCTTGGTTATCTACGTCCACATCTTTGGCATAACACTATTCAAAACACTCCAGTGCAAATTCATGGCCAGAGATCGGCCATAAATTGTTATCAGGACACACACCCACCGCATAAACAAAAGACTTAGGGCACGAACTCGCCCTGCCAAACGACCCGCCGATCGAAGCGAGCTAATAAAACATATTTATGGATATTTATCGATCGCCATAAGTATTAGCATTGCTAATTGCAACGAGACAGATCATTTACTAGCCAACACTTTTGATCCATTGAGGCGAATTCGAAAGGCGCAAATTGAAAACAATGAAAAATAACGAAAATTGAATCGAATATTAATGGAAATCGGTCGCAGTGGCGAACATAATAGCATAATTATTCAATCTGCTTATAGGTATATCCATTTTTTCCCCTAACGTGTGTATTTATTCCCCTGAGCAAGAACAATAACAACATCCGGCAGTGCAGTGGGCGCCTGTCGCCGAGCATTTTCTAGAGCAGATTTGAGCGAACACCTTCGCACATGTGCTAAAGTTACCCACCAACCAAGCAGCCTAACCAACCGACTGACTGACCAACCAGTTACTATAATACTATATCTCCAGATCGGTTAGTCATCCGGCGGGTCGCCTTGCCTTTTATGTCTAAAATTGCAGAAGTAACCGACCGCGGGCGTTGAATGGAAAATGGAAAAGCGACGGTTAGCATTGACACTAAATCAACGGTCTAGGGAGCGAATTATCCGAGTGACAATTACAAAAGGGCCAACTATTTGGTTTCGCCCGAAGACAAAGAAAAAAACGTTCTAAAAATACCAAGCCAACTGGAACAATGCGAATTCCTTTCCATTGTGGGGTTATTTAAAACGCCTGGTCAGTGACGTGCTCCAGTTTAATGAATGAATTGGGTAATGGGTTTGGGTTCCTTCAACCAGCGCAAAAGTGATAAGCAATTATTAATCTTGATTGATTTATCAGGTAGCTAATCCTGTTTCGACATTCTTTTGCACTTTGCCTGCCGAAGTGGACCATTTATCATTCGATTGTGGCGTTTTGGCGACAATTTTCACGGCTGTCAACTTAGCGGAAGTGTCAAAAAAAGTCAACTTTCAGAATATCACGTATCCGCCTTGTGTGCGCGTGAATAGCCAGCAAACAATTAAGCAATAATCACGCCTTAATGAGCGCTCTCTTTATTAGGATCATTTGGCCCACTCGATTGGCTTTCAAGTGCCGCTGATGCTGCCATTCGATACCCAATACTCGATACCCGATGCTTTAATTAGCCACAATCGTCGTGATTTCAGTTTTTACGCTTGACACTACACAAACGCCACGGGTTGACAGATTGAATTCATGTTTGCGTTATGCAAATTTCGGAAGTAATTTGATTGATATGGGCCCATATATACTTGGGTGCTATGTAAACAGGATTTGGAGAGGGGCCAGTGACTCAGGCCACGAACTACGGTATCGAATGCGGAAAAAGTCATGTAACCCCCCATTTCTGGCATTTCTGCCAGTTTCGAGTGGTGTCCGCGGGCATTTTGTGCTAGAAGTGGGCGGTTTTCAAAGGAGCAGCCACTGTTGCAATTTGCAGCCAAAACAGTCGGTGGCCAAGTGAATGTGTCAGCGGGTCTATTTTCCCCACAAGCCCAGCCTAAACTGGCCAGGCCAAAGTCTAATCTCTGGTAGCAGACATCAGACATTCGCCGGTCTTAGCCACCACCCGCTGTCGTCAGCTGGGGAACACATTGTGTGCACAATATTACAAGCTAATGCCAGCGGAGGTTTATGCACAAAGAAAACTGAGGGGACCACAAAACCTCCATTTAATCAAGATTTATTTTGCATTTCAATCATTATTTTCCTGAGTGTTCCCATTATCGGTCTATCGATCTCCCAGCCAAGTGCAGCCCACATTAGGGCCGCGCTCAATGCCACAAGTTGGGGCGGAATCAGAATCGGACTCCAGTTCGCATTCGAGTCGATCCAAATTGCAGCTATCAACTTGGGCTGTGGCACAATAACACACATTTATTAATTACACTGCAGAGACACAGACCAAAAACACATTTCGTGTGGGAAATTAACCCATGCTGGCCCCAGATCGTTTAGGAGTCACTCAGAGCCATAAACAAAACCGTTTATTTGATGAATACTCGTGTAACCCAAGACTCGGATGTGCCTCGGTGGGTTAATAATGGCTTATAATCGCCTAGAAAATCCGAGTTTAGAATGTAGTTGCACCACTGACAATGCTGCACCACTCCCTGCCCCGCTGAGCATAATTTGCAAATTGCCGTAGTCATCGCCTTTGAATGGCCAAAAGACAGAGCCTGGGTTTTAGCCGCAAACAGAGCAAAAGTTGGAGCCACAAAACAGAGGCACTCCAAACGTCAGTTGCAAGCAAACACTCGCAAAAAATGTGTAATTAATTTTATCGGGCAGTTCTCACTTCGCAAATGAAACAGTCAAGATGAAATTTAATTGCAAATATAATTTAAAAGTATTTCCAAGTAATAAACGTAAAGGTCGTTGTGTTAAGTCCCTAATTAGGTAATAACCGTTCATAACTGTTAACTAAAAAGGAATATATTATTATGCAATAAGTATTAGATAAACAACTCGAAATAAAATTTAAGCAAAAATAATTAAAATACCATTATCTTAAGTACACCTGCAATCGTTGTAGGAATTACACATATGCAGATCTACTTAATTATTTATCACATAAAATATATTTAATTGCCATCTTTTCTCTGAGTACAGTGGTTACCGACTGCAGTTAAATCGCGTGCAATTATTTAGTTTACTCGGCTTCAGTTTGGCTTACTCCGCTCCACATTACTCACAATCAACTTGGTCTGTCTAATGAGCAGTCAATAAAGAGCCGGCCAGACAGAAAAGCGAGTGTGTGGTAAAAATTAATTCCAAATGCATTTGCTGGCCAAGCAGCCAACAGAATTATGGATGATTTGGGCTAATAAAACCGACGTCGGCAAACAAATGTAGTGCGATCGCACCATTAAACCATTTTTCAAAACGCATTGGCCAAGCTAATGGTGCACCCCATGTGAGTGCATTTGGCAATTGCATTTTTGTGCATGGGAATTGCTGGCCATAAAGATGAGGTCTCAATTGGAGTTTAAAGTTTCCGAACGATGCCATTTGAATCAGTTTCGTTGGATTGTTAAATCGAAGTCGTGGGGATGGAGGACGAAACTTTCCAAGTTGAAGATCAGATAAATTGATTGATTGCTTTCGGCTGTGTTGAAATGAAAATCAGTTTATTGTTTGCTTTTGAAATGCTTTTTTCGATTTATCACAGCTTCTAGCAGCTAATGCCAGATATATTTAAGTGCGTTTTCTTTAACAGCACCCAAACTATTTCGGAATTACATACCATAAAGACAATTACTAACCACTTTTGGAAGTGCTTGGAATGGAGTGTAAACTAGTTTTGTTTGGTAGCTAAGATGGCCAAATCTTAGCCTTGAACTTAAGCGTTTCTTTGACCAAATCTGAGCAAGTTCCCTGGAATTCTGCGAGCACCTGGCCATAAAGAAGTGAATAACCAACTTAATGCGACACTTACCAGCAGCAAGAGACCGAATTTAAGAAGCCAGCAAAAGTGTGCCATTCCGCTTTAGGTTAGTCCACCTGTCCACCAGTTAATCAAGCGCTTAATGCTTCTTTTGTTCTCGGTGCTTAATGGGGATCGCTTTCCTGGGGCTCCTCAGTGAATCATGGGGCCTCTTTTGACCACCAGCTGCTCTGCGATCATTCTGGCCACTGTCTCTGGGGATTTGGTTAATGGCTGCAATTAGGGAGGACAAAAAGTGGTAATTAGCCAGAGAGGTAGTAAACAAGGCAACAAAATTATATCCCATTAAAAATACTTGGCAAACGTATAACAAATCGAGCGACGAGAACAAATTCATTGCGTTCAATCGATAAGCCATGGGAAAAATCCTAGCCAAATGTCAAGGTGCATTTCACACCAGAAATCGCCGAGAGTCGCAAGCACTTGCAGCTAATTCCAAGAGTCTCGGCGGATTCTGCAGTTAGTTCAATGCACTTAGCGATTACGATTTAAAATGCACGAAAATATATTTTTTTAAATTTTTTTAGTAACTATTAATAGACACTCACCTTACCCACCTTCTGCTTCTTTGTTTACTTACCAAGTTCAAAGACTTTTTAGGGCTTGAGTTTTTTTTTGGGTGTATAAGAATCATTGAACTTGTATTGGCAGCAGGCTGGCCACACAAACTAACAACTGGCAACTTCAAGAAGCGTCCAAAAAGTTGCAGAGTCTGGCCAGAAACAAAATAAGCGGAGTCGAGAGCCAAAAGCCAAGCCCAAAACCGAAAATCCATAGCCCAGACAGATGCTCAGTCGTCTGTTGCAGTTTCAACATATTTATAATTAATGGCAAGGTATTTTGATAGCTTTTTGTTGCCAGCAATTGGCATGCCATTGAAGTAGGTACCGAGATTTGGCTGGAGCTGCTGCAATCGATGGCTGAAATCCACGGCGATGAGTTTGATTTGGCCAGGCATAATTTAATTAACCGTTCTCAGGCATTTCCGCCACTCGGAGACCATGTAATTAAACGCCAGCCAAAGTCAAATTCATAAAAAATCATATTTCTTTTGGCAAAAAACTAAGGCTAGACAAATGCCGAAAGAAAGACAGAGAAAGACAGACACAGGCGAAAACCAGTTCTAATTCTTATCAAGCCTTCTTCGCAGGCCATATAATTACTCATTTAAAGTTAGTTTTTTTTACCAGACAGCATTTAATTACTGAGGAATTCTGCGGGGAAAACAAATATGTTTATGGCGTTCAGGCATCTCATTAAAAACGAAAGTTTCAAAGTTTCGTTCTTAGCCAAGTGAGGGGTCATTAATTAGCCAAAGTCATATGGAAATGCCAGAACATCCCATTTAAGCCGGCATCCATTATATTTCATTCTGTTCGGTTCGGTTCTGCTCTATTCGTTGCCTTCTGTCTGACGTCATCTTAATTTCTTTTATTGTCTGTCTTTTTTTTAGCTGCCCTGTTGGCAGATGTTCATCATTAGGTTACTCTGTAAGTTCCTTGGTCTTTCAAGTCAGTTGTAAAGCCCGTAGGAAAGTAAAAGTTCTGACGTCCGCCGTTTTGTTCACACATTCATTATCCGCAATTTAGCGTCTCTAAATTGCAACTAGTCTATAACTACTATAACTAAAGCTGCACCCACTTGTCATAGGAATCGGAATCGCTATATGTTCTAGTTCTGGCTTTTGCTGGGAGCATGTATCTCTGACGACCACTTGGGTTAAGGCCAAAAACCACTGCAGGGGAATATGGGAAATCAATGAACTTGGAATACTCTTTGCCTATAAAATATAACCGCAATTAAGTTTATTCTTGGTAATAATATATTTAGATAGGAACAAGTTTTTGGAACTAGTTGTTGGTCACTTGGAAGATCTTTAAAAAAATATATATATTACTGATAGATTCGCACTCATGGACTGCCTTGTGAAGATGATAGAGAAATGGAGTTATGTTCACACCATTATAAACTTTGCAGAACAATCAAACTGATGTCATTAGTTGTAAATCAAATGTGTCTAAGTAATCCTGCATCAATTTATTCTCTGCAATTATCGATCTGCCTTCTTTGGTAGTGCAGCAACCGCAGCTTGGTCTTGAAATCTTAATGGAATAATCGCACTCGTGAATGGCCATTGGCGTTATTAAATTTGTGCCACACTCGCACTCTCGGGCAGTTAGTATATAAATTAGAATGCTAATCGATAGTTATGGATACGCCCTGAAAACGAGAGCCCGGGGAAGTGGCAGATCGCAGAGCGGCGAGGTGAGGACGTTGGACAATGGGCGACTGACAGATTCCGGTTAATAAACTTGATTTAAAACCAGAAGTGAACACTGCGGGCAAAAGGTAATGGCAAATAAATTGCCACTAAGTACACACACAATACATAGTCGTACAAATGACACAAAACAAACAAAAGGCGAAATAAAATGAAAATGTGTAACAAATGGACAAACGTGGCCCGCACCCGCAATTCACTCCGATTCAGATTCAGATTCCGATTCAGATCCAGAAACAGATTGAGATTCAGACGGGGACGAGACAAGTGTTGGACCCTGTGACAAATTGTCAAACATTCGCAACCACGGTTGCAATTCATTAACAATCGAAGTGGAGTTGATTCGAGTTCAGTTCGGTTGGCTTGAGTTGTATTCCGTTGAGTTGAGGGACGGACAGGCTCAAAGCCGAAAGGCAAAAGAAGGGAGAGGCCACACGTCGTATGCGCAATATTATCAACAGCATTAATATATTTCCCCATTTGCAAGTCTGCAATTTGTCTGGAAAAAGATTGAGAAAAATGCGAAACTTTGGGAAAGAACATACCAAAGTCAGAACATTTAAATAAACTATTTAATTAAAAAAAAACCCATGGTGGCACGATTAAAACAACCCTCTTCAAGGCTATAAAAAACAATCACAAAGTCAATGCAAAGCCCAAAACTCTGCCAAAGTCACAAAAGACATTCGAGAGAGCTCTAATTGGAGCGTTTATGTTTGTGTTTATGTTTCCATGGAATTTCTAAGAGTTTATTGCACTCCACACGCCGCACTCCTTTTGGCCATTTGTCATCGCATTGTTGTGACCAAAACTGAAAATGTGGCCAAAACAGTGCAATCCCAACCTGTTTGTTTGACTTTGAGGCGTTTTGTCAGCGTTTTTGCCGCTGGTTTCGTTTTACTCAGCCGCAGCATATAATTTGTTAATTTAACTTATTGCAGCCTTTAATTGTTTTGGCCAAAGCTCAGCGACTACTGCAGGCAGTTTGCGGTGCAATTACGCTCTTAATAATAATTTTCTTGAAAAAATGTTGAACGGTTTGGCAACGCGTCCACTTTTGCAATCTGGCTCAGAATGTGGGGGCCATTAGATTATAGACATTATCGATATGACTATCTGATTGATTAAGGGTCGAGCTAAGGCTACGAAAACTTAGCGTAATGACATCAGTGTTTACTTAATGGCGACTGCAAGTACTTCGCTCGGTTATTACAAATAATAACACAAAAACTTGATGGAGTCATTAAATGATCGCCAGGAGTTTAGTTTTCTTTGAATTCATACAGGAAGCAAAAAGTATTCAAAGTTAAATATTACACAGCAGTAGCATTTTCTCCATTGATTTATTATCTAAATGAACTTTGCCAGTTGAAAACCAAGGCTTTGAATAAATAGTATGTATAAATTTGCTATAAAATTGATCGATTCATTACACGTATGGCCAATAAAATAAATCAAGATTTAGCTCTTATGTTTATGCGGTCATTTGGTTGAGTTATTAATCCAAACACCACGTTTGTCGAATGTGTTCTAATTTGAAGCAATTTGGCAGTTGGAATGGCTGGTTGGATTACAGCCGTGTTCTCCCTGTTATGACTCCATTAATTGAATACAAATTCAATCATAATCTCGATCGAATTGTATTGTTTCAGCGCTGGGTCCATTGAAAATAAGACCGTAAATTATGCCGCTAAATTGCTGCCATAAATTTTCCTTCAATCAATCCATTGCACACAATTACTGCCCTTGGATGGATATTCAAGCTTTTCCTTGGCATTCAGCTGGCAGCGTACTTTCAATCTGACAAATCTGAAATTAATTCACTCCACGGCGATTTATTTCTGTTTTTTTCGGACTTTGTATCTGAATGCCAGCTGGGACAGTGGGTCACTAAATCAACGCCCAATTACAAGCGAACCGTTAATTATTTCGGTAAGTTCGGAATAAGCAGGGCGTCTAAAATAATGAGCTACATACATACATACATATGTTGGGGACCATTAAAGTCTCGTTTGTGATATGAATCTGCCTGAGAAATAAATTAATGCCTTAATCCACGCCCGTCCATCAAAAATCGAGAATTCAAATTCGAGCCGGACAAAAGAAACAAATGCTCTTTCATTCGGTCTCTCAGTCGTTTTTTGGTGATTTCAAAACCCAAACACTAATGCACTTGCATGCCAATTGACTGACTCACACCGATAGACTTTCATCCGTGACCTTGAGGCGACTGGCCGACATATCTCCCAACCGGCACCGCCCACCGCCCTCCGCCTTTCCGCCAGATTTCCATGGCATGAAGACAAATCCACTTTGTGGCCAAACCGAAAACAAAAACAATAACAAAGCCGCTCGTTGAGCAAGGCAGCCGACCAAGCAAAAAAAAAATCTACCAAAATGCAGAAAAAACTGTAACAAAAATTAAAACTCAGCAACAAAAAATTTGAGTAACAAACCGAGTGCAAAACAAACGAAAACCAACCAAAAAAAAATTCGCAAAAAGCGGGAGGAAAATCCTAAAAACATAAAAAACGCGTTTGCGCATAAAAACTCTTTGGATTTGGCCAATTTTATCCATTTGGCAGTATAGCGATCTATATATACACTTTGCGATTTTGTTCCTGCACAGACAAAATTCTCGTAGCAGTAATAAAAAGATGTTATTTCAGATACCAACTGCTAAAATTTTAATTATTCTCTTAACAAACTATTAATAATATTACGAAAATTATATTCCAAAAATTGAAAAACAAAATCTACAGCAGTTTTCTTTTAGTTTTAGATATAATAAAACATTTTGATGTGCCTTAATAAATATTTTAAATGATTACAGTGTAAATATTATTTTGTCGTTGCTCCAAAAGTCACATTTTTGGTGGCGTAAAATCTAAATACACATTATTGCAAATCCGTAATGCTCGTCACTTTTTTTTTACCGTGTGGCATATTATTAACCGTTACTTTTTACCAAACCCGCCGAGCTTACCAATAATGCACCCACCACATTTATAGTTGTTAGTGACTTTAATCCCTCGTTGTCGTTGTTGTTGGATTTGATTGTTAAGCTTTCTATATTTACGGGTGGTTGTTGCTGTTTTAGGCTTCAGTTTTTGTGTTCGACTGTTCAATGCAATTGTTGCTAAGCCGTTTTCTCAAATTGGAGCAATATTGGCGCGAGCTTTGAACGGATTTCGCAGACTGCGATTTGTTTATGGCTCTTTCAAAAGTATTTGTATTTGCTCGTTTCGCGGACTTAATTTACTTTTTTGTTTTGATTCGGGCTTAATTACATTGAATGGATTAAGGCACACACTTGAAAGACACACACTGGAACACACGCACACAGACACACACTCTGAAAACTCTGTATTTAACTGACTTGGTCGAAAGAGGTCTTTGAAATGTATCCTTGGTTTTTGGAACGGTCCTTAAATAGGTTTTCAGCTGTGTTGCTCGCGTTTCTGTTTTGACTTGAAAAGGCTCCTTGTCGAGGCTGCAGAAATAGGGGAGAAGGGTGGGGCCACTGCAGAGTGCACTGCCTAACTGAAAAAGATACTTTCACGACCAGAAACACGTAGTGATTTTATTCAGGAAAACCTCGGAAAGTCTCTCGAGCGCCGCGAATGCGTCCGTTTGGCTACAGCGTCCACAATTAACTGAATTCCCACAGCGATCAGAAACTGATAAGTCGCCCAAGAAGCCAGGCTGAAAAGCTCCGAGAGCGGTCGCGTACGACTTGGCTCAAACACCAGGTTTAAGCCACATTCACAACAGAACTCAGCCAAGTGCCAAGGCAAAAACCAAAAACACGAAAGGCGAAGCAAAAAGCGCAAGTACAAACATAAATCCGGCAGCAAACAAATCGCGCCCCAAAGTCAGGCTCTCTCGATCAGTTTGTGCTCGCCAAGATTCGCACATTTGACGATGGCTTGAAGTCAAGTCGCGTGGACACTTGACCAAAGTTCAATTCTAAGCCTAGGAAGTGGTAAAATTATTTTATATCTATATTCCAAAAGAATAAACTATGGAAATATGGACCAAAAAATATTAATATTTTCGTATATTTTTATTTACCTCATTGAAATAATTACTTATTAATAATTTAAATTACTTCAACATGATCGAAGCTTAGAGTTTTACATGAAAAGTAAAATGTAAAAAGTGTCTATGATATGTTAGCAAAGACATAAACCAATGCGAAACAGATTTGGTCACCAATATTTATTTTAACAATTACAAAAGTAATACATGTTAAGCTATTTTGAATCAAAAAAAATATTTTTTTCTATAGCAAGCCAAGGTGAAAAGTCTGAAGTGAACTTTAGAAATGAAATACTCAGCATGTAGAAATTATAAAAATTATAGAATTATAGAACGTTTAAATGGAAATTGATAAGACAAAAAATAATAGTATACAAATCCCCATCTACCTTTGATAGTTGAACTAAATTTGGCATTTGTTTTACTAAATATGAAATGTTTATTTAATATCCCATATTAATTTACAATAATATTTACATGTTAAGCGGTACAAAATGCGATATTTCCAAGTAAACCACAACATATTTGCTAACAATCGGGAATGGCGGGTGGCTAGCTACGCTGATTGATTTGATTAGACTACAGATACAAAGCTGGTTATGCAGAGGCTTATCACAAAAAAAAAAGGAATATTCTGTACAGGCGGGTCTGGGTTATAAATCTCTAAGGGATTACAATATGTCTGGATCGATCGATCCGATCCGCTGATCATTTAAAACATCCAATTGTCGAATTTCCCGCGACGAGTTTGCTTGCTGTTGTGAAGAAGAGATTTTATCAAAAGGGTTAGTTTATTATCCGGGATTAGATATGTGGATTCTCTACAACGCTAACTATCTATATCAGTCATTTAGAAAAAATAAAAGCAGAATCACATCGAAATAAGAAAATGAAAAACATTCAGAAAACATTGAAGTATTTATTTGCATTATTTATTGGTATTGCTTAAGTTTTAGGCATCATCATCGACTCCATCGAACTTTGTATGTTTCTCTCTCGTTAGGTATATAGTTTATAGTACAGTTTACTCATAACTTTAATACATCTTTAAAAAATAATCATAAATCGAATAAACAAAACAAATCGCAATCGAAAGCAGCTAAAAGAAATCACACCCTTTTGCTCTTCGGAATGTACGAGTGTATAAAAAATACTTATCGAAATTATCAGATATACAGGGGAATACAAAGTATTGTTGCGAAAAACAAAACGGTTTTGGCATGCAAAAACGATTGATCGCTAGTGGTTTTGGATAGATCATTCTGGTATATAAGTACAGAACACAGAGTACAGATATTTGGGATTGTCTTGGGTTCGGTCTCTACTCTACTACGTTCTACGCTTTTAGGCCTGGGTATATTGTAGAGTTCAGCACACGCTAAAAATCAAGGATTCAAAAGCTAGCTAAAAGGCGATTCAACTAGGCTCAAACTTGCGTCACGCACTGCGCGTATTTGTCCAGTTCGCTCCTCAAAATCTTGACGCGTTCAGCTTCCGATTTCAGGGCATTCACCAGCTCCTCAATGGTTCGCTGTTGGTTTAGCACCAGCCCTTCCAGCTTATCCACCCGTTGCTCCAGCTGGGCCACCCTTGAGGAACTGGCGTCCTGGTGGTTGTTCAGCTGGTTGGAGTGCTTCTCCTCCTGGGAATGTGAACTGCTGGCATTGGAGCTCTTTACCAGAGGCGAAACACTTCGTTGATTCCGTATAGCTAGACTGTTTGGCCTTGTGGCTCTCGTCTCCTCGTCGCTGCTGGCGGTTTGGACTTTGGCAGCCGACAAGCTGCGCGACATGATGGCATCGTTGGTGGTGGTGTGGGAGCTACTGGTAATCACCGAGCTGCTGGTCGTTGAGTTCTCCACAAACATGGAGGAGGTCACCGCTGAAGATTGCACTTTCGTTGTGGTACTGCTGCTATTGCTGCTGACAGCTTGCTCGGCTGCAAAGAGTTTGGAGGTTCTTTCGGCCACCGAAGCTCCTCGTGGCTCCACACTGGGTGAGGTCTTTTTCCTGGTGACCTGCGAGGCCTTCAGCTCCTCCATCCAGGGTGCCTTTTTCTTCTCCCACTCACGTGGTTTCGGTTTGGCCAACTGTGGTTCCTCTCCGGTGGAATTGTCATCAGAAGTCTTTCCACCAGCACCGCCATCTTCACTCAGCTCACTGGCACTTCCTGCTCCACCGGATCCTGACATTCCACTGCCATTTACATATACGGAATTGTTATTGCTTTCGCCCAGCACATTGATAGCCGCCGATGGTGGACGTCTCTTTGGCGCCTTGACCCTTCCTTGCCGCATATCCGTAAGTATGGAAGCCCTCTCCACGCGATCGAAGTCTGTATCCTCCACTGCAATCGTGGCAGCTCTCCGGATCACCACATTGCCAGCTGCTCCAGATTCAGGCAGTTGATTAGCACCTGAAAGCATCTTGCTGGCCGCAAAACCATCCGCCAAATCATGGGACACGGCAGTGGTGAGTTTTCCATCGGTATTCTTTTTCTTGCCGCCCAAAAGGTTACCTGCGATAGAGAGATAAATATATGCATTGTTTTTAGAATCTCTGGCACCTCTGCTGCATTGTTGGAGTCTACTGTACAGTACTCACCAGTCACAGGAACTCCGCCGGTGGGAGTTTTCTTGAGCGGCACATTGGGCTTCTTGCTGAGCACCGGCGGTGGTGGCGACTTGACCTTGTCGTCCAGCATGTTCTCCATGGACTTGCTCACTGATGATGAGGTTAGTCCAGTGGCTACTGTGGTGGCTGAGGAGGTGGTGGCACTGGAGGTGCTGCTCCGCTGCTGTCCAATGGCCACTGATGCTCCCACTCCAGGTGGCTTGGTCAAGTCCAGGTTCTTGTTCTCCAGGGATTTCCTTTGGGCAGCCACATTGCCGGTGGGCAGACCCGTTTCACTCAGGATATCGTTCAGGGAGTCACGGGATCCAAAGCTCTCCTTGCGACCCGCCGAGGAGGAAGCTGTGGTGGTGGTGCTGGAGGTGCTGTTGCTGCTGCTCCCGGTCTTCTTGATGTACACCTTCGATGTGGTGGAGGAACTGCCTCCGATCTGCTCCTTCTGCTGCTGCGTGGTCACCGAGGTGGTGCTGGAATTGCTTGAGTTCGTTGTGGTCATGTGGGTGCTGGTGCTGGCGGTGTTGCTGACCTTCCTCTGATTCTGCGTAATCTGTGTGGCACTCGGTGGCTCGTTGATCGGTGCAACTGGAAAATTGGCAAACAACGTCGAAGATTAGTTACATTGAACACAATTAGCACCTACAAAATTACATGCAAACATTTAACTTTGTTTACCAACAGTAGAAATCGATTAAAATGCACAGCGGTCAAGGTTTTTCGTATTAGATTTAGAGCTGATAGATTTAAATTAACCAAATTTAGTGATATTTTGTTTGTAAATTATAACCACTATCATTCTTTTCGTATCTTTTAGCCGATATCCACTGCTATTCGGTATTCAGTATTCGAGTTCGGATGAGGTGGTCCATGACTAACCATCCCGCTTCAGAACAGCTGAGCACCGAAACAACTTGAAACTGGTTTCTGGCAACTTGTTGCTAAATGTCAATAAAACTAATGTGGAAACGCTCAGGGAAATACTCGTACAATAGAAAAACAAACGAAAGCCGAACCATAACTCAAGTTTGAAGCCGAATCAGAGGCGTAGGAGAGGATCAAAGCGGGCTAAAATAGCAAACGACATAAATAAACGCCAATAAATGGCTGTGATGACAAAAGCCAAATCAAACCAAACCAAACCGAACCAAAACCGAAAGGCAACGAAAACTATTGAGTAACAACTTAAAATGTGTAAAGGTCAGACCCAAAGAAATGGCAATAGCCAACCGGAAAGAGAAATCTAAAGATCAGGCAACGAACTGGAAATGCCCTTCGAAAAATAAACGAACTTCAAAACTAAATTAAACTGATAACTACTGGGTGATTTGATGCATATTTGCTTAACTAAATATGTAAGTTCAGCAGCTTATAAACAAAAGTGTAGTTAACAGGAATAACCAACTCATGCCAAATGATATTAGTCGTGTTCTGTTTTCTGTTCTTAAAGAAATGAGATTTATAATCGTATATCAATGCATGTATTTTTGTTATTTATGGCACGATCGCAATTTTACCCATTAATAAAAAATTTTAACGGTTCCTTGTCGAAGCCGAGATTGACTAAAGCAATCATCTCTAATTATAAAATCACTTGTTCTGCTGATGTCATATCTACTACACATCAGATTCTCCATGTTTATTAGCGTTTTTTACAAAATTCAACCTCAAGTGTGCCCAAATTTAGACACAGCCCATCAATCTTTTGATTCCCACGGACAAGCCAATGTACCCAAAATCCAAAGAGGCATAATGGTAACCGACCAAAGAATTGGCTTTGTCATGTTCGAATTTCTAAATAAAGGTGACCGAAAAGAAAAGCGCTCGGCCCAACGACTTTCACTGCTTTTAATGACAAAAACGGAGCGAAATAAAATTTGCCATAAAAAAAGAGCAGCGCGAATTTGATATTTTCTAGCATTGAGTAATTGAGCGTTGGGTGATTGTCATTATGATGACGGCTGTGCGGTTTTTGCTTTTTTTTATGTTTACGGGTTCGTAGCCAAAGGCAGTATATACACACGCATTAGCACGCACACCTCAACACTGGCAAATCGAATGACTTAAGCAACGAACGCGACTTAATGATGACTTTGAATCCGAGACACGCAGCAAATTATAATCATTAATTTACACCTGACGGACACACAAACCATAATTAGAAAAGCGCGCGCCCAAACAGTTTTTCCCCTTTCCCAAACCGAAGAAAACTTCTTGGCCATGTGGCAGAAAAACATGACGAATGCAATTGCACACCAACTGGCTAAAAGAAGCAATAAAGAAAGCCGCAAGAACTGTAACTGTAACCGTAGCACACGCACCACGGCGAGCCAAGAAAAATGATTACCGATTAATCCTCGCCGTTTTGCCGCGACGACGAAAATATTTCAATAACGTAAATGGTCAAGAAATCACAGCGTACTGACTTGGCCCGAAAGGTAAACAAAAACGCTGGCGAAGGTACCAAAATGTTGAGAGCGGCGTGATTTTTGTTTTGCCTGGTTTTCGTGCCTCTCGGCTCTCTGGCAACTTTGTTGATGAACTAAAACAAAGGGGCTGGGCCCCCAAAAGGCGGGAATCCCAGATAAACGCTGCTAATGAAGATGATCATAATGATCTGCAAAGAGACTTTCAGCTAAGAGAGCGCAGCACAAAAGAGCTGCCAACCGCAAAGAGACACGTTAAGCCGAAGAAACGTAGCACAAAAACCAGTTAAGGCCAACTGTTGTTTATTTTAATGATGTTGCTGCTGCTCAAGTGTCGAAGGTGGTTGGTGTTTGGTTGTTTGGTTAAAAAAGACAAAAGCAAAAACTGCGACGTTGACAAAAGCAAAAATTAAATGCCAAGCATAATTTTGCTAAGCTCCAAGCCAGCAGCTTGGAATTCCGCCGCCGACCGCAAAGTATGCTGCGAAATAATTTGTATTAATTAAGTATAATATTTCAACTTTTCCCAAACAACAAATTGCAAAGGGGAATGCGGGGAACCTCTTTTTTCGCGCAAACAAAGCGAGGAAAACTGCGCAAACAAAACAAACAAGTTTTTCGGTCGCCCATGCAAATGACAAAACAAACTCTTTGGCATTCAGCAAAACAAACATGCACCGCAAATTGAACAGAAAGACCGATCGAAAACAAAGCGCTTTGATTTGGTTTGGACCGCTTTCAGCGCCCCTGCCACGCCCTTCTCCGCGGTGCACCCCCTTCTTTTCCACGCCTTTGGCATCTCGAGTGCCACAGAAAGCCAAATAAATAAACCAATGCAGCGAAAGATGAGAGCAGCAGCCAAAATAATGTAGATTATATAGTAGTGAATAATGGATGGTCTCTTGACTTCAATGTTAAAAAGAAAAATAAAAGAAGTTACTAAATATTAAAGATGCACTTAGATTCTCTGCATAGATTACTGAATCAAAAATCTAAATAATCATCAAAGTTCTAACTATATATTTACACTAATATCTGCTTTCAAAATATTACTACATCGAAATTAAGTAAATACATTGCAAAAGTGAAAATGTAAATTTAATACTCCAATCCTCTTATCAACATACCCTCGATCAGTGAAATAGAGTAAGCAACTAAGCAAAGCATAAATCATAGAAATTATGAGCAGAAAAGGAAGAGGGGCGTTCAAAGCCGCACAATTTTCCATTTCACACAAAAAACGCCTCAAGGAGGCACCAACCGAGCCGGCAGAGAAAGGAAAATGAAAAGTGGCCGAAAAAAGTAAGGAAAAACAAGAAAAGCCAAGAGCCCGGAGGAAAATCGGGGAGGGGAGGGGAGGAGGTGTTCACTCTGCGGCTGCCTACTGGAAAAACTCGTTTACATACAAATCGTGGTGATAAAGCTAGCCATACGCGCGCCCAAGAACTCGAAAGAGCCGCCTCGCTGCGTCCGCCGTGGAGTACGGACCCCATCTATAATTCCGGACCCGGATCCGGCTCCCGTTCCGCCCCTGGGTCGGGTGCGTGGGCGTGGCCGTGGCAACGGCGGAGCTGCTGTTGCTTGTGCACCGGATTTCGTGTGTTTTGTGTTTACAGTGTTGCAGTTTCATTTATTAAAGACCCAAAATCGTAGAATCGTAGTGGAAAGATAAATAGGAGCAGAATAAATAGGGGAGTAGAGAAAGAGAAAAGTGTTGTGGAAAATTACAGAGAGAAAGACCAACGGGTTGGAGTCATAATATACAAAATATGCGAGTGGAGTGGATACATAAAACAAGAGATAGAGGTACAAGTAGATAGGAGAAAACGTAAACAAAATTTCCCATAACCAAGTCATAAAAACTGGGAAACCGAAGTTGAAGATGTGGTTAACCGAAACATTTTTAATGGTTTAATTGAATGTGGTGCGTGGTGCATGAGGTGCGTGTAATGAATATGATGTTTCCGATGTGCCAGCGACTCAATTGGGAAAACTAGCCATAAAATTAATCTAAACTTTATCCCATTAGCTACTGTCTTTTGATGTCACTGTAGCCAATGTTAGCTGGACTATATATATGTGAAACATTTCCTATTTACAAGGAAAGTTTTTTCCCCGACTTTAATGATTCCTGTGGCGCACTAGTAAATTGCATTGCTACATTGTTTACCATTAAAAAAAAAACTTGCATACTTTAAAACCAAGCATTAGCCAATCAATTTACGGCGCGCCTATCAAAAGCCTCGTACACAAATCCTTTGTTAAATATAATGCCATTACGCATCGGCAATAAAGTTTATCTGATTCATATGCGCCAGAGGCAATTAAGTCATCTACAAATTTTGCACAGACGATGAAAACCAACGATCCGAAAGATATGCAGCGAGTGGAGGAAGTCGGGGAGGGAGTGGCTGGCTGGTGTCTTTTCTTTTAATTAATTCAATTACCAAACGAACAACAAACGTTTATTGACTTTGATCCCCGCTACGTCACGACAACAATTTCGAAGTCTAACGACTTGCGCTTTACAGCCGATGCGTTGGGAAATTGCCGCCAATTAAGAGGGGGAAAATGCATTGATGAGAGGTGGAGACTCTTGATGACAACAAACTTGACAGACCGAAATCAAAAATGCGATGTGATTGAGAGAGAAAATCGGTGAAACGGTTGAAAATCCTTGGTGAAAACTCACCTTCCGAGGGTGCCAGCATTTTGACAAAGTTGTCGGGAAAGACGCCCACTTTGCCGCGGATTTCTCCTTTCCACCAGCCCTTATCGGGCAGTTCCGTGCTGATAACCGCAATTATGTCGTCCACCTTCAGCTCCAGTTCATCGTCGTTCTGCGGGGCGTAGGGGAACTCCACCCGGCAGAACTCCCGCTGCGGCTTGGGCGGCAACATGGGCACTGCTGCCGCTGCCGCCGCTGCTCCTCCTCCAGCTGCTGCTCCCGATCCCGAAACTATGGCCGCTGGCTCCGCTGGAGCAGATGCTGCTGCTGCAGTTGCCCTGCTCTTGGTTGCCTGCTTAGTTGTGGAGGTGGAGGTGCTGGTGGACGCAGGAGGCACTGCTCCGCCGGTTGGTACTGTGGATGTGGCTGCCACATTGGCCGCCTTGGACGTCAGCGCCGATGTGGTCACGGTGGCGCCAATTGTCGGTGGCCGTTTGGAGGCCAAAACGGGAGACGGCTCGATATGTTGCACAAAGTTCGATGGGAAGACGCCGACTTTGCTGCGCAGACGACCGCGCCACCAGCCTTCCTCGACCTAAATGAGAAAACAGAGTGAAGCAGAATTGAGTGAAATGAACAGACTGAAACCAAATGTACTACACTGCGAGAAAACACCGAATGTTCTTACAAGCGCCAAAGCTAAATTTGCATTTAATTCATATGTCAAAAACAAAAATATCAAACAATCAAGAGCTTTGAAACTTGTTAACATTTGCACATCGCGATGAAGATGTTGCTTAATAAGTGCGGTTATTTCTCTCAGTGCGCAACGAATTTCAATTTCTATTGGCCCAATAGGTTAAATGGGGGTAGCAAGCAACCCCCCATTCCCCCCGTTACCCTGCGTGTACGCACCTCCCCTAGGAATTCAATGACATCACCCACGGCCAACGTCAGTTCGTCGTCGTTGACTTGTGTGTAGCTATAGATGACTTTGCAGCGGCGATTCGATGTCGCGGATTTGTCCCTGAATTTGGAGAAGCGAAACAACATGTAAAATCAGCTATTGCGTGATTTGAAAGTGTTCTAAGTGGACGAACCTCAGCTGCACAGCGGCGCCTTCCTCGATGTGGTCGCCACTGCCAGTGGTTCCGTTGCCATTGCTGCTGACTCCAGACTCCAGCACGCGCACAAAGTTATCCGGAAACATACCCGTGACGCCGGAGGCCTTCAGGGTGCCCTGCCACCAGCCGCCGGGCATCTGCTTGATCCGATGGATGATGGCACCTTTCTGGAGATCCAGCTCGTCCGGCTCCTTGGCCGCATACTCGTATTCGACTATTGCACAGACTGGAAGGGGAAAGATGGGTAAATAAAAATGGTTTATTAAGACAAGTTCATACTTCTTATTTAGCTTTTTTATAACTAGTTGCGGCATACTAATAAAAATTAACAAAAATGTTAAAAGCAAGCTTGCTAATACTATTGTGGCCTAGAAATTTTAAACAGATATCAGGACACAGAGTAAACCGAGTCGCAAAATGAGTTACCCAATTATGGCATAAAACGCTGACATGTTTGCGCAGATATGCGAAATAGTATCGGGTTGCGCAACTTTTAACCTACTCTAATGCCCATCCATATACACAAATATACTCAACCCCCTTCTCAAACGTGACATTTGTCTTTTGCTTTTCCCGTTTTCGGCTGCTCGATGCCGCTGAAAAAGTAAAAGTTACATGACACTCCATCTACGGCACGGGAATAACAATTTCTGTCGTGGGCGATGACAAATCACGGATCGTGCTCTGGGACTCCATCCACATCCACATCCATCTATCAATCAAACAATCTGTCGTATATGGGTCACCGAGTACTTGGCACTGCGGCATTTTCCCGAACCATGATTTCAAATCTCAGCTTGAATGGAGTCATACAGTGGCACTGCAGGAGATTATCATAGGACTGTCTTAAGATTTATGTTAAATCAATTTAAGAACTAAGTGTCTGGCAAGCCTAGTAATAAGTATCATCACTGGAGATGTAACTTTAGTTTATTTCGGAGATAATCCATCTGCAACATCCCTATAAAATCTTCAAACATCATCGAGAAAAGCTACTTATTACGAAAGCGTTTTAATGCAAAGCTATTAGGTTTCAACTTTCAATGTCCATTAAACTAGTCGCATTAACAAACTTAATCATCAGCAAAGCGAACAGAACCCAATTTGTCATGACGCATGTCGAAAACAATGAGACCATGACTGACTGACACTTTATTAGAAACCAGTCTTATAAACTATATTTAGCACGAGTCGCAGAAGGCGACAGCTTGGAAATGTAAATTAAAAAAAAAACTTAAATAGCCGCAATGCTGAGCTTATTTGGCTTTTGGAGGTTGCTGCCCCCGCACGATTGACTCAGTTTTTATATGTTTCTTGTTTTTCTCGAGTGTTTGGATGCCGTGTCCAATTTTTGATGGGTTTTGTGAGTGATGGAAATACCCTCTAATGAAGAACGAAAGACTCAGCTATGTCAATAATTTGGTTTTTTGAATGGTAAGAGTATCGAAGCCCCTTCAGGGAACCTGAAATGCATTGGAAACACTTATTGGCTTAGAAGAGGAATGAAGAAACCGAAGAGGGCCACAAATAAACAAACATGATAATAAATTCCTGTGCTACGTGATGTCATTTGGATCAACACTTTATATATGGGACTTTATATAGGGACAGTTCATAGAGGGGAATTCGCCGTCTAGTTCCAGCCAACTCATCAGAACTCGATGAGTAATGTGCGAAGGAAAACTGAAAATTGTCATCGGTTGGCCAACGTTTAATGGGCGTAAAACCAGCAATTGGAGTTGATCGCTTGATGGCACTAAGGCGGCTCGAAGTGCTTTCCATTTTCCGCTCGTTTCAAATCAGCTCTTAACATTTCTTTCACTGACAGGCGTTTCGGGGGGATTTTGGGGGAGGGGTGCTTGGGATGGGGCCACCAGCATTGAAGTGGCTGCCAATCGTTATCCAAAGCAGTTTCGTCAACAGCGCACAGTAGTAATTTCACTCCAGTTAAAGTCGCCGAGCCCGTCTGAGATCGAGATCCGGTGATGAAGTGGCAAAAGTGCTGCAGCCACGCACCGCAATAACAACAAATGGACAGACAGACGGACAGTCGGACGGAAGCATCAAAGACTTTGGGGAAAAGCTTGAAAAGCAAAAGACAACTAACTGGGTATGGCACTTAGATTCTGATGCAATACCAGGTAAGCACTACATTTAAATGTGAGAGAGTTAGATGCTTAACAAGTAAATCAAACATTCTTGTGAAGCTGAATTTAAAACAGTATTAAAAATGTTTAGAACAAATGAATTGAGTATAATTACAAAAGTAGAAATCAATGCAATGACATATTTGATAAATGCAATGACATCGTGTCACGGATGCATCGCCACCAAGAGCCAATTTGTGTCTAGGCTGAGTATCTGAGTATCTGAATGGCCAAGTATTTGAGTATCTCAGATACTGTTTCTCCAGACCCACTGCTTACTTAACCTACGCGACTGTAAAAGGCAAACAAAGTGACAGCCAAATGAACCTTTAATGCGGTTTTTGTTTTTCAAACTTTTTCATCTTCCTCTCTGGCGATTTGCTGCCGCTTTCCTCTTTGTTTTCGCTCATACGCTCATATGTACGCTTGAATAACAATAATAAGCGACCGCAAAGCGCGCTGAATGAGTGGAAAGAATAAAGGAGAGTGTTGAAAGAGGGCCTAGAATGGGCGGTATGTAGCAGCGAAATGAGCCGCGTCTGGAAAAGCTACACGGCGAGGAAAAGAAATTAAAAGGGGATGCAATTTATTAATGTGAAAACAACTTATAAACTATGAAACTTAGGATGATCCTTAGCTATCCTTATGCTGGACCCAAATATGACGAGCTTTTATACTTGCATTAAATAGGCTTCAAATTGAGCAAAGGTTCATATGTTTATGATATATAATTAATCCAATTTCTTGCTGTGTAACAAAAATGGTGAAAATCGGGCGCCAAGTGGTGGAAAGCGAGGAAACGCGCAGCATAGTCGTGAGAAAAGCCTGATGAAAGAGCCGAGAGCCGAATGGGAAAACCCAATGTGTAAATGTGTCAAAAGCGGAGAAAATCGCATGACAGCTACAGCCGCCATCTGTCGCCGCCAGAGGGCGTGCTGGTCGTCACGGACATGTGGGTGTTTGGTGCATTCATTTGTTGCCTTGCAACTTGGACATATCTGCTATCATTACGATATCGGGCTCTGTTGTGAAGTCAGCTTCCCCCAATGTCAAACAGCACATCATGTCGGCCATAAAGATATGCAAATCGGTTACTGGATAGTTAAAAATATGGCTCGAAAACAGCTGAACGTACGAGGTGTTATTAAACAGCCGAACTACGACTTTATTATACCCTACAAGGTGGTACTTTTTGTACAATCTGGTATACCCACACACTTTACATTCAAATAAAAAATAAAGTAATTTTCAGCTGGCTTCCCCCCGCCCCTCATCTGCATTCTCCCCCTATATGCATAAAGTTCTACTGATGCATCCAAGAGATTACCGAAACGGTTGAGGTCCACATATAATATGTAAAATATAACCTGTAACCGGTTCAGATGAGCAGCTGCACTTATTTGTTGGCGGCCAGAGGTGCGGCCAGAGTCCCCAAAGTTCCGTTCAAAACAAACACCTTCAACAAACACCTCCCCCTCCAGTTGACACCACCCCCTCCGACCCACGACCCACCCACCCCGTTTGAGGTGAGCAAACAAGAACATGCTAATTGGTTTAACTATCGGTTTTGGTTGCCTTTGAAATTCGGTTTTGCTTGGCTTGTCTTTGGCACAGAGAAAAATCAATGAAAATCATATTATGCATTTTTTTATATTTATTGTATTTACTACTAAACTAACATTAAACAAGAATCTATATATAACATCTACAAACACGAAGCATAAATATGATGTACAGACATATATTTTAATTCTGAATTCTGAATTTTTCCCCAGTGCATTCCTTTCAAAGGTGAGATGTTGATGGTGGGGGAGAGATGCCATGAACCGTAAACGGTAAATTGCCTTTGCGTGAGTTCGACTTTTAAATATGCAAGTCCACGGGTTTCAGCGGTCTCAAGAGGGGAGAAGCCAAAAAAGGGGTTATCCCCATGCATAAGTGAGTGCAGATATAGTGAGTTAATGGAGCTGACCTGTCTGACTGCCTGTTTTCATCGGGGGGCGGGCTTCCAACTGGAAACTGGCATGACCCGGTTAAAAGTTTTATTCCTCCTATTTGGGCCAACGAGGGGGTTTAAGTGCTACGAGGCAGACACACAGGGCCTGGATATTGATTGGGAAGTATTTAATCAGCCTGGCACAGTAAAAACCAATAATTTTATACAATATTTAATAGTCGTATGTAGGTATACGATTTTTGAATCCAAGATCCAGCGAAAATCTCGGGGAATGAAATTCTCAGAATCATTGCTTTTGAAGCGTGCATGACTGAACATAAAGAAAAACACCCTTCTGTCTGAGCAGCAGCTGCCAATTTGTAAAGGTCTTAGGTCATTTGCCCACCCTTGTTATAATTACTTTGTATGCAAGTCAGGAACTTAGCTTCAATATCAATTCCAGAGCACACGAGAAAGCGACAAAAATGGCTGTCGGCCAGGAGCCCAAAGTCACTTTTCCATTGCCCTCCACTTTTGTAGTCCTCAAAGCAAACACACACACACGTCCTTGATGAGCCCAGCCCACCCAGGTGACCTTGACTTATGAGCTTTGCGAAAGCAATTGCTCAAGTTCAAGGCCGCACATTGCGTGTGAAAAGCAGAGGCAGCAATCTAGTTCGCTTGTCGCCAAATGCGAGTTGCATTTCAATTGGTTTTAATTGGGGGATGCACAGAAAGAGATCCCTGCTGCGGGCTAATTATGACCACTACATGCAGTAAACTCTCCGTAAACATTTATGAATCACTGCTATCAGAGTGCCAAAAACCAATGATAAGCCAGGGAAACGACCCTTATCGCTACAGTGAAAAACTGCAGAGCGATAAACAAAGTGGCATTAACATTCGGTTTCGATTAAGTCATGGCCGGAGGTGTCGTCATTGACACGCGTGGCCATTTGAAAATGGAACTGGAAATATGTCAAGATGGTGTCAAAAAGAAACCCAACCAAAATCGGAAAAAAATAATGGTAAATGTAACAAAATTTCTTGTTTGGAAAAACATCATGCAAAGTACTGAACCCCCTTTATTACATCACCTTCAAAGTGAAGGTTCTTCCAAAGGCTTCGCTCTTCAGAAATTCTCCTCCAGTGTAAACCCTCTTACCACTTGACCATCATTTGAATGCATTTCCATTTCAATTGAGCGCGGCAACCGAAGCATGGAAAAGCTGAACAGCGCAGGTTTCAATTGAAAAGTCGTGCCCCCGCCCCCCTTTTCCGGGTTTCCCCCACTGCCCATGTGATTTGTGTGGCAATATGTGGCGGCGATCGCCGCTTGATTCCGATGAGTTTACGATGGAAAGTGTTTAGGAGCAGAGCGACCATCCATCCATCCATCTATCGGCAATTGCAGCTGATGAGTTGTGCATTTGCCAAATGAAATGGGGAAAATAAGTGGAAACGAGCAGCTGGAGATCAAGAGAGTCTAGCTGATTGCAGCGGCTTTTCCGAGGAGTTTTGGGTTCAAACGACAGTGGAGATCATTGGTGGCTTAGTATTTACTCAAGAACTGCAAACAAAGCTAGATAGTCGGAATGTTTGGGGAGCCTCTGCACTTAATCCACTCGAAGGGCCATTAGAAACGGGGCCTTGGAGTTCATTGGGGTCTTATCAGTTCATTGATATGGAATGCTTTATAGTTTAAACGATGAGGGGAACCCGCATATTTTCGCACCAAACATAAAGATAAACGGAAAGAGGCCCAAGGCAATTCAAGTTGATTTCCAGATCGCAGAACAAACATTGCATGCACTTGGCTTACATTTTTTGATAGTTTCAATGGAATCCGATGTCAGGGACGGAAGCATATATTAGGAATTGAGCAAGAGCAAGAGAACTCATATCTCTGCTTCTCTATTACTCCCTTCCCCTCCCTTCCATACACCATTTTGATAAGCGAGGCCAGCAAAAGTCTGAGGAACGGCGATAAGATAGGCGAAAAATCCAGCTAAAACACAATTTTGCCATTCGAATTCGAGTCTGAGTCACCGCATTCACAACTGTTGAATGCACTCGACCAGCAAAAAGTGAAAAACACAAATACAAATAAAAATAAAAATAAAAATAAAAACAAAAACAAAATTAAGCGCAAAAAGTACATTATTTGCTTATCAATAAAGCGGCTCTGTTCACTGCAAACGAGAAATAATTGAAAACAAAAACATCATAATTGGACAAATGTTCGTATCATAAACCAAATGAGTCACTGAGTTGAGATAGAGTATTCCCTCCTCATGTCCTTGATTCGCGATATTGTCATGAGCAATTCTGCGAATCCCAAGTGACTCATGAGCGATCCATCAGGTCTGGCCAAGTGGTGAACATAAGGGATTAGTGGGCAGAGAAGGAGTTCTATCTATGCGAAGTGGCTGGTGAGGGCGTGGTCCCATTCCCATTTCCAGCCCACGCCAAAGTCAATTACGGAATATAAAATTGCAGGCGTGGCATGGGCAATTTATTAAATTGTCAGGAAAGCTTTGGCGCGAGGAGTGCTGGAACCCCTTAGACATGGATATGTTATGATGATGTGATAAGATAAAGGCCGAGCAAAATGTGGCAAATAAGAAATCTGATAAAATGTTTTCATTTGGCGATCCATTTGCTTTGACCATTGATTGCCATTGTTGCCCGTTTTCTGTTTTCTATCCTCTGTTTTCCGTGTTTTGAGTTTTGTGTTGGCGTTACATAAACGCCGCTCGGAATCACTTAAAGCAGCGTAAGAAAGCAGCTTTGTTTGGGATGCAAATGTAGTAGATGGGTACACAGAGAGATGGCCTTTCCATTGTCCGTCGTCCCATGGAAATTGTTCATCAAAAGAAATCAGAAATCATCAGTGAAACTGCTGCGGGTGCGGTGCATATTTCTTCTTTTTTTTTTTTTTGAGGAGCGGTCTTTCAATCAGCCTCCATTATCAGAAGGCAACATCACAGAGGCGAGAGCTCCTCAATCTTGGACTCCATCCACAAAGAAGCCACCACAAGGTTGAAACGCACATTAAGATTTATTAATATTGTCTGGACTGAGCAGCCCCTTAGTAAGAGTAGTGCCTATCGATCCCGGATTATCTCTCCACGGAACCCACTGAACAGTAGCCAAAGGGTCAGCAAAGGGTCGGAAAACCCATACACGAGTGGAAAACAACAGATAAGCTTGGAAAACACAAAGGAGGAGGCAAAGCATGATTACTATATTCCGATTTGATTTTGCTCGGTTTCAAGGGTAAACAAATCAATTTGCAAGTAGCTTCAAAATGTTTAAACAAGTAACCTTATACTTTATATACTTTATATCTATGTAACTCCCTTTTATATGAATAGTTGGCTGGCCAAAACACTTAATTAGCCCTCATTCAAAGGCCTTTACAAATGAGTTAATTAAAATGCTAAAAAACCGCCATATTTTCATCGGATTTCGACCTGAATCAGAGGCCTTTTTTAGCTGACCCGGGCGAGAAGGAAAATATCCACTAATTTGCATCGCAGAACATTTGTTCTTCAGTTCCCATTGTGAATTTGAAAAGTTTTCAGGGGGAAAATGAAATTGATGGCGGCATGAAGTCATCAAAACGCAGAGATTCTCATTTCAAATGCCTTTTCTTCGGCCGAAAACCGGTTCTCATACAAAGTGTTTTGTTTTAGCCGATGTTTTATTTGTTTGTTGGCCAACTTTTGGTTTATTGCTGTAAAAATCGTGTTAAAAACAACAGGGCTTTAACAACGCCGTTAGTCAGCCATCCGTGTTTCCAGGGTATTAGATTCGAGTCAAGATGAAAAAGGAAAACCAAGTGTCCTTGGGTTAAGATGACACACCCACCCCGAAAAGCAACAAAAACAAGAGAAGAGTTTTTCGGGCGCACAAAATGCGAATGTGGCGAGCAAAGGCAGACGGCAAAAACAGGCGGGACCCACCCCGAAAAATAGGAAAGAAAAAAACAACAAAGTGGAAAAGGAACTGCAGTTTTGGGTAGTTGAACGCGGGGTACCCTTCTTTAAAGGTGTGAAGAGAAGAAAGGTCTGGTGAAGTTCCAAGAATCTACGATAAAATCTAGCTGGCATATAAGCAGTTATCTCCCAAATCTTCACATTGTATCAGTTGTTTTTGAAATATATTTATTTTATTGCCTATCATAGTTTTTATTCTTAAGGATACTATCTACTACTAATAGATCTTGTTATGGCTCAAATACCCTACATTTCGGCGGGCATACTGTTTGCAGGAGTGAACTTACTGTTGTTTTCCATGACTGAAGCGATTCCTGGTGGCCAGCGCTTCCAGCAGGTTCAATGCACGCTGTGTTTTCTGTTTTTGGTTTCGTATCTTGAAGACGGGTTTATGAATCACGCGCGTTAACCGCGAAAAACGGAAGGTAGGAATTACCTAGAACTCTATATACACGAGTATTTCTCGACGTGTTTCTTTATTTTTTTTTTTTTATTTTTGTTTTTTTTTGACCCTGTTCTGCTCGCAGTTAAATTTCAACAAAGAGCGCGGGGGAAAGAGACGGGGCGCCCGTGCGAGCGAGAAGGAGCGAGCGCATTTAATTTCGCGTCACGTAGAATATTTTCCTTTTTTTGTTGATTTATTGCAGTTCCCTCTGCCGCTTTCGTTGCACTTTTCACTGCCCACCTTGCTTCGCTTCCTTTTCGGCTTCGCACTTCCTCTTATTCGCTGGCCCGCACTTGCACTTCGATTTGCTATCCACACCCATTCGCATGCACTCGATTCACTCCGCCTTTCCAGCGCGGAAGTGCGTCTCCCTTTTCGCCACTCACTACTCACTTCCTCCGAATTAAATGCGCTTTTGCCACAAATAAACTGGCAAGTAATCCCAGCAAATCGCCAAACGAGCGAGCGAAACGCAAACACGCCGACGAACTCCCACTACAACTACAACAACCACAACAACCGTTCGCTGCGGCTGCGAGAGTGGGACCAGCGACGGCTAGCGGCGAAATACTTAGCCCCTTTTGGCGCTAGCGGGGACGGCAACCTCGGTTCGAATCTCGGGTTGGGGTGTGCAGGTACTCCAACCCAGTAGGGGTATTCCCCCGTAGGCCATTACTTTTAGCTATTTTTTAACTTTTATGATTAATTGCAGCAGAATGTTTGTTAATATTATATATAACTAAATGTATTAATAATATGTAACTATTTTGCAAATATCTAGTCAGCATTACTTTCATCCCATTTTAATATCTGAATATTTTATTTTCATGGCAATAGTCCAGTCATGACCAAATGAAATAATAATAATTTTAATTCATTATTTATAAATGTTTTTTTCATGCTATAGCATACATATATCCATTTCAGGTATTCATTTATACTTCTTGATTAATTCTTCATGACAAATTAAATTAAATCCCTTTGAACATTGTATTTAAACTCAGTTCAGTTGATTCAATATGATATAATTATAAGTATATATAATTATAAGTCGAATTAAATTAAAACCGTTTGCAGTTCAAATTATTTAATTATTGGATATCTTTTTCAATATGCCATTTCCTAGCTGTCCAACTCCTTGAAAATAGCGAATATCAAATTAAATTACAACTTTTGCTTTAAAAAAATGACATTTTAATTCAGTTCTTGTTTGCATGAGTTGCTCTTGAAACAATCTGTTTTCATAAATAAATGTAAATTTGTTAGTTGTAGGCCACCAAAAGACCCTTGGCCACCTCCTGGACTTTCTCCTTGCCCGCCAGCTCCTCGGCGATTCTGAGGGCGAACTCGTAGGCGGTACCTGGACCTCGACTGGTGATCAGATTGCCATCCTTGACCACCGTCTTGTCATCCACGTAGCTAAAAGAAAACATCAAAAAGGAATAGGATGGAGATCATAAAAAAATTAACTTAAGAGCTGGCATACCTGTAGTTATCCACCAGCTGGGGCTTCATTGAGGGATACGAGGTGAGGGATTTGCCGGAGGCGACGCCGTGCTTGGCCAGAACTGTGGGCGCGGCGCAGATGGCGGCGATCAGTCCGCCGCCGGACTCCTGGCTGCGCAGCAAGTCCCCGACCAGCGAGGACTCCCCCATGGCGTTTGAGCCACCCAGTCCGCCGGGCAGCACCACCACATCGAACTTATCCGAGGCAACCTGGGCCAGCGAGGTGTCCGGCAGGATCTGCACATCCCGCGAGCACTTCACCGCTTCCCCGCCATTCAAGCCGGCTACGGTGACCTTGATCTATCATATAGTGGGTATAAGTATAGAACAGAGTGATTTAATGGAAAAGTAGGGAGCACTTACGCCCGCGCGTCTCAAAACATCGGCAGCTATGATGAACTCCATCTCCTCCGCCCCGGGAGCCAAAATCACCAGCGCGCTTTTCGACATTTTGGTAAACTTAGAAAAGTGCCTTGAAATTTGAGAAAATCCAAAGAATACCATGCAGATACGATAACTTATCGATAGCGCTATCTACGAACGCAGCTTTGAGTTTTCGTTATCGAGGTTTTTTCAAAAGCTTAGCGGCAAACTAAAAACTTGTATAATTGGTTTCAAATTGGAGTTAGGCGACTAATTTGCTGCGTTCAAAACTTCTGTTTTTCACAGGAACTCAATATTTTCAGATTCTTACTCAAAATAAAGATTTGCATTAGTATTAAGGTATTAAGACTTTGAAATCAGTTTATTTTATTTATATAAGAATAGGATTGCGTCTTTGCTACTTGCTAATCAGAATTGGTTTGAGACCTCGTTAACAATTCTAACAGGTCTTCTATAATTTCAAAGCGATAACATCTACTCGGTCTCTATATACTGTAATACTACTTAAATTTATATAAACTAATCAATCAGTCACTTGAAATATTTTTATATTGGTTTTCAATATTATATCGATGTTTATATGCCACAGTCATATCGATATCTGATGTGGTTGCCAGACCAAGTACAGCTGCTCCTCCCTAGAACCTCGTCTATCGATATCGGTCAATCGATATGTGAACATATCTAGCACGACGGCAGCAACAAAACCACGAATTAATTTTACTAAATTTAAGCCAAACGCGCATCGAAAATGCCTGGAAAATGCGATTGAATGAACGCGAAGAGTGATTGATTGCGAACGCGAGTGAATTAAGTGAAAATACGTCGGCGAATATCAGCAAATTGTCGTCAAAAGGCAAGGAAAAACGGAGAAAAAGAGGAAAAGCAATAAGTGCCGTGTGTGGGAAACGCGAAAAAGGCGAGAACAAAGAGGCGAAAAGCGAGGAAATTGCGTGGAAAACGTGGAAATCGCGAAGGAGTGAAGGTAATTGCGGAAAAGGCCTGGTGAAAATGCAACGTTTGCAGCTGGAATTTGCGTATCTTCCAGTCCAAAAAGAAAATGCAATATCTGTTGAATGTGTGCGAGTGTGTGTGTGTGAGCCAGTGCGTGTGTGGCTGCGCTGGTGTGCGCCCCATGTGTGTGTTGGTGTGCATTTCCAATTGCCTGTGTGGAAAAGCGAGGAAAACTGCACGGAAAACGCACGAAAAGCAATCAAAAATGTGCGGAAAAGTGCCTGAAAACGAAATGCGAACTACACACACAAATGCAACAGGCTGTATTTACATATTTCGCTCTCGCTCTCTCGTGGAATAAATCAGTACGTCTGCGTGCGAGTGTGTGTGTGTGGGGGAGAACGGAGGAGACAAAGAGAGCGAGCGAGAGGTTGCTACACAAATCGGATTAAATTCTTCTGTCTTGCCTCTCTTTCTGGCGGAGTGTACTGGTGTCCATGGAAAACTATCAATCTCGTAGAATTTTTAACTTTATTCCAGCGTAATTTGGAATGTCCCAACGACATTAGGCAAGGTCAATGTATGCACGCACTTTTCTCGGTTTTCCCGTTTCCTCTTACCATTTTCCAACTGAAACAACGGTTACTATTACGGGCTACGATATTCTTGTGTCGAAAGAATTACAAATTCGTGAAATCAACAAGAAAACAATAATTAACGAAAACTGAGAGTACGACAATTAGAGTAACAGTAATAACAATAATAATAGTAGTATTTGCGGGAATACAACGAAAACATGACGAAAACGTAGCAAGATTTGCATATAGTGAAGATCTACTAACAGAAACTGCGAGGATTGTTGTAGAATTGTGATATTTACTGTAACGGAAACGTTGGAATCATTAAAATTTCAAAGTATGAAAATATTTAAGTAAACAAATTGAATTTTCGTATTCAAATAATTAATTCATGTTCATATTCATATAACATATTCATATTCATAACAGTATGAGTCATGCACAAATATCGAATAATCACAAGGTGCTACTTTGATTTTGTAGAGCATTGTATAGCGTTACTAATCTATTTAATCATATCCCACATGTTGATATGAAATGGAAGAGCATATTCTTCATAGGCCACTGTAGTCCTAGCAGAGATCAATTTTGTGACAGTATGCGCGGTGTTGATGCAACCGTGGGCAGCAGCTGCCTCCGATTTGCATGTGACTAGAGCACACAATCGGCGGGATGGGGAAAATCCGCGGGAGCAGCGCAGTAAATGCTCAGACGCGAGATGCAAATGCGAAATGTGGCACAAGTAACTGCGGCCCATTGTAATTCGTAATTAGAGGCAGTGCCGCCACTTCAATGTCAGTGCGACAATAATTTCTCAGGCGGCCCGTTTGTGCTCGCGAAAAAGCAAAAGCACGAAACTCGAAGCACAAAGCAAGAAACGAAGGGGCGGGACAGCGAGACCTCCTCCTTGGTGGAGCCAGCCATCGATTCTCTATCGGAATTCCAAATATTATGTGTACACAGCTATGATATAAACAAGCCCACAAAACTTGCAACTGAAATCGAAGCTTTGTTGTTGCAGTCACTAGTGGGACGGACTACTACTATTACTACTACTACTACTACTACTACTGCTACTATTGTTGTTTTTGTGCTTGTTGGCGATGTTGCGATTGTTGTTTTTGCTTAAAACCAGCAAACAGCGGCGTCATCGTCAGCGACGCTGGAAAATCGCTGGGATTCCATTCACATTCCAGCATGCAATTCGCAGTGGATTATGTGAGTGTGTTGTTGTTTGTTGTTGCCTTTGTTGTAGTTGTAGCTGTTGTTGCTGCTGCTGGAACAGGTGAGGCTCCATTGGCGTCGATCGTGTGCATTCCACAGAGCACACAGATACACACACACACACGCAGATAGCCAACGAGCAGAGAGCAGGGCAATAAATACCAATACAGTGGGCTGTTTTTGCTGTTGTTGCTCGCCTTTAAAAGTAAATGAACGATAAAACAAGAAAAGGAAGACGAAGTTTGGCGCGGGGATAGTGACGACCAAAGGGATACCCCACAGAAAGTGGGGTGGTTCCACTGTAATCTTTAAATCAAAGTGTATAAACTCTTTGCCATGAAATGATTTTTGATTTTTACTGAGCATCCTAGTTCCTAAATCACATTGAAGAATATTAGGCTATTATCCCAAAGATCGTATATCTCATATAAAGAGTGGGCTTTGTGGGGGTGTTCGCTGATCTTGGGCTAATCCTAATGAAAATCCCCAACCCCCTGGAATTTTCCGCACCCCTTCTGCGCCCCTGCTTCGCTGCAATGCAAGTCGAGCGATGTGGACGACGAAAATGCAATTTAGCTCGTTTTTCTTGCTTGCTTCGATCCCCGCCTCCTTTTCGCCGACCCCCTCCACACACACATCTGCACTAGTGTGCGTGTGTTTGTGTGAGAGAGTGGATGAAAAAAGGGAAAACGAAAGGAAAACAGAGAGAGAGAGCGAGCGCGAGCGGGAGAAAGAGAGCAAGAGCACAGGCGACCAGCAGCCGCCGACCCGCCCCCTTTTTTCCGCCTGCTGCCTCCCCTTTTCCGCCCCTTGCTCTTCTTCTTCTCAGCCGCTGTGGAATGCGCATTTTTGCAATAATAATCAGCAACTAATACTATTTTTATCTTCTGCCCTGACGCGTCGCACACTTCTTCGCCTGCCTGTGCGTGTGTGTGTTGGGGTACTCTAGTGTTTGCCCCCTGCAGCGTGATTCTCTCTCCCTTTTCCACTCCCTCTCTCGCTCGCTCTCCTTCGGGGGCACGTAATTCCCATGGGATTTCGGGATCTGCGGTTCATTACTACGCTTTCGTAATCTATCGGTTGATAAGTTATCAAAGTTGAAGGTAGATTATGGGTCAAAATCACATTTCTGATAAATTAGTATAAACAACAGTCTATTTTCAGAGTGAAAAACACGTAGAAAAAGAACAAAGTTAAATATATTAGTTTCTGAAAAAGTAAACCCAAGTCAAAATACGGTTACAAAATGGCAATTAAGTTAATCCCAAAGATACATGCAGCTTTCAGCAAATCTGTGTACACAGTGTAGTTCTCAGGTGATTAAACACCTTACAGGTGTCAAAGTAAACGCAATCTGGACAACGCAAATATGCAGTCCCAGTTTGCGAAAGTGATTAGAGACTATTGCTCCAGAAAAGCGTTACACAGCTCGAAAAAGGGGGTAAATATGAGTTCAAGAGATTTGGAAGATGTGTAAAACTAACGAGCCATCAAGTGTCTCAATTAATGCTAAATGCGAAATTCTGCCTAAGCGAAAATAGGAAATAAAAGCCATTTAGATATGGCTTTAGATACGCAGCGGCACTCCCCCTTTCATGTGGAGGCACAGCTTTGGACGCAATTAAACAATTAAAGATTCCCATGGCGTAGCCGCTTAATAACGCATCTAAATCAAAATATTTCAGCAGTGCGATGTGGCGAGGGGAGGGGTGTCAGAGGGGCGTGGATTGCAAGTGAATTGAATGTTTGGATTGTTAATTAGTTATTGGATACTACGAGTCGTCTATTTGCGCAAAAATACTGTGCGGTATGCGTGGAATGCGAAAGTTTCCCAACTTGGCACCAAAACATATCTACATATATACATATAGCCACCATAGTTATATAGTCAGCCAGGGCCGATCTCTGTTGACACTCGGATTTGGCGCGTGGGGACGAGATGTTTACCCACCCGGGATCCATATGCTCCGCCGCTTGTTATCATCTATGTACATTTGTGCTCAACCCCGGCCAAATTCGCATTCCTGGGCAAGAGCTAATAGAGCGGAATTAAATAAAGAAGCGAAACAAGAAAACCACTTTTGTCAACAGAATAATTAAAACTCATGTTTCGCCGTGCCATTTCGTGGCTCCCAGCTTTTTATGTTCGACTGAATTTACAGGGCAATCAAAACGCTGTTTGCGGATCAAGGCACCGAGTCATTCGTGTTTGGATGTCGGCAGATGTCTATGGCTCATTATCTCCGGATATATGTACACACATTTGTGCACACGAGTGCTCCTCGAGGAATGTCAACTAACTTTGTGGAGCCATTAATGTGGGGGCAGTGCTAGTGCTTCTAGGCCAACAAATATTCGAGATACTTGCAGCAGGCATCTGTGAGTACAAGATTGTTTCTTGGGCTTCAAATTCATCAGAATGCAATCGAATAGGCAACATGTGGATAGTTGGATTTTATTCCTCGCTGCAGGGTATCATGCACTTCGATCTGCCGCTGCGTTTCCTTACTCATTTGCACTTGGCACAAATTCGGCGAAATTCCGTGTTTGTTTACACATCTATCTGTCGATGGCTATTTCATAGTCAGGTGCGCACGCCACTCCCTCCCCTCGAGCTCCACCCCCTCCCCCTACACACACACACACCTCCAAATATACATACATTCATATATACATACATGCATACATATGATATACGCATAGTGTGAACTTAATGGTTCGTCATAAAATTGGGTTTGTTTTTGCGTTGCCGGGGGATTTTTGTTTCGTTTACATTTCCCCAGAATTCGAAACATGACATAAGAGCATAATTTATGTGTGCACCCCACCTTTTCGCATTTTGCCCCCGATCTGCTGCAACTTGGTGGCAGTTAGGGCCCTAAAATCACTGGAAAAAAGCATGCAAAAGAAGCACTTCCTCCACGAGTCGCCATGGTCATTACGAACAATGAGTGGGGATTTTCCGGCAGCTCTTTAAGACCCTCGATAGTGGGTGACTCACGTTGCTGGCACTCAAATGGGCCGACAAACCCATCAACTGGGCAAGCTAGTGCTGCCAATTTGGACTCTTACCGGTTAAGTAGCTGGGGTTTCTGGAAGATATACCATGGAATTCCATATAAATAATGCTATTGAGAAGACTTGGGAAAGTAGTTACATATATAGTATAGAAGCACAGATATATAGAATCATATTATAATATTATATATATCTTTTTCTCATAATGGTTACTCGTAACCACTGTAATCAAGTTCAGTTTGTGTGAACCCAAGAGCCCTGTGTGGGTTCCCAATGAATGGGTCACTTTGGAGGCGACTGATTCGCATCATGTGGCTTTTGGCATTTAGTATTTAGCGTAGAGCGTGTGACAATTTTCGTTTGATCAATTTTCTCACCCGACTGCCCGTCTTCCGTCTATTTTCAGCTCCAATTTGCCGCCATCGATTCGTGCGTAGGATCAATTAAGATTCCGAGAGGCCGGGAATCGGCTCAAATCAAATTAAAATCAACTAATATTTTGGTATTCAGATATTCAAATGGAATTCATTCATCGCCTGCGACTCTTATTCGGATCTGCCAACTATTTTCGAATTTGAATTGTGTCTGCGGCGGGCGCAGAATCTCTGATAAAGCGGAGGAATAAAATCGGAGAACAACAAATACAAGTACAAATGAAATGCGGGGAGCAGTATTTACATGCCAAATGAATGCTGGGTAGGCGAGCGGGGAGTTTCTGTTATAATGCAAATGCGAATGTGAACGCGAATGCGAATGTGAGTGGAAGAATTCCCGGCACGAGTGATAAATAATCCGACGACAAACAAAGCAGAAGCCTACACCGCGAGAAAGAGCAGTGCAAACACATTTATCTTTATTGAGAGCAACAATATCAAGATCGAGATAATAAAGCATCCTAAACCCTCGCCTTAGTTCGTTGTAGCCTCGCCACAGATATTCAAAGGCGAAAAGGTGCTCGGCATCGCCAGACAAGCGAGTAATCCATCTATTTACGTGTATTTCATACAAAACAACCAATTAAATAATAATAAAAATATTAATAATCGTAGAGAGGCAGGCCAAATCCAATTCCCGGCCGCCGATGTGCCCCAGTGTGTGTGCGAGTGTGTGTGTGCTGTGCCAGTGTTAGTGTGTGGAGCATTTCTGTGATATGAGTGCTAAATGCCACAGGGCGAAGCAGCAGCATCATGCATCCAGCGGGCGAAAAAAGGGGCGGTCGCCCCAATGATAAATACACGGCGGAAGCCCTCGAGAGCATCAAGCAGGACCTAACCCGATTCGAAGTACAAAATAACCATAGGAATAATCAGGTAAATATATAAATATATACTATGCTCTAACACAGCTTAATAATACATGAGAAGTTTTCCCTGGGTAAATCAGTATCTCTCTTAGTATGCCAGAGATTCACCACACTGGATTCTACAACCAGTGTTGCATAAATTTGCATGCGTTCGCTAGTCTGTTCTGCGAATCAGATCGTAGATTTTATCAAGTGATGAATGGGTTGAACGCAGATCTTCATTCAGTTAACACAACAACCCAAAACTAGAAATGCGAACAGTTTATTCACACGTTCCTGAGACTTAATTCAAACAAGCATAGTATAGCTTGGCTTTTTAGTCATTTTCCAAAAGTATTTCCACATCTGACTCACCCGAATGAATGCTCGATTCGAGCTGCAGAACAGGCTCAAGGAATTTAAATAACCGTTTAGCTCCGTGCCACTCAGAGCTCATCTTGGTAGATCTCGGCTTAGCCCGGCTCCATGCTACTTAGGATCGGCTTGGCTCTCGCGTGGAAGTTATGCCATTAAACGCTTATCACGGTTTTTATGGTCGGTCGACAAATGATGCGACAACCAAGACGACACAAGGCAGAAAAGAAGACAACTATTAAAAACTAACAACCAGATAAATGCCAGCCACAAAGGAACAATATACATATATCTTTCGAATAGAGTGGGTGTTTTTCGTGGCCAGACGGGAAAAGTGTGGATACTTCATTTTATGGCTATTATACAGTTAAATTATTATATAGTTAAATCAATTAAGTGTGTCTGGGATCTAAAGAATCACCAACCCCAGCCTACAATCGAAATTCTCTTCTGTCAAGAATAGCGTAAGATTTATATTTAGAAACTGGCACGAGCCGCAGACTTTTCACCTGCGCGCGCGAGTTTGCACAAGGTCATCAGGTGGGCGGACTGGGAGGTGCGTTGGTCAGCTGTGGGAAACTCAGCCACGGGAGTTGGCCATTAGCCTGGCTGAAAAGCAAATAGCTAGACGAGCTATATACATGTGTATAAGCCAAATTAATGAACTGGCAGGCGAAGTGCAATTGGGTGGCGACGGGCGGGCAGACAAGTGACCAGCGGCAGAGGGACAAGAGACAAGCTACACGGAAAGAAAAACAGTTTGTTTGAGAAAATAATCACATATATGTCCTACTTTGGTTCTATAATGGAATATAGGATTTTGAAGTTAATATTAACGATTCATTGAATACTACCATTGTTAAATGCATTTTCTTTCCGTGTAGAAAGAGCGCAATCGAGAGCACACACACGAGACGATCTTCAGAGCTCCGAAGTGTGCGTGCACGCGATCGCCCTGGATTCTTGGTGTTCACACATGAACACGAATATATTTAAAGACTTACAATTTTGGGCTCCGTTCATATCTTATGTAAATGAATCGAGAGCGATAAATTATATTTAGGATTTTGTTATCTAAGGCGACATGGGTGCATTGCTCAAAAACATGTAATTTAAGTGCACACTACATGAGTCAGTCACTTGAGATCGTTCCCCGCCTCCTAAAATAGTCCCTTAGTGGGAGACCACAGATAAGGTCCTCGCCGCTCAAGATAGGCAGATGTGCCCGAGCGTGGGACCTCGATAAGACGGGGACTATTTACTTAGGCCTCTGCGTAGGCCATTTACTTTAAGATGCGATTCTCATGTCACCTATTTAAACCGAAGATATTTCCAAATAAAATCAGTTTCTTACAAAAACTCAACGAGTAAAGTCTTCTTATTTGGGATTTTACATTTGGTCAATCGAGCCTTTAATCGACTCTGCAGTTTCCCCCTACCAAAGGTAAGGAACTCAGAGAAAGGCCAGCTCCTTTAAGCATCTTACAGCTAAAGGTAGCAAAAATAAGTGACTCTTGTTTCCCCCTACCAAAGGTAAGGAACAGAGTATAAATATAAAAAGCAAAAAGATACAAAAGAATCTTTTATGTTTTAAAACAAGCACCTTATAGTCTATAGCTAAAGGTTGCTTTGTGTACCATTATAAATTGTGGTAAGGCGTGCTTGAGGCCATACATCAGCAATTGTGAAATTAAAAAGTGCATAACAAAAGTGCCTTATAAATGCTCTAATAGCATTAAATCAGCTCATAAATAGAGTGCAGTGTATATGCCATAAGAGCATAAATTAAATAAAAAGTGCCTGAAAACAGTGCCTTATAAATGCTCTAATAGCATTAAATCAGCTCATAAATAGAGTGCAGTGTATATGCCAAAAGAGCATAAATGCCGAAATAAATGGCTAAAAAACAAAAAATCTGACTGGACTACAAAAATAATAAAACGTGCCAAATAAAAAAAAAATCATCTTTAAACATCGACGGAGCCTTAAAGAAGAGAAGGAAGTCAAATTCAAAGGAGCCTCTACCAGCAGCAGAAGCAGCAACAACAGCAGCAGCAGAAGCAGCAACAGCAGTAGCAACAGCAGCAACAACAGCAGCAACAGCAGCAGCAACAACAACGACATCAGCTAAGTCAAAACAAGAATTTTCTGTTTATCCAAACACACATATATATATAAATACATATAAAATACATATACACGTACTATATATATTAAGAAATTACAAAAAATTTTCAAAATGATGTCAGAAAAGACTATTCAATTCCTTAAGAAGCAGTCCGAAATTATTTTGGAAATTAGAAAGTTGGAAGTAAAACCAACATTAACAGATGTAGAAATTCTAAAATTAAATGAGCTTCAAAAATGTTTCATTGCTAATCATAGCAATTTGTTAAAGATCGGCGTTGTCGATCATGAATATTTTAACGCGAAGCAGTATGATTTAATAATGATGGTGTTAGAAAAAATTAAAAATAAAAATGAAAAAATTAAGGGCGAGTCGGTAGAAAACACTTTCCCTAAATCAAACACTGTCCCTAAATCAAACCCTCCCCCTACATTAAACCTTGAAATGTGTGGTCACCCTGAAAAAGAGGGTATAGCACAAAACAACGCTTTAAAAGTAGAGCAGGCATTTCGAAATAATGTTGGCCAATTTCGAGTATATCTAGAAGATACGTCTAAACTAATAGACAGTAGTCCAGATTTCCTTAAAATAAGGAAAAATAAAATTGAATTTTTATGGCATAAAATAGATAACCTGATTGAACAGGTGAATAGTCATTTTGAGAGCTCGCTATTCGAAGAAGAAATTAGCGAACTTGAATTTGACAAACAAAATATTCTTACAGCCATTAATAGTCGACTCAGTGGCACAATAAATAAAGCTGAAATGTCGACGGTTGTTAAGGCGGAGGAGTTACCAACCCTGCCTAAAATACAGATTCCCACTTTCTTTGGTGATTCCAAAGAATGGGATCTTTTTAATGAACTCTTTACAGAGCTCATACATGTGAGAGAGGATCTCAGTCCTTCTCTCAAATTTAATTATCTAAAGTCAGCATTAAAAGGAGAAGCCAGAAATGTGGTTACTCATTTACTGCTCGGCTCTGGAGAAAATTATGAAGCCACTTGGGAGTTTTTGACCAAGCGATATGAGAATAAAAGAAACATATTCTCAGATCATATGAATAGGCTTATGGATATGCCAAATTTAAATTTAGAATCCAATAAGCAAATAAAGACATTTATTGACACGATTAACGAGTCAATTTATATTATAAAATTAAAGGCACAATTACCAGAAGATGTGGATGCAATTTTCGCTCACATAATTCTTCGGAAATTCAATAAAGAATCACTCAATTTATATGAAAGCCATGTTAAAAAGACAAAAGAAATACAGGCACTTTCTGATGTCATGGACTTTTTAGAGCAAAGGCTCAATTCTATATCATCATTCTCACAGGAAGTAAAACCTGTAAAGAAAATGATTAATAATAACAAGAATAAAAATTATAGTGACAATTGTGCATATTGCAAACTACCAGGGCATTATTTAATTCAATGCCATAAATTTAAAATAATGAACCCAGCAGAACGGTCTGACTGGGTAAGAAAAAATGGGATTTGCCTAAGATGTCTGAGGCATCCGTTTGGTAAAAAATGTATAAGCGAGCAGCTTTGTTCGACTTGTCGTAAACCTCACCACACGTTACTTCACTTTGCAGGTCATAATCCAGAAAAAGTGAATACGTGTAGAACAACAGGTCAAGCCTTGTTGGCCACGGCCTTGATTCAAGTAAAGTCGAGGTATGGAGGCTTTGAACAATTAAGAGCATTGATTGATAGTGGCTCTCAAAGCACAATTATTTCAGAAGAGTCTGCACAGATTCTAAAATTGAAAAAATTACGGTCTCATACTGAAATAAGTGGAGTATCTTCCACAGGAACGTGCATCTCCAAGCACAAAGCGGTTATTTCGATAAGAAATTCTCCGAAAAATTTAGAAATTGAAGCAATTATTCTCCCAAAACTTATGAAGGCACTTCCAGTCAACACGATTAATGTTGATCAGAAAAAATGGAAGAACTTTAAATTAGCCGACCCCGATTTTAATAAACCGGGTCGCATTGATCTAATCATTGGAGCAGACGTATATACTCACATTCTGCAAAATGGAGTTATAAAAATAGACGGTCTCCTTGGGCAAAAAACTGATTTCGGGTGGATAGTTTCTGGATGTAAAAAATCCAAAGGAAAAGAAACCATTGTAGCCACAACAATAGAAATAAAAGAGTTAGATCGCTACTGGGAAGTGGAAGAAGAAGAAAAAGATGATATCGAGTCTGAAATCTGTGAAAATAAATTTATCAAAACGACAAAAAAAGATTCAGATGGGCGATACATTGTGTCAATTCCATTCAAGGAGGATGTCACCTTAGGAGATTCAAAGAAACAAGCGATAGCTCGTTACATGAATCTGGAGAAAAAACTAAAAAGAAATGAAAAACTTAAGGTTGACTACACTAAATTCATGAATGAATACATGGATTTAGGACACATGATTGAAGTGAGTGATGAAGGCAAATATTTTTTACCGCACCAGGCAGTGATTAGAGATTCAAGCCTTACGACCAAATTGAGAGTAGTTTTTGATGCTTCAGCAAAAACTACGAATAACAAAAGTTTGAACGACATAATGTGGGTTGGGCCACGAGTTCAAAAAGATATTTTTGACATTATTATTAAATGGAGAAAATGGGAATTTGTTGTTTCGGCAGACATTGAAAAGATGTACCGACAAATTAAAATAGATAATAATGATCAAAAATATCAATATATTTTATGGAGAAATTCTCCAAAAGAAAAAATTAAAACATATAAATTAACCACAGTCACTTACGGAACTGCATCTGCACCATATTTGGCTACCAGGGTTCTGGTAGATATTGCAGATAAATGTAAAAACCAAGTTATTAGTGCAATAATTAGGAATGATTTCTATATGGATGACCTAATGACTGGAGCTGATTCGGTAGAAGAAGCTAATAAATTAATAACATTAATTCTCCATGAATTGCAGAAAGTTGGATTCAACTTAAGGAAATGGATTTCCAACAATTCCAAAATATTAACCACTGTGGAGGACACAGGGGACAATAAGGTTCTCAATATTATCGAAAATGAATGTGTTAAAACTTTAGGACTAAAATGGGAACCTCAAAATGATTTATTTAAGTTCAGCGTAAATTGTAATGATGAATCAAAAAATATAAATAAGCGCGTTGTGTTATCAACGCTAGCAAAAATATTTGATCCGTTAGGATGGTTGGCACCAGTCACGGTTTCAGGAAAACTTTTTATTCAAAAACTTTGGATAAATAAAAGTGAATGGGATCAGGAATTATCCATAGAAGATAAAAATTATTGGGAAAAATATAAAGAAAATTTATTATTGTTAGAGAATATTCGAATCCCAAGGTGGATTAATTCAAACAGTTCTTCAGTCATTCAGATTCACGGATTTGCGGACGCCTCCGAAAAAGCATATGCTGCAGTAGTCTATGCTAAAGTAGGACCTCATGTTAATATAATAGCTAGCAAAAGTAGAGTCAACCCTATAAAAAATAGGAAGACAATTCCCAAACTCGAGCTGTGTGCAGCTCACCTGCTTAGTGAATTAATCCAAAGACTAAAAGGATCAATTGACAATATAATGGAGATCTATGCTTGGAGTGATTCCACGATTACCTTAGCATGGATTAACAGTGGTCAAAGTAAGATCAAATTTATAAAAAGAAGAACGGATGACATTCGGAAATTAAAAAATACTGAATGGAATCATGTTAAGTCAGAGGATAATCCAGCAGATTTAGCATCCAGGGGAGTGGATTCTAACCAGTTGATCAACTGTGATTTTTGGTGGAAAGGTCCGAAATGGCTAGCAGACCCAAAAGAACTTTGGCCTCGGCAGCAGTCTGTAGAAGAACCTGTCTTAATAAATACGGTATTAAATGACAAAATAGATGATCCTATTTACGAATTAATAGAAAGGTATTCCAGTATAGAAAAACTTATACGTATAATAGCATACATAAATAGATTCGTGCAGATGAAAACAAGAAATAAAGCCTATTCATCAATTATTTCAGTAAAGGAGATAAGAATAGCGGAAACAGTTGTTATTAAGAAACAACAAGAATACCAGTTTAGGCAAGAGATAAAGTGCCTTAAAATCAAAAAGGAAATCAAGACAAATAATAAAATATTGTCATTGAATCCATTTTTGGACAAGGATGGGGTTCTAAGAGTTGGAGGAAGATTGCAAAATTCCAATGCAGAATTTAATGTTAAACATCCAATCATTTTAGAAAAATGCCACCTAACAAGCTTATTAATAAAAAATGCTCATAAGGAAACATTGCATGGAGGGATAAACCTAATGCGAAACTATATCCAAAGAAAGTATTGGATTTTCGGGTTGAAAAATTCGTTGAAAAAGTATTTAAGAGAATGTGTAACGTGTGCAAGGTATAAACAAAATACAGCTCAGCAAATAATGGGTAACTTGCCAAAATATAGAGTGACGATGACATTCCCGTTTCTTAATACTGGAATAGATTACGCAGGTCCTTATTATGTTAAATGTTCAAAAAATCGTGGCCAAAAAACATTTAAAGGATACGTTGCTGTATTCGTTTGCATGGCCACCAAAGCCATACACTTAGAAATGGTAAGCGATCTAACTTCAGACGCATTTTTAGCAGCACTCAGAAGATTTATTGCTAGACGGGGAAAATGTTCCAATATCTATTCAGACAACGGAACAAATTTTGTAGGAGCTGCAAGAAAATTAGATCAAGAGTTAGTTAATGCAATACAAGAAAATATAACGATTGCAGCGCAGCTTGAAAAGGACAGGATTGATTGGCATTTCATTCCCCCGGCAGGACCTCACTTCGGAGGTATTTGGGAAGCTGGAGTTAAGTCAATGAAATACCATTTAAAGCGTATAATCGGCGACACTATTTTGACTTACGAAGAAATGTCAACTCTTTTATGTCAAATAGAAGCATGCTTAAATTCAAGGCCATTATACACTATAGTTAGTGAGAAGGACCAACAAGAAGTTTTAACACCAGGTCATTTTTTAATTGGAAGACCACCTTTAGAAATAGTCGAACCAATGGAAGATGAAAAAATCGGAAATTTGGATAGGTGGAGACTTATCCAAAAAATGAAGAAAGATTTCTGGGTTAAGTGGAAAAGTGAATATTTGCATACGCTCCAGCAAAGGAATAAATGGAAAAAGGAAATTCCTAATATAGAAGAAGGGCAAATAGTTTTATTGAAGGATGAGAATTGTCATCCTGCAAGATGGCCTTTAGGAAAGGTGGAAAAGGTGCATAAGGGGAATGATGATAAGGTCCGAGTGGCTAAAGTAAAGATGCAGGAAGGATATATCACTAGACCCATTACTAAAATTTGTCCCTTGGAAGGAATAAAGTCTGTTGACAAAAATGAGGCTGACCAAGAGCCAAAAAGACGAACTAGAGCGACATCGGGAATGTCCAAGATCGGAATCATTATGGCAATGTTGTTGTTTGTGTTAAGTTGTCAAGTTTCTAGCGCATTACCTAAAGATATAGCACCAAGATATTCTATAGACAAAATAAATAAAACCTCAGCAATATATCTAGACCCGCTAGGAGATGTTGAGATTGTGAGTACTTCTTGGAATTTGGTTATCTATTATAAAATGGATCCATATTTTAAAATGTTAACAAAGGGTAATGCGCTTATACAAAGTATGAGGAAAGTTTGCGAAAGACTTCATAGCTTTGAAGAGCAATGTAGTCTAGTCTTAGATAATATGCAAAGTCAGTTATCGGAACTTGAAGAAAACAATAAATTGTTTATGATGCAGTCTAGATCTAGAAGCAAGCGTGCTCCTTTCGAATTTATGGGTTCCTTGTATCATATTTTATTTGGTATAATGGATGAAGATGATAGAGAGCAATTAGAAGAAAATATGAAGAATTTGTTAGATAACCAGAACAACCTTGATAAACTAATTCAAAAACAAACATCTGTGGTTGATTCAACTTCTAATCTATTAAAGAGAACAACAGAAGATGTTAACTCCAATTTTAGAAGTATGCAAATAAGAATTGAGAACATGACAGAAGTTCTTAAAGAAAATTATTATGTTTATAAGGAATCAATAAAATTCTTTATGATTACGAAACAGCTACACTCATTGATTGAAGAAGGCGAAAAAATTCAAGCAGGCATTATAAGCCTGTTGATTGATATTAATCACGGTAGGCTAAATACAAATATTCTCAGGTAAGGTTCCTGCGAATTCAAAAGTCCGTCTGCAATGTACTGGCTCTCAAATTGAATTGTTTGATTTGCCTCAGCAAGGAGTTTTAAGCATTGCGCCATATTGTACGGCAAGAACCGACGATAAAATTCTAGTTGCCCACCATAACATTCAGTCCGAAAGTGAAGAATTATTATCAACACCTTATATAGGAGAAGTTAGTGAAGTGCCGAAGATTATTTGGGATCCGCTGAAACTATCAATATTAAATCATACTGAGGAATTTGAACGATTGAATAATGAAATTAAATTTATGAAAGAGAACCATCAAAAATTGAAAGATTTACATTTCCATCATATTTCCGGACATGCTGGATTAATTATTGCCTTAATACTAATGATAGTATTAATAATATATTTCATACGGAATGTGCTGTGCAACAAAGAATGCAAGCAATAACCTTTGCAGGTCCGTTGCCAGTACTATAAATATCAATAGTAAATAAACAATAAAATAATATAACAAATAAAAATATACAGTCCACTATATCGTTGTTTAATAGAAAATGTACTTCTACATAGAAAAAGCAAAATGTTTAAAATAAGTTAATTGAGTACAAATTGTTGAATTAAAAATAATATAAACCATAATTGTAATCCAATAAAATTAAAAGCCAGAAAAACTAGGCCCATTGAAATCTTAGTTGCAAAATAAATGAACATATATCAAATAAATACAGTCCACTACTGTTATAAATGCAACTAATGTACATCTCAGCTTTGCTGGCCCTTTGGCAGAATGTTCACACATGAACACGAATATATTTAAAGACTTACAATTTTGGGCTCCGTTCATATCTTATGTAAATGAATCGAGAGCGATAAATTATATTTAGGATTTTGTTATCTAAGGCGACATGGGTGCATTGCTCAAAAACATGTAATTTAAGTGCACACTACCTGAGTCAGTCACTTGAGATCGTTCCCCGCCTCCTAAAATAGTCCCTTAGTGGGAGACCACAGATAAGGTCCTCGCCGCTCAAGATAGGCAGATGTGCCCGAGCGTGGGACCTCGATAAGGCGGGGACTATTTACTTAGGTCTCTGCGTAGGCCATTTACTTTAAGATGCGATTCTCATGTCACCTATTTAAACCGAAGATATTTCCAAATAAAAGCAGTTTCTTACAAAAACTCAACGAGTAAAGTCTTCTTATTTGGGATTTTACACTTGGCATTGACGTCACACTGTGAACTCAAACGATCCGATCGGAATATGTGTATATATGTACATATATTCCAAGCCAATTGATGAGTGGGTTGCTATTGATTTCAATGAATGCCCAAAATTCCCCAAAAGATTGCACAGCAGCGCCCGAATGACTAATGGTTTCAGCACCAAGTCTGCAATTAGCTCTAATCCCTCTTAACTGGTTATCATCTCCTCGATCCGAAGGATTCTTAGTTAATAGAGTGCATATACCTTCTGATTTCCAACTCATAATGCTACTTCTTTGAAGAAATGACTTGTTTATGGTTATTTAGATGTTTTTTGAGAGACTGAGTGTCTTTTCAATAATTCACGACTCCCATAGCCGGCGGTTTTGATGACTAACCCATTTCGATGAGTGCTCCTCTGTCAGCATTTCCTTTAAGCCACTATTAAAGATTTCAATCGCTGCAATGACCAAAGTTCCGAAACGGGCTTTAAGAAATGCCAAAGAGCTGCGCAGAAAGGAGTCGCGGGTTGAGGACATAAAAATTCTTAAATATTATCTGACGGGTCATCAATTTAAAGTTTTACGACCTCCACTTGCCAGCTACTGTTTGCTGCGCCTGTAAATTATGTTCCCGGCTCTTTGGATTCGCTCTCGAGGATCAGGCCAGCGAACGAAATTCCAGAGGCTCCGAGGCAGCAGGGAGGCGGAGTTTTCTCTTAATCCAGGCGATGGGCGTGCTCAGGTTTTGGCCATAAAATATAGCCTGCGAGGAGCTGGCTAATTGTTATGAGTGCGGCCAGTTCGGACAGGCCAATTTAGTGCTGCAATTGCGCTGCCATTGGCATTGGCTCCTGGGTTCGGGGGCTTCGGTTTTGGCCAACTTTCGCCCGGCTTTTCGGCCTACGCCTCCCCGAACGGCCAAGCACAATGGCCCGGCTAATTGGTCATGCTGAGCGCTAAATACCAGAAACCCATAATCTGCTCATATATGGCTCATATGTTCGGCATACTCTATCCGAGCGGGTTTCCTCCATATGTGGGCAGTCCATGTCGGGGCGATAAACGATAGACGAAATAAACATGAAATTTATGCACGACCCGATCAACACTTTCAGCGCGCTTGCTCGCGCCCACACAAACGATTGCCAATCGGACAGGCTGATAAGCTATTTGATACCCCTTAACATGTAGTCACTCACATACTTTTATCTTCTATTACCTTTTATCTGTTCATATTACTATCGAACTACTTTTACTCTATCTTTGCTTTTAATGCCAATGTAACTATTATCGTAATGGGTATCTTATAGTCCACTCTTCGGTGTAAGACGTCTCTTTTTGGCGGCGTTTTAGCCGGTTAGCTACCAGCGAACAACGCCTTGAAACTCATTCAGCTTCTGCTATAAATATCCATATCGAAAATGGTTGGGCCGCAAGTATGCAGAGAAATTAATTAAAATAACAAACGCCGATAATAAATAAAAAACCGAACGCAAAGCGAATAAACAAGCCGCCGAGTAGACGCGACGCCAACGCATTCAGCAGTGAGCCAAATGCCATTACAATAAAAATTAAAATAATCCATAAATAAATTAGTAAACAAAAAGAATCAGTCGACTGCTGGAAGCGGAGGTCCAAACTCTTACCAATCCAATCGGGTATATCCCATCCTCAAGATCTGTCGCATATTTGGTGCTACACATGTAATCCCCATTTAGATTTGGTGCGAACCCAGCTATTTATAATTAGTGTGGGCACAGTGGGTGCCAAAAGTAGGTCTACCCATCTGCCCATCAAAATTAGTGCACTACTGTACATAAAAGTGCACTTATAGATTGGAGATAGTACCTTTCTGTATCCCAGGGTATCGGAACACTTTTCGTAGGCACTGTTTCGCTGTCTGTGAACATTTTATGGGGGACACATTTCATTTCGAGCGAAATGGAATTCCTTGGGGTGCAATTTTCAACTAATTTGCGCGATTTTCGTGCGAAAAATTTGTTGAACCTGTCGGTGGGTCGCTTTCGCTCGATTTTCTTTATTCTCGCGCTCTGCTCCGTGCTTCAGCGATTTTTCTCAGGAATTTTCACCTAAATATATATCGCACATAGTACAGCCATATATCAGAAGCAGCGATCGCCGAAAAGAATGTGTGTTGCCTCTAATAATAACAAAAGACAACAGACACACGCACAGCCCCCAAGTACAAACACAAACAAAAGAATGTTTGGCCATATCCATATAGTGATTCTACGGAACGATCTCTTCCCTAAAACAACCCAGGCTAGCAAGAGTCTTTAGTTAAACTTGGAAGAATGGAAGCACTTGCATTTCCTATGCCAATCGTATCTAAACTAAGGCGACTCTCGTAGCTGGTCTTCCCTGTACCCACATTTTACACAACCATTATAGAGCTGCCAAGAATTTCGAATTTTGATATATTCAGTTGGTTATGCCCCATTGCGACTTTCGCCAAATGCCAAGGGAATCTCAGTTACATAGTATGCCATGTTCAAGGCTGCATACTTGGTGATCATCTGCATTGATCCGTGCAGAAAGGTGACCCCGACCTGCATTCCTGGTACCGTAACATAATGATAGCTTATATTGGAAAGATATTATCATACATCACTACTCATATTCTGTATATTGTATATATAATGTATATTATTAAGTAATCCCAAATTCCTTTGACCTTGCCACAGTCTAATCGCTGTGCAAAGTGCATTGGAGACCGCAGAGAAGAGGAGCTTAAGTGGATTAGCGAAAGTGTTTCGGCAATTCTACGGTTCGCGTTGCCGTCGCCCTAAAGTCCGCCGTAAATCCAATTTATTTTATTTGAAAATGTAGCAATGTAGCAATGCCAATTTGCGTGGGCGACACTTTCTTCGCGGTCTTCTTGTTGCACTTGCTGATTTAGTGAGCCCATTGGCTTTCGCTAATTTGCCGTAAATTGGCTTTCATGTAAGACTGCTAGGGGAAAAAAAGGGGGGGTGCGGGGGCTAAGAGACCCCCTCAAAGAGCGACGCACAGTCTGCTGGGGGTCTTTGTCGGGTTTCGCTTGGCTCGCGTCCTTGGATTTAATTTGATGCCCATTAAAATCGCGACATGTAGAGTGGGTGAAATTCCACATCATTCCCCAAAGAAAGAGGCCACTTTGACATAATTCAAAGTTCAAAGATTATTACCCACAGCGGCTTTGATCAATTTATGCATAACTTCTACCAAAAATCGTGTTTTAATACTTATAATCCTCAATTATTAATTTAAACATACTGAGAGGTTATTTTATTAAGTAAAATACGTAATTCCTTGACCAACCGGTCTACATTCATTCACTTTAAACGATTTGTTATCTTTTTAAGCGTGAATATATAATTTATAATTAAAATTGCATTAAAGTACCAGTTAAATGACTTACAGATTGTTTAGTTATTTAATGCTTTTATCACGCATAAATTAAATTGAAATTTAACGAAATCGTGAAGAATTCGAGCAATCAAAGTATCGCATGCGAATTCCCATCACGGTGCCATCTCTAGAAGGATGACAGAGAGGGGGCATCCAAAGTCATAAAATCGAGGATCAGTCACAAAATGGCAAGAGATGATCGGCGGGGGGAAAGGGTGGGCCGACGAAGGAGGAGAGGTATCAAAAGAACGCGTAAAACGGGTAGCTGCCGAGGAGCGAAAGAGAGGCACAAGGAGCAGTGCAGGACCAACAAACGAGTGGAAGCGAGATGGAGGCAAGGGCAACCTTCGCTGCAAGTGTATTTCTTCTTGTGTTTTGGAGCGCATCTGGCAGCCGGCTCTTCTTCCCCTTCTCTCTCCCTTCTTCTTCCTGCTCCCCATTCTCCGCCGCCCATCCGCTCGCTCCGTCTCGCTCGCTCACATGACCTGCGCCTGACTTTTAGGAATTTCACGACGACGGCAAGAATTTTATTTCGTTGCTTTGGTCGCCTGGTTTCTTGGGTCTTTTGTTTTAGCCTTCGATTCGCTTTTGTTGCTCTTTGTTTTTGTTTTCAGCATGCACGCCTTTTGTTTGGTTTTTGATAGAAGCGCTCTACTTCAAAAGAATGTGGGGTATTTCTTTCAGTGCAGGAATGTCGATGGCACAGGGGCGTAGTGGAAAGGATTTAAAAAGGGGATTTATGAAGTGGCATGCAAATACGATCGGCAATTTTCATGATTTAACTAATCCTTTGCAACCATCTCTTCCAGAATTACACACCTCTGCGATACACGGCGACCAACGGACGCAACGATGCACTTACTCCGGACTATCACCACGCCAAGCAGCCGATGGAGCCGCCACCCTCCGCCTCTCCTGCGCCGGACGTGGTCATCCCGCCGCCGCCCGCCATTGTAGGTCAGCCTGGAGCCGGCTCCATATCCGTATCCGGTGTGGGCGTTGGAGTTGTGGGCGTGGCGAACGGACGTGTGCCAAAGATGATGACGGCCCTGATGCCGAACAAGCTGATCCGGAAGCCGAGCATCGAGCGGGACACGGCGAGCAGTCACTACCTGCGCTGCAGTCCGGCTCTGGACTCCGGAGCCGGCAGCTCACGGTCGGACAGCCCCCATTCGCACCACACCCACCAGCCGAGCGCGAGGACGGTGGGGAATCCGGGCGGAAATGGTGGTTTTTCTCCGTCGCCAAGCGGTTTCAGTGAGGTGGCTCCACCGGCGCCGCCGCCACGCAATCCCACCGCCTCTAGCGCGGCCACGCCCCCACCGCCAGTGCCGCCCACCAGCCAGGCGTATGTGAAGCGGCGATCGCCGGCCCTGAACAACCGCCCGCCGGCGATAGCGCCACCCACTCAGCGGGGCAACTCACCTGTAATAACCCAGAACGGGCTAAAGAACCCGCAACAGCAGTTGACGCAGCAACTGAAATCGCTGAACCTGTACCCCGGTGGAGGCAGTGGAGCAGTGGTGGAGCCACCGCCGCCATACCTAATCCAAGCCGGAGCCGGAGGAGCAGCTCCACCGCCGCCACCACCCAGTTACACGGCCTCAATGCAGTCGCGGCAGTCGCCCACGCAATCCCAACAATCGGACTACAGGAAATCCCCGAGCAGTGGGATATACTCGGCCACCTCGGCGGGCTCGCCGAGTCCCATTACCGTGTCCCTGCCGCCGGCGCCGCTGGCGAAGCCACAACCACGAGTCTACCAGGCCAGGAGTCAGCAGCCGATCATCATGCAGAGTGTGAAGAGCACGCAGGTCCAAAAGCCCGTGCTGCAAACGGCAGTGGCGCCCCAATCGCCATCGAGTGCCTCGGCCAGCAGTTCACCAGTCCACGTGCTGGCCGCTCCACCCTCTTACCCTCAGAAGTCCGCGGCAGTGGTGCAGCAGCAGCAACAGGCAGCAGCGGCGGCCCACCAGCAGCAGCATCAGCACCAGCAATCCAAACCACCAACTCCCACAACACCGCCTTTGGTGGGTTTGAACAGCAAGCCCAACTGCCTGGAGCCACCGTCCTACGCCAAGAGCATGCAGGCCAAGGCGGCCACGGTGGTGCAGCAGCAGCAACAGCAGGTCCAGCAGCAGCAGGTGCAACAGCAGCAGCAGCAGCAACACCAGCAGCAGCAGCAGCAACTGCAGGCCTTGAGGGTGCTCCAGGCACAGGCACAGAGGGAGCGGGATCAACGGGAGCGGGAACGGGATCAGCAGAAGCTGGCCAACGGAAACCCCGGCCGACAGCTGCTTCCGCCGCCGCCTTATCAGAGCAACAACAACAGCGAGATCAAACCACCGAGCTGCAACAACAACAACATACAGATAAGCAACAGCAACCTGGCGACGACCCCGCCCATTCCGCCTGCCAAATACAATAACAACGCCTCCAACACGGGCGCGAACAGCTCGGGGGGCAGCAACGGATCCACCGGCACCACCGCCTCCTCGTCGACCACCTGCAAGAAGATTAAGCACGCCTCGCCCATCCCGGAGCGCAAGAAGATCTCCAAGGAGAAGGAGGAGGAGCGCAAGGAGTTCCGCATCAGGCAGTACTCGCCGCAAGCCTTCAAGTTTTTCATGGAGCAGCACATAGAGAACGTGATCAAGTCGTACCGCCAGCGCACGTATCGCAAAAATCAGCTGGAGAAGGAGATGCACAAAGTGGGACTGCCCGATCAGACCCAAATCGAGATGAGGAAAATGCTGAACCAAAAGGAGAGCAACTACATTCGATTGAAGCGCGCCAAGATGGACAAGAGCATGTTCGTCAAACTGAAGCCCATTGGAGTGGGTGCCTTTGGCGAGGTTACGCTGGTGAGCAAGATCGACACCTCCAACCATTTGTATGCGATGAAAACCCTGCGGAAAGCGGACGTTCTCAAGCGGAATCAGGTGGCCCACGTGAAGGCCGAGAGGGATATCCTCGCGGAAGCCGACAACAACTGGGTGGTGAAGTTGTACTACAGCTTCCAGGACAAGGATAATCTGTACTTTGTGATGGACTACATACCAGGTGAGTGGAAACTTAAGCAGTCCATCAGAGTGAAAATGCCAATGGTGAATAATCCACAGGTGGTGATCTGATGTCGCTGCTCATCAAACTGGGCATTTTCGAGGAGGAACTGGCCAGATTCTACATCGCCGAGGTCACCTGCGCCGTGGACAGTGTCCACAAAATGGGCTTCATTCACAGGTAATGGAGGGGTTAGCAGTTGCTTCAGTTATCACAGTCACATTCACATTGTTACGGATTCACCCACAGAGACATCAAGCCTGACAACATACTCATCGATAGGGATGGACACATAAAGCTCACCGACTTTGGCCTGTGCACGGGATTCCGATGGACGCACAACTCGAAGTACTACCAGGAGAACGGTGAGATGGAATTAACTATAGAAGTGTTTAACTGCTGCAATAATACCATTCTTACTTTGATAGGCAATCACTCGCGCCAGGACTCGATGGAGCCCTGGGAGGAATACTCCGAGAACGGACCCAAGCCCACCGTGCTGGAGAGGTGAGTTTCGTACACTTAATTAATAGGATCGGCCGTTAATAAAAGTTTGCCGAACTCGCAGGCGACGGATGCGCGATCACCAAAGAGTCCTGGCCCACTCGCTGGTGGGCACCCCGAACTACATAGCTCCCGAGGTGCTGGAGAGGAGTGGGTACACGCAGCTGTGCGACTACTGGAGCGTGGGCGTCATCCTCTACGAGATGCTGGTGGGTCAGCCGCCCTTCCTGGCCAACAGTCCGCTGGAAACGCAACAAAAGGTTCGCTCTTCGGATACCTTTCAAACCTTTCAATGTGCATAACCATGACTTGCTTCATTACAGGTCATCAACTGGGAGAAAACGCTGCATATTCCGCCGCAGGCCGAGTTATCCCGCGAGGCCACGGACTTGATAAGGAGGCTCTGTGCGTCGGCTGACAAGCGGCTGGGCAAGAGCGTGGACGAGGTCAAGGGCCACGACTTCTTCAAGGGCATCGACTTTGCCGACATGCGGAAGCAGAAGGCGCCCTACATACCGGAAATCAAGCACCCCACGGACACATCCAACTTTGATCCCGTGGATCCGGAGAAGCTGCGCTCGAATGACTCCACCATGAGCAGCGGCGACGACGTCGACCAGAACGACCGCACCTTCCACGGCTTTTTCGAATTTACCTTCCGTCGCTTCTTCGACGACAAGCAGCCGCCGGATATGACGGATGATCAGGCGCCGGTTTACGTCTGAAATGGATGCTCTCCATGTGCCCAACACCCCACACCACCCCACCCCACCCCCGAATCATTGTTAGTCAAATAGTCACAAAAGGGGATAGAGACCATCGAGTGGGCTTGCATTGTAAAGAAAGCGTGGCTATAGAATGAAACTATATACATAATATAATTTATAGGAGACAGTAGAGGCGGGAGCTACGTATATGCATACAAATAATATACATATATATATATACATATGCCCCAGGGCATGAACTGAATAAATATAAAACGGAGCCGAGTAGAGATGAAACGAGAGGAGCGAGTCAGGACCTTCGACCCTTAACTGAACATAGTATATCCTTCTGCTGCTCCACAACAAACGCTGTAACCATACATACATATATATTTAAATTGTTAGAATTCAAAGGGACCAACTGGAAATCGAACCTTTCTGGTGCTCAAAGCAACGCAAAACAAAACGCCTTAAACTACGAGACGAGACGAGATCGTGAATTTACCCAACCGAACCACTCCACTCCTCTCCCTTCTCCACCTTCGATCGGTGGCCGGATTCGAACTCAGCAGGCTGATTGAATCCGGCCATCCCACGACTTCCCATTCAGCATTGAGATTGCGAGGTGTGCGATGGAGAACGAACGGAGACCAGACGTCGCACGGCAGCGATATAAGCGGGTCTTATAAGCCTAATCTAAATCTAATCTGGGAGAACAGGACCCATGTGTAATCGGTGTCCTGCCCTCCAATTCGTCTACCACTGCTCTTCAACTGTGTCCTCCCCAAAAGAACAAGCTTAGGCGTAGCCTATGTGAAAAGCTAGCAAAGTTAGACCAACTTGTTGAATGCCAAATGAAATTGTTTAGCCCCACGAGGAAAACGCGGGGGAAATTCAACACTTATTCTCTGATAGCAAACGGAAAAAAACAGAAACAGCACGAGGAGATGTGAGGAAATTGTAATCTTCTTAATGTAATATTGTAAAGAACACGTTAATTGTAATCTATGCTAGAGTTGTGTAGCGCCCTAAGATGTTTTTTAGTTTATAGACCGCTAACCGTAATCTAGTTTAATTCCTAACACTAAGCGAGAGAACAGTACATCGGTTTTTTTGTTTGTCGTAGGTTCGTTGGAAAATGCCTAACGGGAAACGATTTGTTTTTCTCTTTAATTAGCTTCAGTTTGTATGTGCGTGTGTTTTTATTGTGAATTATACATAATCCATCTGAATATTCAGGGGTGGAGCCTATTTTAAATGTGAGATCGAGCTAATTGAAGGAAATACAAACAAACTCTGTGTGCCTTGGCCAATTAGTTTACTAAAGCAAATTAATAAATGGAAAAGAAAACGTACGCAAAGAGACGTTTGATTCTTCTGGGAAGGTGGGAAAAGTTTTAAATCGCTTATTATACAAAATATAATATTCAGGTTATTAATTCTCCAAGTTTAAACGAAAATTTCAGTTTATGTTAACATTACAGAAACATTAACAGGGGTACGTGGCGCCATCTAGTGGTAATTGTGTTCACTGGATATATTCGATATACAGCAAATTCTTTGATCGTTCGATTAATCGATTACAGACATGGTCACACTGATGTAAAAGGGCGCACTTTTTAAACTTGCTTAACTTCGCTTTTCTTGTTCAGAATTTAAATGCAATTTATTCAATATTTAGTCTCCCAAATTAACCCCGTATATAACAAAGAGCTGCGCTTAAATTTTAATAATTTTTTTTATTATTTTCACATTGTAAATTTAATAATTATAATAATTGTTTGTAAATTTATCAAGACAAAATTGTTTTATTCATTTATATGAATGCGCTTTTATCCACGTGGCTTAATTTGATTAAAATACATTTATGCGTAATATTTGAAATATAAGTTACTTGAATCGCTTTCATTCGTCTCTCAATATTCTCGGTTACTTTTTTTCGGATGTTTGGCGGTGTTTTTTTTTGGTTTTTGGTTTTTGGTGTTCTCTGACGAGCAATAAAATGAACATTTGATGCCGTTTCAACGAGGTGCTTAACTTAGGGATCGCTATTGTTGGACATAAAGTAAAACAAATAATACAAGTGTACTGGACTTCCTGCTCCGCATATTTACACATAGAGTGGGCGAACAACTTTAACAGAGAGCGGGGATTTGAAAAGTTGAGGACTTGGGGACTTGGGTGGTTGGGAACACATAAAACGATCCTCCTCCAGTTAAGTGTGTAGCGTATTTAAATAACTAACAATTGTTTATGTACGTGGGTGTTGTGTTGTGTAGCATAGTGTAGTGTGTATTTCATATAAGGCCCTAGAGTGCAAATATCCATCACAAACCACATAGTATTTGCGCTTAAAAATAAGTTCTTCTTTTAGTGTTTAAGTTAACATTTTGTTGTTGTTAAGGGGTTTCTTCAACTAGGCTAAGTATTTACGCGTGTAATAGTAATTATTGTTAAATTTATGCTAACGTGTGTGCGGCTGTATCCGAAATCTGAAGTATTCCAACTCGAGTTTAACAGTTTGCGCTTGTTTGCTTTTGCTTTTGGATTCTCTAGCTTTTGTTCTTGCGAAATAATTTACAAAAAATATATGTATGTACACATATATATACCGCCGATCGGCCTCCTCCTCGTTAAAATACAAGAATATAAAAACTAATTAAGTATTAAATGCATTTTTTTGTGAGTTTTTCTTCCTCTCGTTTTTTTTTTGCGTGTCTGGAAAAGCAAGAAAATCATGGGAGAAAATTCCTTGGACAAGTTAGACATCAAAAAGAAATGTTCGTTGTTCTGGAAACCTTGTTGTCTTCAACTAATTTTAGTCTGCGGCTAAGTAAGAAACGATTTTAATTGAACTTTGACCTGACTTCTCTTCCTCTTGGCTAGCACGGCAATCGAAAGCATTATCAATTATTAGTCATAAATTTATTGTCATGGCAAACATTACGATAGTTAATAGGGGCTTTGGTTGGTTTCGTTTTCGATTTTTCATTTTTGATTTTTGGTTTTTACATTTAGTACGCACATGGAATTTTGCTAATAGATTTCGCGAGACTTTTCCAAATGATTTCTTTTCGCTTTACATGCTAGTTTTATGTGAATATTGTGAAACGTTTTAATCGTTAAATAATCTGTAATAAGGCCAAATTAAGTTTTTCTTTTAAATATTAGCATTAGTTTAGTTTAGTTTAGCATTAGATTTAGATTTAGATTTATTGGGTTGTAGAGTGGCAAGCGGCAGCCGGAGGCCTTAAATGCATGACGTGCACCTTTGTGTGGGCGCGGCTCTGGCCAAATGGAATGATCTTGTAGGTGTTTGTGCTCATTTCGCGATTTAGGGGCAAGTTTAAATTTAAAGCGTAGTTCGAGAACGACTGGGGTTTTCTTAAGTAAGTGAGCTTGAAACGCGCGGCAAGCGGTGGGTTTTCCATTTAACATAAACTATATACGAAATGGGGGCGATTGGGGCGTGGACTTTACAATGGGGTGGCTTTAATACAGAGTCGCTGCTTAATACTTTTGTATCTGGGTGTGTAGCTTGTATTGTATTGTCTGCTTGTATTTTCTTCATTTCATTACTTTCTCTGCTTTCTTCTGTGTTGGTCCGGAGGTTGTGGGTGGAAATTCCTTTCGAGCGGTTGCGCAATGTCAACCCAGCCTGGCTTAACCGAAAACTAAAAGTTACAGCTTAAAAGAATACATAATCGTAGAAAATATACATTCACTCCATCAAGGAGTGGCTCTTTACTAACGATCGAGTTTTGAGTATTCTGCAGCACTTGGTACTGGTCTCTCCAGCTCCTCAAACTAAAAGCTAAAACATTAATGCGTAAAAAAATAGATAAAACGATATCTTAGGCGGGTGGGGGCCAAACAAAATGATTCAGCCCCCGCTCCAACTTAGGCGGTAAGCTAAGTTAAGGTAAACTAATAAAATACTAAGAACAAAGTGGTTGCAACATTGTGAAAATAATAAATTCGCTCAAACGAAAGGTTTTCAACTACGGCTTCTTACTTTTCCCCTGGCTATATGGCTATAAAAAATATTTCTCTCTTGCTTTTCTGACTCTGACTGGGTCTAAAGTGCATTTGGGGGTGTTTCTTTCAGTGTGTTCCTGCACATTTTGAGATTTTCTGTTCGTCGGTTTTTAAGTACAGCCTGTAAGTGCTGGCTTGGCTTGCTCGGCTCTCTCAGCTCAATTCTGAAACATCTTGGCGTTGAAGAAGTCGAAGGCGGGCGCGGACGTGGGCGTGGTCTGTGGCGGTGGCGGCGGCGGCAGCAGTCCCGCATGGTGGTGAAAGAACTGCGCCGCTGGGGGCTGGCCAAACCCGGAGCCAGAAAGCAATGGAGGCGGATGTGGAGCCGGCGGACGTTGCGCCTGCTGGCTGGTTGGCGGCGGCAGCATCACTCCACCTCCATTCCAGGAGAGCCTGTGATGCTGTTGCTGCTGCTGGAAGGCAGCCATGGCCGCCAGATGCGGATGGTGTGGGTGCTGATGATGCGGCGGGTACGGGGGGTTCCCCGCCGGAACCTGAACTCGACGACGGCCCCGGTTGCTGGCCGTCGCTGGCGGCGCTAGGGGATTGGCTCCTGGTTGGCAGGTGGGCGGCACTGAGGTGTCGCTTACCTATTCCCTGTAGGGCTTGCAGTAGGAATACCGGTGGTTCATGTGCTGGCTGTAGCTGCCCGAGTGCGAGAAGCGCTTCAGGCACTTGGAGCACTGGAAGGGCTTCTCGCCGCTGTGCAGACGCTTGTGCTCCGTGAGGTGGTGCTTGTGCTTGAAGGCCTTCGGGCAGTCCATGCACTGGTAGGGTCGTTGACCTGTTAGGGAAGATGCAAATCACGGAGTTAGTGGGGATTCTATGGTCATTGAAGTTCGTTCTACCCACCGGAATGCTCGTATTTGTGTCGCGCCAGCGAACTCTGCTTGGCGAAGGCCTTGTCGCACTGATCGCACACGTAGGGCAGATCGGGATCGCCAGCGTGTCCGTGGGTCTCCGCCTTGCCCCTCCGCGGTTTCGGTGGCATCAGGACGCCGGCGCCGAACTCGTCCTCGTGGGAGATGCGCGAGTCGTCGTCCCGCCACGAACGCTTCTCCGATCCACCGGGACTCAAGCTGGTGCCCCGGTAGTCGGGCAGCTTAATACTGTTCATCAAGGCATGGTTGGAAGCGAAGTCTCCGCCCGGGCGCATCTTAAACAGCGCCTCCATGGGCAGCGACATGGGCAGCATGTAGGGAGGTAGTCCCGGAAAGGCCTGGCCACTCCGAGGAGTGGACTCCAGCTGGCTATTTGGGGGCGAAGGCGGCGGGGCAGCTCCAAAGTAGAGGGCTGCCGCGGATGACGGTGAAATCGATGCCGGTGACATCGATGCGGATGTGGAGAACTTCCTGCTGAGATTGATTGCTTCGGGATTGAAGGCTTCTCCCGACGGTGGAGCTATGTACGGAGGCGAGCTCTCACTCTTCGGCGTGAGGGGATCTCTCTTCACAGACAAGTCCAGCGGTTGATCCTCCCGGGTTAGAGATGTCTGGGAGTCATTGGGCACTGACGGTGCTGCGCCTGTCGCCTGGTTGTTCTGGAAACTCAGCATTTTGCGCTCCCTGGAGCGGTTGTTCTGGAACCACACTTGAACCACCCGGGGATCCAGCTGCAGACGCGCTGCTATCATTCGGAACTCATCCCTACTGGGTCGAGCGTTCAGGGAGTAGTGCTGCTTCAACTGCTGCTGCTGCTCCTCGTTGATGGCCGTTCGCACGCGGACTTTCCGTTCGCCACTCTCCTGCCGGGGCTCCTCCTCCACATCCATCTCCTCGTCTTCCTCATCCTCTTCGCTAGCGGAGGCCAAGACGAAGGACGTGGCCTGTTGCTGTTGGAAGTGCTGCTCCAACTCCTCCTTGATCAGGCCACAAAGCACCTTCTCGTGCTGCACCAGCTCAGTGGGATGATTGAACTGCTTGGAGCAGCGACTGCAGCGCAGATCAGCGGCGTGCTCCACTGGGGCGTGTTCTTCCACTGGAGTTTGACGTTCCTCTGCTACGTTCAGGGGCTCCTGCTCCTGCTTGATTGCTTGTGAGGAGGAACGGTAGCTCTCTGGAGCGGGAGAGGCTTCCCTACTCTCCTCCCGCTTAATGGGAGTGGCTGCTTCGGTGGCCTCTGGCGTGGGTGCCCTCTCCTTGGTCTCCGGCTCCTCGATGTCCATCACCAGCTTGGGCTCATCGGGGGTCTCCTCCTCCTCATGCCGCTGCTTCTGCTGCTCCTCTCGCTCCTCCTCCCTCTGCTGCTGACCGGCGGCCGAAAGTTGCAGCAGCCTCTGGATGCTGTAGGGATGCACTCGAGGATCCAGGCCAGCTGCAGCCGCCATAAAGTTGTGGGGAAAGGCCAGCAGGGCCGCGTTCATGTAGTTCGGATGGAATGGCGGGAAGGGCGCGGGTGCCGCACTTCCACCTTGCACCTGCGCATCGCTGGCGAAGTAGCTCATCGGATGGGGTAGTCCCGGCAGCGACGGCTGCTCCGGCAGCTTGCCCTTTCCGTGCTCGGAGGGCGATCGCCGGGATCCGGAGGATGTGGAACCCGGGCTCTTCTCCAGGCGCTTCAGCAGAGCGCGGTTGTTGTTCAGCTTGAGGCCCATGCTGATGCACTTCTTGGAGGTCATGTGGGAGGAGAAGCTGCCCGAGTGCGAGAACCGCTTGCCGCAGTTGTCGCATCCGAAGGGCTTCTCGCCGGAATGGATCCTCACGTGCTCCTTGAGGTGGTGCTTGAACTTGAAGGCCTTGTCGCACTCCTTGCACTTGAACTTCCGCAGCAGCGCACTCTCGTCGTGGCTGATCATGTGCCTCTGCAGGCGGTACACGTTCGCGAAGGCCTTGTGGCAGATGCGGCATGTCTGCAAATAATAGGTAGAATGCGATTGTAGCGGGAACATGAGGAGGCTCTTAATGCTACGAGTAGTGGGAAAACTATATATGTATGTTATCCCTAGATACGCAGTACTAACTTCCTTCATTCGAAATTTATTGGAGGCATTTATTTCAATGAACTATTTAAATCTATTTGAAAAAGTTTTCGATGCCGATAGTTTGCTGTTAAAAAGTGCCACCTCTAGTTGGTAGCTTTCGCTGCCCACGCATCTTTCTCCCATTCCTCCCATTCTACGATCTTTTGTTTTTTCTCTCAGTTACCTTCTTGAGCGAAGAAGAGGAAGCCAGTAGGCAAGCGGCCGCCGACATTGTTGCTGGATTTTGAGGCCGTGCTACGGGGAATCAGGGGTAAAACGAAACACCAACGCACAGGTAATAAAAACTGTTTAAGACAACACGCGTATTTATTTGTTTTAAATTTAATGGCTTTCTAATTTGTTTCAAGGCGAGAGCTGCGACCACAAAAAAGCGGACCAAATCCAAAGCGACCGCGGAAAACAGGCCATTTTTTTGCTGTTCGTGTGTTTCTGAGTCGTAAAAATGGACGTTTTGTGATTTTGTGATATTTGGTGAATTGTGCAAACGTTTTCGAATGAAAATACGCCGAAACTCCAATTAAACGCGGCAATGAAAATGAAGAAAAAGCGAACGCGCACAGCACGAACGAAGGCAAAGAAATGAAAGACATGAAATGAAGAAGAGGACGAAAAAGAACGCGGAGTGCTAGACAGAGATGGCTATTTTCCAGCGAAGGTAGGTTGTCACTCCAAAAGAAAAGAAACCAAACAAAAACAAAGCAAAAGCTGCCCTCAGCTGTTGCTGCCTTCCACTAAAAATTCCACTTCAATTGGAAAATTGCGACACAATAAACAAAAGTGCAGCGGGGAGCATCAAAAAAACATCAATATGTTTCAGCAGCTGATGCTAATCAAATTTTCGGTTTTTCGGGGAGCGTTTTTGTTTGTGCTTTGATTTGTTTGGCAACAAATTGAACGCATCAAATAAAAAGGTGGAAATGGGAGTGGAAAGGAAAACGAAAGTGCAGCGCCGCTTTTTCCGCTTTCCCGACTTCCCGGCGTCTTCCACTTTTCCACTTATCGGCTGCGTTGAAAGATTTGCGGTACTTTGGCGGACAGATGGCAACACGTGTTGTTGTCCCCCTCCCACCTTCGGTCGTGTGTGCTCGCGTGTTTATGTGTGTTGTTTACCGTTCAGCCGTTGAACTTTCCAATAATTGCCGTTTCACCTTCGCTTCGATCGTTTTTCAGTTGTTATTCTTTCAAAATGCTTTATTTTCCAGATCGTAATCAGATCAAAAATCTAAATGCGATTCTAGGAATAAGTTAATATGATTAAATGATTCTCTTTTAATTCGTCGCCAGATAAAAATGGCTACTAAAGTCAAGTTCCACTGTGCTGTCTTGGACTTTGTCCCTGATTTGGGGTTACGGTTACTCATGAGCTTCAATTACGGCACATTGCGCATTAGTCATTAGCATCAACTCATAACCAATTTACCCACTCAGGATGAGATCACTCCGAAAAAACTATTAATACGTATTGTAATTAGTTTGTTCGTTAACGTGACACGGTGTTTATTGTTTTAGGCGTGTTGGGGAAAATAAAAATACATTTATAGCGCGGGCCTTCTAATTTGTTTGTGCTGCTGCTGATGGTAAAAAGTGAACGGAAAATGCTTTTCCTCATCTCGTTTCGACAGCACTAACAGTTTCCGTTTCCGCTTGTTGTTTTACCTGTGACGTCACCCCTCACCCCATTCTCATTCTGCAGGAAAAGTACCATTTTCGTGCGGCCATTTGTTTGTCAGGTGAGTGAGTGCGATAAATAGCTATAGTATAAAAATGGCCACCTGTTGGCTCACTCCCGCTCGCAAACGCACTCATACATGCACACTCACACAAGCGCAGTTCAGAACCCGTTATCTCTCCACATGAAGTCGGGCTGTCTGCATCTCTTTCGCACGCACTCACTTAATCAGGTTGCTCGGCTGTAAACAGCAATAACGCCTACCTAGAAATCGGAAACCATGGAACCACAGAGCCTAGAAACGTTACAGTGATAACTGACGAAAGATATTCATGACCAATAAATATAGAAGGGCATATTTTATATCAGTACATTAATATGTAACCTTTTCCCTTTCCAGATATTACCAACTCAAGCATAAATAGAAGTGTACGTGTGAAATCAACTATCCATCTTCCGAGTCTCTACTGTACACACCTCCCAGAGCGGACACTAAACCGCAAGAGCAGCTCACAATGGAAGCGCTTTGTTGTCGTCGGCGTTATCAATTAAATGTAAAGCGCGGTGCAGCGCAAACGAAATGAAAATGAAAATGGCAGCCGTGAGATACGCCACTCACACAGATACTATGTACAGATACTTGTTCGTTCGTATGTGCTGCACACGTTTACAAAAGGTAAGTTCCATTTGCGATGCGTCAGCCGGATTCTTCTTATGCGCTTTTGTTGTTACAGTTTGTTATTATTATATTTGCGATGAGCGGAAATGCCAATTGAAGCTACCTTTAACAAAGCCCCATGAAGATGCCAGCCACGGGGTTAACTGCTGATGGACGGACAGACGGACGGATGGACAGACTGTGTGCATGACTCAAGTGTTTTTCAGGGGAGCCACTCGAGCCGAAGCTGAAAATTGATTGATTCCACTAAGCGACTGGCCCGCGCACATGGAAATGGAAGCTAAATCCACTCGAGTGTTCAAGGTACAGTCTAACCTCCGTGGCATTAGTGTCGATAAGCCACGCACACGTGCGTACTACGTCCGCTTCGATCGCCCCTTCCTTTACACATGTTGCTAGCTGCTTAATTAATTAAATTTCATCTGAAGCGTTCGAAATGTGAGAGGGAAAGCGATTGGGCTGGGTACACACGGAAAAACGATGTAGATTATAGACACTTTGGATGAAAAAGATGTGGTTTTGGTCCTTCGACTCGGATCAAACCGATAGAAGCAGTTAAGATAAAAGTAATACCCAGAAGTGTAGCCTCTGGGTACTTTCACTGTTCACCTTAAGTAGACGCGGTTCAACTATGTACATATGTACATATGTATCAACCGAGTCTTTCGGAGCTGATAAGCGCACACTATCACTATCAATCGATTTCGAAAAGGAGTGTGTGCTCGTAAACAATCGAACCGCCGAGCGGATCAGGGCCGGGATGTCGAGTGGGATGCGGATTAGGTGACCAAAAAAATTACTAACCCCTCTCTATCTCTTCTCTTTGCAGATAACCTCGATCAGGTGAGTACAAAAATAAATATTACAAGTATTTGAAAGCAGCGGCAGGCTGACTACTTATCAGTAACTTATCAGTGTGAAATACCCAAATTCGAACGAAAACTAGCGACCACACGCAGTGGCAGCGTCTTCAAAGCGTTCGTCAAGTTTAATTGTACTGGGCGTAGTGTGCGGATGGTCCAGCAGTTGCATTTTAGCCTGGTTAATTGCGGGCGACAGGCCTTTTGGCTATAATTATAACGCATCGTAGGTGGGCGGCTGTCTTTGGACCGGGCCGAAAATGGTGCGCCCCACCAATAGACAAATCAAACGAACGAGACACGCTAAGATAATGTCTCGGCGCGGACAGAAAGCTAATTTGTGAACGTATTTCACGATTGCTGGCTGAAAAATGCCTTATGCACTGAGTGACATGGGAATTTGGCCATAATAGCGCGCATAATTGGCCGTAAAAGATGATCGTCCAAAGGGAGATCGTTCCGCTTTCAAAGTGTCAACCCCAAAGGCAAGCCAAACAATGTTGACAAAATACCGAACGATGTCGAAGTGGGGGAATACTATGTATGGGTACATTGGGGACCGAAAATCTATTGATTTTGGGATAGTAAAGAATGTTGGGTGGGATAACTTACATACACATGTTTATTTTGCTAATGAATTATCAAGCTAAACACATTGGTTTCTCTTGAAATGTAGCACTAGAGTTCTAAAGTTTTGGAACGCGCTGTATGCGGTTTGTCCGCATAGACTTGTCTATATTGTATCTGATAGATATAGAAGCGCACCTGTCGCCTGACGAAATGCGTAAACAAAAATAACAAAAAGCGACAAGCTCAAAGTTTCTGCTTCTGTTTTTGTTTTATGTGATTCTTTTGAGGTCAGGCAAATAGAAAAAAAGGCGGAATATTAACGACGCCACAAAGAAATGTTTAGCGCAAAAAGATGAATCGAGGGAGAGGAACTCGAGTGAAAAATACGACGAACATAATAGTGTCTGATCTCTAACTGCTTTATAGCGAAATACGCGACCCAATTTTTAGCTTATCGCCTGGCAGCTGCCGCCCCACAAGAAAATAGTACTAAGACATCAGTGGACTACGACTGATTAGGCTTTTCAAATGAATGAAACCCCAAGTCGGGCCTTTGACGTACCTTTCTGGGAAGGCAGAGAGAGGGAACTAATTGTAGTACCTCGTGGAATCGACGAGGTCGGGGGGTTATCGCGGGAAAACCTGATAATCCGGAGGTAGAGCTGCGGACTTCTGATCGGTTAATTTATTGTTTTTTGCCGAGGAACAATGAGGGATGCCATTACGTATTGCTGGGCGGGTTCATTAACTTTCCTCGGCGCGATCATCGCTGCATTAAGTCCATTGGAAAATTGATTAACACGCGCAGTTAACAGGGAAATACTTTTAGCCATCGCGGTCACTTCGCTGCCGCATTTCTCAATATTTTATGGCCGCTTTGTGCAGACGACAAACCCACACATACATATAGGGGATCTGCAGCAGCGCTGGGATTTAAAATTATTAATTTTCCATAAATCATCTCGAGTTCAGTCGGAGGCGCGGGTAAACATTTGCCCAAATTTCTGTTGCTGTTTCTGTTTCTGTCTGTGTTTCGTTTTCGATTTTCATTCGCTAACGCAGCGACAAATCAAATTTAATTGTTTATAAATAAAACGTTTTTCTCAATGATGAGGACGCCCTGATTTCGCTGCCATCGAGAGAGCTGCGAAATTAGTTGCGTATTAGGAAAACATAAATTAGGCGACGCCGCGGTATAAATTAAATTTATCACTCTTGATAAAAGCCACTGTCTTGGGAAATTATGGAAACGTGTCGCTGAAAAACATGATTTGCTGGCCCAGCAGATGCTGCGCTAAATTCGAAGTGTTGCGCTAACTTTTCCCAGTGTGGCTATCAGTTTTAGCTGGAAGTAGTTTTAATCAGCCGTTCCAATGAAACGCTCAAAGCTTTGCTAGTTTGGCTCATGCTAATCTAGGTTTATATGCACTTTCCAAAACCATTTTACAGTGTTCTAAAAGTCTGTTTAATGTACCAACCCTTTTAAGAACTTCAAGAACTGCAATTTGAAACTTGTGCTGTGACTTTCTCTGGAGTCGTCTTCAAGTGCAATCTCTTCTCACAATCAGACTGCCCAATGAAATGTCAAGTGCTCCAGTATCACATCGTTCCGTGTTCCTTTAGCCCCTCGACTTTTGAATTCCCACTCTGCCTGCGCATTTCTCATTAAACATATCAAGTAACAACCGCACAATAAACGTCACAAGTGAAAAAACCCACGGGACCCAGCGAGGAAAGCGGAAAAGTCGGGGGAAATAGTCTGAGGAATTTCCATGTGAGAAACTGCGCCACAAGCGGAGCCACATAATTTATGGCCCTCACGGTGAAAGTTGATATAAATCTCAGGAGTAACTTAAAAATAAGAGAAAGAAATGAGCAAGAAGTTTTAACTGCAGTCGAGCGCCTGACATGTGGAGTAGGCAGGTGGAAAACCTGGGGAAAACCAGGGGATATCCTCGAGGAAACAGGAACTCCCAATGATGATGATGATGTGTTTAGGGGAATGGGAACCATAAAAAATGATCCTAAGACAGGGGTTTTCATTTGAGAAACTGAAGTGGAAATGGAGATGCTCCAATTAGAGTCATTTAAAAAACTAAAATAAACTAAAATGATTTGTAAGCGTGTAGATCGACATTATGAGCCAATATAAATATCCTTTGCAACTAATTATAATATTTAAATGCCACTGACCATAAATAGTAGTCTCGCTGTGTTTAAAAGTTTTTTAATTTGTCTGCTTTAATTGCGAATAATTTTAAAACTTTTAACGGCAGCAAACGCCGGCTCCCCGTCACCTTTGAGCTTACGGAGTCCGAAAAAAAGCATAAAAATACATTTAAAAGTGGGTAGACGAGCAAATAAAGGGTTGAGCGAAATAAATTGCTATTAATTTTTCACTCGCTCCGTTCGTCAAGCGGCGCCCAAAAGACGACGACCCAATGTGGATATGTGGACTGGCAGCAGTGGCAGGACTCGCAGGATTCGCAGCACTCGCAGGACTACACCTAAAGTGCATATAATTTTTCAATTTGAATTGTCTGCGCCCTGCCCCAGTTTGTGGCGGCCAAAAAGGTGGCAAACCGGAAACGGAAGAGCGGAAGGCAGCAAGCCAACCCACCAAATGAGTTGTGGCCAAAAAGTTGCAGCCATGTGCGTTTGCAGTTAAGCAAATATTTAATTGCTGCACTTTTTCTGCTGAAAGTTGGCCAGGACCTCTGCTTTTTTCGCCCGTAATTTATGGCCTGCCATTTGCTCGGCCGTCTGCCCCTTTCGACCAGCCCGCCCCCCTACCCCTCCCCGGTTAATGATGTTGACCTTAAAAACAAATGTTGAAATGTTGCATCAACAATGTTGGATTGATACGCCGACCCCGCTGCCCCGCCGTCCAGTGTTGTCCAGCGCTTTAATGCCTTTTCAATACAATCGTTGCCTACTTTTGTGAGTCGACAGCCTGATTTCCATAATGAGCCATTTGTCTCGCTGGCCGAGGGGCGGCATTATTGTTATTTCTGGCACTGTTTTTGTTTGCCGCATAATTAATTGTTTTCACACATAATAATTTAATACGGCGAACACGTGTAAAAGCCAATGGCCAACAATATTAAATAAATGCAATGTGCCACATCAATTATAATTGGTTTGTTCGTATAGTTTGCACACTTGGCCATGTGTCAATGTGGCTGTTGCCATTTTGGCCTTTTCGCATGTGTTTAAATGTTTAAATGTCATTAACGAAGCCGTAAATTATATGCAACCAGCGTGGGCAACTGGTCGGGTGGCAAAGAGAGGCAACATACGCGGAGTTGCAACTCATAAACCTGCTCTTCAGCTCCAGAACTGGCCAACTTTATTAGCTTTTGGCCAGGCTGGCAATCATCGCGGCTTAGGTAAATATTAATAACGGCCAGCAGTCGTGAAAAGTGCAAAAAGGCAATAGAAGGGTTACTGTACAGTGGGCTAAGATAGGATTTTGGAGTATATTCAAGCAGAAAGATGTGATCAAAATTCTTGGAAAATCTACAACTAAAAGAAGAGAATACATTTGAGTATGCCTACTATTCTTTATTATCAAGATATGATTATTCAGGTTAGTCCCTTTGCAGCACTTTGCTCCACTGTTTGACGAAAAAACCTGAAATCTCATCTCGCATTTTTTCTGGGTGGTGTCAAACTTTTTCATTTCACTTGAGCTTTCTCCCCCCAAATGGGGAAGGTAAAAGATACAGCCCCCGAAAAAAGCATCATACACGAAAAACAACAACAAACTAGCCATATGAATTTATGACCAGCAGAGGTGGGGGAAAACTTTGGATGGAGACTGTATTCTGTATTGGGGGAGTGCAACAAAATTATAATTTATGTGGCTTTAATGGCCGCTGGGTAGCTCCAAGGTGAACCAGTGCCTGCTCCGCCTCTCCCTGTGACCCCTGACCCGTCTCCACTTTCTCCTTATCGCGTATGTGACGTACGAGGCAGGCCCGGGTATTTTCTTTTTACAACTCGTGTGCCGCAACATAAGGCCAAGATGGCGACGAAGGACAGGAAAAGCGGAGGCGAGTGGAAAACCAAGTGGGCGGGGTCGTGCGGTTAGGTGTTATCAGGTTCCACTTGCCTGAGGCAACATTCATTTCAATGCCTTATCACGCAGGCAGGCCTTAGAAAAAACAACAACTGCACAATTGGGAGTTATGAGCGTGTGACTGACAGTCTTCCCCCATATTTCTACATATTCCTACAAACACACACTTTTTATGCCCCATGTGATAACACCCCCAATTGTTTTTCCCCGTCGCCGCCATTGGGGAATTTCGTTTTTAATATTTTTCCTTCGGTCCGGTGAACGCCTACGTTTTATTTTTATGCCCCTTATCATAGTTTACTATTGTTTTGTTGTTGCCCCACGCCGATAAAACAAAAGTCGAATGGCGGTAGGCGGTAGGCGATAAGAGTGAGGCGCGTTTCTCGAACGCGTCTTTAAAAGTGCCAGTGCTTGGGGCACTTGCGTGCACGGAGAAAAAAACCTTGAGGTCATATGTGAAAAAACTAAGTTCCAAGTGAGTAGTTCACTCTTAGTCACTATCGGGTGTGCTGTTTGTTTTTCGAAATATGTATATCTTCGCTACTGGCGTTGCTGTTTTTTGACGATTTGTCAACAGGAAATGTGCATAAGGTTGGCTCGGGATCCGGATCGGATGGCCTGGGGTTTGATTGGATGCCGTACTTGGCACCGCACTGCCGTTATCGGTTGGCTCATTTCCCGTTAGCCGCGAACAAAGCCCACGCATTGTGCTACGTCCGCCGTGATGTGTTCAAAGATCAAGTGCCCCCAGAACCACCTCCTACCATCCCTGCCCGCCGGCATCCATCTCGGTGATTCTGACTCCGACTACGCATGAGCAGCGATCTCCAACACGTAAGCAGGCGAAGGGGATAAGAACAAGTAACTCCTCTTATCGGACGCTTCCAGGAATTTCGATCCTCGCACCGCATTCCGCTGGTTTAGTCACTGGGTTCCACGGCTCCTCGAGCTGATTGTCTAACCAGAAAACAATATTTTCGACATGTCGTGACTAACTCAAAGCTATTATTACTTCTCGGAAATATGCGTGTATATAAAATATTCCTAAATATTATTAGGTATACTATAAACTCTGCCTCATTCCCTACAGAACTTCAGCCTTGACATTCTTGCGATATCTCTACTCTTTAAATAGTTCTTTGGATATAACATTAGCACATTGATAAGCTCTGTAAATGGGTCCTACTTTTGGATGGTTGTGTTTGAACTCACCTGGGAGACATTGCTGACCGCCGCCGGACCGCAGGGCGAGTGGAGCTGCTCGTGCTGCTCGAGTTGCTCGCGGCTGGCGAAGGAGGCGGTGCACTGCATGCAGGGATAGGCGCCACTCAGGTCGCCGGTGGTGGAGCCCGGACTGGAGGTGGAGCGCGGGGCGCTGAGGTCCAGGTCGTAGGCGGAGTTGCTGCCCACGCTGCTGTTGCTGCCGGGCAGTTGCGGCGGCAGCAGTTGCTGCATGGCCATCTGATGCTGCTGCTGCTGCAGTTGCTGCTGCTGGTGGTGTTGCTGCTGCTGGTGGTGTTGCTGCTGCTGGTGCTGCTGCTGTTGGCTGGGCGAGCTGGCGGTGCGGGCGGACTGCATGGCCAGGGAGGCGGCGGCGGCCATGAACTGAGCGTGCAGGTGCGGCGGCAGCTGGGGCGGCGGGTGCTGGAGCTGGGCAAAGAGGTCGCCGGGGGTGAGGGAGCCAGGTGAGCACATGGGCGACATTTTGTTGGCGCTGTTGTGGTTCTTGGCCAGCTCGCTGTTGTTGTTCATGGACTGGCTGCTGGTGCTGTTGTTGTTGGCGTTGGCGGTGCTGCTGTTGTTGTTGCTGGCCAGCGGCGACTTGGCGTACCGCCTGCTGCTGCCGCTCATGTTGCTCTGCTCGTCCTCGGCATCGCTCTCCGGCTGGGCAGCTCCGCAGTTCAGCTTGTCGTGTGGATGCTCGCTGGCAATGTGCTCGCTGAGGGACTGTGTAAGTGAATAAAAAGGATTTAAATTTATTACTTGATTAAGATGGCGCTTATCTGGCGTTTAGCCCCATGAACTTAGCCCTATTATCTTTGAGTTCAAAACCATAATCACTTGATATTTCCCCCACTTTAATCTTACTGACGAAAGTTCTTTAATTGCGTAAGTTAAATAACTGTTAAATTACTGAAAACCAATTTCCAAGAATTAGTTTTAATTGTTTTGTGTTTTTTAATGAGTAATAATTATTTGTACTGCTTAGTAACTAGGCCTTTTATGGATATCCAAATCTTACCTGATACTCGGTGAATCGCTTGTGGCACTGGGTGCACTTGACCAGGAAGGCATCTGCAGCGGCACCTGGCTGGTTGGGGTGGGCATCCTGGATCCCACTGGATCCCTTCGGCGACTGGTTGTGGTGGAGCAAAGTGGAGGCCAGCGAGGGAACTGCGGAGAGATGGGGAGGAAAACAAATTAACTGCCAGATCGTTTAAGAACCATAAAATATGCAAAAGGGAACTCGAAAACCAAATGAGAAGTATGGAGTGTGAGTGGGGCGAACTGCTGGCTGAGGTGCTGCAGAATCCACAGAGAGAAATTCGGGGCTAACTTACATATCAAGATGAGAGAAGTATAAGTTATGACTTGTTTAGAAGGGAACTTTAGAGTAACAAAGAAAATGTATGGCTTTTAAACTGAATGGTTGATTGAATCTTATTTTCTCTGTGTTCCCAAGAACTGGTGGATCGACTTAATTTCGTGGCAAATCAACTTCGCAGGCCTTCACGCAAGACTGAAATCCGTAGAGGCGATGATCTCATGGTTTCTTTCGATCCGCCACAGAAACCAAAAAAAGCAAGAAAATAAAACAGAAACGGGCAAAAGAACCGAAGAAAAGAAGTGGAAGAATTGAAGAACGCACGCACACTTGAGAGAGAAGAGTTGACTTAATCAGTTGAAAAAAGCGTTCAGCCATGGCGAAGAGAGGAAAGAGACGGGCTGTGTGGGGCAGACAGAGAGGCAAGACGCGGTCCCAGAAGATTGCTGTTGCTTTGTTCCCCCGAGGGTCACTCAATTGCCCTCTCGCTCTCGCTCTGAAATTTTGTATCTGTATCTGAGAAGGTGGAATACTTCACAAAATGGAGTTTCTGTTCTTTGGGTCTTCTGTTTGTTTTTCCTATAGAGTGAGTAGAGGGCACAACAGAGCGAGTCTTTGTTCCCATTGCCATTTGATCGCTACCTTAATTTAAGCCAATTAACTGGCGGCAGACGAAGACAGATACTCAGATACTGGAATACTGGAATACTCAGATGCGCGATACTCACATACGGGCACTGAATGAATGAACCCTGTTTTATCGCCACCTTTCTGCCAGAAGTATCTGTATCTGAGGGCTGTCGGTTCAATCAAGCGCAATCTACGAAAGTTCATTGCACGTTTTCACTTTCAATAGTTGCAATCTTAATTGATTTCGATGCGGGCTCCGATCGAAAAGGAATTAAAACCGCTGATGATGCTTCATCGCTGGATGCCTCCCACCTTCTCACTTAAGAAGCCATTAAAAGTCATTATAGGACAACAGCTGACACACGTAGATCCCTATTTTTGTATTCCGTATCTTCGGACTATATGCTATGTATACAGAGAGATTATAATTTTGAGTCCAAGAATTTATATCGCCTGGTCCGCCTAATGACATTTTTATTGAAAGTTGTAAAACGACAACACTTTTTTATGGCCCTACATTTTGTTTCATCAGCATAATGTGCTCCAAAGGAAAATGCTAGTGGGGAAAACGTGGAGCTCAACAAGTGTGTCACCAGCTCATTTAGCCCAATCAATTCTTCATAACCGAGGAATTATTAACGCAATCGGTTTTACACTTTTATTTTTCCGCCCCGTAACGCTGCTGAAATATTGAAAGTGTCCCGCAAATTAATTTCAATTTGTGCGCCGCCGAAACGAAGTGAAAAGGAATTTCTTGTATTTGTTTCTGCTTTTTTTTCGGAACGGAACTCGAGCGTTTTTCGTGTATTTCTATAGGTTCGGTCTCATCTTTCGGTTTCAACTATTTTGCGGCCAACGCGGACCAATTGAAGTTGATTGATAGTGTTAGGTGTGGGGCGGAGAAATCGGAAGAGAGAGCGACGGGCATTTGAATTCTTCAAAGAAGAAAGAAGGTATTTGAAATCTTCCATTTCAACCTGAACTTTATGATAGATACTATAGTTAAGCATTTTGAAAATACATTCTAAAATTCAGAGATATGAAAATAAAAGCCACGAATCTCCTGCTTTGACAGTTGCCAAAATGTTGATTGGGGCATTATGTTTTTTATTTTTTAGGACGTTTGCGAGGGGGGACTTCTGGGGCAATTTATGTTCGGCCGCACGTTTGCCAAAAACAAAACCAAAACGCCAGCAATCAAAATCTAGCCGAGGGGAAATCTTCTGGAACGATGTCAAGTGTTTGCTGCCGATTCGGATTCTGTTTTTTTTGGTTCACCTGTGCAGTGGAAAACACGCGCAGCGAAAAATATTCGAAAATAGGGTAGATAAACGGATGTGGGGGAGGTCTGAATATTATAAATAATACGTAGATGGGCAGGCGGCGTAAATCAATGGCAAAATAAGCGAGAAAAGATACATTTGTATCTGCAGCATGGACGGACACCCACTAATTTTATGTGCTCGTTTTTATTGCCAACTTTTATTAGCCAGACATATTTCGACTAAGCCCGGCTAATGCAAATTTATTTATTTCTCCTGCGCCGTTCTACGCTTTTGAAAATTCAACATTTTCATGCGAATAATTTATTTGCTCCTCGAATTTTCCACCTGACTTTCCCCAGCTTTTCCGCGCTGCCAGTGGCCAAAGTGTTTTTTAATATTTCACTGACAGCCGATTGTCACGACAATTTTCGGCGCTCCGGCGTCGACAGGTGAGGGAAATTCTTTGGGGCCCGGAAAATTGTTTAGCGATTGCTGACGCAGTTGCAGACAAATGGACGACAGGTGGCGCCCGCTGGCGAAGCGGGGTTCGATGATATTTAATGCAAATAAACATAAATTCTAGCACTTAATTATAAACAGACCTCCGGGCCTGCGCTCATTTGCAGTCAATGAACGTGGTTAGCATATTTATGATATAAATTGCCTGCAAATGAGAGCGAGTGCAAAAACACTTAGTACAGAGCTAGCTAATTCCCAGTGGAAAAACAAACCATGAAAAAAGGGGAAAAAGCGAAAAACGACACTATCAGACGGTCGCAATTAATTTGTAAATGAAAACCTGTGGGAAGGTTTACGGCTCAGTTGTTTGCCTCGTCGAGTCGCAGACGTGCGAATATTTATGGGCGCAATCGAGTGGAGAACGAGCCCGTCTCGAATCGAATCGAATCGGAATTCCAGGAGGGTCCAAGTCCGATCTCAAGTGGCAATCGGCTTTGGGCACAGCACACATGTGAGCGGCATGTGGAGTTGTCCCGATAATCGCTCTAAATTTGGAATGCCCTTTCGAGGGCTTGCCTACCTAGAGATCCGTGCACTGGGAACAATTGCCAGCGAAAGATACGCATTATATGAAGGGGTTTCTGTTCGTTCACTGCAGGCTCACTCCTCACTCCTTCAAAAATGCGACTTTGAAGTACCAGTTTCTTGCAGTGTCGCACCTTTGCCCTGGTCTACTCTCCACTTTCGAATGGGCACAAAGGTGGCCACGTTGTGTGCCCCTTCAAGTGGCAAATGCAAAGGTGCAGATTCGGAGCCAGACGATCGCCTATAAATAGAGTTCTCCTTTCTGCCCTTTGCTTTATTTGTTTGTTCAGCAAGCTGATGCTGCATGCTGCTTGCTGCTTGCTGCCTGCTGCATGTTGCACGTTGCACGTTGCTAGTTGCTGCTGCCACGTTTATTTTATTTGTAGCATTTTGCTTTGCTGAGTGTGAAATTTTAATAGCCAAGCGAGCCGTGTCCGCGTTCGTGTCCCTGTCCTTTTTTCCCTGCATCTGCACATATGCACATATATAGTAGCTCTATCTGGAGGGTAGGGAAACATATGTGTCCCGGGGCGAACTATTTCTGCGATTTACCTTGAAAAAATATGCAGAAACGCGTGTGATGTCGTGGTGTGGGCGTTCTACGCTCTGAAATTGGAGTTGCAGTGCGTTGGCGAGCCGAAAGCAATTAGAGAAATATGCCACAGAGGTGTGTTCAAAGCAGGGAAAATCGTGGAGGAAATGCCCGGCCATCCATGAGATACTTTGGCATCCTGTTCCTCAAAGGCAGCGAAGTAGTTGCTTTGATTAGTTTGAATAATATGTAAAAAATCTTAATACTATGAAGCACTTTAACGATAGTGATGAGTTATTTGGAATTCCTTATTAATATACATGTATAAATACCGAACTGAATTCGAAAAACTGAAGCTTCAGCCAGCTGAAATGTACTTCATTAATTCAGCAAGTTACAACCAAAGTTGGGCTTAACTTGGCTAATTGATATTCACTTGGTCCTCTCGACTCGTGTATAAATTGTACGCCCTCGAATAAAAAAACTCCGAAATAGAGCCCATCGAGTGCAATTGAAACTTTTTCAGCTGGCGCTACCACAATAGAGCTGTTGACTATTTTTGTTTATTTAAAACTTTTAACAATTATTGTGCAATTGTGCGAAATTTATTGCAATTGAACGCCAATCAGAAGGGAAGTGAACCCTCTCCGCCCCACCATTTCATGGCTTTCCCCGGGTTTTCCACTCCGGTTTTTCCCAATGACAGCCACCGTTAACCAAAATCGTTTACATGTTAAATTGTGCCTGCTCACTCCTTTTTTTAGAGCCTCCTTTTTGGCGCTGCAATTTTGCCTGCCCTTTGGCAACACCTTTTTTCAGGGGGGTTGCAAGGGGGTGGCAATGGGGGCGGTGGGGCTGGGAGCACCCTTTTGTTTGCGCCGATTTTTTGGCACTTTTTTTCGGGGGGCAGCACGGGTAGCAATTGTTGTCTCGTGGAGCGCGGCGGGCATTAAATAAATAAGAAAAAATATATTCGCAAGGAGGCGGGCTGCATTCCGTGCAATTTTCACTTTACAACTGTTTCAAAGTTATCTTTGTTTCAATTGTGTGCACGACGGCGGCAAAAAGCGAGCAGCAAAAAATATTGGCAAACAATTTACTTTTTGGCCAAAATGAGAAATAAAAGTAAAATGTGGCAAATAATTTGCCCAAAGCTGCGGCAGGTTGAACACGGAATAAAGGGAATCTGCAGCAGGATATCAAAGAGGACTTTCCCCTCATTGATTTATTGTCCTTTTGTGTTTGTTGCAAATGGGGAGCTTCCCTTCTCTATATTTTTTTGCTCTGTAGCCTGGCTCAATTGCAATTTAAAGACACAGTCTGTTTATTTTGGGCAAAGTCGGGCCGAAGGCTCCAACTCCACTTGAGATAGGCATCGGCAAAATTAATCATCTTTGCATGCCAGTTGCCAGATAGTTTGTGGGGCCAAGTTTGTTTAATTTCGATTACCAGCTGGCGGGCAGAGTCCTGTGCTCGGCGAAAGATGCAGGATGAGCCGTCCAGGAGTTATAAATGGCAGCACCGACAGCACCAGCATATAAAACTGACATCCACTGACAGCAGCCAAAATGATTAATTAGACAGGAGGCAATCTTGGCGCTGGAACACACTAGGTATTCCCAATCGAAGATGCAAATGTCAGATAAATGTTTAATTTCTGCTCAGTGTGAAGATGGGTGAAAATGGGAATGGAAATCAGCGCTGATTTAGTGGCTAAATACATTGAGTATATTTAGCAAAGGGGCGTAGTCGAAGGTGATAACAGGCGACAGGTTTTCGCCAGGGCGAAATCTTTGATTTACGGCATTTTGGAGCCGTTTCGAAATGCGACACAACACACGCCGAGCAGCCGGAAAATTAGTACAACTTGACTAGCTGGCTGGCTGACTAGCTGGCGTTTTCCCCCGGCTTTTCCAAAAGCCCAGCGAACAGCATTTCGTATGTTGCCGGCGATTAATATCCATCGCAGTCGCAGCTGCCCAGCGCCATCAAGCGGCTCGGTTTGGCCAGGGAAGAGATGGAAAACAACCGGAAAGTATACGGATCGGAGATACGTATGTGGGCCAACCTGTGCGCAGCCATCTCTGATCGATTAGCCAAACTATCGTGTTCGCGGGCTTTTAGTTCCGCCCACAGAGAACGGAGCTGCTTAAATAGCCATAAATTATAATTTATGGCTGCGGTGTTGCCTCCGTTTCCACCGAACATGTGCAATTAATCCGTCTCCTTAGCTGGCTTATCAATTGTCAGAGGCGGAGTGGACCGGCACCGGCCGAATCGTGGGCGTTCCCCACATTGCGCCATCCCCAATGCTCCCCGCTAAGCGTTTTCAATTAATTTCGGCTCTTTCACACCTTCCATTTCAGCCGATGAGCTCTGCCCACTGACAGTTTTATGCTTTGTTTACACTCGATAAACAGAGTGGCAAGCGACCAGCAGTATGGCCATAAAACAGGTTCTTCAATGGAGGTGCGGCCTGCGTGGTAATGATGGTGTTGGCCAAGTTAGCTACCTGTCGTCTGCTTTCAACCTGCGCATGCGGTTTTCCTGCTCAGGGGTAGCTGCTACCTGGTTCTCGGTGGGTGGAGATTACTGGCAAGGCGGCGGTGCTGTTTCGGCGGTGCCAACAAATCAAATTGAGATGTGGCTGCAATTGGTCGGCGGCCACTGGGAGGAACTGAGAGGAGGCTATGCCCCGAGGGCAGGGAATAATGCCATTATTCAAGATCGACTGGCCGTCTCTCATGCGTGAAGAGCGTGATATGGCCAAGACATATAAGAAATCGAATGATCTGCCATGTTAACCCGTACTAAATTTAACTATATATAGTTATAGCTCATGGAAAAGGACTTTAATAGCTAAATCGAATGATTATAGTTCAACAACAATACGTTATTTAAGTGCTCAAAGCGCATAGAAGTCGCACAAAGTGACCCACTTTTCTTTCGGTGTGCTGATCGAGCAAACTTTTCGGGCTCGCTCTCCTTTTTGAGAACCGGAGCCCGTTCTCTGCGTAGGAGTAGGTAAGGGTAATTCGAGCCCTGCCTCGATCCTTACTCATCGTTTATGAGTTTGTTTTTCTATAGCTTCTCATTCTTACGATCCCCTGAGGTGGAGACCACACATACACCCAAGATGGCGGATGGTTTCTGGGAAACTGCTAAGCTTGCATGTGGCTCTTTATTGAATCTTCAAATCGAAGCTACCGAGACTTGGCGCGCGAATCACTCGAACACAAAGTTCCACGGCACGGCTGGCTGATAATGGAGGCGGGTTGGGTATGAATCACCCGAGATCTGTGCTCCAGATCCGCGTTCTGATCACTTACACTGCATGGCGAAGGGGGAGGTGGAGGGCATGCTCTGCTGAATGATGGTATCCTCTTGGCCGAAACGTGAAGACGACGGCGCCAGACAGGACAACATTTGGAATGCTTGTTGCAACACTTGCTCTACTTCGATGCGGATAGTTTGCTTGGCTAGTTGGCTAGTGGGTTCTTCTGGGCTGGGCGTTATTTCTTTCTTATAGAGCACACACGTGTGGCGGCCATTTGGGCAAGGGCCTTGGGTTTTTATCTTTCGAACATGGGAAACACTGGGATTTTTCTTCGCGATGCGCCGCTGCGAGTGTCGCGTTTGTTTTTATTTTGTGGGCGATTTCACAGATCTGCGTTCTATATCTGCGTGATTCTACTGTGTGCTGCTCAGAGTTTTCTCTGTGGGGGAGCGACGCGTGTGCTGCCGTCGCGACGTCTACGATGCAACTGAATTCAGAGTTCTAACTTTCGCAGCATCAAGCCAAATCCGAGACCGAAACAGAGACCGACGTCCTCTACCGAATCCGTCGGAGGCGAACTGAGCGTTTCGGGCGAGGGCGATACGGGGTTCTACGGGGTTTCCACGGAGAGCGAGTGAGAGAGGGCGGCGCTGCTTGTGTGTGTGCTCCGTGCCACCACCAGCATAATATAACGGTGTAACGGTTCACCGTTCCGATGTACGAGGTGATTCGGGCGGTGGTAGTGTGTTGGTGCTCTAATGCTCTGATGGGGGGTGTGTTGGTGGTGGTGCCAGAGCAGCGAGAGCGCTTTCTGCTTAACATAACAGCTCGCTGTTGTCGCATATCGTAAATGTTAAGCGCTGTTGGTGCCTCTCCTCTCGTAGTCCCGTGACGTAAGCACTACGTAAGGGTGGCCCCTTCTGTTCATCGCGCTGCTCGTAAACATATGGCCGTTATGCGGGATTTGACTAAATTAACATTTGCCCAAATTTCGTTTTTATTGATAAAGCGACTTATGAGTCTTTCCATTAACTTTTCCGCCAACCATCAAATTTATTTCGGTGTTATTTCGTTAATATTCTGTGCTGCTGGGTATCAATATTGAAGTGTAGAGCTTAAGTGATTTACATATTTAATTGTTCTGATTAGGAAATATTTTGAATAAACAGTTTAATACTCAGAAATAAATGCGAATCAACAGACATTCCCAGAATAGAACAGCAATAAACTTGTTTAATTAAATTAATTCCCCACTCAAGAAAGCTTTCGATCGTTTTTCTTTCGGGGAAATTTGGCGGTGCCAGATAAAGGGGATTTTTTCCAGGGAATCCCTTAACCCTTTCCTGGCCACATCGCTGCGTTAACGGACGAAACTCATTTGCACTTGCGATTGCAAAATTTCCTCTGCTGCGATTTCTGAGTAAGAAATACCGAAATCGTTCCGCGATTGCCACACATTAATGACATCGTTTGCTGATGGGCGAGTTCCTGAGAATGTCCATCAATGGACACGTCTACAAAATGACAGAAGAACAGAGATCCAAGAGATCCCGGAGAAGCGAAGAATTCTAACGAAGAGAGGAGAATGCGAGTGGCTTGATTCTTTGGCTCCATCAACAAGTTTCGGAGGCCCCTTGGGATATTGCTTTTTTTGTACTTTATAGTTTGCTGCTCAAAGAAAGATATAGATTTGAAAACTTAAAATATAAATGGATAAAAAGATATTTATGGTATAATTTCTGTTATCGAAAAAAAAACAAAAATTCTCTCTCTGATAAAAAGCAAAAACAAAAAAACAAAAGGCGGACTCGACAACATAATAAACAATTTGTACATTAATTTTTAATGCGGTTAACATGTGTTCCCCCTCTCCCTCGCACACCCATACGCTCCCAAACGCGGTCGCTACGTGTGTGTAAGTGTAAAATAGGTGGAGCTTCATAATTTTCTCACTTGAAACGTACTGCCATGAGCGGGAAAGAGAGCGCCGGCGGTGCAAGCGAGAGAGAGAGATAGCGAGGGAGAGGCCGCTTTTTTGTTGCCTCGCATTCATTTTGTATGTTGTGTATGTTAATTAGTTGCCGTTCACTCGCGTGCGCGTGTGTTGAGTATCTGTGTGAGGTGGCGTGGGTGTTTAATGAGAAGCGAGCAAGGTGCGCACATTGGTCGTCCATCGGTTGCACCTGTTGCGCTCGCTCGATTGGCGGAAAAGCCCCAGGGAAAATTGGAGACTGATGATGTGGGGAAATGACTCATAAAGATATATGCGAGAATGAACCAGAATAGATACTTATGTCTGGACTGCAAAATAATTCATCTCTTTCAATAAGGGCTTACTTAGCTCGTACCTCCCCGAGTTTTGTAGATCTTAATCCGCCTTCATATTTCATTTGTATATATTTTTAATCAGGATCAGGACGATTGCTGTTTCCCAGCACTTCCTGTTCCCCCAGGAGTTGCCCTCATTAACCACGTAATTGACACACATCCGAATCGAAATTCATCCGAGTTCAATGGCGAGTACCTTCAATTACCACGTCCCGCATTCGCACTCGAGGATTCGCTTCCCAGGCTCGCGAAGGCAACACCCACTGTAAGTTCTTCATTTAAATTGGATTTGTCGATCATTTTCCGATTGCTTCTCGCTTGGGCTTCTCACCCACCGCTGCTGGTACCCACATAAAATAGTGTTAGCTAAGTACTTTCGGTGGTTCCGCATTGACGTCATCGACGGAGGAATCAATTAATTTCACTTTACAATCGACGGATAGCCGAGAAGTGAGCAAAGGACTCTGGGAAAAGGCAATCCTTTTCGGGGTTTTGGCTGTAAATCTCAGATCTCCAGATGGGTCATCGCATTCCCACACTCCTTGGGATTGAATTGCATGCATGTTTCTCGTTTTTCCACAATTTTTAATTAGCAGTAAACTTTGCGCGGCCCCGAAAAACAAAAGAACCCGAAACCAATTCAATTCGAAACCGAACCGAAAAGTAATGACAGCATAAATACTTTTCAGAATGTGGTGGTTCTATATGGCATAGAAAGTGATGTGGTGTGGTGGTGGTGCTGGCCTCGGTGGTGCAGAGTGATGCACATTTTTGGGGTCGCCACAAACATCGGACTCTCGGCATCGGAATCGAAATCTCAAGTGTCCTCTGTTCTGCGGCCGCCTTTGCCTCATTTCGTTTAACACTTTATGTGACATTTAAGTGGCGGCGGGGAAATGTCAAATTTCCTCATCGTCCCCAAAATGCATGTACAGCGGTCTAAGCCCCATTTCCCCCCCTATTTTTCAAGGGTTAGAACTTGATTGGGGCGGTGGCTTTAGTCAAGTGTGTGGTTCTTGTGTGGGAAGATTTTCCCCCTCGTGAAAAGTGCTCGTCCCAGGCGCAAAGTGCGATTTCTGGTTTGATTTTCGTGTCTTGGAAATAATGAAATATCACAAGCGGAGAGGGTTACAGTTGCCACTAATTTGGGCTTATAATTATTAACATTTTCAGTGAACTATTAATTAAGACAATTTGATTGACTCACACTAGCGCCTTGCTTGCCTGCTGCTTTCTTTCTCCTCTAATCCTTTCAGTTGATCCTTGAAGTGTGCCAACAACAACTGTTATCCTTGACAACCCGAACAACATCATCATCATCCTAAACGTTGTCAGAGCGATCATCGTTATCTGTTTTCATAACTGTCAATTGTTGACTTTTGTTTCGAACTGCATTTGAATGTCGGCGCACAGCCTTAAACCCCGTGCCCATTTTCATTCACGAAAAGAAAAGCAGCTGGAAAAGGTCCTTGCGGGAAAGAGCACGTGTGCGTTGTATGGCATTGATTTTGTGGTTCGGCTTTTGTAGTCCTAAGCAGCCTAACGGTTTACCTGAACTATCGAGGGAAATCCTGTAAAATAAGGGCTTGAAAATGAAGAGGAGTGAGTTTTCCGAATGAGATAAGAAGTGAGAGAGAGCTAAAGAGAGATCGAAGTTTGCCCGCATATTTTGGAAAACTTTACCGTTTCCCCACTCGAATCCGGTAATTTAATATTTTCTAGACCGTGTTTATTTTACGCAAAAACTGTTTGCGTTGCGTTCGAGGGAAATTAACGAAAATTGAAACAGATACTAGGGCACACGTCACAGGACTCAGCTCAGCTGAGCAAATACTTGAGTCGGTTCTCGAAAAGGTTGCGGACACGTCCTTCAAATAGATGTAACATTAGCTGCTAAAAGGTTAAACACTCCGTTGGCCAGGAAATCTCGAAAAGCTAATAAAAAATGCAAAACGAAAGTGCAGCCATCTCCGCTGCTGTAGAAACAATATTCAAAGTATAAAAATAATAATAAATCCCATTTGGCCGCCGGCAGCCCGTTCAATGAAAACAATAACAAACAGGCAAAGGATCAGGACACGCTCGCCAACCGAAGTTTACCTTGATGCGGCCGCATCAGCGGACAAAGTGAACAAACAAATAAGCAAATGAACGCTCGCCGAAAAAGCACAATAATAAAAATACAAAAAAATTAAGCAAGCAGCAGTGGGAAGCGAGATTGCGGCACGCGTCTGACGACCTACCACAGGACAAAGGAAAAATCCAGGACTCGCGAGCGGAGAAATCGAGCAGCAAAATCGGAACGATTCAGACTCCCTACAGTGGGGCCAAACCGAAACATATAAGGTTATTCGATCAGATTTAAAACAAGAACCAAAAGTAGTATTTTTAATTAACCTTAGCATATGATAAAGGACATTCGACACTCTGAAATACAAGTTGTAAGATAGAATTAGGGAATTTTAAGTTCTGAACATTCTAATGTTTTCGTTGCACTTTTGCAACAACCTTTGACCACTGTACCCGACCAGCAACCAGCTAACGGGCGAATAAAACAAGTTTCAGTCACCTTTTTTCCGTGATTGGTGGTGGATTCTTTGGTTGGCAGTCAGACAGAAGACAAAAGTCAGTCACATGTGCACATGGACCATGGGACATGGGACACGGGGTTTAGAGGGATGAGGAGGCCAGGGCTTCCACCTTTCGGCTGCTGCTGTTGTTCTTTCACCTCAATTGCAGCAGGAACTGGAATCGAGATCGCATTGTTGACATCATCGCGAAAGGGACGAAATCAGAAGGCACTGTGGGGTAGTTTTCTGCCCAGGATCAGCCCTCATTTGGCCATTTGGCCTGCAGCTACCTCAGTTTGTTGTAAGTAATCGCCGTCATCATCATCATCAGCCTCATCGATGGGTGGAAAATGGCAGGGCGGGCGTCAAGGACAACTGGCGACAACATGTGCGTCATCGCAGTGGAAGCCGCCACGTTTACTCATTAGGTTTGGCCCAAAAGCGATTTTCCACTTTTTTTTTTTGGCCCGAAATGTATATATTTGCGAAATTGCGCAGGAGATTCGCCGTGGGTGCTTTCGTCATCGGCGGCGTGGGAAGTGGTCCTGTAACCAGTGAATCCATTCATCCATGCTTCCAGGGGTAGCTTTTTCACCTTGTTCCCCAGTAAGTAAATGTGGATGATTTTATTTTTCACCTTTATCGCTGCTGGGCCATGTGTGCGTGCCGAGATTTAATGATTAACGCTGGAGCAACTGCAGAGCTGTCCACTTAAGGGCTGCAAAAATAAAACAAAAGATAAATAGAGAGGAAAATGAGCAAATCGAGTGGCAGGGAATCGTTTGAAAAATACCCTGGAGACTGCCAGCGGTGACTGTGTTTATAAAATATAATCTATAAAATATATTTCAAAAGTGCTTTGCTTAGCTCTCCTTTTCCACAGCCAACGAATTTCAAATTCTCAGTAAACTAGAATTTTTTAGAACGTAAATGTGTCATTACATTGTAATTTAATACTTTTAAACCAGTTGACGGCATTTAATCTCAATTTATTATTTTATGAATTTAACCTACGCTGTTCAAGGTCAATAGGAAAATATCTTTAAAATTCTCACACGTTTTTGTGTCGTTCTTTCTTATTTGTTATAGGTTCCCCAGAGAATTTGATTGACGCAAAACCTCTTGAAGTCAAAACACCGAGAAATGTGTGGGATTTTAATTGGAATAGGATTATACGCGTACATAGGTAATCGGGGCACTCAGAAACTGGAAATTCCCTGGGGAATGAGAATTCTTTGATAAAAAGCAGATACCAGAGAAATAGAACGTTTATTTTCAATTATTATATCGATCAAAGCTAAACGTTTTATTCTTGAAGAGTATAAATATTTTTAGTGCACTTTTACAATCCAGCTAGTTGCTCACTTTTCTTCCAACGTTTCAGTGGATCCTTCATGGAGTTCCCGTCCAGGGTACAAAAGCAATAAAAATAATTTTCATATGCACTCCTGTCTGTCTGATATAAAAGGTAAATAAATATCCGCGTCTGCCGGACTGGACGCTCTCTATCTCGGTTTATCTGCGAGTGTTTGTTGGTTGTGTGGAGGGGGGTGGAGGGGGGTGGATGGTGTTTTCCGGGGGGAGGTGGGTAAGCCCCTGCAGCTGAGGCGACGCACGTTGGGAGCGGATGTTGGCCAAAGTGCCGGAAGTGCGCCAGTTGCCGCAAAGTATGCAATGAAACGCGGTGCACTTTCAAAAATGCTGTGCGAAGTTAAGAGTTTAAGATTTTGCTATATTGTAATGAAATCTTCCACCGGCTAAACTAGAAAAGCTTCTTTGGAACATTTGTGTTTTATAGCTAAATAATTTGATTTTATAGAGTATAGAGTTTTTTTCGAAGTGCAGAACCACACAGCAGGGGAACCAACCTGGTCTGGTCTGATGACTAGTTTGGCATTCAAGATTGCCCCGCATTTGGACAGCTTTCCATGGCTGTGAGCCGAACTCCGGTTTCCTTCGCCCGTATGTCAGCATTTTGCAATGCGCTAATCTGTCACGCTCGGTGTTCCCCCTGCGCACCCTCGTCCTTTGTTCCACCTTCGGTTGGATTTACCTGGCGCAGCACCACCACCTCCCCGCGCCCGAGCCGCTCATCAACCCTCTTCATTTACGGTTTAGCATAATGAAAAGTTGCCAATGATGAAGGCAACGGGGAATGGGTAGCGAATGCAATTTGGGGTTGCAAAGCGATGCGATATAGCGACACGGGGGTTTTCGAGGCGACACCTTTCCGAAAGGGAGGAACGTCTGAAATGGGATATAGTGAGGATAAGCGACGCATGCCCGACGCATGCAGCACGACCAGCATTAATCCTTCTCGTCGCCCTCGCCCCTTCGCAATTGTTCAATTGTTCAATTGTTCAGGCCCCAGATTGAGACTCTCGGGTCCCCAGGACTCCAGATTCTCTGCTGAGGGTAGTCTCGGATTCCCGCTCCCTGCACTAGAGCACATTTGTTGCCACATCGCGATTGTGCCGTATTCGGTGCCCCTCTGTTGCGGCCTTTGAGTTATGAGATATTCGTGGGCCAAGGTGTGGATATTGCACACGAGTGGAAAGTCAAGTGGGCAGGCTTTGGAAATTACGGTATATAGAAGTTAAGCCTGGAATACTCTTGTAACTGTTTTTCGAAGTATGATAAGTTTGAAATATTTATATTTTAAAGGGTACTCTGAGCAGATATTAGGGATTTATCATATAAAAAACATATTTCATAAAGCACCATCAGTAATGACATCAATATGAGGTTTTATGAATGTTTGAAGGGAATGAAGGGATGTATTTACCTCACTGAGGTAGATGTATCTTAATGCACCCATATTCCCTAATGATTATACAGAAAACAATTAAAAGTGAGGCAAACTACCCAAAGTAAGGGCACACGAATCAGTTTGAAATTCAAAGATACAATTGTATCTCGGGTGAGGTTTTGATGCGTTCCCCACCCCTCGAACATCCCGCACTCTATTCTTGCTTCTCCCATATTTTTCTGTGGCAGATTCAATCCTTTGACTTTGTTTTTGCTCTGCTGGCTTCTCAAATGCCGGCTGACAGATGGCATGTCCTGCAGCCGGCTCCTGTGGATGAATCCCTTGGATGCGGTTCTGCGAGTGGGAATGGGGAAGTGGCTGTGGATATGGATACGCATCGACTGCATCCTTGCTGCTGGCACACGTTACAGTTTTTGCAGATTTTTCACCTATTTTTTTGCTGGGGGCCGTGGGCGTGGCCGCTGTCAGTTGAACGAGTGGGCGTATAGCAGATTGGTTTCGTCTGCACTTTTTTAGAGAGCAGGTTCCCAGGTTCGCAACATCGGTTCGTTGGTATGTCTGTGGTTGTGCTCAACATTTATGGCCAAGTTTTTGCCGCCGAAAAGCAGGAAATGGCTCATTGCACTTTGGCTACACTGAAAAGGCATTTAATGCGCATTTCCTTGTGAGGTTTTTTATCCACGCGGCAGAAGGAACTGCTACTTCGGTGGCTTGGCATAACTCAATTGGATTTTTTCCTGGATTTCTTCTCTTTTTTGCGCCAGAGGTAAACCGATTGTCGAAATCCAGGAGCATACAACCCCCAGCCACTCGAATCCGCTAATGACACTCAACCTGGCAGAGCATGATAATGCAAAATTGAAAAAGGAACTCGCCCAATGGTGGTGGCTACGACGGGCGAACCGTAGAAAAATGCAAAAAAAAAGTGTACGCCACAAAAGGGGAAATTTAAATTAGATTAATTGATTGAAATGCGAACAGTCCTGGGGTGATTGTCGCAGTTGTTGCACGGCATGTTTCTACGCCTCCGTTGTTGCACGAACTAATGGTCTTAGACCCGGATCCCGGATCCCGGATCCGGGGTCCTTGTTGCCGGAGGTGTAAATAATACGGATTTTGTTAAACCAAGCGAAAGTCATCATCTGCCAGTTTTTCAGCGAGCTGCTCCTTGTCTGCCTTTATTTACAGTGGCTCAATCAGAATGGCATTGAAATGCACTCCGTATTGGATTATGGCACATGGGTGGCGGGTAATTTAATAGAAACTATGTGAAAGCCGTAGGAAGTGTGAAAATAAAATTAGTCCACGGCTGGGTTATTTACATTTACTTAAACTGAAGATTAAAACGAAAGAGCTTTGAATGCAGCCCTTTAAGTTTATGAGTTTATACACTGTAAACAGTTTTTGTAGAGGTATACATACAACCTTTTTAAACTGATCCAATCGCAACTTTCCGACTTAATATAGAAATGCCAGCCATGTGACTTATCGTCTCGCTTGATTTTTCCATTTCGCTTGGGCCCAATAAAGCGCTCAACGTCAATAAGCCGCCACATGCTTGTTTTACTTCCACTGGGGGCTTGGGGAATTCTTTTGGTTTATTTGCTGAAACTTTCTCTGCGCGGCAGTTCATAAAAATGACGCGTCAAAATTAATAAAATAAGAGCCGGGCGAGAACTTCATGTTTTAAAGGCGCAAACACACGCGTGTGCGTGCTTTTTGAAGCCTCTGAGCGGCGTTTTCGGATGCAGATCGTACGAGTATCTGTCGGATGCATTTTTCGGCTTTCCGACTTTTCGGCCTGCTGTGACACATGTGAAGCCCCGGCGGTGGCTGCAACCATTTTCCTCTTCACTTTTTTAGCCGTGCTGCCTCTGCAAAAGTTATTAATTTTAATTGACTGTTGTGTAATGTGTCGCTGTCGCTCCTCCAAACGCATCGCATTCCGCCCGACACTTCGCATTCGACAGTGGCCACTTCAGATGCCCTTTCCCCCTTCGAACCCCCAGTGCTCCGCTCCGCCGAGGAGCAGCTGCCGTCCAAGCGGACCAGAAGTCAATGTCCTGGCCTGGCAAAGCTGCAGCTCAGCCCACTGGATTGACTTTAATTAAGCACTTTAGCACTGCGACAAAAACTTAATACAATCCTTCAGATTTGAGGCACTCTTAGAACATTGTATCTTAAGTAAATGCCCATTAATATGTATTTAAATATATAAAAATTTAATAAATTTGTAGTTATAAAATTCCACTGTATAATATGTATTATTTTTCTCAGTGCAGAAGTGCAAAGAAGCGCTTGACACTTTGTTCATGTCGTCATCTTCGGTCTAAAAATAGACGCCAGCCGTTGGCAATTGCATTAATATTTTGTAACCGTTGTAATTAGCAGTGGAGTGGGTTGTTGGGAGGGAGTGGGAAGGTCGCGAGGGGGTGGTTGGCGTAGAAGCTCCTCCTTTGGCCGCTAATTGAGGTATGCGACGTCCACTTGTCACTTTTCGCATATAATGTTAATTGTTTAACTAGAAATAGGCGCCAGGCGATTGGCTAGGAAAACTAAATGCATTTGCTGGCGCCTAAACAAATTTTGCACTGCCGAAGTGAATTCGAAATGGAAATGCAGCTCACGAGTGACATTATCAACGGATCTTTGATGAAGACAAATGACCGCGATGGTGCATTTGGTGCATCTTGTCTAATTAACGAGCAACATACCAAAGCCGCGAATCTTGGACTTTGGACGCCCAGATGAACGGGAAGTGCAAATGGTGAGGAGACTGGGTCACAGACTCAGTTCTCATTGATCGATGGAGTTCACCGAGCAGGCTGAAAGATTGAGATTGCAAAACTCCAGATACGCAGAATTTTCCCACACGTTTTGAGTTGCTAATGGTGTTTAGTGCAGTGAGATCAGATAGAATAGAACTCATTCTATAGATGCTATTCATTTCCCCGCGAACAACATCTTTTTATTTCCACTTTTGCCGTAAACGTGTAAATGTAAATGCCTTCATTGGCCTTTAAAGACCCTGAGCCATTCATGTGGTGGCCGGAAAATGTGTGAAATCATAACTCAGGAGAGGAAAGGAGTGGGAGTATCCTCTGTCGAGGATACACAGCGGCGTTAACGCCCATTCAGATTTTTCAGTTAGGAAGCGCCGGTGCGCCTGACAGAATTGGCACGAGATGCAGGATAAAAGAGAGGTTTAGAGGGTCTCGGAACTCGGAAAAGATCGCACGGCAGGCGGGCTCGAGCATAAACAAAGTGTGAAATTTGTACCTAAAATAAAAATGCGGCAAAAGGATGCGGCGAGGACCGTGTCTGCATTTGATTTCCGTTTGCTCTGCGAGCTCGAAGTCGAAATTTCAGCTCCATGCGGATTCACACCTCACGGGGAGAATTTCAGAGCGGATTTTGTAGATGGAGGAATTTCGTTGAGGAGGGAGGTAGATTTTTCACATGCCGTGGCAAACATTTGGCCAACACATGGCCGAATGCCGCCGAGAAATGTATCCGTGAGTCGGGCTTGGGCTGCGTATCCGTGAGATACTCGGGCGTTCAGCTGTTCAGATACAGTTTGTGTGTACCTACGCCTTCTGGTCACTGCTGCCGATACTCCCTACCCCTCATACAGCCTCCTCCCCTCGCGGGAATCCTCCTGCCATCCTTTGTGTAAACAAATCAAATGTTCTGCGTGTTTGCTGTTTTGTCTCGCGCCAAACGATGAAGACCAACAAGGGCACACTGCGGAAAACAGTTTGCTTAGTTTGATAAACAATGGAATACATCTTTTGGCAATTGAAAAATTCATTTTATAGTTGCTATGAACTAAGACAGGGGCTTTAACTTAGTATGGTTACGGAATAAAGTCATAACGAAGTATTTTTCCTTTCAAGATTTGCTATGCTTTTGTTTGAGTGCAACGACCACTTGAAAACAATCGCAGAATTGGAATTGACCCGGCAAATGTCTTTGTCAACAAGCGTCAACAGCCCCGAACCGAAGTGAGCCAAGTGGAGCCAAGTAAAGCCAAGCCAGGCAAATTGCCTTTAAACTGCCAGAGAGCGGGAAATACTATACCCTACTATACTACACTATGCTGTATATGCACTTGGATCGTGGAGGGGGAGCAGCGAATGTGGCGAAAGTTTTCGCAAATCAGCTGAAATTATGAACTTCCTTGCCATTGCCCGAGCGGAAGTTCATTTTAGTCCGCAATAAAAGTTTGCATCTCCTCAATGCTCCATTCGTTCTCGAAAGTCGCAGTTTAGAGCTCCCAGTTCCCAGTTCTCGGTTCCTGGCTCACAGTTCCCAGCTTTCCAGTTTCCCCAGCTTCAGTTTCTATTCATGTTCATGTGCAAAAGTTTTGCGCTTATATAAGCGCATCAAATTTGCATCATTCACTTAAAACAAACACGCCGCACAAAGGATTCTGGGCGCTGCACAGAAAGGCAAACAAACAAGCAAATATTAAATGCAAATATAAATGCAAAGGAGGCAAAACGAATTGGAATCGGTTGAGTGAGCCCGATATCGGGCATTTATCGGGGAATAAATGTGAGCTGGTGGGGGTGGGGCACCTGAGTTGGGGGCACTCGCAACGGAAGCCATATATCTGAGTAATCAAAGCTAACTTTAAGGCACTTGGCGGAAAAGAAACCTCCGTAGTGCATACATATGTATAAAGTTGCACTCGAGGATATTGCCTTTAAGGTCCTTGAAGCAGCCCAAACTGCTGCTCCACTCGCATGAAACGCAACGTTTTTCTAGTTTTCGATTTGAAAGACAAACTTTTGCTGTTAAATCAACAAATGCCAGGCAAACACATACAACCCAGGCCAGATTCACATGCAAATACAGTCACAGATACAGATACGTATAGAGATGGAGATGGAGCTGCAGATACAGATACAGATACGCGTGGGTACAGAAGCACCTCCAAGAAAGGAAGCCCGAAGAGGCATCACGCATGCATGCAAATTGCTCTCGAGGAGCGGAGAACATTTTAGGAATTTATAGTTTTCTCTTATTTACCGACAGGAAGTGCAATTCACAAATCGTTAGCACAACCTCAGGCGAAGGACTTGGGAAATCGAAGAGGAAATCCTTAACCCATTAAATACGACATTCGTAATATTGATGGGAATGTTTAAAATGAAGAAAGTTATCGTATAACTATTAGTATATTGAAAATTTCTTATCTACACGGTTTCTAAAAATACTTATTATTCCATAGAATGAGCCATTCAGTAATGGGTTAAGAGGAGAGTCCTTAGACTCCTAAGAACCCCCTTCACGTATCATTCGCCAGAAGTTGTGTAAGGTGTCCCCAACGAAAAAGAAACTTATAATCAACAGCTTTGGCGGCTCAGCAACTGCCAAAGGCGCAAAACTATCTTCAGTATGTGTGGGAGCGTCTAAGTATTTCAAAATAACATAAGTATCCTTCGGAATCCCCCTGCCCATCATCCCCTCTCGGAGAAACTTTTCTATCCCATCCAAGTCCATCCTGTCCTGCAGCAATTCCCCAAATGCGGCCCGTGTGTGCATTTAAGCCACTTTTACTGAAACTTCACATTAATTTCAATTTGCTGCCAGTAAAAGTTTTTCATGCACGTCCGCAAATTGCTTTTTGGGGATAGGATCTGCGGGGGAAGGTAAGCCATATGTATAGGAACTTTAACACTTTGCGGTTAAGACTTGGCTTTCGATAGGTGATAGCTCGACAAGGACGCGACCGGCGAAAGGCAAATAATAAGAGTCAAAGTTGCTGACGCTGAGATATGTGGGAATTGTTGAGTTTGGACGGTGCATTTGGTGGGTAGAAAATGGGGAACAAAAATCTTTAATAAATTTATGAAATTACTCACTTTAAAATGGTAGAATTAATCATGTAGGTTCGAATGCGCAGATCCAACTTCATATTCATTACAAAGAGGTCACGATCCCGTGCTTGAAATCTGTCGTTATTTTCATTTTTTGGGCTGAGATGGCCAAGGCGATCACTGCTGTACAGGGAAACTTCTGTTTTCGGCCACCCAAAACGCGATTCGCGGAAAGCACAAGACAAACACACAGCCCCGAAATGCGAAACGTGCTGAAATCTGCTAGCTCAACACTCGACTTTTGATGGCGGCACCTTGTGATGACGATACCGAGATGGTGGCGAGGATCGCTCTCTGATTTACATTCACACTCAGATACATATTCGGCATCTCGAAATGAGCAGGGCAACGATGACGAACCGCCCACATGCGACATTTCTTACGTGACTCGGCCAGATGAGATTCACATTCACATTCGGATTCGTATTCAGATTCAAATTCAGCTTCAGTTTCAGATACAGATATTCAGGTTCAGGGCCTCAGCTGCGCAGCGTTTAGCAATGGACGGCAATGAAATCATGCGGCTGATAAATTTGCGTTTCTATAAATGACAGGGTTCGTTCGGCTTTTGGGGGGGCAAGTTCTGGGCACATGGAGTGGAAGACAACCCTCATTAGTCTTAATAGTTTAACGACTAACTATGGTTCGTTCCTTAATGAGCTTGAATGTCGGCCAGTTAAATTTTATAAATTTTCAAAGGGTCTCCGAATGTTGTAGCTTCTCGGGAGGTTGGGAGTGTGTGCAACACCTTTGAGTCCAAGAAATTTGTCTCAGCACAGTCCCATCTGGAATGGACATCTTTTGATGCACTGAGGGAGAAGCATGTTTAAAATGAAATTAATGTTTCAAAGCATTCTTCTTTGTAATCAAGCTATGGAATTCATCTACAAATTCAAATATAGATTAAAATTTATAAGCTTTCCTGATTTTTTACAGTGCTCAAACACACGGCACGCACTTGTCGCCTTTTCTGCCCGTTGTCCGTTGCTTGAGCTCTTAGTTTATAATCCTGTTTTGTGAATGTTGTACGTCCTGTATGTCCTGCGGGATATGAGAAACTTTGTGGCCCGATAAAGAAGCAAGACATTTGCATACGAAGGTCGAAAGTTTGTGGCAAGTTTTGTTGCTTCGAGAAGTAATGCAGAGATATGATACCCAATTTCATATGGTAAAATGCAAAATGGTATGTGCAGAAAAAATACAGAGGTATATCGTGCAACTTTGTCCGTTTCTATTTGCTCACCCAGCTGTCATTCACCTCGGTTGCCTGTCAACTGAATGTGTGTCCTTGTCATCTCTGGTGGCCACATTCCTCGTTCTGCGCCAAGTTCAAGTGCCAGCATCACCTGGTAAGGCCCCAAACCATTTGAAAATTCGGTGGGGACACCGTTTTCCCCTAGAAAAAATATCTCTTTCTCTGCATTTCAGTGGCCACCCACGGAGTTTGGCTTTTTGCAACGCAAACAAAACGTCAGTCAGACGAAAGACTGGGGCAAAACCGCGAACTGCTGCCTTGCATTTTACATTTTAGTGCACGGCGAGAAATATTTAGTCGTTGTACGATCGTGATTTATATAAAACTATAAATATTAAGTATTTTCGGTTTATTCATGGCATATGTATGGAAAGTACCCTGAAGAAATCTTTGATAAATTGCATAATTTAAATTTTTCTCTGTGCATATACAATGATTATCTGCTTCCGAAGCGTCTCAATGCTGGGCAAAAATAGTGCGCCGTGTCCGACGGTGTTTACTTTGGCAGCACTTGAAAACAAAAATCCAAAACCGAATCAGCATATAAGTCGGCGGGCGAATCCCAAAAGTCCGGACCACCCGCGCGGCCGTCGAGAAATGTTTCGAAATTAATTACAATTAAAAGTTTGGGGCCTGTTGGCCGGAAAACGGGCGCACCTTGGCCAATAAAATGAAAATTTATGGGTCACACATGAGCGGCGGCCCGAGGAAAATGTGTGCCTCCGTTTTCTAGCCTTATTAATTGGCCCCGGCTTATCCAGTTTCCAGAAGCCACGGCAGTGGTCGCCTCTTAAAGGCTTAGGGCAAATTTGTCTTGCCTTGGAAAGACCGCAAGCCAAGGCGTCTGCACTGAGAGAAAAGGGTTGGGGTATGGAAAGGAACTGAAAAGAACTACCACTTTGATTGGGGTTCATGTTCAGCCCGCTTCTGCTAGCTTCTCCAAGAGGTGACCCCTCATTTTTCACAGTGCGCAAGGCGTTCCCTGCTAAGCAAGGGATGAGGTAAGTGGCTGAGTGGGTTAAGGAGCACTCTCACCTCCACCTCAGCTCGCCAAGGGATTCAACTTGAGTCTGAGGGCCTGCCACATGTGTGTTGGACTTGATGGCCCAGATAAAATGGCCATTCTTTTGAGTGAGATTGTAACCAATTTCGGCTGCTGCTGCCGCCTGTAGGTAAAGTGATAAGGTTGCCGCAGGAGCTGGGGGAACAGGAACTGAAACCAGGAGCACACATGCTGGGAACCACATAATAATTCTTGGGAACAATGTAAGCGTCAATTGTGCATGGCCAATGTACGCCGGAGTATGTGGGTAGTTTCTTTGGCCCTGCCCGTCGCCGCCCTCCGAGTCTTCGCCCGCTTGCCCACATCTGTGCAGACTCCAGAACGCAGAACTCAGACGGCAACTGAGAATGAGTCTCGACTCAGACTCAGACATCGGGGACAAAGACGACAGCGTCGGCACATGCCACACGTCAAGTCAAAAATTTAAATTAAAAACCTTTTTTGCATGAAATGTTTTTGTTTGCCTGCGAGCATGATGCATATGTTTCCACTAATTCAGGGGTTTCGTGGGGAAACGGATGAGCGGACTGGGCTAAAAGAATTACATTGTACGCACAAGACTTGTGGAAAGTTGGACCCTGCTGTCCAAGTGACAAACTATTGCAGGGTAGTAGTGTGGGATATTAATTAAAGGGCTTTAGATTCTGATAAGAGGGAAGGGTTGTTCTAGGATCATTGGGTCTGTAAACTTATCCTTGTTACTTTGCGATCGCAGAAGTTCATTTGGTTTAGAATAACCATGGCTTTGCCGGCTTATCTTCTGGAACTGAATCATGGTATCAGGAGTGAGTTTCTGGAAACGGAAAACGGTTAGTCAGCAGTGGAAGAACATGACCCCCAGTTCACCATGAGTGAGATCAATTAGGCATCAGTGGATAGTGAGCTCACTCGGCTCATTTCCTCTGCGTGCAATTGTCTCCGAGTGTGATTAGTTCACTTTTATCAGTTCGAAAGAACGAGGCACTCGTAATTTCAGAGCCAGGGCTTTGTGCCTATAAAAGTAAATCAGTTTGAACTCGCTGCGTTCTTGTATTTTTCTCTCACATATGCTGCGAGTGGCAATTAATTTGTGTGCTTAATTCGCCTAATTATTCCAGGCAATAAAGTTTTCAATACACTCAGATGCTGATGGCGATGGTTCTGATGGCGATGACGATTGTGGGGCTCCCTTTGTCCACACCTAGAATGGAAAATTGAGCGTCGCGAGGCGAAGGACACGTTTAATTCAATTCGCGAAGGTTCCTTGACTCGACTGCTTTTTTATTTATATTTCTTTCGCCTGGCTTAGGGGGAGTAAACAGGCGAGTGGAAAAAGAAGAGCCACATTTAAATTCAAATCGCTGAGGACGCTGACAAAGAAGCGGCGCCACACGTCGGATTAACTTTATGTGCCCCAAGGAGAAGCGTCTCCAGGACATCTTCGCGCTCGCTTCAATTAGATGGCAGTGGGAGCGGAATGGCAGGACCTCGAGTCCTTTGGCATTTGCCATTGGCTGGCTGCAATTGTTAAAATCGAATTAAGCCACGGTGTCGCATACTTTTGATCTCCCCCGTCAGCCAATGAAATGTTGCACTGCTCCGCGAAATGTCCTTACATTGTCCTTGCGGAGCAAATGGAGGTATTTCCACCCGCCACTCCCCCGTGGACTATTTCAATTTCGGTTAGCTTGGCGCAAATGAAATTAAACGAAGATTAGTCGTGTGCTCGCCAGCTTATTCCAAGAAATAAAAATCCAACAGATATATAAGAGCACCCAGATATACTCAAGTGTAGCCGGCGTTCATTATTTTTTCGTTTTGGTAGCGGCTTTTGCTCGGCGCTTGTTTTTATTTGTATTTTCCATTCGCTCGCTTTTTATGGCCCCTTGAGGTGATTTGCTCAAGTTCGCCGGCCCCGTTTCGAGGAAAATCTCAGGGGTAAAGGGGATTACTTGGAGAAAATGTCGGGGGCTTCACATTAGTGGAGCTGAAATCTGGCCAAATCACAAGCTACATTTAACCCGCAAATGATGGCCGGCTTTGGCATCAGCTGCAATTCATGAAAGAGTTTCTCTAAGTCAACTTAATGAAATCGAATTAGGCGAGAACTTAGTGAATCGGTTACACAAATATTTGCATTTATTTAACTATCCCAAGCAATTTAAATAAAACCTTTAATTTAAACTTCGAGAGAGTCACCCCTTTTTTGTCACATTCAGATGGCATGTTACCCCATTCAATTCCCCGCCCGTGTGTTCAATTAAAAAATGGTCACCATTAATTGCTAACCAATTTGCAGTCCGGTCACTTCCTTGCTGCCGTCTCAAGTGTTCGGCACTGGACTTTCCCGCTTTTCCCGCTTTTCCCGATTTTCCCGCTTTTCCTGCTGCCACTTTGATGAGCAGCAGTCCATGTTGACATTTTTTGCATATTAATTGAAGACACGGCCTCGTCTCCCAGCGCCCTTTTCCCTTTTCCCGCCGGCCTGTAACCTCGTCCACCCTTGGCTTAATTTGCGGTAAGTTCATTAAGTAATAAAACATAAATTTCAGTTTTGTGTTCTCAACACCCCGTCGTCATCAAGTTCTTGATACTTTTCCCATTTTTTCGTTGCTGTTTTGGTTGTTTTGCTTTTTTTTTTTTTTGTTAATGCTTTGCATATTTCTTTAATGAATTAATTCTGTTTTGGTTTTGCTTTGGGTTTCGGTTCTGTTGATTCACCGTTCACTGGACTTTGATAAAAAAAGGCGCAAAGTCGCCGCGGAAATAAAACTGCGGCACATTCGTCAGGGGAAAGGGGCTCGAATATTTCGTATAATTTATGCGAAAAACATTAGGGAAAACGGAGGAACGCGTTGGTCGAGTGTTAATTATGCTCTGGCTGCCAAACTTTCCTATCAATTTTTGAGAATACAAATTTGAGAGCGCAAAAACATGTTTTGCATATGAAAACGGAGATATGGAAATTGGGGAAAAACAGGGAAAATGTTGCGCTTTGCAGTCATTTTCCTCGGCGGCTAATTGCATACTCCTGGGGATTCCCCTATAAGAGTTGAAAAATCGCGTGCATCAAATTGCAATTGCTGCAGAACACTCGAAAAAATCACTATTGATTTGTCGAAATATATGATAAGTCAAGCTCTAGGTCTGATTCTACATCCTCCATCTCATTGCAATTGCTTTTTATTTGGATCATTGCACCTGAGTTAGCCCTGGCATTTTCTCGCAGTGTACCTTGGGGTTGGGCTGGCTTGGGGTGTCAGGTTGTCAATCGCCTCGCCTGTTGTTTGTTGTCCCTGATTGTTGACATGCATTCCCGCAAATGAGCCGTGCAATTGTCGGGCTGCCTCCTATTGACAGCTCCCAGTTCGATAGTCAATAGTTCGATGCATATGTACATCTCGGAACGGGACCTCATCCTTGGACCCGCGGGATTCGTCTCGAGTTTCAGAGTCGCAGCGTGGAGCACTCCCGCGCTTCCATCTCTGGCTTCCCTGACTGACAACTGTCGGTTTCCATCTCGGGGTCCCGACACTGTGAAAAGTGTGACGATTTATTTGTCATGTGGCGCGGGGTGCCGAAATCAATTGGTTTCGTGCCCGGCAGATGCCTTAGATCTGCGACACGGGCACTGACAACCTCAACTGGACCTCATTTGTCCTGGATGCGACTGTCATTTGCTTTATATTCAACTCTTCCGCTGGGCTCAGATTCTCGTTCCCTATTATAAAACAATTAATTATACTTTATATATATGCTCTGGTGATAACACTTAGTTCCCGACTGTTGATAAGAACTATTTAGGAACTCGCCATTTTTGAGAATTTTGCTTTTGTACTCTAACTAATGAGTTTAATCCGCCTTTGATTTACCTAAAACTTGGTTATATTACAATTTTTGTTTGCTTCAATGTAATGACGTTTCAATACGAACATCATTCGGAGTTAGAAACTATTTTGAATTACGTAAGAAACATTGGCATGCTCCATTCTCTAGAGTATAGCCTTCTATCGCCACAATCCAATCGACTTTAGCCAGTACGTGCATTCCGCGTCCGACTTTCGATCCACCATGTTGCGTTTGAGCTCGCTCCTGCCTGTCGCCTTTGCTCTGGTGTTGTCATCCGTCTCCGCAGAGATAGTCAACTTTCAGACTTGCGAAGATAGTGTGGACTCCTGCACGATTAGTCAGGTGCGGGTGACGCCCTGTCCGGAGGCGAATTCCAATGCCGCCTGCCACATCCGCCGGAGGCACCGCTTCACCATGAGCTTTGACTTCACGCCCCACTTCGATGCAGACACCCTGGTAGCCAGCTTGGGCTGGGCCAAGAGCGAGAACGTGGAGCTGCCGCTGCTCACCATGGACCAGGAGGCCTGCAAGTACACCACCTGCCCCGTGAGATCCGGAGTCACCCAGACCTACACGAACAACATGCCCGCCGACGCCAGGTTCCCGCTGAGTCCCTATACCATCCGATGGGCTCTGAAGGATCCGGTTTCCCAGAAGCGCTGCTGCTTCACCATCGACATCAAGGTGGTGCGCTAGAAAGATCCTCTCCGTAATGGATGCTCCACTTAATATTTGGATTAATACATATCTCAAATATCTTCGAAATTAAAGTGATTTACAAGTGGGTCGATACACACAATAGTTTGGTGTGCTGTCCATTGCTGGCTTTAATTTCTTGCTGACTAGTGTAATTAGCCGCACCTGCTCATAATCAGGAGATGACTCCCGGTATACCCATTAACTGGACTCATTTCACCTTGAATATGTGACCAGAACCACGAATGCTGATGATAAGAGTGCCAATTAACATTTTGAAATGACTAATTAGGTAGAGTATGCCAATTAAATGAAGGGCATACTTTAGTAGTGTTGAAAAAATTCTTCTGGTTGAAAATATAAATACTCTAAGTATTAAAAATGGTGGAACAGTCATAAGTTTTTTAACATTTGATTAGAATTTTACAAAACTGTAAGGTGCCGTCTCCGACACCCTTACAATTCTAAGTACATTGCGATAAGGAGCTCGAATCTAATCAGCTGACCCAGTTCACGGGTCAAACGGGTACGGAGATAAGCCCGGCTTTGAGTCCAAGTCCGAAGTAGAAGTGCCTGCATTCCGTGTCCGGCTTTCGATCCATCATGTTGCGTCCTAGCTCGCTGCAGGCAGTCGCCATCGCCATCGTCCTGATCTCGGCATCCGCTTCCGCCGAGGTGGTCAACTTCGAACCCTGTGCGGATAGCGTGGACACCTGTACGATCCAGCAGGTGAGAGTCTCGCCGTGTCCGGAGGCCCTCTCCAATGCGGCTTGCAACATACGCCGGAAGCACAACACCGAAATGAGCTTCGACTTCACGCCCAACTTCGATGCCGACACCCTGGTAGCCAGCTTGGGCTGGGCCAAGAGCGAGAACGTGGAGCTGCCCCTGCTCACCATGGACAGCGCGGCCTGCAAGTACACACCCTGTCCCGTGAGATCCGGAGTGAAGCAGACCTATACCACCCAGGTGCCCATCGAGGCCAAGTTCCCCCTGAGTCCTTATATCATCCGTTGGGCTCTGAAGGATCCGGTGTCCCAGAAGCGCTGCTGCTTCACCATCGACATCAAGGTGGTGCGCTGATTCCTGCCATCGCTGCATGTGCGCTAAATTAAATAGTGAAATATATCTTTTTTCCCAAATAAAATAAATTACCGTGATGTTTAAATGATGTGCAAGTAGCGCTTTTTATTCCTATACTTTCTTAAAATATAAGCAGCTATATTGGCTGCTCCCCTGATTGTGGCGAATGCATTTATTTTCTGTTAACGATTTGGTGCGTTTTTTAATTATAAGTGAGCCGGCTTACAGCCCACTGGGGAAAACCTCAAGGAATAAAGATATTTACTCCAATAATCATCAACCTGCTGGCGACTAATTTGAACCCCCGGACGCCTCGGGCAGAAGGAAAATGTATAAAACTTTGATTGAACTTTTGGGTGCCATTAAAAAGTCTCCCCGCCCTCGGCAGCTTTCCTCCACGGGTCTTATCAGCGTCGTCAAACAATTAAAAATTGAGCACTTAAGTTGTGGTCATAAAATCATTTGTTTTTCTCTCATTTCTCCTGCGTTTTATTGTTTTTCTGTTCACATTTTTCAGTGGTGGAAATTCAAATAGAAAATCACTTTTTGCTACTCAGCGTTTTCAAGGCGTGGATGGTGATTTGCTTGGTGGGGATTTGTTTACCAGGTTTTGGATGTAAAAGAAAGATGAAGTGAAACTCCTTCTACTGTATTCATTGTACTCTTAATGGGTATCCTATAGTCGGTACATCTCACCACACTTTTGCTTCTACTGTTTACCAAAACGAAAACGTAGCAATATTTTTTCGTTGAATGGGGAATGGTGAAGCGGTCAGAAGTCTGATAGGCCTGACCCCAAAAAAGCAAGTCAATAATAACACAAACAACGACAGACTCTTGAGCAAATAATAATAATGACGAGAGTAATCACAGAAAGGACTCCAATAACACACTGTTACTCAATTTGGATGCAGAGTGGCTGGAATCAAATTCAGATTTTGGCATTTGCCTCGCCGTATTTTTTACCCAGCACATAGGGAGTTTTGGTGAGTTCCGAGATGATCTCGCACTTGACCTGCTCGAAACAAGGTGACGCATCCACATAGACCACTTCCCTCCGCTGGCTGAGGTAGGAGTTTAGAGCAGGTTCGCTTTTCCGGAACTGAGCCATCTGGCGGTCCATAAAACTGACGTTAGCTTGAGGTCCTGGCGAGTAGCTATTGAGCATGATTCTCGTGCGAGCCATACGCTCGTCGATTTGCAGGAATACGAATCGATTCGGGGGCACAGTGAAGCCCTCGAAGAGTTCCTCAGCCTCGCACTTGTTGTTCGGGTAATTGATCAGAATCCAACCCCTGTGAAGGGCGTCGTCCTGGAGGAGTCTGTTCTGGATAAGATTACCCACAGCCTCCGACCGTTTGTAGACACAGTCCTTTTCAATGGCTTCCTGCAGGAATCTGGAGTGCTCATCCTGGTCCTGTTTGTTGATGCTGTGATAGGCCAGCACATCGGCATCCAGTATTAGCAGATCCCAGCGCTGGGCTAGCACATATGCCAAGGACCTTCGACCTGATCCTGGCTTGCCGTGCAGCACTATTCGGTGGTAGAAGCTCCTGGGCAGCTGGTAGAAATCACCCCTTATTCCCCGATGGAAGGCGTCCATCGATTTCGTGTATATCTCCACGCCGATCCTGGTTATGTTCTCGCCCATCCATCTTCGCACATCTGTCACTCCATCCGCCACGGATATCTCGGCCAGGAGTCGACTCATCACCTCCATCAGCTTGTGCTTCTCAATGTAGTACATAAATGCGGCACTGTACTCCACCAGCATGGATCGGTCGAAATCGGTGGGCGAGGACATGTCGCTAACTGGGCTTTGGGACGATGAGTAATATTAAAAATTTTTCGAAACTTGACGTAAGGTAATTCGAAAATAAACGCAATTTGTGTGAGTGCTTACTCCGTTTCGGAAATTGTTTATTTTTTTTTTATGATAGTAACGTAACCCTTGTATTGTACTCTTCGAAGGATAAACATCCTGTCTCCACATTTCTCTTGCACTTCCAACTCATAACGAGAGCTTGATGAACGGCATTACCATTAAGACGGCTGTTGCTGGGATTTCTCGCATTGTTACGATCATATTAATTGCTTCCGTTGCAATATTAGAGAATGGCGCGTACTTCCGGGCAACCGAAGAGGATTTGAGGGCCCAACGAGCCCGTATAATGGCCAACTAATGCCTTGCCAGAAAACGGAGCCAAGAAGTGCCAGGCCAAGGCAAATTGGCCCCATATGAGAGTGCATCTGTTTGGGTGACAATATTTTGCAGCGAATTATGACAGCTCCTTTGTCTTTCCGGGGAAGTAGGACGCCACACCCCCGAGTGGCAGCATTAACAATTTAAAAAGCCGGGGCTGCTAACGGTCTGCAAAGTGTTGCCAAAATGTCTGTCATACTTTATGTTGTCTTATGAGCTGCCCGGCATGTCCTGGCCGAAGCCAAGAATCATTATAAGGATGCCATGAATGCTTCTTGGTGGGCGGATGTGAATGCGTGTGGTCTGAGTGGGCTAATAAAAACTAGTAAGCGATGAGAAATTGCTTCCTGTTGGAGATGCTGATGCCTTCGCAGGACACTCACCATATTGTTATGTCAAATATGCTGTTAATATCTTGCACACACTAATATCGCATGCTTTGCTCTTCGGTTTATCTTGGGCCATCTCCGCCAGCTGGACAGGAGAAAAGCATGCCAGAGACACGCCCGCAAAGTGCATTCGGGAGCGGATTTTAATTATATAAAAAACGAAACGCATAATCAAAGTATGAATTTGAATGTGCACTGCTTTCGGCTGTTGCGCTGCCACAAAGAGCGAAACTTTTTAATTAAACTCACAGCAAAAGCGACAGCGATAACAGCGCGACAGCCCCCCATTCCCATCCCTCTGCTCCAAATTACATTTCGTCATTATGGCCAGCGTCCACACACTCACATCACTCATATTATATGCAGTATATGCATGTTGCCCCCGATCCGGGCCACTCTCCACTCTGTTTTAATCGCCGAATTTGTGGCACAAGCCGCCGCCGCCGCCGCCGCCGACGTTTGACGCATTTCGCAGATATCACTGAAGAATTCGCGCTACTCCGAGACAAGATGGCGCCTGGCGTTACAAAATGCATATCCGATTCGCAAAATGCCCTTACAGTTTGTTTGGAAGTAATGAAAAGTTTCATGATATCTAAATTCTGACAATTTAATTCGTTTTTGTACAGTATTTACTTGGAGAACGTTTTAATTTAATGTAAAAGATCATATATGAAAGGGTATTTCTTTTAAGTTTTAACTCGTGGTTTTGTAAAAACTACGCAACACATTAACGCAAGAATAAACTGCAGATATTGAGTAATGGGAAACGGGCACACGCGAATTCAAAGACCAGGGTCTTGAGGAGATGCTCGGTGACCGGGCATCTTTGAAGAAATTCTATGGCATAGCCGACCAACCTCATTATCCCATTGCCAACCGTTAAAAACCGAGTCGCAGTTCGATGTGATAAGAAAAGTGACTTTCCGTGCTTGGCACGGCTGTCGAATAGGAGAAACCCAAACTCCGTAGCATCGTGCACTCAGAAAATTAACTTACCGGAAATAAAATGTGATTCCAACACATTTTTGGTACGCAAAAAATAAGAGTTGATAGGATTGGATAGGATACAAAAATATGTACAAAGTTTGTGGTGATAGTGTAATAACTCGCTTAAGTGCATTTCAGAGTTGCAAATCGTTCTTCAAGTGTGATGCTTTCTAGCTGAAGATTGTCAGCGCCTTTCAAGTTTGCCGCCCGCCATCTGAGGAGCGTTTGAGTTAATCGTAGTTTCGTTGCATCGCCGAGGCGATTGGTGCAGTGGTCTTATCGGGTCCGTCGGACACCGACCTTATCGACTTCCTCCGAGGCCCTGCTCCGAAAGGCCGGAAGTAATGAGTGCCGTGTGTTGTCGTCGGCGACTCGGGCTTATCAATTTCACAATTGCACAGGGCTTTATCTGCAGCCAGCATAAAAAAGCCCGCTAAATGAGAGGCAGTTCCACTGATTTTTACCCTTTTTTCTCCAACCACAAAACCCTCAGCACTCAACGCCCAGCAATTAAAAATCATTTTTCATCTGCCGTTCACACAATTGCTAGTCAACTTTCCGTTTTCCCCAGAGGACACGAATCCGTGGCAAAGAAAAAAAGTGGCAAACAAAGCCACACATCAACAGGCCGAAATGTAGGAGCCGGGGTTTTTGGTCCTGGACCACTTTGTCATGCCGACAATTTGCTGCCAATATTTTGCCAGTTTTTTTCTCTGGTGCGGTGCGAATTACTCCGCTGGTTTGCCTTCAATTATGCAGCAATTGAAAAATTACTACGTGTACAACAATTTCGGTTTCAGTTCATTTTTTCGCACCTCGAAGTGGGGGAAAGGGTTGGGTTTTAGGCCGACAACAGGTTTTAAATTTGTCACCGCAACGACAAACATGACAAACGCCAAATGAAGCGCAAATTTAATTACGCAATTTTATTGGATTAACAGGCGCAACCTGAAATGCGGATAAAAACAAATTTAAATATGCCGCACACATGTGCCTCAGCCCCAGCCTCAGCCACGCCCATTCCTTGTTTTTTGGTCCACCCCATTGGAGCTGTTGGCCCGGTCAAAAGCCGTCTAGTCGCGTAGGTGAGTCGTAAATTTACGCGCCATTGTTGGCAGATTTGGCCCAACTCCCTAATACCTTAACCCCGGGATGCTCCTGTAGTGTTGACGCCAATGTTGGCCTGCCCCCTACCCCTTTTGCTCCACCATTCCCCGCCCATGTGTGTGTTATCTTCCTTTTTTGGCCTTTTCACTTATGCAAACGGAACATTTGAAAAATATGTTGGCAGGATAAACAGCAGGGCCACAAAGTGCAGCTGATGCCCCCAGACGAACTGGCCTCTCCAGACTGCTTTCTGCCGCCCTGACGTTTTAATGAGCATGCAACGCTGCAACGTGCCCCTTCCTCACACAGAAAACAAATTCGAGTGCTTTTTGTAGCAAATAACCTGCTAATTGAAAGGTACTAGTTGAGGTGTTTAAAAGTATGCCATACCAATTAAATTCAGTGCTCGAAAGTTAAGTACCATCTTGCTAAGAAGTATATCCACTCTTTTCTCTCAGTGCACCACCCCATTTTTCACACCCACTTTTTGCCAGCCAGCATCCTTGTTAAATTCATTAGTAAAACGTTGCACCTTCAGCGCAATTTCCAGTCAGAGATAGAGGGTCCGGAGCACACGTCTGTTTGGCCTGATGTTGCCACACAGTACACACGAAATTAAAACCTACCCCACCACCCATGAGCAGCCCCACCCACTCCCCTTTCGCCACCGAAATATCAGCCACAACAACAGCAACATCCCCACCATGAACGAACAGACAACATGACATGATACCGATACTAAACTGACACTTTGACATGGACTTAACCCTAAAAACGCTTTGTTGGCTTTATTGGTGTCGGTTGCCCTGCGCTCTGGCCCCCCGCCTCCCCATTCCCCCTTGCTCCTGGAAATTTGGGGCCAATGTGTGAGCGAGGTATCAAGGTATCCACTTGATTTTTGCACTAATTTACGTGGATTAAGCGCTCGACGTGAGTGTGTGACCTGGGTATTAAGCTTAAATACCTTTTAATTGACAATTTGTGTTTGGCCATTTGATGGCTGATTTTGTTTATTTATTGTGTGTGTGGGCTGGCTCATTAAATGTATTTAAGCCGGAACAGTGAAGAGAAACCCCAATTAATCTTCTGCGTACAACGTACACAAATAACGTATATATAGTATATATTTTATAAGTTTAAGCTCGACCAACCTTTGATTAAACTTCCGCACCCATCACGCCACTCTATCCAATTAACCTTTGGCCAGAACTTTTCCAATTCTTCGGATTAGTTTACATCGAAAAAAGCGTACTTCAGCTGCAGGTGAAGCTTGTCCGCCTCATTTGTATGCCACTAAACTGTGTGGAGAAACTTTCTTCGGGCATTAAGAATTGTGTGAAATCAAATTCCCCCTCCTTCGCTAGAAATTCGATCCATCAGCTGCAAGTTGTTCTGTGAAAAGCTGAAAAGTCTCGCCACACAAGCGAAAAGTTGCACAAAAAATTGCTTAAATCAGCGAGTTTTTTTTCTTTCTACGGTTTATCTCACGGGAGGCGTAGGGGGCGTGGGGGCGTGGCCAGTCAGCCGCTTAAGCAGCCGCACGGTGCAGCATCGTCTAATTGAACTGAACCCAACAGATATTTTCAATTAGCAGCAAAACATTTGTGAGCTAAAAAAGTTTTATTTAATTTTTTCTCCTCCGCTCTGTTTTCCTTGCCTTTCCTTGCACCTTGAGCTCAAGGACTTGGGAGTGGAGAACGGGAGGTGAATTCCTGCGGGGCAAACACGTCCTGGCGCCAATAAAAAAAGGCACCTTAGTGCTGAGAACTTTGGCCAGCGGCGGACAAAGTTTTTAATGCCATTAAAGGACGAAAAAACGGCGCTACAAGACGTGAAAACTTTGCCACCGCCTAAAAGGTAAGAAGGAAGAAGGAAATAGCCAACCAGACTGCACTGAAAAAATGTCAAATAAAATAAAATGGTACAAAAACAAAAATTCCCTTAACTCGTAAACATATCTTAATCCACCAACTAGCTTTTAAAGCAAATTGAAGTTTTATACCTAATTCAATGGTACTTTTTGAATGGTAATTTCTAAAAATGCAAGCCTAATTTAGACAGCGACCATAAACAACGATGATCTTCTTGTTGCCATAAAATGTTCGTAACATTTTTGCAGAAGCCTCTTTATGCAAGTGCGTAAATTGAATTGATAAAAGCGGGCAGCACGAAATTCAAATGCAGTGTGCGGCCGGAAATGACTACAAAATGTTGAAAATCTACAACTTGAGATAAGGCCCGGGAGTTCAAACAAACTAATTCAAAAGTGCGTGTCCTGTGCGATTCCGGATGTGGCACTGTTTCGTCCTGTTTCCGCCTGTGCCGCAAAAGTATGCAACACAAATCAGCGCATAATGGCTGCCATCCAGCCATCCATGTCCACTTCCATGGCCATGGACCACGACGCCCGATCCACTGCCGTATTCATGCCCATGGCCATGGCTGTGTTTGCACTCGGCTGCAGGAACAGGAGCGGAAGGATATGCGGTGGCAGGACCTCGACAGACCACGCATTTCAATAATTCTAATTAATTTATTAACGCTTATCAGCGGCGATAAATTTGCCATGGCAGCAGTGTTTGCCCATGTGCCACGATGACCGTCCCCTTGCTGGATTAGGGCTAAAACTCACTGCGAACTCTTTGCGGATGCTTCACTTCTGGGCCACAGGACAACAGTCCTTAGCTGACAAACTGACTGACTGACTGACTGAGGGTATCACTGCCCGTCCACCGCCCCGAAGAAAGCCCTTTGAAAGTGGCACTGAAGATGCACATGGAGCGATAAGTTAGCCCGGCCCAGATTCGCAGCCATAAATGGAATGAAAAACTTGGGAAAACCCAGTCATTGACATCTCTCGTAAATAAGCGGGACTCGCAGGAGTCCCAGGACTAGGCGTTGATTTTAAAATGAGCCCATTGATAAGCCGACGCACAGCACAGAAGTAAAAGAAAGTGCTGAGGTGGCCAAAAAGCAAGTGGAGCGCGTGTGCGAGAGTCACGGGTTCGACTAACCGATACTCAGCAGATGAAATGTATTGACCATATGCTTATTTTCTTACTAATCTTAAGATAGTTTTTATATAATATATCTATGAGGTCTCATTTCACATTTGATGTGTTGTTTTAGGACATGAATATCTAAAATCTCTTAAGAAAAGTAGTATGCCCATAGAACTTACTTTTTCTAGGGTATCCTAAACCGCTCGTTTTCTGCTCCTTTTTTATTGTAAGCCTGGAAACGACTTTTGTTTCTGTCGCCCGAGCGACTGAAAGTGTTAAAATTTATTGACGCATTTAGATCAAAACTAAAAATTGTCTCCCATTTGCCATGTTCCACTGCGATGTGGCTCATTTGTACGGGCTCCGTCCTTTTCTGCTGACTCGGCAGATCGCCGTTTGGTTGGGTTGGTCCTTTCTTTTACCACTGGCCCCGAAGCCTGATTCTGGCTTGGTGTGTTTTGTTTTAATGCGAGAGTGCCCTGGCCAATCTGCCACGCCCCCAGTATTCAGATTGCCTAGCCGGCGGCCAGAAGGGAAAATCCGAGAGATATACCTTAATGCATTTTACTCATATTGAAAAGCACTTAAACGGCGGGGGTTGCGAAAATATGAAAATCATAAAAACCTTCGGCGGGGCGGGGCAGGGAGTACATTGGGTTGGGTTGAACATTGTCTGAAGGTTGCTTATTTTATTATTATTTTACAGGGAATTATCTCATTTGAGTGGAGTTTGCCCCGCGCCCTGCCTTCCATCCATCCACCCATCCATCCATCCCGATATCCTGCCCGCAGTCTGCTGTGTAATGTGTGCGTAATAACATAATATCCTTAAGATATTTTAATATTGCCTGTCGCTGCATATTGAACTGCGGCGTCGTTCGCATCCAGGACCTTCCCCCCGTTGTCCTGGATCTCGCATTTTCGTCCTGCGCTCGGTCCTGGCCGCATTTCAACATATTTGGCTTTACTTTGGCTGCCGGCGTGTTTGCTCCTCGCTTTCCTTCCTTCCTTCCTGCGATTTAACAATACCTTTGTGCATCGTAAAATAATTGCCGCAGGGGTTTGTAATCTTCTGGGTTTGGGTGGCTTGCAATTTTCATTTCGGCCAAATTTGGCTTACCATTTTTCGTGATTTCATTTTTTGGAGCAGCTAAAAGGTTTCGCAAACGCCGGCTTACACGAGGGACATATTTATGGATGTTTGGCATACTTGGCAAGTCCCAAAGCCAGCGATTTGAACAACTTCATTAGGGGATTTTCATCGATTGCTTATCGCGGAAAGGTGAGCTTGCTTTAAAGATTTTGGAAGACTGATATGAAGACTAAAGTTTCTTCATGCAGTAGATGAATTGGTATCAAAATACCATTTATTTGACTTTCATTCAGCACTTTCTTCCTCATGGGCTCTTAGCTAGCTCCTGGCGTAATCCCTCTAATTCCCCCATATCATATCCACAACGAATTGCCATAAACGTAAGAGTCCTCGTTATCGGCTCCACTTTATGTTATGAGAATTTCTCATTCACCCCATCAATCCATTATCCGATGTGTTCCTCCTGCCTCAGACTTGTGTGTTTATCAATAATGTGCTCAGAGTTTCTGGTGTTTGGCTCATGATTGTTTTTAATAAGTCGCTGCCCTCTGCCATCGCCCCCGCCCCCTCTTCCCCTCGCTCATCAGGACCGCTCGACATATGCGGCAACAATTTAACGTTGAGGTCATAAATAAAATCGCTGTCCCCTCGGCGACTTGACTCCATTTTCAGGGTTTCTTAGTCGAAGTGCGGTGACATTATTATTGGAAGAGAGTCGCCGAGTCGCTGGCAATTTGGGTATATATGGGTATATGAGCATTTGAGTATATGAGTGTGCGGCACTCGAGTTATTGACAAGTTTATGTGCTTAATCCTTCCATAAAGCGCGCCATTAAAATGCCAACAAAAGGTACTTTATATGAAAATTTCCGAACCAGCCCGTGGCGTCCACTTTTATCGTCAGCTAGCTCATCGTTCAAATTTCAATGAACGCGCCGAAATTTAAATGATTTCGTACACTTGGAAAAAAGAAGAGTATAGTCCATTGATGATATTAAAATCTAATCAATTCAAAGTAAAACTATATTAAATAAAGCCAGTGAATGTGCAGAAATTACCAGCTATTCCAGTTTTTATACCTTTAACTACTTTGTTCTAGATTTTCTTCAGGTGTACTGTAAGATATGTATGTGTATCTGTATCTGCGCGAGCCTAAGACAATCGAATGTTGTGGGCGTGTCGAATGGCACACGAAGTCGAGGCAGCTGCCTGGCCATCCTAGTGCCCCCATCCTCCAGTTGGTGCCTGATATGCTCGGGTATTTTTATTGCCCGTGCCCCGCGCTCGCGATTCCGTGCATAATAGTGTAAAACTAGACATATATCTCCCGAGCGGCTATATATTCGCCTGTGGCGAGCTGCTATTTGCAGCGAAACTCACGAATTCGTAATAAAAATGTTTCGCACTGGCAAACGTGTGGCCAGAAGTGAGGATTTTGGGGAGCGAAATTGAAAGCGGAATGGTTCCGAGCGGAAGGCGCAAAAAGGCCTCGCAAATGAGAGACAGGCATTAATTTTTGAACATTTTTATTTACCTCCCGAAATGAAGCGGGTGGAGCGGGGAAGGAAGTGCCGACGATTTGGGGGAAACAAGTTGAACTCATTTTACAAGTGTTTACAAAAAATAAATACGAATTTCGGCATGGATGAGTAATGCACTGCTGTTTTATCAGCAGGCAGCCTCATTAGTTTTTGCATAATAACATAAATTAGTCAGTACTAGAGATATGTTCCAGCTAACTTCTGAAGTCCAATCTCCATGTGTGTCGGTTTCACTGGGCGCCAACCCCCCATCCCGCATCCAATCAGCTCCCCTCAAATACAAAAAAAGCTTGGTTTAGGAAATAAAAATGATGGAACCTCTTGCAGAGCATATTTAAACGATTTCACATTTCTTAATGATTCTGACAGCTGAATGATCTTTCATTCGGGGTGCCCAAATGTGGTTTTCGTATTCTCCGTTCGCGCCTGTCAGCCCCAATTTGGGATTCTGAAATGCTGAAATTCGGCCGAATTTGTGCCTCAAGTGGCGTCGGTCTTTAGTTAATGTCAGTCAGAGGGCCCAGATGTTGCTTAAGTTCGGTTTGCTTTCTGTATTCTCTTCTGTGGGATTAATTAGGAACGGGCCATGTACACTCGCAACAAAGACCTCATCAAAAGGGGCAACCTGATCGGGCTTTTTAATTTTAATTCCACTGCTAATACATCATCGCAAGTCAATGCAAAGGTGGTGCTGTGTGTGTGCAGCGGTTGAGTGGTTCAGTGGCTCAGTGGTGCGGTCGTGCGTGTGTGTTATAAGTCCTGGAAAGCGCCGGACTACACGTTCTAATTTTCACAACAGTTGGTAACGCACACAACCCTCAGGACAGCCCCTATTTTCGCCTTGATTTCCTCACATCCCATAACTATACCTACACTGGAAAAAATGTATGCATGAATATTCTTCTCACATGCGTAGAATGGTTTCTCATTTTCTGTTCTATAGCTCCAAGTATTTAAATAACAAATTTAGATTGTTACTCATTTTATATTTTTATAAAACTTTGAAAACCGCTTAGTGTAGCCTAGTGCGAAAATCAAGTCGAGGCCAAAGTTGCCCGATGCCGCATCCCGAATCCGCGGCAGAGCCTGGTGGTGTTATTTCGCTTTCCTTGTTGCCCTTGTTGGTGGTGGCAACGTCAAGGTGAAAGCCGCTTAAGGTGGATGAGGGGATGGGGTGATGGACGGGGACGAGGACGAGGCAGGAGTCCATTGTTAGGACTCAACATGTGCGCGATTGGATTAAGTGGCGAACGACGGCGATTCAAGGACAATCAATGGAACAGCACGAGAGTCCTGGGCGTCCTGTTCCCGTGCCTCGCCACCTTCTGTCCAAATCGAAGCTAGACCGCGTAACAGAAATCCATTAAGGTGACCGTTTTATTTGCTACATTAGCGGAGGTCGGGGTGGCGACTTAAATGCATGCATTTAGCCATCTGGCTGCATTTCGTACCAGAGTACAAGAGTGTTAATTGAGACGTCTTTTTATTGGTGTTCCGGAGTGGGTATTCATGCGGAATGGTCAGGACACACAGATAGTCCCATATTCGAGTTCAAAAGCAAGGCTCTGCATGCAAATACCGAGCGAAAGGATAGGTTACAGGATTCGGGCAGCTGTTACTTGGCGCTGAGGAACGCCCACGTGCCGTAAAAATGCCAGGAATGCCGTCCCGGAATTTCCAATCAATTTTAATTGGCACCCCATCGATGGAGGACAGCGAGAAGAAATCCAAAATATTTGTGCATAATTTTAATTAGAACATTTTTCTATTTGCG